>NC_135509.1:12219090-12859545 GCF_051989575.1 Stigmatopora nigra | reverse complement strand
TTTAAGCGATACCGCTTACCTTTGTTTAACTTTTCGTGCACAGGTTATTAACTCTTACAGCTCACTCATTTGCAGCCATTGACAGCACTAGATGTCCAATCCTAAACTTCATTTGCTTCTCACGGGCAAAATGGTTTGATTTGGGTGTCTAGTACCGTCAATGGCAAAGAAAGATGAGCATTCACAGCCAGTCTTTCCAGTTGAAATGAATTGGACGTTATTTCCCAGCAGTGGCATGCAATTGATGAAATTAAATACATTTCCCGATTACGGGATGAATAAAGTTTAATCTAATCGAAATGCTATAAACTAGAAATGTACTTTAGAGTGTTTGATGAGGCTGTAAATAGTGTATGTCTATCTGTATTATTATTTTTTTATTACATTTGGATTAATCCATAATTCATTGATGGCTAATTCAAAATGATCCAGGCTGTTAAAATCCGGCAGTCAAATCGAAAATGCTTTAACACAAAAAACCTTACTTATATTGTGTACATACTTTACCACTATAAATGCCTTATTTTTATTATTTAGAAGCAGTAATTGCTTTAGAGGAATTTGGGGAAACACTCTAAAATAATGCAATCAATTATTTAACTCCATGTTCAAATACTTGAGCATTAGCCTTTGGAAAGTCTCTTTTTTTCCATATATTATTATCCATAGTAAAAGAATTTACAGATAGGTAAGTTTTGGAAAGCATGATCTATCCCCTAGTCTGAAATGGGTTCATTATCTGCTAAAATGTCCTCTCAGTGAATGCTAAGTGCCCGATCAAAATCAATGGCAAATTTTAGCTCACATCTAAGTAGTCATCAGACAGCACCTTGTACTCACGTATAATCATAAGTAACATCTAACCAAGTCACTAAAATGCTTCTAGAAGGCAATTATTTTGCGGAAATCTGGTCTGTTAGATTCCTATCATCACTCAAAGTTCAATGATTTTGGAGTGTTAATCTTTTTAAGGCTTTCTACTTTCTTTTGAATGCCAAGAAAGCTACTCATGAGATCAACTATTACAGAAATCAGATATCAAATCAAATCTCATCTAACCACTCAGCTGCCAGTGTGCAATACATAAAATTATTTTAAATAAATAAAAAATATTGACTGTTTTCACATTTAGTTTAAAGGAACAAGTATGATCACTTTTTTGCTTAGTCCTTTTTAATTGTAAAGTTTGAACCAAGTTAATTAATACTTTCTTTTTTGTTAAAAGATTGTTGTTGTTTTTTATTAAAATGTACACTGAAATGTGATCTTTGCTGGCAGCCCCTCCTAGTTCAAATTATTCGGACGTCTATCGCTTTTAATGATACTGTGACCTAATTATTCACTGCCAGACGTTCCATTGCAAAGTCTGGAAGAGACCACCTGCAGGATTATGCAAGCAGCAGATGCTTTCATCGATGTTAGGACAGATTTTTGCATATCGGCCTGTCTGTGTTCATATTAAACGAGCTGCCCCTTCATGTTCTGACAAAGCAGTGAAACAAATAAACAAAGTACACAAATGACCGCTCTATAACACTTTGCAGCTTTAAATAGCCACAATTCACGACTGTTCCCTTGAAGCCAAAAGATATTTGAGCTAACATCACAAAAACTACAATCAACATTGGTTGTAAAACGATAATATGATATGGAAGGGATTTAGACAGAAGGAGGATATTTAAATAAGCTCTAATGACGCAATCAATAGGTTGTGTCAGGATGTTCTATAAAGTGACATCTGCTCTAAGGTGCGCCCTGCACGTGAATGGCAGACAACATCTGCTATCAGGAACACTAGCAAATTTCCGCTGCTCTCTGCGGAAGCTCTAAAATATTCACCAAATATTTCACTTGCTTGTACTAGGAAGGGTGGCAGTGAAGGATTGTTTCATGGTCATTGACAGCGGTAGAAATCTAACGCCGTCAATGGGAGCCCAACAAGTTGAGTAAAGTTGCCTTACTTGGAATCAAGTTCAGTGGTTGCATCTTTTATTTTATTTCCAGGTGTTTATAGCTGGCTGGATGTATTTACGATGGTAATAACATGATAATCACCTTGGTTGGTAGCCCGCCTTAGGAATTTCAATCTTATGGTTTAGTGGGAGTCCAGCTGCAGCTTTAGTGTTCTACCCCTGACTTTAGGGGTTGTTTCACCGAAGTTTGCTGCTCAGAGGGATTTCTTTTCTTTAAATGTTGCAGAAATTGTTATGCCTAGGCTCGGCTGCAGAGCAGAGTGGAACCCAGAAGCAGGGAAGTGCTGACGCACAACATAATATTTTAATAGAAAATATATAAGTACAAAATAACCATACAAATGATAAAAACTGGGGGAAAAATGACCAAAATCAAACTTAACTGGGGAGGACAAAATGGGGATAGGCACTCCGTCGAAAGGGCAAACATAATGAAGACAGAAAACACTTCGACGTCGACACACGCTAACACGGGGTTCAAATACACAGACAGTGGTTGATGATAGTAACAAACACGAGGGTTACACAAGGGAAGGAGAACCAGAAAAGACACAGCATATGACACTCATGAACAATCACACGGACAGGACACACAAGGAAAAAACACTCAGTCACCAAATCCCATTTGGACATTTTGAACAGAGGCATGTCGATTGTTTGAATTGACCCCACTTTAAAACATATTTTCATCACTGTGAGTATTAAATCCTAAGGATTGTACCATTCTCAAGGGTAGTCCTTTGAGTGATGTCACTCATAAAAACACTAGTCAAAATGTCATCAAAACAATTGATGCTATGATGGAAGCCTTTTTTTTTTTCTTGGGGTAATCCACATGAAGGAGTTAAGGATCTCCTTAGTGACTCTAAATTGTTCTCAGGCAGAGCTGTCTACCTAATGTTATCTGATTCTGGCTTAGTTGAAAGCCGAGACGCGAGGAGTGCTTTGAGCTCAACCCTGATGAATAATTAAAGGTATGGCCACAGAGGCATGATGGGAAAACATCCTACTGACCTGAATTCGCTGTTTCCACTTGATATATACAGATAACAGCTTGCTGCCTAATGCCGCCTCGTATTAAGACGAAGAAATTAAGACTTCTGGGCAGCTTGAGTTGTTCTTTGGTTCCTTTCTGAATGCTTGCAATTTGATTACAAAATTGAGATGGCTAAAATAGGGATTATTATTTTTGGATCTATGAAAGCAAATACAAGAAGTTTGTTCTTGGGTACTTTTGATGATGCTTCCTCACAAGAGTACAGAGCCATGCCTACTATTCACAAAGCGTATACACATTGTCATCCCCTGCCAAAATATTAATCCTTTTAATCTCACGTCACAATACTGACATGCGCAAGCTGCACAGAGAAGATCCAAATCCCGGCTCATGACCTTCGTCCAGCCCCCTCGTTCGGTTGAGTATGGGTGGATTTTTTTTCTTTATTTTTTTTAATCTTAGTCCACAAACCTGTCACTATACACTGATTGTAAGTGGTTTCTTCCCCCATCTACTCACTTCCATTAAATTTCTTAATTTATATTTTATTTTAGCAAGCCCACGTTCTTGGCTTGTCCTCCATCTGTGATGGTTCTCCATGAACACAAACACAGTCAAAGTACACATGGGATTAATTTACCCGGCCCACAGTGGGATTACACTGGATTTGACATTTCATGAACCATTTTTCTATATTTATTTTGACGTAGTTTTTTTGCCCAGCAGGACCAACAATTAGGAGGGACTTGTGGTTTGGCGTACTTGCTATCGATTGGATGAAGTTTCCTCTTGAGTTTGGAGCTTTGATACACATTTTCATGAATAATTGATGCCTGTAGTAGTGTGGCAGAGGTGTATGCAACAGAGGAGCACAAAATAATTTGTGAAGTGTCAGAATGAGTTATGATATGCTGTGGATGCGATTGTATGATTGGGCAATTTATGGATGAACTGTCACCTCTGAAACCTTCACTTTAAGACTTGAAACCTTCATGAGAATTGCAAAAAGAGCAAAGGAATACTGGATGGTTATTGGAATAACCATATACAATGTTATTTGAATACTTGATGAGAACTTATTTTTCGCATTTTGCTGTTTTACATTGAATTTTGTTGTAAAGTTGTAATTGAATATGAACTTTGTTTAATGATTCACTCACTTTACATCCTTTGGAGCATGTTGCAGATACCCTTGTTATTTCCAAATGTTCTCCAATATCAATGGAGTCTATTTCTCACAATACCAAACCGGTCCATTTTGTGCACCTATTTTCAACTTTCCTTTTGGGATTGCCGATGCTCACTTTTGCAGGCTCATTGAAACTAGCTGGGCTCTTTTGTATCATCTCAGCCATTGATAGTCTTGCAGAATATTCCACCACCTGGAGCTCATTTCACTGCAGCCTTCTGGGAATAAGTGTTTAATGTGTGGGTGTTGCTTTGGAGGAAAGTGAGCACAATCGTTTTTTGCAGACTAGCATGCCTAACATGCAAGCTTTAAATAATCAATCCAGAGCTCCTTACAATTTGGATGTTGTTTTTTTTACGTCTTCCATTCATACCCCAGGTGGCCATAAAGCAGGGTATTGCTGCATCTGTTTTTTTCCCCCCAACAAGTCATGGAATATGCACAGTAATTGCTGATATAATTGGCGCAATAGGACTTTTTGTCGAATGAAATTAACAACTGACGAGTCATTTTCAATACGGCAGATCATGGAAATTGACAACCGGTCAAAGCATGTGCTCATAAGAAGCAATGTTGAGTCAATCAGCAATTGGCAGCGTACAATTCAATTTAAATCAATTCAAATAGTAGAGAGTAAAGAAAAAACTAGAAAATTGGTTTCGGTAAGTAGAAGCTGTCTTTAGTTGTACACAACACATTGCAGTTGTAGCAAAATAAATTTGTACCTGTTAACTTTTCAATTTGAAGTTCGGCAGGTAGGTTCGAGTCACCAGTGCTGAGTAATAATTTTACAAAGACAAATGACTTTTTTGAAATATTTGCCATAACTGCAAATTCATGATGGTATTCGCTGTCTGTCGCTTGCTCCTAATGGCTTGTGCAACTGGCTTAGTTGCTATTTAAATTCTTGATTCCAGTAACAAACTGTACTTAAGAAATGAACTGTAGGAGATTATAAAAGGGTACTTTGTGCATTTAATTCAGTAATCTTTTGTGTACCACTGAAAATAGCCTGGGTACTAGTAGTGGTACTCATACCGCATTTTGAGAACCACTGCTCTAGAACTCATGTTTGAAATATTATATTTAAGATAAAATGTTCAATAGCAGAACTCTGCAGTATGCGGTCAAAAACACAACTGAGCCTTTGATAAGGAACTTCTTCTTTTACTCCTTCCACATCAGAGCGCTGCAGAGAAATAAATCAGTATGATCAGTGGACCCCTGGGTCCTTATACCCACATCCTGAACCAACGTTAGGGAATCCCACTGAGATTATCACCATGGGAATGAGTTATCACGTAGCCAGTGGCTGTGGCAACGCGCCTGGGGGTGCAGAGAGTATCAATACAAGCATCCACGCCTCCAAGGTCGTAAAGACCATTCCTTACTGGAGGTAAAAGAACTTTGTGTTCCCATTGTAAAGCAGGAGATCGCGCTCATGAATACTATATACGTCTGGGAGCCACAATGTCTTCATGGTTACACTGTCTTTTATTTCCATTGTGGTTATTAACCTTTGCACATTTACGTTATTACTCTGGTGCACTTTTGTGGGCAAACTGACCTTGAAAATAACCTCACTGGTATTACTGTTATAGCTTTTTGTTAAGCTGGTCTCACAAGCATTGGATATTAGTGTGGAGTTCGTTTTAGAAACGGTCCAACACTGTTGTTCTAACTTGCTGAGCTGAGCGATTGGATGGAAGGAGAGTGCTGACTGCCCTTTGAATGCACCTCCTCCGAGAAGGACGGAATCATCATCCTTATTATTGTAGTAACACATTAAATGGGTGGAGGTCATTTGTACATCATCCATGCTGTAGATCATGCAAACTCCCTACAGTGAGGACCAACCACTCGATCGAACCCTCGACCCCAGAGCTATGAGGCCATCGCGCAAACCACTCCAAAACCGGGCTGCTGAAAAGAATCATGTTTAATAAATAGATTAACACATTAATTCCTTTTTAAAAATGTGTAATAGTGAAGAGAAACATAGAAAAAGCTGTTACTTCCAGGAAATTGCCTATGTTAGTTAGTGCCGGCTGACATTTAATGAACGCTGGTACTATTCCAGCCAAATGCGAGTGCCCCAGGCTGCTTGCCCTTCCTTGTGATGCCGTAAATATTCATTATTGCATATAGTAGTACCTGTACTCCCCTGTGACACATTATATTTAAGAGTTTTAGCCTTTGAACACAGTCAGATTTACTGTTCTTTCTGTCTAAGCAGCCGAACGGGACAGGTTTATTTAGACAAATGAATATTTACAAAATGATATAATAATCATGAAAAATAATAATAATAATTCTCAATTATGCAATGTATTCATTTCACTGTCTAGGCATGCACACCAGCATCAGCGAGATCCTAAAGGAGAAGAGCCTGAAGCCGTCCCGCCGCAGTCTGCCCTGCCTGGCCCAGAGTCAAACCCACCCGCTCAACCTCAACCACTTTCTGTCCGTACCGCTGACCCCGGAGCCCAAAGATGGAGTGGAGGTTCTGAGTCAGAGCATCAGCACTTCCTGCAGCTTCCTGCCACCACAGACAGGTCGGTAGCATCACAAACACCAGCTAAATCCTGCCTCTGCTTATTAATATTTATGTACTATTAAAGATTGCCTTAGAGGTCATAATGTGATTTTATTTTGTGTGTATGGGTTTTATTTGTGGGTCTGATCGGTGTCAAAAATACTTTACCCAGGAAAATGAACCCGGGTTTTAGGAGTGTGTGAAGTACCATTTTACACTTGTTAACTTCTAATACTTGTAATTCAATCCATACGAAAAATTTATGGTAAATAAACGGGATCAGTTTTTAAATTCTACGTGACAGGATACAATATCCTTCCAGCTGGTCTATGTCAAACCCGGCAAATGCTTTTATGCTTAACTCTGATGTCAAGTAGGGGGGCCCTGCAGGCCACCAATTGCGCCTGGTCCGCAAGTTTAAGACCCCATCTTTACATGGTTATTGAATGTTAAACTTTCAAAAGTCATATATGAGTAAAAAATATCTTGTTTAAAAGAAAAATTATTTTTTTTAATGAAAGATTCTCATTTTAGCAGAGCTTGATTAAATAAATATTTGAATGCAAGTTGTATTGTGCCTCCATGTATTGTCTGTGTCGATTATCACACTTGGTGTGTGTGTCCTTCAGAAGATGGCAAGGACGACTACACGGAGGAGTCTGAGGCAACTCCATGTGAACCCAGAATAGATGGCTCACTTCTTCCCCGAAAACCCAGCACACGGGCACGGCTTGAGGCCCGCATCGATTCCGTCAAGGTAACGCACCCTCAGAATTCTCATTCACAGTTCTAAAGAGCACCAATGATGCATCCATTTTAGCATTCCTATCTCCAGTGTTGACTACGTCCTCTTTTTCTGTTGCTGCAGGGAAGAAACCCAACAGACCCATCTGGGCTTTTTTTCCGCGATGGTAAAAAGCGCATTGACTACATTCTGGTTTATAAAAAGTCTAGTCCGCTGGTGGAGAAGAGGTGCACGTTTGAGAAGAATTTACGGGCTCAGGGCTTAATGCTGGAAAAAGAGGTGATAACTTTTTCAAACATGACAAAAAAGAGGGAAAGTTTTTGTTTTGCTAGAGAATAATGTCAATTTATATTGGCTATATTTTTATTGGCTGTACAATTCATGGCATGTTTTACTCTTGTTGGGGATTTTGGTGCGTGGAGATGAATTGTGACAATTTTGTGTTTCCTTCAATTCTGAAAGCCTTCGTTGACAAACAATGACATCATGTTCGTCAAAGTCCACACTCCTTGGGACACACTTTGCAAATATGCCGAGCAGATGAATATCCGGATGCCTTTCAGGTAACATCGGATTCCAATGCACTGAATATTATCTTTCATTGGTTGGGAGGTTCTCTAATGTGTCTCTATTTTCCTGTGGAAGGAAAAAATCCCACTTTACAGATTGGAAAAGCAAAACCTTGGGCAGGTTAGTCTTTTTTGTTTTGTGATTATTGCCTGAATGAATGCTGGATGGTTAAATGACACTAAATAGACGCAAGGCCACGACAAGTCTCCATTGACTAAAGCCTTTGAAAATGCAATCTTGCGAAAGGCATTGTTGTTTTTTCTAAACAATGCTTTGTAATTAAACTGTCCAATTATGTCAAACATCACAGGAATGAACATGTCCAAGACTATTTCCACTGAACAATATTGTCGTTCTTCTTTATGTATTAAACAATCTATAATCTTTCACTCAAACAACCAGAGTGGCACAGGCTTGTTTGCATCCTATTTTTAGAAAGATGCAGTCATGCTTTGAAGTGATGTTCGAGTGATGTCCAAGCACTACACTCCAAAATTTCTTTCTTATTTCCATCGGCAGTCAGCAACAGCATTGCAGTAAAAAAATCAGCAATCTCTAACAAAGCATAATCGTAGTCTCTGATTTTGCCAATTATTTTCACATGAAAGTTTCCCATTAACCTTTTGGAGTGCACTCGTTTAACTGCCATTAATAGTGCTAGAGGCAGCCAGACCTCCCAGTTTAACCCTTTGAGGTCACAACTAAGGCTATCTAAACAACAATTTTGGTCACATAGGTCACGCTTGTATTACAAAAGTTAAAATTCTCACTCACGTGGATGCCACCTCTTAGTGGGGTTATGTTTTTTTGTTTTTTTAATTAACCAAAATAGTCACTTGACCTGTAAAGAGTTCATAAAAATAATCAGACATTATAGTGAGGAATTATAGAACTGAAGCATATTACATCTATATTCTGTTCCTGGCAGTGTTTCTGGAAAATTGTCCTGTTTGTTTTTTGCTGTATAGACTTTCCATCTTGAGAAAATAATGATTATTATCTTTGGCTCACAGTCTTTTCCAAAGCATATATAAAAACTCCCAGCCGTAAATATGCTTTCAGTGTTTACTAGTGGTGTGTCAACAACCCCCGTCCCCGGCTGAACAAACCATGTGCAGCTTGCTGCATCCACATCAATATTTCTACCTGCATACCTTATAAGAGACATAAACCTCACAGAGTTCCCCTTTATATTCGTCTAATCAATACTAGGGTGGCAGCATCATTAAGTCATTTCACAACGCCTCGAGTTGAATGCAAGGCGGCTCACAGGATTGCAATATGAGTCTGGACTTCAAATGAAATTTGTTTTGAGTTATGGGGAGATGAATATCACACAACGCCAAATATGGGTGATCGAAAAGCCCCAGTAGGCACATTTATGGATAAAGACTTGTCTGAGAAGTATCCGGAAAGAAAATGCCTCTACCAAATAGGATGTAATCTGTTCTTGTTTTTGGAGAAACAGGTAATTCCAGTACAATCACTCAAATAATTTGTTGCCATTGACGACGACAAGTAGACGTCTGTTGCAGAAAATGACACTGAAAGACCAGCTTTTTGAGTCATGGTGTGTCTGTCTGTAGTGTGGATTGAGTTGCAATGTGCCAGAGTGAAAGTTAATGATCCACTATCTAATGTCATAGCAGACAATCTTCATGTTAATCTGTGCCGTTAATCCTGTCCTGCTGCTGTCCATCTGTGCAGCCGCTTCCATCTGAGATGTCGTCAGATCAAGAGCTGGTTTCCCAGAAATCCCATGAAGCTGGACAAAGAAGCGCTGCCCGACCTGGAGGAGACCGACTGCTACACCGCCCCCTTCAGTCGCGCACGCATGCATCAGTAAGACAAAAATGTCACATTTGGCAGGCCGAAATGACTGATATATTCCCCCATGGTCAATATTTAATACATTCCCCAATTCATTTTCATCCAGCTTCACTATCAACAACAGAGCGACGTTTTTCTCCAACTCGACCAGAAGCAGAATAGTCCACCATGTTTTGCAGCGCACAAAATACGAGGATGGAAAGTTAAAAATGGGTATGATACAGACTACAATTTACATTCCTGTCGTAAATGTATTCTATTGCCACTTTATTATTCATGTTTCATTCTGCCGCTGGTCAACACAGTGAAACCATAAGATAACTACTGAGTGTTATTAACACTAAAATCTTTGGTTGTAATGCTCCATCGAGAACTGGGACTGTCATTTTTATTCAGCCTTAATTACAGCACCACACAAAACAGAGCTGAGTATTCCCTCTTCTAATATTTACTCAGTGTATTTCATTATCCTGTTGATATCCTCTGGTATAAGAAATTATTGTCCGTTTTATGAACCTATTGCTGACCAACCCACATCAAGTTTCTCCAGGGCCCCCTTATCACTTATTATTTGTGCACTCATTGGACACCATGCGCCAGTAACAAACCTGCCTTAATGTTAATTTTATTTAGATTATTACATAACATATTGACTGTTAATGATCCTGGTAGGAGTATAATCCATCTGAATTAGAAGGGGCTGGCAGTTCCAATCAAAATGGATAAGATGCCTAGCATTGTTCAGGGCAGCCAAATAGTTACTGAACCATGTTAATGCACCAGAATTTGTATGTACTGTGTCATTTGAAGATGTAATTGCATGGTCGTCATAGTGGCTTTTGAGATGAGGAGTAAAAGTCCTATATTTCTGAAGCAATTGGTCAAAAATGGCCCTAAAATTGATAGAAAATTTGGGTTTAAAAGTGGCTTTATATTTTAGATAAGCAATTGCTACAGAATTAAATTGCAAATGCATTTTGTAGGCGATCAGTGACCCTTCTTGCGTAAATGATGTCAGGGAACAACAGGGACCAATAACGATAGTAAATAAAACGTTGTTCTTTTATTGTGATTAATGCCTAACAGTACCATGTCTTACTGTTGGAATCATAGTGTTCATTGCTGGATTTTACAAGAAGCATAAAAAATTGCGCAGGTTCTAATAAAACCATTGTTGAGCAGGTTATTTTCAAGTGGCTATTTAAAATTCATATTGTTCCAACGCCTCTACTGTTTAAGACTCACATATGATGATGAATTTGTTACGTTAAAGTAGCTTTGTTGAAATGGGCCCTTCACTGCAGAGGCGCAGTTCTTGACTGATTTAACACTCTAACTAGCGCATTTTATTGCACTGCAGGTATCAACCGGTTACTGGGCAACAACACGTACGAGGCTGCTTTTCCTCCACATGAGGTAAGAAGTTTCCAATGTGTGCGGAAAAGTGGTAAAAACTGCAGCTAATATACTTTGCCTTCTCCGGTTTTTATCATTAGGGAGGATACAAGAGCAGACATCCCATTAAGACCCACGGTGCCCAGAACCACAGGCACCTGCTTTATGAGCGGTGGGCTCGTTGGGGGATGTGGTACAAGTACCAGCCTCTGGACCTCATCAGGTACTCTACTTCTGGAGATAGTGAATGCGTTGGCAGGAGGATAATGATGATGGAGTTGCTGGCATAAGAGCTTGAGGAAAAGATGCTTGATAGGCGACGTGAGGGGACGGGTGAGGGCAGTAAGTGGGTGCAGAGGATGACGCGCTAAAGGGTAGATTGACCTTAGGTCCAGATTTATACAGGACAGTCCTTCATTTAAATGCATCACCTGCGTCCTGCGCATCATCGAGCCAGGTGCTTTTTTTGTCTTTCCTTTTAAATAGAATTGAATGCTTTTATTCTCATTATACAAGTATAAAGACATTTAATGCTTCACCACAAAGTGCACAGATAACAACAACAAACAAACAGCCCAAAAAAGTAATGAATAAATAATAACAACAAATAAATAAGTTATACATAATAAATAAGTGGCCACATAATAAGTAGTCAAAAACATAAATAAGAAGAGAAGTGGACAAATACTAGAAACAAAAAAAAGATCATATAAATAATCAATACATAATAATAATGAATAAATAATAAAGAAATAAGTAATAAATAAATAAGTAGTCAACTTAATAAATAATTTGCATGGAGCCTATGCAGTTTTAGTGCAGTACAAGATAAGTCTTGATTATGTCCTCCTACTAGCGTTCTGATTTTCGGGTTTATGGAAATGTCCACCATTAATGAGGGCAGTAAGTCCATGTAGAAGATGGCGTACTAACAGTATCCTGCAAGAAAAGCTTGCAGACCAAAAGAAAAAGAAGATGTGCTCATGTGGCCTAATTATGAGCTACAGCTTGGCTTTGAGTACAAGAAGAAGCAAGAGACAAAGAGTAACCTAGTTTACGTTGTACAGCTTCATCACTTATGGGAAGATAGTCATTCGTCAAACACTGCCTGTTACCAAAGCACCAGATTAAACTCCTATTAAAGTCAGATGAGAGTGAAATGAGAACTCTTCTAATTATTCGCATGAAATGTCGGTCACTTGTTTACATTTGGAGAATGAGAGAGCCAAAGCTTCACTTGGAATGAATATGCTTGTTTTTCTGTCAATGCCAGGCGCTACTTTGGAGAGAAAATCGGTCTTTACTTTGCTTGGTTGGGCTGGTACACCGGCATGTTAATCCCTGCCGCTCTGGTCGGCGTTTTTGTCTTCCTCTACGGTCTCTTCACAATGGACTCCAGCCAAGTCAGGTGAGACATAACCTTTGATAGCAATAAATGTCCAGTCTATTTTGACTGAGTGGATTGGCAGTGAATAAGAAGCAGCTTCCCTATCCAAATGGATTGGAAGTCTTTTGCCATCAATGCATGCCACTGAAACATAATTGTTTTTTTTTAATGTGAGGAAAAGAATTTATTTGCTTTCTTATTTCTGCTTGTGCCTTCAGCAAAGAAATTTGTGAAGCAAACACAACCATTATGTGTCCAATGTGTGAGGAGACGTGCAAGCCGTGGACGCTGAGTGACAGCTGTGTCTATGCAAAGGTCGGCCATTTTTGTCAGAACCTGTTGTTCAGTGAAAATGCCACAATGATGCCTACTCAAATACACTTATGGTGAATTGACGGTTTATCTGAAAAATATTTACCTGCTACGGTAGGACTGGGCCATCTGCCAAGAAAATATCAATCACCATTTTTTTCATACCAGGCAATCTCAATTCTTTTTACGGTTATTATTGTTACTTGTTGTTTTTTAAACTGGTATTTGTTATATAATGACATCTACAATTGTGTAAAATAGTCATTGTTTGATTAGTGAGTGTCACAATGAAAATAGTATTACTACTTGAATTTCACATATAAATATCTTTTGTGTGTCAAGGTGACCCATCTTTTCGACAATGGTGGGACCGTGTTTTTCGCTATCTTCATGGCTATTTGGGGTAAGCCCAGGCTTTGACTTTTTGGACTTCAAATCTAATGCGGTGATCATTATACTGCAGCTCTGATAGTTATATCCTCATTTTTTTGCTGTAGCTTCTAGCTCTCATCCATCTTTCTACCAAAGTGGGAAATAATAACTTGTGCCCTAGGGGAACACTCGGCACAAAGTGTTCTATGTTTGGGCTAAATGAAGGCAGTATTAAGCTGGAGAGCCTACAGTGAGTGGTTCAGCCTTCCTGACTGTGGTCCGTAGCTCAGAGTTCCGCATTAGGCTTTTGGCAGAGTAGACCAATAACCTAGCCAGTGCTTCATCACTGAGTGCACTTGAAGTCTGATGTGTATGTGTCTACAACATTGTTTTCATAGAGGAAGTGATTCAGATTCTTAATAGTGGGGCATATGTATTAATCCAATTGACTTGCTCTTGAAGTGATTATTATTCTTTTTTTTTCATCTGATTCACAAACTCTGAAAATGACGTCTTCAGGTCCGTTCATTTGTTGTTGTATCATTTGTTCATTCTTCTTGACTGTCAAATTTTATAAAGTTAAAGACTTTTTTTCTGATCTATCTTGACTAATCCACAATACATGCACATTCCTTATAGAAAAATGTAGTTTTCAGGGAGCTCTTCAAATCAATTTGAAAGAAAAACAACAATGGCTCCAGACAGAATTGTACTCATAGAATATTTGAAGGCTGGAAATGTATTTTATACACCAAAGGATTTTACGGATGAAAGGAAAACACTGGCCACAAACAGAAAAAGTGCGAGATTGAGGGTGTTGTGAGCATCAGATGCCCCCTTTGATTCCAGCCATAATTAGAACGGATGGCATTTGTTGCTCTTTAAAACTGATCAATAATTTGTCGGTTTTACACAGCCACTGTCTTCCTGGAGTTCTGGAAAAGAAGGAGGGCCGAATTGACCTACGACTGGGATCTCATCGACTGGGAGGACGAGGAGGTCGGTTAGAGAGACTCTTCATTTGGCGCTGTGCATTGTTTAAACACGACACCACTTTTGTGTTCTGCTAAAAGAATCTGCAGTTCAATAGTTCATAACCAGAATGTGGGATTTTCTACAGGAAGAGCTGCGGCCTCAGTTTGAAGCCAAATACTCCAGAAAGGAGAGAGTCAATCCCATATCTGGCAAGCCTGAGCCTTTCCAGCCCCTCTCAGACAAACTCAGTCGGCTCATGGTGTCTGTGTCCGGAATATTCTTCATGGTAAACCATTTGATCTCTCAATAATCTTCCCAGTGGGGATTTTCCTCTAACAGCCAGAGTGTGACGGGCGTGATATAATTTACCAGTTATGGCATTACATCACCACCTGCTGGTGATAGTTCCATGTTAAAATGATAATGCTTTTGGAATGCCTTTTTTTGGGTCAAATATCCTGATTAGTTGCCATATTTTTGTCATTTCTAACTGTGTCATTCTTAGTCATAATTAAATCATAATTTGTCCATGAAAGGATTAAAAAGAGATTGCCAGCTAAATGTTTTTGTTAGTCATCATAGTTAACAAAACACTAAGTGATGAGTAAGAATAATACCAAGTCGAAGTGTAATAGTATTATCTTTTTTTTTTCACGCAGCCTAATCAAATGTTCTCTGCTTAGATTTCTCTGGTCCTGACCGCCGTGTTTGCCGTAGTAGTTTTCCGCCTCATCGCCATGGAGAAGTTTGCTTCGTTCAACTGGCATTTTGTGAAGAAGAACTGGCAATTTGCCACCTCTGGCACAGGCGTCTGCATCAACTTCATGATCATTATGTCTCTCAACGTGGTGGGTGTTTCAACACAAGCCATCATCTGCCACATTGACATAATAAGGGCCAGCCAATGTTCCGACAAATGTCTATTGTGCTGGTTTATTCCGAGAAATGTCCTTTTCAAGGCCAGAAATCTTTTGTGTGTGTGTATATATGACTGATTGTCCTTGCTGTTTCTTTTCAGGTGTATGAAAAGGTGGCGTATCTGTTAACAAATCTAGGTAAGCGAGGCATGCAATCCAACATTGTTTTAGCTTTGGTCCCAGATTGTTGACAAGCCTTTTTTCTGCCTCTGCAGAGCATCCGAGAACAGAGTCTGAGTGGGAGAACAGTTTCGCTCTCAAGATGTTCCTCTTCCAGTTTGTAAACTTGAACAGCTCCACCTTCTACATTGCATTCTTCCTTGGAAGGTAGGCCAGTTGGCTTGAATCACATTTCCAGTACTTACAGTGAAGAAATGTTGGCGGCTATAAAGTGTTTACTTTCCAAAAAATGCCTTGTCAGTAAATCTGACAAAACACCCTTCTTTTTCCTTGTCAATGTATAATTAAGTGATGAACATTTTTCAATAAATCATAGTAGTAGTGCATGATCCATCAAGTTAATACAATATCACCCGAAAAGGACATTCCAGAATTGGAGGATATTTTATGTCCCACTACTCAAATTTTAAATCCCATAGAAAATATTTTTGAGTAAATGTCTTCATCCCGAGACCGAATGTTCAAAAACTAAGAGAAAACAACATTTTTTCACCAGATAAATCTGAAATACATGCTAAACTGCATTTTTCTCTTCTCCCATGCCACTAGTTACCAAATTCAATGTTATTTTTGAGAAAATAAATGTTTTAATATTATATATATATATTCTTTAAAAAATAAACCTTGCAATAAAATGTATCAATTTATCCGTAAGTTGATCTTATCCAAACTTTCATAGTTTATCACCTATTCATATTTTTAAAGAATTTTAAAGCCAAATTGTCCTCCAATTTTTCATAGCCATATGGTATTTACAAAAGTATTTAAACCTAAGCCCAGTTTTCCTCCAAATAAATATGATAGCTCACCAGTGTCAATTTGTTTAGGTTTGCCGGCAGACCTGGAAAATACAACAAACTGTTTAATCGGTGGCGACTCGAGGAGGTAAGTACAAGCGTGCATCAGCCTAAGTGGGCGTTTATATCAGCTGTGACTCAACCCCCATGCCTTCTTGGTTATTTTTTAAAAGATATTGTTCCAATGACTTTTGTGTTGACTAATAGAACGGTTCATCTTTAGCCAAGGCCTCAATTAAATCAGTGTCTTTCTAAGAGTACATGAAATAGTGGTGTAAAAATGATCTTTTTTTTTCAAGTGTCACCCAAGTGGGTGCTTGATCGACCTGTGCCTGCAAATGGGTGTCATCATGTTTTTCAAACAAATCTGGAATAACTTCATGGAGCTCGGTTATCCGTAAGTCATATCTTATTATTCTATAATTAAATCAAATTGAGTTGCTTTTATTGTCATTAATCAAATGGCTTTTTTCAGTGTTTGCTGACTATTTCTTGTTGAGTTGAGTCAGCCAGTGTACTTGTTCATTTGTACAGGTTGCTGCAGAACTGGTGGTCTCGTAGGAAGATGAAGAAAGGGGGCGGCGCCGCGAGGCCCAACGTGGAGACGAAAAGTCAGCTACCTCAGTGGGATAAAGACTGGAATCTGCAGCCCATGAACGCACATGGGCTTGTAGACGAGTACCTTGAAATGGGTGAATCATTATTGTACTTGTACAAAAAATGGAACTGGAAGGAGTTGAAAAAAAGAACAACTCTTGTCTCTCATCAGTCCTCCAGTTTGGCTTTACCACAATCTTTGTGGCCGCGTTTCCGCTGGCTCCGCTCTTGGCTTTGCTCAACAACATCATCGAGATCCGTCTGGATGCGTACAAGTTTGTTACCCAGTGGCGAAGACCCATGCCCGCCAGAGCCACGGACATCGGTGAAACTTCTAAATCTTTCTATTTATTTATTTTTTTCCCTTTAAAAGGCCTCACGTGGCTGAGTTTCAGCCAATAACTTTATTTAAGTTGAATCCATTACAGAACAAACATCCCCCAGAGCCTTTCTGAATATTCTCAGATTTAATGGTCGTATTTGACAATGTTCCACATAGGAGCGAAATTCCAGTCAGAGTTTAATGTTTGTTAGTCTCCAGCCTGACATATTTTTATTACTAGAATTGATGGACTGAAGTATAAAATATCTGGTTTTAGTCCAGACATTGTTTTATCAAGGCATTTGAAATATTGCTGGTGTGCTTGACAGGAATCTGGCACGGGATCCTCGAAGGGATCGGGGTCCTCGCCGTCATCACTAACGCCTTCGTCATCGCCATCACCTCAGACTACATCCCTCGCTTTGTGTATGCCTTCAAATATGGACCCTGCACGGACAGAGCGTACCGTCACGATGATGAGTAAGACACCCCCACCCCAAAAAAATCAAATGTGCAGCTGTGCTAAAGGTCTTGTTTCATTCTGCAGGTGTTTGCGAGGCTACATGAACAGTAGCCTGTCTCTGTTTGATATGAGTGTACTGAAGAACAGCAGCAAAGCCATGTACTGCAGGTACCGGGACTACAGAGCCCCACCTTGGAGCATGGTCCCGTACGAGTTCACTCTGCAGTTCTGGCACGTTCTGGCTGCCAGACTGGCCTTCATTATTGTCTTTGAGGTATGTGGACTCTTCTAAATCTGACAAGCTCTCCAATGACTTCAATTGACGAGCCCTTTCCTCAGCATTTGGTGTTTGGCATCAAATCCTTCATCGCGTACCTCATTCCGGACATGCCCAAGGACCTGTGTGACCGAATGCGCAGGGAGAAGTACCTCATGCAGGAGATGATGTACGAGGCGGAACTGGAGCACCTTCAGAAGGAGCGCAAAAAGAACGGACTGCGGTATCACCACGAGTGGCCTTAAACCTTTT
The DNA here is from genome assembly GCF_051989575.1 of Stigmatopora nigra. Lineage (NCBI taxonomy): Eukaryota > Metazoa > Chordata > Actinopteri > Syngnathiformes > Syngnathidae > Stigmatopora > Stigmatopora nigra. The sequence continues at coordinate 12,841,459 of NC_135509.1, read as the reverse complement.
ACCTTTCACGTTTCCGCCAAACGCCGTGCAGCCCTCCACTACCGCTTGCCTGCTTTTTCTGGGGTTTAACGTTGAGCAGATTCACCAAAGACTTCCCATATGACAGCCCCCCTCCCATCCCCCCTCCCAGCCCTCCATCCAAACACACATACATTCTAAACTTGCTTTACCGTGAGCACTCCCTCCCTCGCCATCTGTTGCAAAATTGGCGCCGCTCTTATGTTCCGATTCCCTCCGCGATCCACCGTCTTAAGCCCCGTCACCCCTCCCCCTACTCCCACCATCCCTGCTGTGTGTCAAGGCCTCACTGTAATGTTTACTATGCAGATGAAGGGCTGCAGCGGTTTTACTTGGTCAGCCATCTTGCACTCTCTCTTTCTCTCTCTCTCTCTTTCTGTGTGGCAGCTAGCACTCTCTCTGCATGTTTTCAATTTTCAGAACCATGCTAGTTCCTGCTCATAGTTGTGCTAGGGTGAGCCCAAATTGAACGGAAAACGACTACAGGCTACGTTCACATTGCAGGTTATGGTTAATTATTATTATTATTATTTTTACAATTGTTAGTCTTTTGTCCAAATATCACATATCTGCTTTTTTTTAGCCTTTTCAAGAACTATTTGTTCATGTTTTGTGTTACATCAACCCCTGTGGTCTGAACATAGCCTTGGTCGCCCTGGAAGCATGCTGAATCTATTTTGCCCCAAAATGTACTTTGCAAAACAACAGCACTCATCATGAAATTTTTGGCAAAGTCAGCCTAGAAAGCGCATGGTGTTGTCGTGGTGTCCCTTCTCGGTGCCTGGTTTGTGTGTCAGCGGGAGCTGCGTGTGTGTTTTTCGTGCTATTGCCCAGCTCGGCCGCCTCGAGTTGACGCCGTGTGAACTTTTTCGCGATATGATTGTGCCTACAGTTGTGCGCCGACTTCACGTGTGCCTGTTTGTGCTGCACGTGTGCTTTTAAGTGCAATGAGTCCTCTCTCTCTCTCTTGACTCCTTCTGTCCAAGAACTTTGTAGACGCTCCTGAGTGGGTTGGCTTTGGACGTGAGTCAGACACACTTAGGTACCCACTGTGGTCTAATGACTCTAAAACAACAGCGTCTCTTGGAACGTAACTCCCACTATGAGCCACGTTCAGCTGCTTTTCCCACTTTTTACACTCATGGCCGGTTTTTCATTTTCTGTTGGAAGGACTGAAGTATGGTTGAAAGTTGGATCATTTGGACATACCTGTGGCTTGGATGTTCATTGCGTAGAAAACGTCCAGGCACACTTGCCCACTCACCCAAAAAAAAAGCACTCATACATTCATTCCCTAGCAATGAACGTCAGCCAGCTGCGGTTTGAGTGCCGCTGTGATGTTAATAGTTTTCAAATTTTGAAATTCAAAGGAAAGCTGTCGGTCATGGACTGACACATTTGGAGGTGAAACCGCAAGTGATCATTGTAAACAAGAATATGCCATCCAATTTACAGTCAAAATATGTCAAGATGCTCATGACTCAATATACAAGAAAGTCAACAAAGAGAGAAATAACACTATGTCAGGTTTTTGAGGTTGGGGGGTGTTTTTTTTTTTTGTCTTAGATTTACTCAACTCCCAAGCCAAGTTTACAATCAACTTTGGGTGGTTCGACCTCCAGGACGAGAAAATCAGTTCCTTATTTAAAAAATATGGATGTCATCATCTTTGTCAAGACTACTTTGTCATTACAGGAAAACATTACTTAAAGGGAATGAGAGGAGTCTGTTTGATTGACCTTGACGGATATGACTTGTGAGCCCAACAGATCTCAGATCTGATGGCGTCCAATTGGAAAAACATGTTGACTACCCCCCTACAAAAATGTAAGTATGAGTGCCATCCTAAAAAAATTGTTCCAAAAATTAAAATCATAAATAGATTCTACTAAATTAAACGTTATATTCCGAGTTCCACGTAAAGCGATTAAAGCAAAACAAAAGATGTTATCACAGATGGAATCACTGTCACACGTCCAGTCCAAAAATATTTTTGCTGCTCTAAAGACTTTTCTGTCTTGTTATTTCTGGAGTTATGGGAAAAATATTTCAATTTTGACTGGCAATGAGACAAGAATACATGAGGTTTTTTTGAGTTGTACTTCAGTGTGTAATGATAGCTAGGTTGAAACACTTAACCCTTAATAGGACGTTCATTGAATTTATTGCCTGCCTGTCTAATCCATTTTGTTTAATCACTCATTTGTTTAATCTACTTCGTCCAGATTAGCACATTTAAAATAATTAATAATTATTTGACTCCCTTTGGCAGCGCTAGACGTCCAATCTGTGTTGACTGGGAGGAAGTGAATGAATGTTTGTTTGTTCATTTGTCCCTTTCAGTCAAAGGATTGGATGGCATCAATAGCACAAAAAGATCAACTTTCACAACTAGTCTTCCCAGTTTAAACTATATGGATGTCTAAGTCTTACATTGTCATTAGCAGCGTGAGTTAATACTAAATATTTTCTTATTTATTCTTTTTTTTTAATGTAAACATTGTTTCTTTTTATTTTTGTATTCAAAAAAACAAAAATCAAGGTAAAAACTAGTGTCTTATTTAAATTAGTTTGAATTTTCATAGCTTCATTCAACAAGATGATGGAATAAGAATTTTGTTCTTATAAAAAGGGATTTTTTTTAAAATGTGGTTTATTCATATGGTATTTCTCAAAGTTATAATTGATTAGAGGTTGTTTTTTTTGTTTTGTTTTATTCCAGGTTCGATTTTATTCATTTAGAATTGTATTTATTCAGACAAACAGATTATTATATAAATTGAGACCTGGTGTTTTCCAATGTGAACATCGCATTTGGGGTGATGGAGCACGCATTATCAACATTTGGTGTACTTTGTAGTACAAGTATGTCATTGAATAATATTAACATTTGGTAAGGTTAAAATGTGGCTTTGTGTGAGTCTTTCTGAGGCATTTTTTCAAAATACTAGCCCTATTTAAGAGTTAAAAGCAGATGATTCCACATATTTTGAGAAATGAACATTTTCTTATTTGCTCAAATGTCACATACAGACAATGGTAACAATGAATAGAGAGTAAATCATACATGCTTTTTCCATCCTGTTGGAAAAATGATTTGATTTGTATTGTTCCTTTTTGCTTTTAAACTAATCGCGTTGCCATTTTCATGTCTAGATAATCATAGTTCATTTACTATACTTATTTTCTTATTGAGTTTTTGCTCCTTGTGCTGACCTTCAGATGTCCCGTCTGCATTTCTCAGGTGTCTTCTGAATGTTTGCTGATAATCAACTTTTCAATCACATTTTCTATAAAATAGTCAATCGATGCGCCCATTTAAAAGCATAACTTTGTTTTTTGGGGGGTTCATGTCTACTCGGATGAAAAAAAAACTAAATGAAGCATATTTTATCAATCAATTTATTTGAAATTCATTTTAAATCAATGGAAAAAGACTTTAGCATTTGGAAGCTATCCCTACGGATTCCCTGCTATGTGAAATCTATGCATGCTGTAATTCTTGTACAGTCCAGTTTGCATGATTTTAGTGCCTCCTTTAAGCAGCGCCGACATCAGTAAGTTTGTCTTAAACACATTTTTTAAGGGGATTTCAGGAAGACCAGAAAAGATTTGGTGAAGGGACAAAGTTTCATAAAATGTCCATATACTAGTAGGTTGTAGATTTAAAAAAAAATTAAAATAAAGACAACAATAGTAGGTGAAATCAAGCAAAATAGAAAGCTTGAAAATATGTATGGCGTGGCAAGAGGGAAAGAGTTTCTCAAATCTCATCCTGCTTTTGGCAATAGCACAATGTGGGTATTGTTATCGTAAGTAATAACAGCATGAAATTGCACACGGTGAAAATATGGAGTGAAATGTAGTTGATAAGCAAGTTGATGCATTTACAAGGAAGCTTAGGTCATTCATTTGAATGGGAGACAGACAGTATGCAACATGGTTTACTTCGTTCTTTGTTTACATGTAAAAAAAAAAAAAAAAAACATTGAAAAATGAAAAATAATGTAACATAAAATTATTTGGATATCACACTTTTCTGTAATAAACCATGGATTGTACTTTCCAATTGAACGCTACCTTTGTTTATTTCTGACTTTTTTTTTTCCTCACAAGGCCGTCTTTATGTCTGAATTTTAATAACGAAGTCGATGCATTTGAAAATGGTGCGTTTCCATGGTGACGCATGGTCGATCAAAACGATTGCAATCCGGCCTTGGCTGACATGAACGCTCAATTGGGGGATATTTGGGTTAGTGCTACTTTTTGCACAAAAGTTGGGTAGATTGTGTTTATGGAGCAATCTGATTTATTTCTCTGCTCTGCAATTCCAAACCACCACCATTCCATTTTTCTCCTGATGCATGTCTATGCTGAAATAATGTTTTTCTATGGCAGAAATACTAGGGAAGAAATTTAACAACTTTCCCCACACGCAGTAACAACATGTCTGCTTTGTTTGAAAGGTTCTAAAGAGAGAATATGCTGACTTTTCTCTTCTGCTTTTTCGAGAAGTGCTAAGCTAGCAGAAAGATTGACGCCAACCCTCCCACTTCAAATGTATTAGACGTTTATTGCTGTCAATGGCAGTTAATGATCTCTTGAATATCTCTCACTTTTCCAATGCGGTAAAAATTGAGTGCCATGGGAAAACTTTAATCCTTTAAACCATTTTCCATTTGAAATGACAACTTGTATTGGAAAAAAAGCTGCAAAGTAAAGACAGATAGCAAGAATTTAAACCCACAGTTTTAGTACAAAATCCCCAATAATCTCCGACATGTCTATTGCTTCGAATAAAATTTAGAACTCAGGAAAGGATGTGTGATGTCTTTAAGTGTGTTTGATAGCTCTTTTTCCCTCAAAACTGTGAATTTGAATTATATCCAGTGTGACACAAAGACATAAAACAGAGCTCTTATTATCCAAATATGGTATTTTCTCTAAAAACAGAACTGTTCTTATATCTTAGCATTGGATTTACCTGTTGGAGTAAAAACACATTTTCCACTAACTTGGAATTTATTGGACTACTAAAAATAATAATTATAATAATAAATAAATAAGGAAATAAACGTACTGAATATGTGAAACACGTGTTTTCCTCGCCACCAGAATTGTAAATAGTCTGAATATTTGTCATTTTTCCTAGGCTGCAACCCCTGTGTCACACACTATTTTCCTTTCACGCACCGCAAAGTTATTAGGTCATGGCGACTGTAAAGCTGAGTCGACGTGATTGATGCTACTGTACGCACAAAGAACACATAAAGAGAGCAGCTTAGTGAGGAAATCATGGAGTGGAAACAGCTATAAATCCAGTTGAACACAAGTGAACAGGAAAAGATGGAAAAATCCAGTATAGGGGGCAGGGAAGGGCTGGATGGGGGGAGGATGATATTCCATTGAGTTGGCTGCCATTGAAGGGGATCAAATTCAAACAAATCTTACAACAATAAGCAAAGCTCACATAAAATGCAGGTTCTAATGCTTTCATTCACCAAATATGATTGTTCTTTCTTCAGTGCTTTTGGTCAATATTTTTTGGCTTCCATTTAACATCGTCTTGTAATATTAATGTTGACGTGTTCTGTGATAACCATTTTATTTTTAGGAAATTAATTAAGAAGTGTTTAGCACATCCGCCTCACAGTTCTGAGATCAGGGGTTAAATTTTCAATGTGGAGTTTGCATGTTCTCCACTTACCTGTGTGGTTTTTCTCCAGGTATACTAGCTGAGTGGGATTGGCTCTAGCACCCCCGCAACCCTTGCAAGGATAAGCGGAATAGAAAATGAATGATTTACCCTTAACTGATTTGTAGGATAAGCGGTATGGAAAATGAAAGATTCAAGTATCCAATTTTGGGAAAAAAAACTTAATTGGTTTAACCCCGGTGGCTTCCGACCTTCCTGTTTGGAGGTTACATGTTTTCCTCGTGTCTCTGTGGGTTTTCTCCAGTTACTCCGGTTTCCTCCCACATCCCGAAAACATGCATGGGTAGACTAGTTGAACACTAGAAATTCCCAAGCTTTGAGTGTGGGGTGATTGGTTGTTTGTCTTGTCATGCTCTGCTATTGGCTGGCAACCAGATCAGGGTTTTGTCCCAGATCAGGGTTTTTTGGTGTGTGCAGTTGGCTGGGATGGGCTCCAGCACCCCGGTGGACCTTGTGTGGATGAGCGATACGTAAAATTTATGAATGAATGTTCATTTAGAACTGGTTGGGAGTGACACAATTCTGGGGAAGAGGCACGGAGCACTTTTTAGGTCAGGGTCTCCGCAAGCCGCCTCACAGGATTGATCTTGCTCACACGGCATGAAAATAAAGTGCAGCTTAGCAAGGTAATCGTAGATCCTACTGTTGTCATAACTATAAATCCAGCCCAAGCACAGAGGACAAAAAGGCACTATATCTCTTCACTTATTTCCTGGCTGGCCTCTGTCCACTTTATTTTCAAGTCCTCTTTCCCCAAAGAGTTTCTAATCGGCCTTTGCCAGTTTAAATTGGGGAGCATTTTGTTTTCACACCGACCCGACATCTCAGACAGAGCCAGTAATTTATTCCATACTCTGTACATTTTTTGTATCATTATTTTTGCACAGCAGCTCTGTGGTTTTGTCTTAAAGGGAAAATGTTCGCGGAGTGAAAAACAAGTGAGCATTGATGGACGAGCTTGGAGGAGCAGAAAGCAGAAAAAAAGGTCAATTGGTCCATGTGAGCCAGAGATGTATTAAATATTATATTTACATCTTTAAAAATATAAGTGGAAAAGAGTATGCATTCTCGGTTCCATTTTTTATTATATATACTTTTTTGTTTTTTAATAATATACTTTTTTATTTTTAATAATATTTTTCAAAGAAGAGGTGGGAAATTATTTATTTCTATCTTTTTATCATCTTTTTCCATTTACAATAGGAAAAGCAGTAAATGCATTTTGAGAATTCTATTTTTTTTAAACTATAAATGGAAAACAAGAAATATTCTGTTGTATTTATCGATATTTCTTTCAGATTCTTAAAAATGCTTTATGAGTTCAAAATAAGGCAAAAAAATGATCATTATTGTTTATGTATTTATAATCTTTATTAAAATTTTAGCCTGAAACATGACACGTTGACACATGAATTTTTACTGTTTGCGGGCTGCACAAAGTGATGTGGCGGGCCAGATCTGGCCCGCGGTCCGACACTTTGACACCTGGGCTCTTAACTTAAGGTTATTTCAGACGAGACGGCATAGAAAGAAAACAGACTTTGTGGTGAGATATGATGTGAATTCCGTTCAAATCAAATCTTTGTTCTCATGTAACAAGCATTGTTAGGTCATCACGGTGAGTCAGCCACGTGACTCCCACGCATCCTGCCGATTCATAGGCCTTCACCTCCCGCCAATCTGCACAAGAGGAAAACCCTTGGCTGCCAACTAAAAGGTATTTATATGTTCATCCCTTCCGTAAACACTCACACACAAAATCAGACTTTAGATGGTCATCTAAAATATCCCCCTCAACTTCCATTGTTAATACTTCCATTGCCATGTTATTGTTGAGTAGGCCTACAGATTTAAAAAAACAAACCTTGCCTGGTATTCCTATTTTTTCTTGCAACTACCTGCTGTGTCTGCCATATGATAAAACCATAGCAGAACTAGTGTTGCCAACTCACTGAAAAATAAATATATAAAGAACATCTCATATTTCCAAGTCTGGAATACTCTTCCTTTAGATTTTTGTTGTTGTTTTTTTTAAGATATAAGAAGTGATTTTTTTTTATTTGACTCAAACCTAAATTAAGTATGTGCATAGTAAGTGATACTATAAGAATTTACAAAACCAATAAATATGAGCAATGCATTTTAATATTAAAAAGAAATTCTATCAGCATCAAGTCATGAAGTGAAACATTCATTCAACATTGATCAACTATCAAATATCCCACTGATTTTGAGATAAATCTGACTTTACTCAGTGAAATATGTTTTATTTCATTCACTACCTTACAGGCCTCCATAATGTCAACATATTTCTCACTGAAAAACTCCCACGTTTCATCTTTTTCCTCGAAAAAATCCACACAAATGTCACTCCCTCTTGTTTTATCTGTGCGTGACAATACCAAATAAATAGGACAGAGTTCAAAAGGAAAACCGAATTAGAAGACTTGAGAAGGGCAATGCCCTGTCGGAAAAAAATAAAGCCAGGGATCAAAGACTCAAACGGGAAGTGGATAAAAAAAGAACAGGCCGGTCAGGAGGAAACAAAGGCTAAACAGGGCATTTCTTGACATAGAGCAGCTGATGAACTTGTCGATAGCTGATTTTCACCGCATTTGAACTTGGCAGGAAGTGGAGGAAAGCGAGAGTGTTTCGTGTCAGCGTGTCAGTAGGCCGAATCCTTCTTCCACATGTGTTCAATTACGTCATGGAATAGAGCCATGTTTTTTTTTTCTTCCCTTTTACTCATTATGAGTAAAGTCAGGTTGTAAAAGCAAAGGAGTGACAACAATCCTCAGTCTTTAAGCGGATAGTTTTGTCTACTTGGCTGAAAACAGTGTTAAGACTATCAAAATTTGCCTGTGGAAAGAAATTGGCGTCCAATCTAACTGAATACAGACTAGTCTAGCAGCCATATTTAGTCAGTCTAAGACCGAGACAAGACGGAGACTTTTAGGAGTAGATCTAGTAAATCTTGCATTCTGTTGGACTTTCCCCAGTCAAACGTTGCACGCAAGACTGATAGCAGCTCAAAGCCGACAATATACAGAATATTATTTCCAGTCTTGTGTTTACAAGTGGCCATATGTTTCCAGTTTGCTGCTGACATGTATAGAGACCACCCTGTGATGATGTAATTATCCAGGCCAGGATATGCAACAGATTGTATCGCCGCCCTGGGTTGTGTCCATAATATGACCACGTGATAGTCGCCAGGGTGCGACGCTTAAAGTCCCACCCTCATCATTTTTGTATACTAACGTAATTGTGTTCAAAAACATTTAAAATGCCATTTTAAAGACACACAATGACTCCTAACTCTTGAAATAGAGTTTTATACTCAAATTATTAGTGGCTTTCTTCTGATAGTACCTGACGACCATTTTTTGGTTGAGAATTACAAGCAAGACTGGCTGATCTGTTGGTTTTATAACTACTCCAGATATTAGTTTGCATTGGAGCAATTATCTACATAAGTATTAGTGCTGCACCAATGGGACAGCACTAAAATAACATTATTGGTAGTGATAAGAAAATAATGTGCTCATGCTGTGAAATATTGAACGATATTATACATGCAAGTATGACTCAGAACCGTACAAAAATTGTCTTGGAAACAGACAAACACTCCTTTTTATACAGCTGTGTGTGTATGTGGCAGCCATTTTTGGGGAGTGGATCTTGTGGAACGCATATTAATCAAAATAGAATATTATTTCACATTAGTAGTCTGTAATACTGATGACCTCATTTAGTAACATTTCAATAATGACATTTTTGTATCATTTTTCTTTGAGTCTATTTCATTCATTTAGATTTTACAAACAATAAACATATTTATAATAATATAACAAGACTAATAATTCAAAAATCGAAAAGTGTTAATTGGTGATTCCTTCTCATTTCAACACCATTTTAACAGTTTTGCACAAGAAGTGAATGAAGGTTTTTCCTCCCATTTTGGTCAGTGAGTAGCAGCTTTGTTTGGTCAGCGCGATGACCAGAGCCCAAGAGAGGGGCCCCAGCTCCGTTTCGCCTCCGAGCAAGGGGGGGTGGCCTTGTAACATGACTCTGGATGAAAAGCAGTGCGCCCGGTCCGACTCGCAGCGCGCACACGCTGGCTCGCAGTGAGGAGGCGCACGATGGATCCTCTAGTGCTCGTGGCCCTGGCGTTTCTGCCCGTCGTCTCGGGGAAGTACAGCGGCCCCCTGCAAGCCGAGATCTCCAACGGCACCTTCCACCACTTCTACGTCCCCGACGGAGACTACGAAGAGACGGAGGACCCGGAGAAGTGCCAGATGGTCTTCCGATTCTCCGACGGCTCCCCGTGCTCGGTGGCCGAGGAGGAGAGCGACGCGCTGGTGCGGGAGGATCTGATCCTCACCCGGCTTCAGGCCGAGGACTCGGCACGACTTCTGGAGAGCATCGGGCGGGCCGTGGCCAACGACCTGGACGGGGAGGACACGTACGGCCGCTTCCTCCTGAGGGAGATATCCCAGATCGCCGAGGCTTTCTCCGGCGTGGACAAGTCTCTGGAGGAGCTGGAGGTCAAGTTCAAGCAGAGCCAGGAGACTGAGCTGAGAGAAGAGCAACAGCTCAGCGGCTTCGTGCTCAAACAAGTGGGGGACGTCAGAGACAGCCTGAGGGCCACCAAGGACATCTCGCTGGGGTTGAGAGACAAGCAGGAGCTGCTGTCTCTCATCGTTCGCAGCCACGGGAGCAGACTGAGTCGCCTAAAAACGCAGTATCTCAATCCGGGATTTTAGCCGGAAATCCGTCCACGGCCATAGACGTCCGATGCATGTGAAGCGGGATGGCCAGCAGCGACCATTCCATCGATCTATCGCAAGTAGGAGGCCGGTCCTTTTGAAGTGGGAGGCTAGTCCCACTTCAAATGGATCGGACGTCTATCACCGTCAATGGCAGCCAGTGAGTTTATATCTATACCCCGTTATTTTTCCTCTTTCGCATGAACCCTCCAAGCTATAAAAATGTTATTTCTTTGTGGAAACAAGTGGCAAACTCCAGTGTCCTTTCTTAATTGGCATCTGGGTGCTGTCACTCAACTCCCATCTGGAAGTATTTTACTTTAACTATAAAATATGTTTATGTCTCCTCTATGGACTCAATTTGTAACAATTTGGGCTTGTTTTAAAAAGCGTAATGATGATTTGTATGTATATTTGCTTCATACTCGAGTCAAAATACATAAAAGCAATTCCCTAAGCACCATTGTCTTCTTCTGTGGTGTTGCGTGTCGTCGATCCCACATATTTCCAGTGAGACAACTAACATAACAAGACATTTTCAAGTCAGTCTGAAAAATAGGAATATCTAGAAATATCCAACTCATGTGGGATTCATGCACCCGAGACGGCCTGTGAATGTTTTGAGGGGCCCACATGTGCGGCCTGGCCTACCAGTGGACTCAACTGGGTGTGATTTCCTCTGTCTGGTTTCCCTCACACTCCAGTTTCCCCTCTGGGACCCCCCTTTTCAAAACAGCAGAGCAGCAAAGTCCGAAAAGGCGGGAGCGTAGAAACCCTATACTGTGTCTCCAGGCTTCGGAAATTCAAGGGGAGCACATTTGACTGAAAGACGGCAGGGGGAGAAAAAAAAATCTGCTGTGTATGTTAAACCTATAGAGATCTCAGCACGACTGTTTTTCAGGACCCCGTCATTAATTCTTCCGACGGGAAGCATACATTTTTGTGTCGCGGTTTGGAGTGAGGTGGCCTGCTGTTCCAAGAATGTGTTGGTCTTATTTAAAGCGCAAATAAAGAGTGTCCAGGAATGTGAATTGGATTTAATCTGTAATCTGACTTGAAGCGCTCAATACTTCGACCAATCCAGAAGATTTGAAGTAGAAAGGCTGTTTTGGCAATTTTTAAATCAAAACGTCAATGACAATAATCATTATATTTCCTTCCTATTTATATAAATCTGATGACTTTCTCTGACAACAACATATAAAAATGCTTGGATGCTACTATTTTAAATGTCTTTTTACGCTTTAACCCGCTTGCCAACGGCACTTTTTTTTAATAGGAGTTGAGCCAATAAAATTAGTAGCTGCGACTAGCGAGCTATAAATGAAGTGATTAGACGCCAGACGGAACTTACGACGTGATAATGATTGGTCTGCTGAGGATTTGTAACAGAGGAGCTTTCGCATTAGGGCTTAGGTTCATATGCCAATCAAAAGTGAAATTGCTTGGATGATTTCAAAATCTTAAATGTGCCGTTTTTGATGATTATAGTTGCATCTGGCACATCTAATTCAATCAAGTGTCTGGGTAGTATCCATCGAGCATGTACCGTATTTTCATGACTATAAGGCGCACCGCATTATAAGGCGCACCCTTAATGAATGACATTTTTTCCATATATAAGGCGCACTGTATTATAAGGTGCACTGTCTATTTTGGAGAAAATGTAAGACTTTTAAGTCCGCCTTATAGTCGTGAAAATACGGTATATGTAAGGAATTTACTAAGAATCTCATTGTATTGTGTCACTTCATGTCATTGTCCAGTTTTAATGGTAAGTCCAATATTTTTCATACTTTCTAAGAAAATGTGCACCCTATAGTTCATAAATTTGACATGATAGCGAAAGACTGTTTTTGGATTACTCTTTCAAAAAATGCTTTCTCAACAAAAATAGCGTTTTCCAAATATGGTTTTATAATAACATGAATTTGTGTGACTGTACAGTTCTATGATTAGGTTGCTGGAGAACTGTTAATATATCATAAATCCCCATTGCAAGAAATATTAAAACCCCAGAGGCCCTTTAAGGCTCGGTAGGATTCAAAGTGCTGGTTGTTATGCATTGCTGCGGATTTACTGCTGCAAACAAGAAAATCTGCTGGCAACAGCTGCAATGTCAAAACATCAAAGTAAATCATTTGACCGTGCAAATTTATATTGGCATCCCGCAACATGACTGCACCATTAATATGAATATGGTTTGAAATGTTTTGTTGTTTTTTTTTTTTTTTGGTGGTCACAGCTGCAAAAGATTGGAAATCTCCAAGCCACAAAGTTGTAAACAGGAGCCGTTTGGGCTCAGAGAAAAGTTCATTTCTAACAATAATAGTAATAATAATAATAATCCTCTAATGTTTGGGCGTCATTATGTGCCAGACGCCGAATGTTTTGCATGGCTGTTTTATTTGTAGAAAATATTCCGACAGGTAAGACGATCTCAAGAACAACAAAAACACTTTGGATTTACGTTCCATATTTTTCCCTTGAATAAACACAAATGCATCTGCATACATACAGTTCAAAAGGTACATGTACATAACTTATGCTGAATGATACAGAATGGTACACAGTTGCCTTTTCAAATGTGGCAGTACACATCCATATGAGTTCATATTTAATACACTTTTAAGGTTGTGCTATTCTCTTTGTCTGTCCAGAGGTGTCAGACTCACTTTTGTAAAGGGGCCCGTTTAACGTACGATCGCTTTGTTATTTTGTTACACGGCCCAAAAATCTATCTGTGTTTTAAATCAAAAGATTACTAGAAAAAAATCTTGTTTTAATAGTGGCAATGTGTAGTTTTCAGGATTTTATGTATGGTTTTCACAGAGTATGTAACAGTAGTAGTAGTCATTGACATTACAAACTCAAGGGGCTAACAGCAATCAAAAACAGATTGGACGTTTAGCCCGTCAACTGCAGCCAAAGATTTGAAAATGTTAGCTTTGGCGATACTAATCTTGATAAAGTACTATCAAAGGCTTTGAATTTTGTCTTGTAGGTCTTAAATTAGATTAGATTAGATCACTTTATTCATCCCGTGTTCAGGAAATTGCACGACATATTTTAGTTTAAAAAAAAGTGGATTTCCAGCCTATAGGAATCCTGGTTTTGGCATTCGAGAATGAAACGTAACGTAGACGCCAATTGATTTGCTTTTACGGGCCACACAAAACGAGGCGGCGGGCGGGCGCGATCTGCCCCCGAGCCATGAGTTTGACACCTTCAGTGGAGTGAGTGCATGTTTACAAATGTGCTCAATGACAGTTCTGTTCTCTCAACACTGATCAGTTCAAACGACGGGACCATTTTCCGTCCCGTCGTCTTCTTGTGCTTTCCTCCCGCCACGCTGCAGGATTTTGTCCCACGCGTAGGCGACGACGGCGTAGTCTTTCTCGGCTCAAGGCGAGCCTTTCAAACGCATCCGTTCTCCTGACGCGGCTTGTGAGCCACGGGGGTGTGCGGCGGGTAGAGGGAGGGGGCCAGCGTGCACAGGAACCCGGCCAGCAGAGTCAGTCCAAGTCCGCCCCACGCGCAAAACATGGACCAGCCGTAGCCGTGACTGATGTCTTCCGGTATCCCGAACATGTAGCGAGGGTAACGCGACAGTTCGAAGTTGATTCCCGCCACGCACGTGCAGAGGGAGATGATGCAGCATGTTCCTGTTGAGAGTCATTGAAATGTGTGACAACCTTGAAATCGCAGTGTGACTTGGATCCGCTCAATATATATATATGAAATATTTAGTATAGTGTATGTAGGAAAAATAGTACAAACATGAAATGGGGGGAAAAGGTAAGTCATAATTGGAGATTGTTATTGTCCACCCATCATTACGGTACTGTAACAGTACAAATAAAAGACAGTATAAATAATAAATAAAAACAATTTAAAAAGAAAGTGTCATGTTTTGTCTGGGTTTTGGTTGGATGTGCGTGTGTTTTCTTTGTTTGGGTTGTCTGTGTGATTAGTTGTATGTGTTTTGTCTGTTTGTCCCTCCTGGCTTCCCTTAACTAATTTGGCCCAGGTGTTTATAGTGTTCATTAACGCTTGTATGTGTATCTAAACCCCTGTGTTCTAGCATGTTGGTTGTGGGGGTATTGTCTCGTGTTTTTTGGGCATGTCAGTTATGTTTGCCTACTCGTTACGGTGTCTATTTTCTCCTGTTTGGTTATTCTTTTGTTAAGTTTGTCCAAGTTTTTTTTTATTATTTGTATGACTATTTCTTCATTATAATCCCAAATTGAGCACCAGCATCTCCCCCTCTTTTCCTGCTCCCCACGTCCTGGATTCGACTTTGCAGCACATCTGAGGCAAATCATGACCGTAAGATTATCTAAATATATTTCACACACCCTTTTTTTAAAGGCCATAAGAAAACGTTTACATGCATAAAAATATTTTTATGTAAAAAGCACAAAGAGTTTCCACTCAGACTAAAAAGTGAAGTAGTTTATAGGATGAAAATTCAGAGTAAAAAAACACTGGACAAATGGTTACTTTGGCCACCCATGGAAAAAAATGCTATAAAGAAACAGAAGAGTTGATACAGGATTAGATTTCCCTTCAGGGCCTTATAAATGGTACCAAATAAACTTTTTTCCTGACATTTTGTTTAGTGGTGTGCAGTCAGGTAGTTCTATTGCAAAAATATATGCTTTGGGGTAAAGAAAATGGATGGATGGTGAAATATGTATTTTCAATCAATCCCTTTTGAGAACGATCTACCGCCCTCCTGTGGTGAAATGAAGCACTCGCTTACCTCCCATGAGGAATAGCAGTCCAGCAACATACTGCATGAGGTCATGTTCCTTCAAACAACCCAGGACGCCGATGGTCCAGCCAAAAAGGATGATGGAGATGGCCATGCCAATAAAACTTACCGTCATCCTTTGGAGATCTGAGCAAAGAAAACAACAAGCACAAAAAGCCAAATGAGAATATCGTGTTGTCTGTTTATTTCCCAAAACATTCCCCTGCTAAAAAAAATAGCAAAAAAATAGCCTCACGTAGTGCGTGCCACTCATCCTGCCGTATCGTCTTGGTCAGGTTGATGGGCACATTCCTGGGTAGTGCCGATGAAGAGTAGTAATATTTTATTGGGGTGCAACGTGCGATCAATCCTATGAAAGCAGACGGGACAAAGCAATTCATACAAATCCTGATCCCCCCCCCCCCCCCCCCCTCCAAAATATATAAATAAATAACGAAGATGCTGCCCCCCACCCCCACTGAAAGCATCCATCACCCACCCAGAGCATCCACGCGAAGATGGAATTGTGATTTGTTGTGATGTGGATTTGATTTTTCTGTAGAATGGCGCAATATGTTTATTATGACACACGCACACATGCACGCACGCGCACGCACGAAGGAAGATGGCCAACCTTTAAAGATTAAATCCTCCGTCTCCAAGTCAAATCCTATCCGGTGACACCTTCTCCACAGTCCGGTGATGGTCGAGTTGAAATGCCGATTGCACAGCGACTCCATGGCAGACGCTTGCGGTGCGAGGTGTCGCCGAACCCGCAGCCCGGCCAACCCGGCCAGCCCGGCCAGCCTCGCCCCCGAATCCGACCCCGCGGCCCCCTTGGGCGGCATGCGCAGCGGGAGGTTGTGGTTGGAGGTATAGATGTAACCCGGGTCGGTCCTCTTGTTCGAGTAGTTCTTGCAGCGCTCCCGGTGCCGCCTGGCGTCAGTCTCGTACCAGTTGTCCGTTCCGATGGCCACCGCGATCAGGCCGAGGGCGCACAAGGCTAGGACGAGACCTGCCGCGGTTAAAGTCCTCATCGCGGCCATGATCCTTCCATGCGAGGAGCGTGCGCGAGTAGATCAAGCCCCTCGGCGAGACCCCCACCCCCTTTCGCTCTCAGGAAGTCATCGCCGGTGGTAGAGCGAGCATCGACGGATGCGGAGAGGCCTGTGAATGGATGTTGTGTTTTGGTTGTCTCCTTCTGCCACTCAGCCCGCTGCCTTGCCCGGATGCTGAGTCGCTTCCTGTGAAGATAAACTTGGCCGCCAGAGGGAGACCAAAACAAGAAGTTCTTCTGGTCCTGTAACAAACAGGACACCAGTGTGTTTTCTTTTTTTCAGGTGGCGTATTTTTCTACAGGTTTACGATGTATAGTAGATTACTGACTGGCATTAAAACCGATATATATCCAACTCGTGTATATATCGATGAGAAAGAATTAGTTTGCCCCTCCCAATCAAAAGAGATTGGATTTTAGGACCATCAATGGCATATTATGGGTTAACCTCTGCCATTGATTGAAAACAATGGAAGGTGGCTTTTATGTAGCACATATTACGTTCTCTATATAAGGAAGGAATTTATTGTTTCATTGCCCCATAGAATTTTGGGCAGAAAAAAATGAAAATATGTAAAGTTCTGCTCTCAGGGAGTCCCAAGCACATAGTACGAGGTCTAAGATATTGAACTCCAAAAAAACTAGTGACTGGGTTGATTTCTGGCAGGAATGGTAGACTCCCAAAAAAAAGTGCACCAGTCAACCACTGACAAGTTGAACTGTTAGTTTCATCAACTGGGTCACTTCCTCTAAAAGTGTTGTGTGTACAAAAGTAGTTTTGTGGAGAAGTACAGTGTAAAACAGTTTTAATGATGGCAATGATTTGATGTCAAAGCACCTATATGACATTCATGCAGGCCCATACAACCACATTCCATCAACTGATTAAACTTTTGCGCCCTCCAGATGAAATTCATTTGGGGAATATATCCACCAAAAATTGTACATTGAAGCCATCTGGGTTATTTGACTCCACTGTCAATGTTTTTGAGTCAGAAAAATAACAACATTCCCAAGCCTCCCAATTATCGATACACTCCAACCCACAAAATTCCACTTTTGCTCCATTGAATCTGCCCCCACAGAACCACCCAAAAATCTCCATGGACTTTCATTTTCATTTAACTATTCAACCCTCAAAAACAATGTCCTTTCACCAATTTAAACCTTTAAATTTTTTAAATTATACACTCATCCCCCGTTAAAAGAACCCCAAAAGTCCCTAGTCGACATTTTTTTTAAAATGGCATTTTGTATTTGAACATGGAGATTGACATTTAACTAAAAATGAACATTGGGGAATGATTTTGTCTATAGAATAGAACAAAGATTTCGACTAAGTTTCATTCTCATGTTGAAAACTTCCTCAACTAAATGCATTATTCCAGACTAAAAGAGGAACAAGGCTTGTTCCAAACTTTGCTCTTAGTTTCAATGTCTGCCAATACAGAAATAAATACCTGCATTCTTTCTTTATGGGTATTAATGGGAGGGATTTGTTACATATTGGAGAATGAAGAGTAATTGTGAATTACAAATGAATTAGATGCCATGGAAAGAGATCTGAGATTGTCGGATTTAAACCCCCCACCCAAAAAAAAAGGAATTAGCTTTGAGGGAAGTGGACATTTGAATTCGACAATTGGCTGTTGAGACTGTGGCCATGTGAGGTCATTTTCAGTTCCTGTTTGTCACTGTGCTTTTCACATTGTCATCGAGGCAAAGAAGACGAATTTATGATCCGCTTCAATATTCAGATATTACACAATGGAAGGCTTTGTCATACCACCTGTAAGTGATTGTTCTTTTTTACATTTTTGGTTAGACTCGACTGAATCCAAGGTCATTGGAGAATTGTTCACATTACTAATCGACTCAGGTTTTGGGTTTTTTGTTGTTGTTCTAATATTTACTTCCTCTATCACAAGGCCTCTGAGGATGTTATTCAAAGTGAACCGGAGAGTTATCGTGCCTCGGCCGAGTTGTACTCTTACCTGGCCAACGTGGGCGACGTTTACGAAGGTAAAACGTGAGCGTTTGATGGGAGCCGAACTCCAAGCCAAATGTTTGCCCGCTCTCAGACTACAGATGGAGCTTCCACTCGGAGCACGTCCAGCCCGGGGATTTGGACCATTTCCCATCCGGCCATTTAACGGAGCTTCAGTGCGTGGCTCCTCAGCCAATTCATCCTTACCGCTATGGGGTTGATGGTCATCTTCACCTGGAGCCTTCTCTGTCTGTCTTACCACAAGTGAGGCCCTGATGTTTTTTTGTTTTGTTTTTTGTTTTGTTTTCATTTTGGTGGCTTGTCCAAGTAAGTCACGTGCTAACTTCAGGTTATTTCAAATGGAATTTCTGGATCCTAAATTGAAAAATGGAGGATTGCAGAACTGTGAAAATACTTACTTTTCCCCCACATTTTTTGAAAAACCAAACTTTAAAAGAAATAAATACATGTTTTTAAAATGAAAACAAATTATTAAAACATTTTTTTTCAACAGCTATTTATCACCGCCATTGCAAACCAATACGTTATGGGGCTCAATAAAAGAAAATATCAAGGATTTAGCTCAAAATGTCTGTGGAAAATGTGATTGGCTTTTGGTATTAGCAAATTATTATTACAATGTTGTGGGTGACAAAAATGGGTTTGAAACTTTGAAGCTCATTGGCTCTGAAACTTTGGATTAAATGAGCTGTTTTCTATGTCCATTTTTCATGTCAAGGACAAAATAAGAACCCTCACTTACATCCTCTTTTCGCATGACTAAACAAAGCCGATAATGAATGCACCCACGTGAACGTGTTTCCATTTTGTCTCATAGATCCCAAACTACACCTCACCCCTCTACTACCAGTACCAAAGCTCAGTCTCGCCCGCCCAGTACTTTTCAGAAGGCGAACAAAGAGGTGTCAGCCCGCCGCTTGAGGTATCAGAAGGCGAGGACGGTACCGAATACCACAACCTGCCCTCCATCAAGAAAGACACGAGTGAGTATCAGATTTTTTTCCCCACATGATAAAAAGGACCCCGTCCATCAAAGTGTCTCATTTTTCCAACTTAGACACCAGAAGGAAAATTCGCTTGTACCAGTTTCTCTTGGACTTGTTGAAAAACGGCAACATGAGCGATTCTATTTGGTGGGTGGACCAGGAAAAGGGAATTTTTCAGTTCTCCACCAAACACAAGGAAGCCCTGGCCAGTCAGTGGGGGGTCCAGAAAGGAAATCGCAAAACCATGACCTACCAAAAAATGGCTCGTGCGCTGAGGAATTATGGGAAAACGGGTGAGATTCAAAAGGTGAAAAAGAAGTTGACCTACCAATTTAGTGAAGACGTATTGAGGAGCTTCTACTCGCGGCAATACGTTCACTGATCAGGACACTTGTTTTCCCCCGTCTTTTTCATCTTATTACACTATCAATATGGCGTTTTTATGCATTTTGTCCTTGTAATTGTGTTCCTATTTATTTGCCTCCTGAGAATTATTAGTTTTTTTTACTTTCCATCGTTTGATGAATATTGTAAATACATATATTTTGTTGTTAAAAATCAATAAAGTTGATATCAATTGGGGCATGTGGTGGCTTGGTATGATTTAGTCACAATTAGGGGTGTAAAAAGTTTAATGTCCATAAAATCTCTATTATTTGGACACCAATGCCATTTTTGCTCATTCATTATCTGCCATGATTTGATTACAAATCAATTCAGGTAATGTATTATGTTTTTGTGTCAATATATGAAGTTAAATTCCTCCTAAGGTAATCAAAAAGCACAAAAGTTGTATACAGTTGATGCCAAGCCGAGTCTTAATGGATTGGACATCTTGTGCCGTCAACGACAGCTAATTAGTTAACAAGAAAGTGAGTTGAAAATGTTCCCAAAATTATTTGACAAAAAAATCTAGAATTAGCAAATCATTCATATGCAATGTTTCCATCGTTTTGTTATATACATAATATTATTGCTTAAAGCGTATACACCACCATGTTAGACAACCACAATTACTACAGTTTTTTGTTAGTTTTCCTACCCACTAGAGGGCGACAAAGCCCCCCCAAACACAGAAAACGGAAGTGCGTAAATTTCTTCATGACGACAGTTGCCTTAGCCAATCAGCGTTCGGGCGTCTTTCGAGTGCAAATTTAAACCGATCCACAAGCGAACCACAGTTGTGACATTTACAAGAATTTTGTTTGACACGGAATTACAACGTTTTATTTTATTTTTTTTATTTTCTATTTGGAAGAATCTGGGCTGGCAACATGAGAGTTAGGTAAGGTGCTTACGATTAACTGACTGAAACGACTTAAATCATTTTACAAACGGAAAACGCGAATGTGTCGGCGACCCATATAAGCAAGTTAGGCTAACAGCCGGGGCGGTAACCTGCTGATGCTTTCGCAAAAATAATTAATTCACATTTCCAGACTGTCATAAAAAATGTCCCATTTGTGCCTGCTTGTTTAAAGTGAAGTCCACGCCATGGAGTCCGTTGCTTACTTGAACAGAGCTTTGATCCAGTTGAGGGATATCTGGGAAGAAATTGGAGTTTCCGAGGATCAACGGGTCCTGAGGACGCAAGCGTTTCACGAACACGTCAAAGTGAGCTCCACATTAAATTCTCAACGTTCAATTGGCCTCCCGTCTAACGGTCATGTTGGCATATTTGTAGGGAATTTTGGATCTGATGATAGCAGAAGAAGAACAACTCAAAGTTCGAGTCTTGAAAGACACCGAATCCTATCGCCAGGAAATTGCTGATCTGTGCCTTGAACTTCAGGTGCCTCCAGTTGAGGTACATTGTTTTTTGGGTTTTTTTGCCACTGAATTGAATTGAATGGTTTTATTGTCATTATACAAGTATAATGACATTTAAAGCGTTCACCACTGTGCACAAATGTACTCTTAGAATAGACGTCCAATGCATTGGGACTAGGAGGGTTGGCAGAGATCATCCGGACTGACAGTTTAATTTGTTCTTAACTAAATTAATGATTGATTTCTGAACCCTTACAAATTGTGCAAAATCTACAGGAAGTAAGCTGTAAATGAGTCCAAATTTAAAAATGAAGTAACCCACAGGAGTTAAAGCATCTCTTCACCCCCCCCCCCCAAAAGGCTTTTTAAAAAATATTATTAAAAGAATATAAGAAAAATATATACATAAATATATATAAGCAATAGTGGATGTCCAATCAATTGACACTAATGGTACTTTTTTTAGATTGTTTTGATACCATGTTATTTTTTATTTACCAATTACCACAGCACATGGACCGATATTACTGTTCATTTATGAAATGACAATGTACACAAGTTGCGTTTTTTTCTGAAGGAGGAGGTCGGCTGCACCATCTTGCAGCTGGAGAAGTTCAACCGTACTCGTCTGGAAGAGCTGAAAGAACAGAAACAGCAGAGAATGGACAATCTCCGGGATATTGTCGCCCAAGACCGCGAGTTGTGCGACATCATGTGCACAGCCACCTTGAGCGTTAACACGCAGTCGGTTCCGTCACTGGAACAACTTGAGGAATACCGAAGCCACGTATTGGAGCTCACAAAGGAAAAGGTGGCAATCAGAGAAATGTTGGTGGGTTAAAAGAAATCATACATTAAATGTTTTTGTTTTGTTTTTAGGAGTGCCGTCACTTGGAATTTATGAGTTTAAAACAGCAGATAATCGCATGCATGAACGATTTGGAACGTTCGGCCCAGACCAGTTTTGAAAAAGATGTCATGTGCGAAGACAACGAAGCCTCTTGTCTCTCCACCGGCAACATCGACATGTTGAAAAAATTCCTTGCCCAGGTGAAGAAGGCATTTTTCTATTTGACTTTGATAAAATTGCCATTCGTTTGACACTTGTGATCCAAACCAGTTGCAAGCGCGCAAGGCGAAGAATGAGCAGCTCTGCGTGGAGCTGCGCTCCCAGCTCCGGCAACTCTGGGACAGGCTGAAGATCGCCCTAGAAGAGAGGGACAACTTCTCCCAGCACATGACGGCATCCAAGAAGTGCAACATTGAGGCTGTAAGGCATTTTGGGGGCGTTATGGAATGCAACGTTTTTATTACGACGTGTATTCTTCTGATTCCAGCTCCAGGCGGAGGTGGAGCGTCTTCGGCTGCTGCGACTCCAGAGCATTCAAAGTGTGATGGAGGCAGTCCGAGCCGAGATTGTAGTTTACTGGGACTTGTGCTTCTTCAGTCAAGAACAGCGCCAAGCTTTTCTTCATTATCGCGATGGTGACTTGATTTGTTTAAATCACATTTTGGTAGTGTTGAATGTTTTTTTTTAAATCATCAGTACAATTATATGTACGTACATATATAATATTATTTTTTAATGTAGACAACCTCACTGAAGAACTCCTAAACCTGCACGAAGCAGAAATGGAACGTCTAAAGGCCTACTTTGAAGAGCATAAAGATTTGTTTGAAAGCGTCACAAAATGGCAGGAGAATTGGGCGACGTACCTGGAGCTCGAGGTCAGTCTATCCCGTATAAATGTGTGAATCCCGTAAACATCGTTTCATGTATGTTTTAATATGATGTCATTTCTCATCTCAGAGGAAAGCTAACGACCCCATGAGGTTCAACAACAGGGGCGGGAACTTGCTGAGGGAGGAGAAACAGCGAAGTGACCTGCAGAAAAGTTTGCCCAAGGTACTTGACTTCTAGAAATAGGCAGGAATTGGGTTGGTATAATATAAATGCCGACACATGTCACATTTTCTGTCACCAGCTTGAAAAAGCGCTGAAGGTCCAAATAGATTGTTGGGAGGAAGAGCAAGACAAACAGTTCTTGGTCAATGGCCAGAAGTTTCTCGATTACGTGCAGCAGCAGTGGGATCAGCACCACGTCGAGAAGGAGAAAGAGAAATTGGAAAGAGTAAGACAAGGGGAAAGGAACAATATTCTCCACATTTTGCTCCATGGTTAATTTTTATGCTTGTTTGAATCAGCAACTTAAGAAGAGCAGGCAGACTCGGGAGGACATGCTGTTTGGAACCAAATTCAAGACGCCGTCCATGAGGAAGATTCCCCGAACGCCCACACCGAGCAAACAGAGAAAGGTCATTTGGTTATCACATTGGCTGTCTTTGATGGTGACAGACTGATGCCACCACCCTCCTGCTTCAAATGGAAGTAATGGACTGTGTCCATTGATGAACTCCTTTGAGTCATTCGGAGCAGAGGGATGAAAAGAGAAACAGGATTGCAAGTCTACCATCGTCAACGGCAGTGAAGAAGTTCAAATGTTTTCTTGTGTGTGGAACTCCAATTTCTATTGACCTTCTTGTTTTCCACCCCGCCACAGATGGGAATGTCAGCCATCTCCATGGTCAACTACGTCCTCGGTTCAGACATGGGAGGAGGAGCTTTGAGCCAATCTTCAATGCAAAAGACCCCTCTACCGCCCAGTAAGGTAAGCTAACGAATCCAGGGAATTTTGAGTTATTGCGCATTTTCAACAGAAGTGGTTTCCATTACAAAGTACCACACGTGATCTCGCTTTCACCACAGAACTGTGCTGTGCGTGTGTCATTGTTTTTATGAAATATGCCAAACTGGGGAGCAAAACAAGGCAAAGAAACCAAAGACAAGGATCAAAGGGACTTCTTTAGCTATTTGAATGTTGCTTCGGTACAAAAGATCTTGGCATTTGCCCTAAAATGTCAGCAACTGATGTGGTTCCATGAATTGTTTCTTGTTGTCATTCGCTCATATTTTTAAGAAAGGGCAATTTACACTAAAAGCTGACTATTGCCAAACATCTAACTTGTAGGGTTGTGGCCTGCGCACCCCAGGACAAGCCAAGACTCCCCACGCACTTGAACAGGCCAAGGAAAACCTTCCCAACAGGGGCTCTCCATGCGGCGTACTCGGGTTTCAAGATAATCCAGATCACACCATTAATGCTATTGCGGGCTCCTATTCGGAATTTGCGGTAAATCAAGTTTTAACCTATAAATCAAGTTTTTAACCTATAGACAGACATCCATTGGAATTGGTGGCAGTGAATGATGATGCTTGGAAGAAATGCTTCTGTGCAACGTATTTCCACCAAAATGTTCTGAACAGGATGTCAAGGTGTTGGAAACGGAAAAAATGAAAGCGCTATCTTTGAAAGAACTTTGCTCTTTTCTGGCAGAGAGACTTGTCGGAGGCCTCTAAGTCGAATACGAAGTCCAGGCTGCTCAACTCCACTGTTACGCTAAAGTGATTGAACATCGTCTTGGAGCAGCCCAAAACATGAAAATGCTTTAAAAAGGTTTTACTCAGGCTGCTTTGGTTAGCATCACAGAGGTAGTTTTCTCCGTGTCTCCATTTGTACATCAATTCTTCATTTTAGCATTATCTTTGAAACATTTATTCGGTTACCGTTTTTTTTTTTTTTTATTTGTTGAGCTTTAACAATAAATGTGATTGTATCTGTAAATAAATTTTTGACAATAACATTTTTCAATTTTGAACTTTTTTTAACTAAATAGCAGTCAAGCAGTTGTAACAAGTGTTGATTTGACAACTGAAGAATAAAAGAAGTGAAGATAGGTACGACAAGGCAAGGTAGGTGTGCACACAATGTAGGTTGGGGAACACAGAATTGATGAAATCACCTTGACATCCCACTCTTGGCTACCTGATTGGTAATGCAGGCCCCAACAAGCTTATTTGGATACCACTGATCATAGACAATTCGCCCCCCCCCCCCCCCCCTTCAGGAGAAACAAATAAAGTAGTATGGACCTTAAGCAGTAAAAAATAAAGCCGTACTATATACTTGATAACAGATGGTCATTTTTGTGAACAAAAAATATAGCCGTACAATAGATGGTCTTTTGAAGAAAAATAGCTTTATTATTCATGGTATAGCCTTATTTAATATGGTCACTTTAACAACTAAGCCTTACTATACAGGGACTCTGTGATAACAAAAACTTGACACAACTGTGCCTAGGTCATGCGAGTCATAAGTTCTTCCAGAGCTCTTTCCCGGTGGTTTTCATGAACAAGCAGCACTTCTTTGATGGCACTTTGCTGGAAACCCATCTCGTCAAACTGGGTAAGGAGACTCAAAAACTCAGCCGCCTGAAAGTAAAATTGTAAACTTGATTTTAAACATCAGCAGCAGCTAAATTTTGAACTAAAGTGGATTTTAAAAATAATACCAATTCAGGTACTACTAACCTTGCTCTCGCAGCTCTGGAACATCTCCAGCGCTTCTTCTACTTGAGCTTCATCGTAGCCCAGCTCGCACAAGTGACTGGAGGCTTCCAGGTACTTCAGGAGCTATCAAAATGTCTTAGTATGTGTTGTATTTTTTTTTATTTTATTTCTAGGCTGCAGTTTTAAAAAGGTGAAATAACACTGGTTTATCTGCTGGATTAAGGAAGGTACCTTATCTTGGCTGTTGTATCCAGTCTTCTGCATAGCCAAGATGGCAGAACGCAAAGGGTATCCTCTGTCTGTGACGGCCTCCAGCAGCTCCCTCTCTTCTTGGCTGAGAGCACACAACAGCTCCGTGGCAAAGTCCTGAAAGCCTCCGGTCCTCAAGGCCTGTGGAGCAAACGCATTCAAATTTACAGGAGGAGAATGCTTTACGTGTCATTTCTGGAGAAATTGTATGGAGATGCCTTGCTCCCCTTTTGGTCAGTAACTTTCAATCTCATTACTTTTTGCATGTACTTGATTTTAAAAGAAAATAACTTATACTACCTGCAGTACATGTACTTTTAATCTTACCACTATTCATATTCCCTACTCCTCTTAGTATTACTTAAACTTGTATTTCTAGTGTCAGTACTTGCACTTTTAGTTTTTCTATTGCTCTTACTAGTACATGTACTAGTGTTTCAAAATGTTTGACCCCATTTGGTTGGCCAATAATTTTGACCAATTTCACAGCTCGTGAGGAAACATTTCAAGTTTTTGTGTTCACGTTTGGCATTTTTATCTTTTCAGGTTAAAGAAATGCTGTGGCCTAGCTACTTGGTAAGTCAGCCTCGCAGCTTCACGGCTCTGGCATCCTTGGGTTCAAATCCCGGTCAATCCTTTGTGGGGCTTGCCTTGCGATCGGCTGGTGCCAAGATTCTTCGGCCACTGATTCCTTGTGAAAGATATTTGGTTCGATTCCTGCATCTTGCACATTGTCACTTTACAGGTGAAACAGAAATGTTGTAGGCAGTCCAGTGCAAATTGGTGTGGTGGATTTGGTCATTAGCTCAACAAGGAGAGCATCAGCTTACCACTCGAAAGATTGTTGGTTCAATTCCCGCATCTTGCACATTTTCATTTTCAGGTGAAATGAAAATGTTGTAGGCAGTCCAGTACAAGGTAGAGTGTTGGGTTGGGGTGTTAGCTCAACAAGGAGAGCACCAGCTTACCACTCAAGAGATTGTTGGTTCAATTCCCGCACCTTGCACATTGTCACATTTTAGGTGAAATGTAAAAGTAGGCTGGTGTGAAGTGAATGACATTTACTATTTACCTGAAAATATAGAAATGTTAAACATTATACACAAAAACTTGAAACGTGTCCTAACAAGCTGCACCTCTGGCCTGAAGTCGGCTGGGATAAGCTCCCCTACTGAGGATAAAGCAGTTCAGAAAACGAGATGAGATGAGAAAATACATTCCACATGAATAAAGGCAAGTCATTTCAAATTTGGGCTACCAGCTTTGCTTTACAGTTCCTAGCTACTTGTAATTTGAAGTTTCAGAAGGAGAGAAAAAGGTACTCACTTTTTGCCTGCAGTTTTTAATGGCGGGGCCCGCAGAAGAAGGTCGTTGCTGTTCAAGCCTGCCTCGGGAAGAGTCAGCTCCTGGATTATTGGGAGGATGGTATCTACCCGTGGCACTCTCCGCACGCCGTCGCTTCTTGGTGCCCTTCCGTCTCGCCCGGAGAAGACTGGAATTGGGAGACGTAGATTTTCCCCTGTGGCTCTCGGCCGTCGATTCGGGCCAGTCGTGCTGAGAGCCAAGACCCTCGTGCTCGTCTTCCACCCTGGATAGGGCGACGCTGCGGGGGCGCTCTCGACCCTTTGCGAAATCCCAAGCGGCGTCTTCGGGGGACGAGCCTTCGTTGTCCTCGCAGTAGCCGTCTTCTTCGTCCGAGTCAGATCTGGGGGAAGCCAGGCCACGCCGGTGAAGCCGGCGTGCGTCTGCCGAGTTTAGGCTGGAACTACGGCGTGGAGGGCGGGAGGCCCGAAGGTCACTGCTTCGCCGTGCGGTTCGTCGGTGCTCGTCAGGGTTGCTGAACATCTGCCAGTAGGGAGGACAGGATGGAGAAGGGCAATCTGCTTGCTGACCCGTTAGAATCAGCTTCTCTAGACTGAAGGCATACTGTGCAGAGAAAAACAATAAAAATATTTAAAAATCAAAGTTCAAACCTTTCATTCAAATAAGAGAACATGTGTTAAAGTGGCGGCCCGGGGGCCAAATCTGGCCCGCCGCATCATTTTGTGTGGCCCGGGAAAGTAAATCATTTGTGCCGACTTTCTGTTTTAGGATCAAATTAAAATGAAGAGTAAATATGTATGTTATATTTTTGGATTTTTCCTTTTAAATCAATAATTGTAAGTTTTAATCAATTTTCCCTGTGTTTTTAGTTCAAAAATCATTTTGTAAAATCTAAAAATATATTTTAAAAAAAGCTACAATAAACATTGTATATACATCTATATAAAACAGAATATTCAGGGCTAATAATCTAGTTCTTTTAATCATTCATATAAAAGAAAATATCTAAATATTATACATAAAATGGTCCGGCCCACGTGAAATCTAGTTGACGTTAGCAGCCCGTGAACCAACCCGAGTCTGACACCCTTGTTTTAGAACAGATTATTCCCAACGTTCAATTCAATGCAAGAAATAAAAAAAAACACTAACCTGAGTTTCTTGCATGATCTGGGAACAGTCTGGCACCGGAATGTCTGGCGGCGTCATCAAGTACACGTCCTCCCCCAGTAACTCAAACGTAGTCCCAAACGGGATGTCTTCAAGAGTGTTGGTCATCTCTGTAAAAAGATTTTTGAAAAAATACACCATGTGCAAGTATATTATGTCAAGGTTTTGGGTTGATATTGTTGTCAGAACTTACCAATGTCGGACGTTTGCCCTCAGGTGGGAAGGGAATGAATGAAGGGGCATGTGAGTGGAGTAAATAACAAACAAATGCGTGGCGTGGCCACGTGGTTTAAATCCAATTAAGCCGCATTAACCAAGGCTGGCTTTGCTAATAATATCACACAATTGGAACCCGAACAGGAAGTTTCAAAACAAAAATAGAGGCCTTCTATCCTTTGAAGTTTTGACTTTGTTCCAAGTTACCCCAATTTAATTACACTGAGCAATAAATGGAATTTAAAAAGTTTTAAAGTAATTTTAGTGCAGAATCTTAAATCTTTACAGCCAAATTATTACTATATCCATCATATTCTATGTGAGAACACAATAGTGTTAAATAAAAATCAAGCTTGTTCTCTAACATTAGTTTGTATGTCAATACAAAATGTTAAAAAGTCCTGCCTAAACAACGGCCCGCAATCCAGCTGCAGCCACCAACCCAGTTTTTGCTGCAAAATATAAAATGTGTATTATTGAATATAGCTCACACAAGATTCTTAAGTCCAGCATACATTATCTTGCACCTCTCAGCTTCAGCACAATATGGAACAGGTGTCAGACCTACAAGTACAAACATTGCATTTCCTAGTGTTATTGTTGTTCATAGCCATTCTAAAACAGGACTTGGAAAAGGCCAGGACATCACTTTCCAAAGATTAGCAGATTACATAAAGGTGCCGACACAAGTGTAGCACAATCTTATTATATATGCTGCACTCGTGTGTGTGTGTGTGTGTGTGTGTGTGTGTGTGTGTGTGTGTGTGTGTGTGTGTGTGTGTACCAATGGCAGAAGCGCAAGCGTCCACGTTCGATTTCTGCCTTTTCATTCATTCGTTTCAATCGACAGGAATAGACGGCAAATCCATCCATCCCCATCAATGGAAGCTAACGTGTGATGAATCAGGTCTCACCCCGAAAGATACTGTAAAATTCACTCAGCCAGCCCATCCCCTTTAAACTATGGTGGCAGCCAATGCGTTGTGATCAAACTCCCACCTCAGAAATGTTCACTTCTGCTGAAACATGTTCAATCTTCCTGAAAAAAACACAACTGATTAAAGCCTATACACGAATACATTTTATTCATAACTTGTACCATTACATTATATGTGAGGGGCATTCGGAACAGTGCTTTGTAACAGACAAGAGGCGTTTTGGAAGGAAAGAGAAAGCTTAAAATTAGGGAGATCAGTTCTAGTTTAATCATGTCAAACACATTCCAAGTACAAGCAGCGTGGCTCAGTGGAGGGCACGCAATAGTAACAGAATCTGACGTCACTAAAACAAAAGTTCCTTTTTAAGTGTCCTTTTTCTAGAGATTATGTGATGGACCATGATAGGGCGTTAAACACACAATTTAAAAGGATGAATTTCAGTGACTTAAACCCTGTGATGAACACATGTACATGTATGTATATACAGTATAATTCCTTAAAAAAAAAAAAAAACGGTCTGAAAACCAAACGTGGATAACCCTTCCGGCCTCCTATGATTTGTTGCACTGCACATGTACTATTACTCCCTGTTCTCATCCTTAAACTTGTCCAAATTTACAGGTGGACACCATTAGCACAATGGTGGTAAAGAGTAAAGCATCAAAATATTGATGCGCTCATGGAATATCATGCCCCTCCTGATATAAAGGCATTACTTGACATGCCCCCGCTCATGCTTCTTTTGGCTTCTCTTGGTCGCGGCAAGAGAGGAAAACAAAAGTCAACTTGCTCCAATTGTTCTCACGAATAAAAAAATCTATTATCTTATTATAGATAAAATGTTAACAATCACCAGAGATTGAAATAATTGTATAAAGGTCCGAGCAGCGAGTGCGCTGCGAGACACACAAATGCATACAGTCACTCACGCGCACACACACACACACACGAGCCCATGTTGTGATACTCCTTGTTGTTCTCGATGATAACATCCTCGCTCACAACTTTCTTCATTTTTTTTCCTCTATTAAAACGTTCATATATTGTTTCTGGGGGTTTCTGTCAAACAACCCCTGAAAATGTTATCAAACAGTCATTATGTGAAATGGATGACACATTTCAGTTGTTTGCAGCATCCGCCTGGCGAGGCCAGTTTTCCTCCTCCATGCCAGAATCGTAGTCGTCGTCCGTCTGTTCTTTGGACGGAGCCCTGCAACATGTGCAGAGCTCTTTTAGGTTGACATCGCCAACAACGAAAAACGATTGTAGGAATGCTTGCAGGCTTGTTAGTTTAATTCAAGCACGTAGAATCATCAGTCATAATGTTGAATGAAGTGATTTGAGGGAAATTCTGGGTCTTTTTCCATTTCAGGCCACTTTCTACTGATACTGGGGCATTTGTGGGTTATTTTCCTATTGATTTTGCTGCAATTCTGGGTCACATTCTTTGAATTCCTTGGCAAGTTTTTTTTTTTGGTCTATATTTTGGAGTAGGAAATATTGACCACGTATTTGGGTTGGAAGTGCCATTGGAAAATGACGTTGATTTTATCAGACAAGTTCAAAATGAACAACGACCGCCTGGCTTGCCCCATAAACTTAGATTTACAAACCTAGAGACATTGACTTTTCAGGGTGTGATTTGGATTTAAAACAAAATGGGTGCCAGAGGTAAAAAAAAAAAGGAAGCTGAAACATTATCAGCAAGTCCTTTTTGACTGGAGACCTTAGAGTGATCATTTGCTAATAGCCTCTCCCAGTCAAAATGGATTGGCAGTCAATGTGTTATTAATAAACTCTCACGCACATTTTTTTTAATCTCAAGTTAAAACCTGAGTACAGGAATTGAAACCGGGATTAAAAGAGACTCTGACCTGATGTATCTTGGCTGCATCTTCCCTTGGACGACCTCTTTGTTCAACTCGACGGCCATAATGTCAGAGTGAGGCACCTCAAACATTGGTTCCAAAAGCAGCTTTTCCTAATGTGGACAATGAAATTCAAGTAAGCAACTAAAAACACTAATTATAAATGATAACTGAAAATTGTGCTTGTCATGGCACACACCATGATTGATCTGAGCCCACGAGCACCAGTTTTTCTCTCCAGAGCCATGCGAGCGATGGCCTTCAAGGCATCTTGAGTCACGTTGAGGTCACACTGCAAGAGCCCGATCATGTCAAAAGTGTTCCTTTGACTGCAAAATAGAGCTGAAAACAGACACTTACTTTATCCATGCTGAACAGAGCCTGGTACTGCGGCACCACGGCGTTGCGTGGCTCCGTTAAGATGCGGACCAGCGTTTCTTCATCCAGACTGTGGAGCGGAACCACCACGGGAAGGCGGCCCACGAACTCCGGAATCATTCCGAATTCGATCAGGTCTCGTGCCTCCACATGCTTCAGCAGCCTGTCCTTCTCTTCGATCTCGGCCACAGTGTCCGTCTCGCCGCTGGTGTTGGCCAGGTCGGCCGCGGCAGCCGCACGCCGTCCTTTTCCCATATTGGACGGGGTGCCGAAGCCTAGATACTGCAGGGAAGGGCAAGAACTTAAGCGGAAGCGCAAAAAAAGGCAAGGAAATTCACGCAAATAGTGTAAGAGTTCAAGTACCTTCTCATTCTTTCTTCTGCTAATGATTCTGTCGAGTCCATTGAATGCACCCGAGGCCACAAACAGGATATTTGTGGTGTCGACTTGGACCGTCTCTCCTCTCAGCTTCCTGGAGTTTTTCTCCGGAACGTTGACGATTGTGCCCTCTAAAAGTTTGAGTAAGCCCTGACGGAAAGACGAAAACGACTGGTCAGCTTTACCTAGATGACAATAAATGGCCTTGCTTCAACGAAGTCAACATTTATGAGGTGAATTTCTTTGCGTTTGTGGTTGAGCAGCAAATGAAACTTTCTGAGGTGAGAGTTTACTCATAACTCTTTGGGTTGGCCTTGTCGGCGATAAGTGTCCAATGCATTTCTAGCAGCCATTATTTGCTGCTCTTACAGTAAAAACAGATTGGACGTCTATCGCCGTCAATGCCGGCCACAGAGTTAATGAATCATCCCAAAATTCTGACCTGCTGAACTCCCTCTCCTCCTACGTCCCTAAGTTGATGAATGCCCGGCACGCTGCCAATCTTGTCCACCTCATCCAGAAACACAATTCCTGCAATTAAAAAACACCAAATTAAGTGGACTCTAATTTCTGTCATACATTTTTTCCAGCTCAAGTACCTTGCTGTGCTTTTTCCACCGAGTAGTTGGCGTCTTGCAGCAGTTTGGCAATAACCGACTCGATGTCTTCGCCAACGTAACCGGCTTGAGTTAGTGTGGTGCAATCGCATATCGCGAAGGGAACATCCAGACACCGAGCCAGCGTCTGCGCCAACAATGTTTTTCCTGTAAGACGATACGAGTTCATCGCAGTTTTTAGTTTAATGGGTCAATCCTGGGTTGAAGGACTTTATCAGTCACAGAGTCAATTTCAAACAATCCACATACAAAATAGTGAAACATGCAGTTTCTAAGTGACCTGACTTGTTTTTAAAACAAACTTCCAAAACTTGAAGGGCGAGAATCTTTGAAGACTATGTGAATAATCTGGATTACACCATAAAATGCCTTAAAGGCAAAATTCATTTTCAAATCAGTATTTTTTTCATTGCAGTCTCTAATACCTTTGTGATTTTTTTCAATATTTCTATCAGTTCTACTCAAGAGTGTAACCCTTTTATCAAATGTTTGTATGAACAAATTTAGTTTTTTTTAACAAAACATTTTGAGAGTTCATTGAATATTTCACATAACCTTGTATAATGCTGCTATGCATTTGAGAAGGATATGACAATAGTTTATTTCCGATAATTAATAAACGTAGTAGAAAGTCAGAAAATGAAGGTTTCTTTTTTTCCCCTAACTACCAAAGCCAAAATACCCTACAATGAAACCTGTATAAAAGACCCTGGCCCGCCTGGCGGTCAACTATCTGTAAAATGCAACGAGCAAATCATACCTGATCCAGTTGGACCGAGAAGTATAATGTTGCTCTTCTCCAATTTAATTTCAGCATGTATAGAGTCCAAGACCTCGCCGCCTCGTCTTTCCTGGGGTGTCTGTTGGCTGGTCTGCTGCTGCATGGAGGCTCCCAGAGCGTTGCCATGCGGGCTGATCCCGGCAATTTGCAGCAACTCTGCCGATGCAAAACAAAACGCACTCGTTAGATCTCATGTCAAGACTAACAATCTTGGGGGCATTCCGTTCGGGCATCTCCAAAATAGTAAGCAGAATTTGGGTCATTGCTACATCCATTTGACGTGAGCGGTGACAGCTCTGGCCCAGTAGTAGCTAAAAATACACGGCCCAGAGTCCGTTCCAGCGCGGATGTGGAAAGTGAGCAGCAAAGTACAGATGTGAATGTAGGTCACTAGGATACTTTATCTTATTGTCTGCAGAGTAACTGCCACAGTTTGGAAATTTTATCGGAGGGAGATCAAGCCACAGAGTGCATAACAACTGTCGTACCATTTAACACTAAACACTTTTACTTGTAGCTACTACACAAAGAAGTTTTGTCATAGTGACAATAACTGTAATAATTTGACCCTTTTTCATATATATATATATATATTACATATTCAAGGTCGGTCCTAAAGGAGGTAAATACAATAACAATAATTCATTTAAATAATATAATATGTATAATATAATATTAACTTTTGCTCACTAAATTAAAACTCTCGCCTTCTGAAACAAAGTACCAATTACCACAAATGCTATCTGTGAATACTATACATATATCATGTCTGGCAGTGAATTGATTAAACATGAAAAAAAAAAAGACTATATAACGCAGTATGAAAGTCCCAAGAAAATCACATCTAACCCATGGTTAATTAAAAAAAGCCTTTGCTTTTTTAAAATATCAGTTCAATCCATTATTGAACAAACATGCTTACTAATAATGAGGACTGTACATTTTGGCATTTGTACAATAAAAGTCAATCAAAGCACTTTTTTTTTTTTAAAAAAAGCTAAAGATATTGAGACGGCGGCCCGATGACTTACTTGTGAATCTGTATTCATCCTCTCGTCTTCTCATCTCTAGCTCTACAGGAAGAGGATCAAATTGCTCATATCAACGTTATCATGAAAACGTTAACAACAGCCATTTCACAAGCCAGTTCATACTTTGACAATATTATTGAACAAATGCCAAATTATACATCCAGTTACAAGACCGTTGTTATAATGTATGATTTTCTGTCCTTACAACTATGCAAGCAATTCACTTCAAAAGTGAGCAATTGTATTTCAGTGCCATTGGAAGCAATAGACCTCCAACGAGGGCCGGGCGATCAAAAATGCAGTACAATGCAGTACAGACCCCGAGGTGTGAGAGTGGGTTGTTTTTCCACCTCCACCTGCTGGCGACTGCCTGCAGGGATGTTGTTGTAGATGCGCTTGTAGTGATTGTAAACGGCCACGGCCAACACCTTCTTGGCGTACGACTGGCCCACCACGTACTTGTCGAGGTAAGCGTAAATCTGTTGAATTGGTAATGGACATAACTGTATCGCACAAAAATCTGGATAGAACATTGAAGCGGTTTGTTTCTCACCTTCTTGGGTGGAGGGGGAGGCTTCTGTGCAAAAGCAAGTTTGACCGCCTCAGCAGCAGACTCGGCCTCTTTGTTCAGTCCCTTCTTGGAGTCCGTCTCAGACAACACCACGAAAAAGTGGTGGCATTTTTCACACTTGACAAATCGTGTCGATGCTTCAAAAAAAGGGACAGAAAGACAAAAGGCATATTAGACATCATACTATGAGCAAAAATATTGCAATGACATCCTAAAAAGTAAGAAGGGCCACTCGAATGGGCTTTATATTGTTGTATAACCATACATTTACAGTTACTAGTTTACTCTAAATGAAGATTTTATAGTACATTCCATGCATAAGGTCAAGGACTTTCTTGTTTACTCTCAGCTGGAAGACATTGAGGTCTGGTGTGGAAAATTCATGTGGGTTTTTTTTTTTTTACATTCTACTTCCAAGCGGTTTGGAATGCAGCAATAAACCACGGCCGAGTTTAACACACTTGCGGGAGTTACACAATCAGTCACCGACTTATTTTCAATTTTTACTCACAAACAAAGGTCTCGACATGTGTGCAAGGGTCTCCACATTTGGGGCATCGGAGCTGACTGCCACCCTTGCCGGAACTCCCGGAACCCGAGGCTCTTTTTCCCTCACCGACGCTTTTCTATGTAAACAACAGATCAAGTTACATTAGTACCAGCCATCAAGTGCAAAGCGGAGGGCCGTAAGCATTACCTTTCCACCATCGCTACCAGCGTCTTTTGTGGGGCCGTCTTTGGAGGCAAAGCAGACGGTGGTTTCGGAAAACGATCTCACCCGCACACGAGGTCGCAGGTGAGCATCCCTGGAGCCATGACGACTCAGAGAATAAAACTGCAACCGGGAGCAGGAAAATCCTACAATGGCAAAAGCAATTGACCTTTTGACTTCAACTACAAAATAAAGTCACAAACTAAACTATTCATTGCAAATCTCATTTCTCTGATAGATTACCAATAAAGGAACATGTCATGCAATTTAAAAAGAGCCTTTTTTATTCTGAAAGCAATTCAAATATGTATATATTCCAATGTATGCATCAACATAATTTTAGTTTGAGCCCCAAACTTTTTGGTTTTGTTTTATTTAGAGATCATTTATGAGCACTACCTAGTGAGTCAATTTTATTCTTTTGCTAGTGTAAACAAAAAAGTACATTTTAGGCTAATGTTTAGTAATTTATAGTTTATTTTGTGTAGAAGTAAAATCAATTAAACTAAGAGTGCCCCAGTAACATTTTCTATCTCATATTTTTCAGTCGTGCTGATTCAGAAAAAAATAGACATTGTTACGTAACGTTGACTCGGTGTGTATTTTCAACTGAATACTTACATTTACGAGGCTCCATTTTTGAATGCAATTCTCATTTATTCTAAAGCATTAGAACTCGTTTATTTATAAGCTTGGAACTGGCCGTGATGGTATAAAGAGTAACTAAATAAAAAAAGACGATGACGGTGCATAGTGTTACGTTACGTATCATCAAAAGTCATGGTGTGGAAGCAAAAAAAGTGTGAATGCTGAAAAAATCTTCTAGAACATGTCATTGCGTGACGTTTCATTTCATCGCTTGAAAACGCGTAGCCGTGTATATAAAAAAAAAACTCATTAATAAAGTTGTCAAAACAAAGTGGCAATGGGGCCAAACAACACTGACATGTAACCCTTGCTTACCTCGATGAGCTGTTTTCAGAAACAACCTTGCAGCTGAGCTACACGGACAGGACATAACTCTTCTATCTTGTCAACACCCTGAAAATAATATATGAAAACCAAAATTTACAAAAACCCACGCACAAAGTGGTTAGATGTGAAAGCCAGGGCAAGTTTAGTCCAAAACCGAAGCATTTCATAACCACAACGTCACAGTTAGCATTAGCATACCAGGTCATATTTTTTTAAAAGATTGTGGCGTTCTTCATTATTTTCACTTATGCAAGTTGGAATAAAACCAACTATATAAACCTCCACGATGTGACTCTTAGATGCCATAGCGTACTCAAACTTAATGTAAATAAGATTTAAAAATGACAGACAGGCAAGGCTGGGGATGTCAGTAGCTAATAGCTAAGTAGCATATGCTAGGCCCAGGCCAGCCTGACACAGGATTCCTCCCTAATCAAATGGCCGACTTGAAAGCAACATTTCTGCTACTTACTGCTTATGACGAAACAAGCTGCAATCTTTTTAACAGCTCCTTGTCAACACCAAAATTCTTCCGTGGATAAGCGGCGTTCAATGCGACGGGTCCATCTAAGTTGACATATCAGTAGGACACTAAACGCAAAGCGTCAGTGGTCAGAGCCACTGCTTGCCAGGTGTGATGTAATTGGGCTTCGGAAGTAGGTCGGTTGGTTACCCCGACAGCGAACTAGATTCGCCCCCTTGCACGTTGGGAGTGATTTTTTGCTATGGGGGCTTAAGTGTGTAGTCAACACCCATCCACTCTGCTGGAGATCGACGCACAAGTTGCTCAACAGAAGAGGAGGTGCCCTTCGACTAGGAACAAATACGACGACATACTGTTATGTTTGTCTGGTGGTTTGGTTGTTTCGACGCTAGAGGGAGACAATGCGCAAGTGACGCCACTGCCTTCGTGCGCCGAGTGGCCACAGCAGTCATTGGCTTAAGCGCCTGTCAATCAAGTTGCCAGTTTTCGTCCCGCCTTCTTTCACAATGATAAACGTTGGGATAACCCAATATTACTTACAACAACAAAAAATAACAATAACAAACATTCAAATACAAAAATAAACGTGCAGATCCTCACCCGTGTATACACCTGTCCTAATTATGATGATATATTTATTATCATCAACCATTATTGTATTTTATGAATTACTGAATTGAAATTATTAAATTACTAAATGAAACAAAATCAATTCAATTAAATTGAAGAAAAACAGAAATACACTCCCAAACGTGATGGCCACATGCATGGATGCCAGGTCTATATTTTTTTGTAGAAATCCTTATTGTATAATAAACAATGTATTGTGGGTTTTTTCTATTTTGTCATATTAAGCTCATTTTCTACCGTTGACAACAATAGACATCCAAGTCATTTAAACAGAGAGCAAAATCCTCAAGTTTCAGTGATTCCTGCCAAGCTTCCCTATTCAACATGTGCATTCATTAGCAGCCAGAATTCAAATCCTGAAATCTTGAGAAGGCACACCAAAACAATGAGCCACAATTTCCAGATATTGCTATTGTTGTACTAAACAGGCCAATAGAAAAATAGAAGACTTCAATTTACAGCCAACGTTTTATCGTATGCCAAAAAAACAAAACATGAAAAACACAAAATGAAACTTTTTGGATGTGCCTTAGTGAAACAAATTGTAAATTTAAAAAAATAAGAGCAATATATTGAAGGGGTGCATAGATTTGTGGCGCTGTCCTTTAACGATGTCTGTTTTCCATTTTTCTCCTTTGCAATTTCAGCTATTATTTTGCATCCTTCCCACACAGGGACAATACTACGGGCAGAATTATTATTCATTTTATTCTCCCTTTGGAACAGTTAAATTCTTGCTCCCTTTGACACAGGGCAATGTGACCCAGCTAATTAAGTTCCTCTTGAAAAGCCCCCTCACTCCAAAGATTTGGGAAGCAGGCTTTCTTTCTTTGCTCCTTTCAAACAAATCTCAATTGAAGCAAGGCCATGTGAAGACGAATTAAATACTTTCCTTTTTCATCCTTATTAATTAAAAAAAAAAAAACATGTCTTTGGAGGGGAGGGGTAGATTCTTCCTTCTTTGAGGCACTGCTCACTACTAAACCTGCAATGGTAGTCGGGACTCCAAAGTGGTGGTGTTTCTAGGCAACAAAAAGGATTTAGAAACTTTTAGAGCACAGACATTTATATAATCGTAGACAGCGACTCACCTTTTAAAAGTAGAAAAAGCCCCGCATCCTCTCAGACGGCATAACGACCCATCGGCAGAGCACCAAGGTGAGCATCACCACTATTTAAATAGAAAATAAAATAACAGTTGTTTTATAAACTAGAAAATGCCATTTCTCATGAATTGTTTGGTGGATAATTTTAGGCTATTTAGTAAACCTTTTGGTCAAAAATAGTTACTTTCAAATGTGAACATGTGAAATTTGACAATTTTTTTATACTATTATGTTGAAATGGGAATAATTATCATGGAAAATAAAGGGGAAGTTTGTGTTTTGAGATTTTTTTTCAATCAATCTATTTTTGAGGCTATTTATTCAATATATTTATTTACTGTCAGAGACCTAATAGAATTTTTTTTGTGTCATAATTCTTGAGTTCACAATTTGGTTTTATTGGTGAATGGCAAACGTAATTAATGCATGAATGTGCTATTCATAATGAATGGGGAAGGTTTTTTTAAATTAAAAAACCTAACAGAAAATTTAGATTTTTTTTTGAGGGGCAGGTCTAAAAGTCTTGATTTAGCAGCCAATGGAACAAAACAGACATTTATTGGTTTGTGTCAGAGTGCATAACACTGAGCCAATGAAAAGTGTTTTTGTGGGTTCATGAACATTAAACATGGAGTCAAATGACCACAAGTGTTCAGTACAAACTTTTTAGTTGGAACTTTCCCACAATTTTGTTCAAGAGGTTTGAATTTGGAAATGTTGAAATCAACCTCCAGAAAAAAATGCTTTTTATGGTTCTTGTTAAATGTCAAAAAACACCATCACCAATATTTTGGGTGGATCCCTAAAATGAAGTTTTTTTTTAGGTACAGCTAGAAAATCAATACTGGTGAATAAAAAAAAGTGTCTGTGTCTGTGAATACGCTTCAGTCCAACCTAAAAATAATTCTGTTTTTCAATGACAAGCCTTTAAGATACAATGACACTCTTGGACATGTTGACCAATGAACACACCTCAAATTACCCGACATCAGACAGTGTCACTTTGCTGCTTCTTCTTCTGTTACTGCTGCTTCTCACCGTCTGGGAATGGTTACACAAGTCACATATACCAGGTAATGAATAACTCACATCTCCAATAATGCCACTTACCTCATTATTCATATTTCCTACAGGTCCGTGCTTCCTGGCGGGCCTGGGTCCAGTTCTTTCCTACGCTCGCTTCATCTGGACCGGCATCGGAACAGCCTGCAACTACTACAACCAGAAATACGGTAGTATTGCGCGGGTGTGGATCGACAATG
Source organism: Stigmatopora nigra (assembly GCF_051989575.1). Classification (NCBI taxonomy): domain Eukaryota; kingdom Metazoa; phylum Chordata; class Actinopteri; order Syngnathiformes; family Syngnathidae; genus Stigmatopora; species Stigmatopora nigra. Next base: position 12,801,279 of record NC_135509.1, on the reverse strand, counting down.
AAGAGACGCTTATCATCAGCAGGCAAGTCATTTTGAAAATTTGTAAAGAAGCAATGTCATGTAATAGTTGCAGTGGAGCTTTTCTTCCAGGTCGTCTGCGGTCTATCACGTCCTGAGAAGTCCACATTACGTTGCCCGATTTGGCAGTAAAAAAGGCCTGGAGTGCATTGGGATGGAAGGGAAAGGAATTATTTTTAACAGTAATGTGGATCTCTGGAAAAACCTGAGGAGGTATTTTTTAAAAGGTGAGGCATTGTGGCATTTTTTTGGGTGCAACATTGAACACGTTTAAGCTCTTGTTGACAAATTGACAGCCCTGTCGGGACCTGGTCTTAAGAAGACGGTCTCCGTCTGCGTGGGTTCAACAGAAGAACATTTGGATCGTCTCCATGATGTAACGGATCCGTCGGGACACGTGGACATCCTCAAGCTGCTGAGATCCATCATAGTGGATATCTCCAACAAATTATTTCTCAGGGTGCCTCTCAATGGTTAGACGTGCGGAATCGTCCCACTATTGTTGTCAAAATGCTGATAAGTGTGTGTTCTTTTCTGTATTTCAGAGAGGGACTTGCTGCTAAAAATTCACAACTATTTCGAGACGTGGCAATCCGTTTTGATTAAGCCGGATATATTCTTCAAAATTGGATGGCTCTACAATAAACATAAAAAAGCAGCGTAAGATGTTTTGCCTTAGGTCTGTTAATGAACAGAAATGGCCTAAACTTTGAGATTGTTGATTTATTTTTTTTCTACCATTAGTCAGGAATTGCAAGATGAAATGGAAAAGCTTCTGGACTTGAAAAGAAAATCCATAAAAGAAACAGAGAAACTGGATGAAGAGCTTGACTTTGCAACAGAGCTCATCTTTGCTCAGGTGGATACTAATCATGTGTATTTTCAATGTATGTAGTGAAATCATTTTGTAGTTTTTCCATCATTTGAAATAAGCAAACATAAAAGAAATACGTTGAAATTGACATGAATTCAGTAATTGTGTGTATTTTAGTTTTTCAAAATACATGAGGATTCCATAAGAGTGTTATTGACGTGTCTTGTGATTGATTAGTAACAATGTATTTGGAAAAAAAATAATGATAATAAAAATAATAATTAAAAACACTCACCCACTCTCAACAGAACCAAGGAGAACTCTCTGGTGACAACGTGAGACAGTGCGTGCTGGAGATGGTGATCGCCGCTCCAGACACGGTCTCCATCAGCCTTTTCTTCATGCTAATGTTGCTCAAACAGAATCCAGACACAGAGCGCAACCTGGTGGAGGAAATGGACTCAGTCATCGGTAGCTTGAGAATACTGATGCTCATCTTTAAAATTACTCAGTTGGGCTCATCCTCGACATTTAAAAGCCACAGCCTTCGTACCTTATAATTGTTGCAGGTGAAAGTGAAGCAGAAAATGTCGACTATTCACGTCTAAAAGTGCTGGAGGTTTTCATCAACGAGTCCTTGAGGTATCATCCGGTGGTTGATTTCACCATGCGCAAATCTCTGGAAGATGATGTTATTGAAGGCATCAGCATTAAAAAGGGAACAAATATCATTCTCAACACCGGTCTCATGCATAAAACGGAATTTTTCCCTAAACCCAAAGATTTCGACCTGCAGAATTTTGACAAAACAGTTAGTCTATCTTTATAAAAAATTTAAAAAAAGGTCCTGTCAACTTATGGTCCTACCTCAACATGGGTCTTCTTACATCTCTTTTATCTTCACAGGTCCCTAAACGCTACTTCCAGCCGTTCGGATGCGGGCCTCGTTCTTGCGTGGGCAAGCATATCGCCATGGTGATGATGAAGGCCATCCTAGTTACGCTCCTGTCTCGTTTTAGCGTGTGTCCTCGCCAAGGCTGCACCGTTCACAGCATCAAGCAGACCAACGACCTGTCCCAGCAGCCGGTGGAAGACGACCATGGCCTAGCTATGCGCTTCATCCCAAGAATGACGCAGTGTGCATACGCTCGCCAAGTAGACACAGTCAGCTCCGAAAACACACGTGGTGTGTTTTTATCACCCTCACAGCGCGTGAAGAAAATTCCCTAAATTGGCACATTAACTCGTTTAACTCACTGACTGCCATCAATGGCACCCAATGAGTTAAATCCGATGGAATTAAAAACTGGTGTAATACAGTAATACAACTGGTTTAATACTGTTTTTTTTTTTTGCCTTTTAATAATGTGAAGGGAATGATCACATTTGTAATGTAGCGTTAAAATCCCCATTTATTACGTTCAATTCGTTTTTTTTTTCATCCCTGGCTGACATTGTTACGAACCTTTGTGTTTAAGGAGAACAAAATGGAGGACATGAAAATGTAATGATTCATAATCCTGTTGGATTTGATGAATTTATTGAATTTAGTATATTGTGTGCATTAGCATTTGTACCACAGGCACAAACTAAACACGCCACCTTGGCTTTAGAAAATAAGGCAGTGGATTGAGTTTTGCTTTAGGCTGTCAATAATGCTTCAAATAGAAATAAATTCATTCCTTAATTCCAAAAAATTTTGAAACAGTGACATAATCTGTCATAGCGCAAACTAACAGCATTATTTTGAGTACACATGAACTCATAAAATACTTTCAATGTAAAAATAAAACTCATAACTGTCTCCTTATTACTGCATAATACAAAAATAGATTTGCTAACATCCATTGCGCCACCAAAATGACAATCAGAAAGGTGAGTGCATAGAATAAAGCAAGATGTCACGTGATATAAATAGACAAATACAATAGTTACCATTATTTTTTTTAGACAAATCACGTAAACTTCATTTGAATCATTTAGTCCTGCATTTACTTCAGGAACAATTCTTAATTTAAAGAATTGAACAAAGTGTTCTTCAAATACTGCCATCAATTATAATGAATGCAATTGTTATCAATAATCTGAGGGTTTGACTCCACAGAAACGCCAAGATATTGTGTAAAGAAAACTGTGTTTTCAAATAATATTAATAATTTTACAGCATGTTTCATTTGTTTCAATTACCGTATTTTCCGGACTATAAATAACATTTTTTTTCATATTTTAGCTGGGACCTGTGAATAATACACAAGTGCAAATTACATGTCTATTTTTCTTTTTTCTTTGCCCACAGATAACCTTCTTAAAAAAAATAAATGTGTATAGTTATCTGGAAAAACGTGAGTGTTAACAGATTCCTATTCAGCCTGTTGTTTTCTATTTTAAAATTGTTACATGAAAAATGGATTTAAGTTTCCGATAAAATATAAACTTGCCCTCCAAAAGATGCAGTATATTTTTTTCCCTCTTCATTGTGCATTGTTTGGCTGGTGCGACTTATAGTCCGAAAAATACGATATGAAGATCCAGATTTAATACACGGTGTCAATTTTTCACTGACTCAAAAATTCTTGGATTGCAATGGATGATGCATAGATTAAAAAAAAAAAGATTAGATTTTTTCTGGTTAATTTGACCCTGTATGAAGTGTCACATACTTTTCTCGTGTTTATGAATTAAGACTTTAAAAATGCCATTAACTGTATATAGTCCACTTAACGTGCGATAGTCATTGTAATGCAGATACAACCGCTCTCAACGTTTTTACCGTTTTCCTCTGGTGAGCTGATGCAGCTCGGCGATGTCCCTTGCTCATAGTTCCTGCAGGGCTCTTTGACAGTAGTAGAGTAGGCAATCCGGCAAGTCTGGGAGGGGAGAGCGCAACCACACGGCCAACGATCCGCCGTGCACTCGACAGTGCATCAAACACGGCAGATCGGGGAGGACCCGGCAGGCCACGATGGCCTCCGTCCCTATAGGCAACAAACCAAAAAGAAGACACTTTGAAAGGGTATCCAGATTCATCAAAAAAAGTCGCTTCAGTCCTAATTATTATTACCTATGATGGCCACCACATGAAGGTGAAGTTTTCTCTCCATAACTTCAAGTGTGGCTCTCAGAGAATCGTGGACGTCGGCAACGAGGGTCAAATTCTGCTGCGTGTCGTTAGAGAAGGCCAGCCACATTGTGCCGTACTCCCCTGAGGTCAGTTTGAAAGGCCTGAGAAGAAAACCACGCAGTCTAGTTGAAATACGAGAGTAATTCATGAGTACTTTGTAACTATTGTTTCACCTGATGAATGATGGAAGAGTCAGTTTGTATGAGAACTCGGTTGTGCGAGGAGTCCTATCATCAGGCGTGTTGAAAGAAACTTGGCCAGATACTTGAAGGTGAACTGAAGGCTTCTTGACAGTTAGCGAGTATTGAAACACTTGTACTTGGTGACATCTCAACTCCTCTACAGGGCTCTCAGAAACACAAGATAGCTGGTTGATAGGGAAAATAACACAACTTTAATATAATAATTATAGAAATTTATATTATAGAAATTATATTTTTTAAATAGCACAAGGAAAATCCAAAACCTACATTATTTACCATTTTTCATTAGATTACTGCATTGTGTGGATAAAATTGGGATGAATCGCAAAGTGGTCACATGAATACGTAGTTGAAATTCGTAATTTTTGCCCAGTCCTACTTTAAGTCTTTTTTTTTAACAATTAAGCCCCATTGTTCCTTTTCAAAGTTCTGTTCCGGAACGCTTTTTATAGCAATCTGGCAGCCAGCTGGGCCTATTTACCACCCACGTCCTATTTGACACTGTAAAAAAAAAAATCCACTTATTGTAATGACAAAACCAATCAGATCTGGCTGCCATTAAATTGAAATAGGATCACATACTGGCAGCCCCAGTTGTCTAAAATGAATTGGATGTCTATTGCGAATAATTATTGAATAGCAAGCCAATGGGTTGAACCTGAAAAAAAAAAAGAAAAAGTAGATGTCATTCTTAATTTACCTCAACATCCTCTGAGGACACTTGCAGAAGTAACTGTTGTATATCCGTCTCCGTGGAGTTAGAAATAAGAAGAACCAGCAGCAAACACTCGTCTTTGTTCACATGGCAGGCGGAGAGATGGATGCCGTCGCAGGAACACAAAGGAGTGATCTCGGAACGTGTCGACTCAATATAGTCAGCAGGGAGATGAGAAATAAGAGATGAGTCTTTTATTCTGACTTCTTCTTCCGTTTCTATTAAACTATTGTCAATAGGCTCATCCGTAGGGTCACTGCTATGTGTAGGTGAGTGTGAGGGTGGCTCTGGGTCCATGTTGGAGTCCAGCGAGTCGTTACAAAGCAGGTGATCGATGCTTTTGGGAACAGGGATTTTGGAGTCGGATGTTTGCTCGCTTACTTCTAAGGACAAAACCTTATCGTGAGCCTTTTTTCTGGAACGCTTGGATTTTTCTCCAGGTTTTCCCATCTGTTTAAAAAGAAAGAGTCTTGAATTAAAATGAAAAGGTGGTAATTAAAATGCTGTATGTTGAGTTAAATTTTGCCTTTACAAAGTAATAGTATGCAAGGTTTACGTTTGTCAGCTCACCGAGGACAAAGACGTTTGGGCACCCAGGCCAACAAACAGTGAAGACGCCAGTTGCTGTTTTTCTGGATCGGCAACCGGCGTTGGATTCTGGTTCTGCGAGATGCCAATCTGGCCAGATGAGTGGACCGGACTGGGCACTTCAACACTGGCAGGTTCTTCTGCTGTCTCCTTCTGAGCCAGGTAGCCATCCCTCCCCCACACTCGCTTTACTTTATCTAGCTTCAGAGTTGCGGTACTGGAATAGAGAAGATCAGAAAATTGGCTTTGTATTTTTTAATGAAATATTTTCCTTATATTTTACTATAGCATATTTTCTCCCCAAACATTGTGAAAAAAATTCTACTGGCACATTGAAATACCAGTGTTACATCATTACCTTTCTTTTCCCTTGTTTTTTAGTATTCCAATTTTAACATATTACAATAACCATTCACTTTTTGGGGGAAAAAAGGTAAGAATTGGTGCATTCCCACATAATTCCTCCAAAAATTGCATCATCTTGTAACTCCAAATACTACTTTTACTATAACATGTCATGTTGTTATTTAAATAGCAGTCTTTTCCCATCTACGAACAAATAGAATGGGGCCAATGAATGGTCCAAATAAATCTCGGTTCAATTCAAGAGTTTTTCTTTAGATTTTCTTAACAGCGCTCAAGTACTAATGAGTCCTAAAGTCTAATTTCCATGCAATTAAAACAAGTGGTTCCTTTCGTTCCGATGTTATTCAAAGAGAAGGACCGACATTTAAGTACACTTGAACATATTTTGTGTCACAATTGCCTGAAATTTTGGCTCAGACTTGCTGTCTTAAAACAGCCCCAAAATGATTATTTGAGATTTCCAAAGTGTATTTGAGACAAGCAAAAATAAATTAAAAAGCTAAATGTAGTTTTCCGAGTTTAAAAAGCACATTTCTGAAAGAAAGGAGGTGGATTTACAAACCATGTCTTATGTGAAGGATCAGTACTGTCACCTGACAGACCGGAGCTGACTGAGGGTATGGTGGGAGACTGTCGCTCGTCTATAGTGCACGACGACATGGTGATAGGTAGCGAGAGGCTGTAGGGATCCAGGCTTAAACCTGAGGATGAAATAAAAGCACGCTGTGTGAAAACAAGGCTCTTCAGACCCCTGTCAGATGTTTAACACACTTGTTAGTCATCCCCAACCTTTGGCCTGACTAATCTCTTCCTGTCGTTGATGGGGTGACTTGTAAGGAGCGGCGCCAGCAGCCAGCGCTTCCGACACATATTGGTCCAAAAATGATAGTGAGGAATCCACCTGGAGATACATAGAATTGTGGTTTAATCGTACACGTCACAGTAATGATTGCAAATTGCAAAGTTGTTACCTCCAGAGGTTGGACACAGGCATTTCGTGGTAGCACTTTGGCCCGCAGATCAGGATTTGAGTGGAGGCTCTGCAGTTCCTGAGCCTTTTGTCTCAGCACCGTGTCCAAGGAGCTACCGTATGTTTCAGAAATATCTCGAAGCAAAGACGTTTCCGTCTCCTTCTCGCAGAGCTTGGTCATGGCTGAGAGGACCCAGCTCTTGGTTTCACTGCTGGCCTCCTTCAAGTCCAGAATATTGGCCAAAAGTCTCACCAGGGTGGACGGTTTGAGATCTTCCTTCAAATGGGAATATTCACCGAGAACCTGAAACACAAACACCAGACTATTAGTGGGGTTTTTTGTCTTCTTGACAGTAGTGTTTAATGAAATTACAGCGTTGAAATAACTACCGTATTTTCATGACTATAAGGCGCACCGCATTATAAGGCGCACCCTCAATGAATGACATTTTTACCATATATAAGGCGCACTGGATTATAAGGCGCACTGTCTATTTTGGAGAAAATGTAAGACTTTTAGTGCGCCTTATAGTCGTGAAAATACGGTACATCAAAATTGTAATCACCCAGCTGATCACTTGGAGGAAGCGCTGAGGCAGCTTACAAGGTGCTTCTTGAAGTAGAGACACATAAGAATCGACAGCAAAAAGCCTCAACATCCTGTCTTGTTCTCCACCTTCAAATCCTGGAGATATTTGAAACAAGGAATTTGAGTAATACCATTGACGACATGACAACAAAGGAAAATAAATGATGATATCATAAGATGTTGACCTTCTGAGATGAGTTTGAGGAAGTTGTTGGGGATGTCTGGTTGCATCAAGTCTCCACTTAGTGCAAACACAGTGTTCATTGTGTCAATAAACCACTTGTTGTCAGGTGCATATGTGGAATGTTTCATAGGAAAAGCCATTTTTCATGATGCATGTCTATTTGAAACTAAGCGCCCTGCTCCATCATTTAGCGTGGCCCACTAAAGTAAATTAAATGTAATTCCTTTTTTTTGTAGATCTCAATGAAAGTTAGAGGGCTAAATACACATTTTTTATTTATGATTATGTTTTTCATGTATTAAAAATAACTGGGAAAATTTCATGAAAACATAGACTATAAGAGTTTATTTTTAATTTAAAAATTAATGATTACAATATAATGAGAATAACACATTAATTAATTAATATTAAGACACAGTAAATAGTTAAAATTTAATGATCTACCCCTTTTATATTGAAAAAAAGGGAAGGGAAAAAAACGCACACCCTATAGGAAAATATTTGGTATTAACTCATTGGCTGTCATGAATAGCAATACACGTCCGTTTCACTTGACCCTCTATGAAGAAGGATTACTGTTGTTTTGCACCCCGATCGAGACTATTTTTGGAAAAAAAAGGATATTTTTCAGCCACTTCTGCCACCTTCCCCACCAAGTCAATGGTGGTGTAGTCATCTTTGTTGCTGCGCAGGAAATCCAGCATCTTCTCCACAATGACAGTGACATTCTTGCCGTTTGTGATCCTGTAAAGCAATTCCAATGTCTACGCACCGAGAAGAAGATATTCAGTGAAATTGAGAGAGCAGACACGCAAGGAAACCACCCTCGAGGCTCACCTCCCGTTTGATGATGAGATCGGGATGATCTAAGCATTCTATGATGGTCATCTGATGCTGCAAGGCCAGTTTAGGATCCTGCTGGACCACGTAGGTGAGAGCTTTCAAACCTGCGCCACCACAGATAAATTAAATTCAAGAAGAAGAAGAAAAAAAACATCTGAAAATCATGCTGCACTTTTCTCCTCACCTATATATTTCAGGTTAATCTTTGACGATAGAATGAAGTTGCCAATACATTTTGCTGCTTTTTCCAAGAGTTCACTTTTAGGGTGAATTGTGTAAATACACTTGACGCACTCATACAAAATTGCTGGCCAAAGAGAGATGAGGAAATAATGAAAAATCCGAACAAGATGAAATCCTATTATTTCAAATACGTAATACCGTAAGTGATATTATGGTTCATCTCCGCTTTTCGTAAAGACTCGTCAAGGACATCATACATGATCCCACTTGTACTGTAACAAAAAAAAAAAAAAAAAACATAAAAATGTCATATTAGCTATCACATGAGAAGTCCAAAATAGTTGACTAACCTTTTGTCATTTTTGCCAAGTAAAGACAAAATTTTAAGAAGCTGAATTTGCAGCCAGGGAGCAGGAACACTATGATAGTTATAATCCATTGGCAATTTCCCACCCACCACTTGCTTCAAAATGGTGACAAAACTGGCCGTCAGGTCCTTGTAACCCTCTGAATTTTCCTAAAAAAAAAACAAGTGAGATGAATGAAATTCAATCAAAATGCTTCCATTTGTTTGTTCAAATTTGAATCTCCAACTTTGATCATCTGTAAGTAGATGTGCAGCGATGCTGTCATAACCCCTGGATCCTTATCGCACAAAGCTTTGCGAAACTTGTTGTGGATGTGTTGAACTTGATTTGGTGCGATGAGATAAAATTTGTAAAGCGCCAGGACTGCTTTCCGTCGAATGATTTCTCTGTTGAAAAAGGTCACCAGGAAAATTCAGACAGTCCCAAAACGCTGATCTTTATGACACACAACCATGCAAATGCACTCAAAATATTGTACTAAGAAAAATTTAAAAAACATAAATCACTTGGGGTGAGTGAGCTTTTCCTCCACAAGAGGCAGAATTGCAGGGATCATATCTCTGGGGAACAATTGGCTGACAATAGTTAGAGCCATGCACACTTCAATGAGGTTTGTGCTCTGGAGATCCTAAAGCATAAAAAAACAGTTTGAAAATGACATGATAAAACAGTCTATCGGTTAAAAGAAGAGAAGGAAAAAAACACAGACCTTTAAGACAGTATTTACAAGTAGTAGAAGGAGCTCATGACTTTCATTCAGAAACAAGGCCACAGCGAGGTAACCTGCAATGCCAAAATATAGTGGAAAGTTTCACAAGGTTGCTTGTCACACGTTCCATAACGTGACCACAGGAGGGCAGTGTAGCGCCAAATCAGTATTGAAATGGTAATCAAAATTGCACCAATAAATATATCTATTCTGTCATTACTGTAAAGTGTCATGCCACTTTGAGGAAAGGTCAATTGAAAAAAAATAACACTGTTTTTTAACACATTGGCTTTTACACAAATAGTAATAGAATAGTTACTATTAAGAAGCATAAAGCTACAGTTTGCATTCCCATTTTCTAGTTAGCCAGTTACTTACTAGCTCAATAAAAATGACGAAATAGATGAACGAGAAACATCTTTTGAGCAATAGTAAGACACATACCGACTCTCTTTTCCAATCCAGTTCCTTGTTGGGCCAACTTGATGGCATGAATATAGCAGAAGGAAGCCTCATACCCCAACATTTCACAGTAGATGGCTCGCACCATGATCTCCTTCATCTGCCGCTGAAGAGTGAAACGTGACAACAAAATTCAAGTTTGCACTTGAAGGTGCCATCACACAAGGCCAAAGAGGAGATTGAAAGAACTCAACCATGGATGTGTTGGGTGATGATGCTTGATCTTTGATGGAAGTCAGTTCTTGTTGAATGAGTTTCTCTTCATCCTAAAGAGGATCAAAGTAATAATTAAACATTTTTAACAATTAACAATTCAGGAAGGAATTAATCTAAAGTCATGATTCTCATCAGATAGTAATGATAGTGTACGAATCGGCTGCCACAAACAAATATTTTGATAGTTGATGATTACTCAGCCACTAGATGAATCATGTTTTGTTGTTATATATGTCTATGCATAATATGTAGCTTTTATTTGAAAATAATAAATATTACATTAAGAAGAAAATATGTAGATTTTTTCCCTACTTTTTGAAGAAAAGATGCATAATTACATGCCTTAAGTTCTACTTTGGGGAGCTTTAAACGGGTTCATCTTAGTTTTGTTTTTGCTTTAAAAAGATGATATTCAATTTAGGAAATGCACTCATTAAATTCATAACATCGACATTGAAATTCCTGAGTTATTTAGCTGCAATCGGCGTTAAGTTAGGAGCTGGTTTTATTAAAGATTGGACGAAAAGCAAACTCACATTTTTAGACGTCAATTCTGTAATTCCTCTGATGAGGTTTCCCAGTTTGGAGGTAGAAGACAGCTTCGTAGGACCCGGTTGAGAATCCAAAGATAGGAGGCTCGGTAGGGCTGTCAGGGTTTTCTCCACTACGTCGCTCATTTTGGCCACAAAAAGCGGGATCGCAAGCTGTCTCGCTTCCTATAAGACACTATTAATAAGTCTATCCATCTCGGTCACTTTAGTGACACGCAGGCGGATAATATCATGCGTGCAGTGCTTTAAAATAGCACAGGAAGAAAAATGCAGAATAGGCAAGCGGCCATTGTTGTGATGCTCCACGTCATATCCTTATTTGACACTAACTTTATTCATAACACCTAGTGTAACAATATTCGCTATACCAAGAGCTGGCATTTTAATTAAGTAATGCCAGTTTTAATGACATTTACATTAATTTCATTCACATATGTTTTTTTAGTTTATGTATTTATTTAAACATATGTAGTATTTGATTTATTAGTTAAATTATTTAAATTTAATTGAATTATTTCATTCCAGATATTATTGTATTCACAACTGTTCAAAACTTTAAGGTCATTTAAAAATTTGCTCTATAGCACGTTCCCTTTTATTATTATTCTTTCTTTTGCAATAAATATGTCATTAATTTATTTTGAAATCAGAATTATTGGAAAATTGTCAGGTGAATGATTTTAGTATGCAACTGGTCACCCAAAAATAAAACAATATATCAGATAAGAACTTTTACACACTTGTAATATTCAAATGCAGTTTATTGGGTTGATTTTTGATCAACAGTCAATTGTATAACTGTACACTAAACTACAATAGTAATAATTACAGTTAATATGAAATTACATCAATTGGACAACTGCATGGAAATGAGTTCATTCCATTTATTAGCATTTCGATATCTAGCAGTGACCACACACACACTGTATATATACAGGGTGTCAGAATATGCACATTGAGCATCTCTGGTTTACATGATTGGGAACAAAACTCAGAGTTAGGAAGGAAAACTATATATCATAAGTAGAGCTTCTTTCATGTGCTTTGTTTTCTATAATATTGGCAGTTTATTCTCTTTCATGAATGCAAGATGCACCAGAAGACCAGGTTATGGATATCAATTTGCTTTCTTGCACTTACATAACACTGTATATTGCACATCATCAGCAAAATCATTCAAATATGTATTTCCTCATTCTCAAATTTCATTTCCTACATCATATATTTTGTGCAAAACAGCTAGTAATAAATAAACAATGCCTTTTATGTGGCACATACAACACATCACTTTATTGTGTCACTTCTATTCTACAATGCTATTCACTACAAGTGTTGTTTATTCACCAAATAGTACATTTCACATCTTTTATCGTAATCTTAGGTCCTTCTTTGCAGTCTCTTCTTATCCAATCAAACTATGATAGGAAGGTGTCATTTGGCTTAATTGTTCTCAGTGATATGTTAATTTAACCTGGACGTGAGACTAAAGTACAAACAATTCTCTTGATATGTACAACCACAAAGTGAGAGTCCATCTCTGTGATTGTACGTTAGCAGACGGAAAGACTTTCTATTCTGTCTGACTTGGTTAATCTGGATCTGAGTCCTCAAGCCCAGATCTGAAAGCAAAAAAAAGGGTGTCAGTTAGGTTAAAAAAGAAAACAACATTGAAAATCCCAGAATGAAAAGAAAACACTCCTCATCTTACCCGAAGAGTGTGGTCCCAGGAGCCCGTGCAAAAGGCCGTCCCGTCCGGCGACACCCGCAACGTACTGACACGGTTCTCGTGCCCGAACAGAATAGACACGCGTGTTCCTTTCAGAACATCCCAGACGTTAATGGTATAGTCATTGTAGCCACCAAAAAGAAGTCGGCCTGGGAAAAAGACGTGCCAAAATGTTGATGGTGCATTTACGTCAAAAGACCCCCAAAAAATAACCCAATATTTACCACTGAGGGAGAAATCCACACTTGATACCCCGAATATGATGCTCTCTTTGGAATAGATAGCTACTTCTCTGTCTGCTCTCAAGTCATACAAGCGGCACTGGAAATAAAGCGTAAATATTCTCCACAAATTTAAATTATTGACAAATCTATTTTAGTTTTTTTTAGTAACTGCCCTTAAAATCAGCTAAAATACCTACTGTAGCATCATCGGAGCCCGAAGCAAATGCATCTCCGCTGGGATAGTAACTATTCGGAGAGCCAAGTCAATATTCCAATTTTCTTGAAAACAATAACGGTCACTTTCAAATCATTTTGTGACTCACCGCACACTATTGATGTCTGATTCGTGGGTTTCAAACGACTGGATGCACTGTCCCGAGCGCATGTCCCACACGTTTGCCTTCTTATCGCAGCCCTAAAAAGTACAACCGTGTTAGAACCAGTGTGACCATATTCAAATGGTAGTTTCCCCTCCCAAAACAAGAACTTATTGATTCAAAACAATTTCATACCCCTGATACAAAAGTGTTTCCAGTCTCGGATGGCGCCAAATCCAGACACAGCACGTCTGCTGCGTGACCGTGGAAGCTCTGCAGCAACTGGCCGCTCTCCACGTCCCATAATGCACAGGTGCCGTCCCCGCTGGAGGTCAGGATCTTTGTGCGAGAAATCAGTGAGGTCAATTGTTGGTGTGAAAACAAGTTATTTGGAGACCTATTGGACAGTTGGGCAATGTCACCTGCATGTCCGAGTTAGTGAAGCTACAAGCGGACAAGTAGTTTGTGTGCATGGCGACTGACTTCTTCTTCGCAGCCAAGTTCTCGTTCTTGTCCAAGGACAGAGGATACACGGAACACTTGTTGTCCAGGCCACTGGGAAAGAATAACAATTGAAAAGCAATTCCCCAAGGGGACAAACTTCTATGTGGACTTTTGCCAAGATCGGCCAATATATAGCCATTAATTGTTCTTTTTGCACCACCTAGAGTAGTGCAGACGCGTGCAGCTTAGAAGGAATATTGATTATGATGAAAGTTAACTATTGAGAGAACAATAATGATTTACTGAATTCAGTCTGATTTTCCAGGGGTCATCTTGTAGGATGAAACAGTAGATAAGACATACAGTTGTTATGCTTGGTGAGGGAGAGGCAAAAGATTACAAAATAAAAGCTTTGTAAGCTTCCAGCCGGCTTTTGATTCCCTGAATACTCTATAAAGTGTCCATTGGTGTGAATCTGAGCTTAAATGCTTGTTTGTCAGTACAGGCCCTGTGATTGGCTGGCATTTGCTCCAGGCTGCCTCCTTCCTAATGAGGAAGGACAAGGGCTATACAAAAGGAATGAATGGATGATGTGTCCTTTGTGCAACATTACACAAGAAAACAGTCCATCAGAAGCTCTACCCAAATGCTAGCAGTTCTTGTTTAGCGCAACAACAACAAAAAGTGGCTCACTCACCCGCAAGCTACGGCGCAGCCGGATGGGGCGTAAGCGCATGCCATCACCCAGGTGCAAGGCATTGTCACGGCGTGCTCCTGATCAACATCAAAACAAAAGCTGCTTGTGTGAGTGCATCAAAAACAATGTCTGTCGCAACCACAACATGAAACACGGCTCGATTCACTTCAAGCAATACAGATAAACAAAGCAACGGTCTCTATTTAGCCCTAAAGCACTTTCCATAAAAACATTGCGTCACAAAAGGATTTTATTTTAAGAGCTGAGAGCTAAAGAATCGTTAAGGACATCCGTAATGTCCAGCACAGCATAAAAGAGGATTCATGTTTTATTTAGTACGCTATGTTAAAAAAAAAAAAAAAACCCAATAGTAGTTACCTTATTGGTGGTGAAGGCGTCCCACACAATCACTTTGCCGTCCTGCATATTGAGAGACAAGCACAAAAGTTGGATTCATATTTTCATTCATTTGACTGTCTTCCAAACTCGGCTCAGCAAATGAAATTTTACAAATTGTTTTCTTTTTTCATACTGCTTTGCCTCACAGGGGTCATATTGGGAGGGGGTGCTGGAGCATATCCCAGCTATCTACATGTAGCAGGCAGGGGACACCCTGAATTGGTCCCCAGCCAATCACAGGACACAAAGAGAAAAAAGACAACAATTCTCACTCATACCTACAACAATTTAGAGTGTCCAATCAGTTTTTGGCATGTAGGAGGAAACCTAAGTACCCAGACAAAAGCCACATTGGCCCGGAGAATAAGCAAACTCTGTGTTTTTTTTAAAACTTTGACTAATATAATGATCTATGAGTCAAAAAAAAATGCAGAATAGTCATGTGTTGGAGGCGTGTGCGTGACCTGGGAGGAGCTGACGATCCTTCTCTTATCCTTACACCAATCCATGCACAGAACTTTGTTTCCATGTCCTTTCAGAGTTCTTCTGGTCTTCATGACAAACTGACCCAGGCCCTCCACCTTCTCGGCCACTTGATGCACTGAACGCACACACATTGCAATCAAAGCTTCACATGATTCACATCTAGCGTCGGATTAAAACTGCATTAGGCCTGCAGCTAATGGATGAATATATATATAGTATAGCTTAATTCCTGGATGCTTGAATTTACATTTATCTCATTTGCTGCCATTGACAGCACTCGACACCAAATTATTATTATTCTTTTACATTTATTAAAAAACAAGAACAAACATTATACTTTAAAGTACTAAAATAGCCTATTAGGGAAGAACAGACAAAATAGGCACCAGTGATTTTAACATTAACAGTATTTTAGATTACAATAGCCTAAAAAACACAACATAACATTGTCGGTCAGAGTGAAAAACATAAGATACATATATAAGTCGTAAGCCCTGCCAAACTATATAGCAAAAAAATAAAAAGTGCAACTCATAGTCCGGAAAATACGGTACTTCAAGTGGATTGGACGTCTACTTGTGCCAAACTCTTTTCAATTCACAGCAGTACGATTGGACGCCACATTATTAGATGCCTAGCATCCTCAATGGCATTGACAGAGTTCACTATAATTTCAGGCGTCAATGGGTTAATGTTATTTTGATGCTCTTATGGATTTCCCAATGCTTTTAAAATTATGGTTGATAATTTGACATCATTGAACGGTTAATCCGCAGTTATTTTTTTTGGTGCCTAACCCTTCCCTCATCCTCAAAAAGCATCTTACACGCAACATGATGGCATCCAAAATCCCTGTTTTTAACGTTGATGTTGCTGCAGAAGGGCATGTTTGGATGCTACACGAGTGGGTAGGAAGGGGAAAAACAACAAAAAAACAAAGCGAGGCCTAAAAAAAGAAGACATTTGGGAATAACAAACATCTGCTCAGATTTGTCATATAAACGGCGAGCGACCGAACGATCGGTCGCTCAATCGCGATCGGTCGGCCTCTCCATTTTTTCGGTACTCACGCTCGACGTCGTGCAGCTTAGCTCTTTCCTCCTCGAGCTTGGACTTGAGGGAATCCGACTCCGTTTTCAGATGCGCCAGAGTCTCGCTGAGCTGTACCTCATGCGTGGCCATTTCAGGGAGCGGAGGGGATCTCATATATGGATTTTAGACCTTTGTGCGGGGCCGCGATGGGCAGCGAAAAGGCTTAAAGCAGTGACACGCAAACGCACACAAAACACACATAGACACACACGCACACGCGCATCCAAGGCTAACAGCTGATGCTGCTGGCCTGACGTCACAGGACCAGGATGCTACAGTGCACTGGAGTCCAGGAAGAGGATGCTCGTATATTATTCTCTCTGGAATACTGGCTAGTGTACCGCAGTATATATCTACTTAGGAAAGAAGGAGAGAATAAACGTCAATCCATTACTTACTTATTATTTGTTAACCTTTTAAATAGGGAAAGTGATCATTTTTTGGGCTCCATTATGGTTCAGTTGTATTTAAGTTATCACTAATAACTAAATATCACTAAATACAAGAGTAAATACATTTGTTTGTTTTCTGAACACCTCACAGGACTGGTTGTCAATGCTTATCCTATGGTTAAAAAATGTGAGCAAAATTATCTAAGAACACTTGCTACTAATTGTAACTAAAAGAGTTAATCATTAGATTTTTTTAAATTTATTGCAGTAATCTAAAATTTACAGGAAAATATTTTTTCTCCATGACCACATTCAAAATTGAAACAACACACACCCAAGAAATGAATCGATTATGATTCTATTACCCTCCTTCAAAAACCCAAGAAAAATGTTTAGTGTTTTAAAGATAAATATACTGCTACTGTAAAAATATTGTACTTCACCCAAAAATTATTAAAGTAATTAAATCAATGATTAGTATTTGAAAGGCAGAGATGAGTTTAAAATACGAAGATTTTGAACTAGAGTAATGGAAAGATGTAGGGGAAAAAAAACTATAGAAACAAAAATATCAAGCTCAATTGATGTCCTTAAAAGCATATTAAATCTGGGATATATATGTATATTGTTCCATTTGAATTTTGTTTTATCTGTACACCTATGTTTTTCTATCTGTAAACTAATGGAGAAAAGCTAATTTTAAAACAGTAGTGGCACCTTTTTTCTTCATTTCAATGAGCCTCGTGCTACACCTTCTGAGAACAGTATAATACACACCAAGAATTGGTTCAACACTTACTTGGTAGTATTAGAAAAAGGTGATTAAAAGATTAAAAAGACAAGGTCTCCCTACGTCAGATCATTGTAAGAAATTCCAGGTGAAGGCTATTGGGAACCTGCAAGAGCTCCAAAGCCTGTGAGGAGGCACAAAAGGGAAACGTAACTGGGAAACGATAATGGGCATCGATCATCAGCTGTGGCGAGCTGTCGTGATCTTGTCGAAGCGACTGCAACGAAGAGGAAGATGAGGATGACGAGGCAGTGCTTGTTTAAGTGAGGTTACAACTGGTTCTTGAACCATACCTGAACTTTACGCACAAACGACGAAGCCACCCTCTTCTCAAAACCATCGATGGGTGTGTAGGAATTTAAAATCTTGACGATCTGTGGGACAGTCCAGAATTGGGAAACATTATGGATTGAAAATTGTTGAAAAATAAGCCCTGACTTTGATGATATTTTTACCAAGTATGGTTCAATATTTGATAAATTATCAAACATTTTGATTAGTTTTTTTTATTCCATTAATAACTTGTTGTTTACATCATTTAGCATAGTCCGAGTAATAGGGTTGCAATTAACAGATGTAAATTCATATTAATGTTAGGTTTTTTTCCAGGAGTAGAATGGAGTGGTTTAGATAGCTGTTACTGTTGGGCTAAAGTTCAAACATACTGATTTAAATTTGTCAAAAAAAAGATAGAACCCTAATCCTATGCATATCAAGGTTTATAAGAAAAATGCATAAGAAAAACAAATAGTAGCCTGGACATGCATTTGTTCAACCTATTCTTTTGGAAAACAATTGAAATGAGATCAAGTCAAGCATATCTTGTGATTCACTGCTTTTTTTCAGCAGTGTTGTTGTTATGTTTAGTAAAACATATGTTCCAATGAAAATTTAATGGATGTCTTCCAATTCTGAGGTGACCCATGTATTAGATTGTGTGTTAAGTTTAGAAAATGTTACAGAAAGAACGGGAAAGGATACCTGAACCGTGTTGAGCTCGGTGCATTTCTCGGTTATGGCTTTGGCATCCTCATCGGTGGACTTTCTGACCTGTAGTAGCCAAGCCGCCTCAGCTAACGGCTTAAGCGTGTCTTTAAGATGACAGTTTTGCAGCTCTTTCTCCTGTAGCCACTCTTCCAGGAAACTGATGTTACACCTGCAGGAGCAAAATTGGAGCCGTGCTTCAACGCATTTGTACAAATGAATTTGTCCTCGATAGCGTGAGATGAGCTCATAACAACGTCCCTCTGACAAACCTAATTTGCATTCCTTTCCAGCAGGAACACATGTCTTTCCGAAGCAGCAGGTTATTAAGGGTGGTCGCTCCGATGTGGAAGAGCAGCTGCTTGACCACCTGTTTAATGAGCTGCGGCTCTGTTCCGTGTTGCATCATATTGACGTAAAAATGAGAGAGGCGCTGAATGATGAAGGAGATGGTGTAGGTCTCCGTGTCTTCGTTATTGTTACGGGAACGTTTAATGAAGCCTCTGGCCTTCGTGCTGGATATCCCTTGCAAAGTCTCATGCTCCAACATACCAGGTACTGTGGACAAAAGTATTGTTAGCATGATAACTATAATGTGTGTAACAATGACTTTTGTCACTATACCAAAATTTTCAACTCAAGATTGATACCCCAAACAACTACCGTATTTTCTGGACTATAATTTGCACTTTTTTACAGAGTTTGTCTGGCCCTGCGACTTATGTACTTTTTTGCTCACTGACCGACAGCCTGCAATGTCTCTATAGTTATTTGGGAAACCTTTTGTTAAGAGATGCCTATTCAGCAAGTTCTTCTCCAATATACTATTGTTACGTTAATATGTTTGTTCTAGGTTTCTGATCAAATAAAAAAAATGGCCTTGCCAAAAAGACAACTTATGTGTTGTTTTTAACTCTTCATTGTGTATTGTTCAGGGGGCGCAACGTATACTCGGTGCGACATATAGTCAGAAAATTACAGTACTTGGTATACTATGTCATTTGGAATACCGGGGTGGGGGGGGGGGGGGGGCACATTGACTCTCGTTTGGTATTGACAAGGAAAATGGAAAAACATTTCAGTATCAATGCTTGGATACTTCAGACAACCCTAACAATGATAATACATGTACCACTGGAACGACACATTGATCTAAGTCCCTTGAATAAAACCTAAATGTGGCAGAACATTTAATATCAGCAAATATTGTATCATCATGAAATTGTTGTGTTTTTTTTACACCGCCACTAACTATTTAGTCTTTTTTGTTGTTACTTAGTTTCCTACCAATTGCAGGAGTGAGTGCCCTTTCCATTGCCGCGATAAACTGGTGATAGATACAAATGGCCAAATCGCTGATGACCTGCTGGTGATCTGTCAGATCAAAGTTCTGCAAGCAGTTGTTCACCTGACGGGGAGTGCTATGTTTGCTAAATTCCTTTAGTTAAGAAGCAAACAAAAGGTTAGTGAAGCAACTGTTGTCGCAAAAAAAGGGCATCTTACCTCCTCGCCGCTGTACTGCTTGAGACAGTTGAGAAGCTGGTAGATGTTAGACAGCCAAAATGACAACAAGGCCAAATCATTGGGGTAATTCTGGAATAGTGGCATTCAGTTATTCACTTGTCTCAATGGTAAAAATTATGCTGGGTACACACGAGATAATTCAAGAACCTGGGGGAAATGTGTTATAATTTCAGCATTGAATGATCAAAATCAAATGAGAAGAAATCTATTATTTACTATAGGCTTCAGGTAAGAGGCAATGTTTTTTTTTTTATCTAACCTTTGAGTTCTTCACTATATGTTTTTATATGATTTTTATTGTCATTGTTGAGGGGATGGTGAAATTATTTCCAGTAGTTTCACGCTTTGTGCAACGTATAATTCGAATTAAAAAAAAAATTGATTGTATATTTGGAGAGCGCAAACCAGTGTCTATGACAGTGAACAGCAATAAGAGAAACTATTGATTTTTAGTTCAGGACTCAATTTGAATTCCTTTCGAAAACCTGTAAATAGGTTCTTGAGCACAATAAGTGCTATTCTTTTAGCAATTTGGTAAATTAACCCAAATATGTAGTACTATATAATATGGTTAAGTATATTTTTTGAACCCGTTCTTGGCAACATGACACATTAAGACAACTTTAACTCACTGTGATGATCTTTTTGACAGCGGTAATAGTGGCGTTCATCAAAGACAGAAGTTTGTCTTCGTCGCTGAGGTAGTCGACGTGGCGTATACACATGAAGAGGATGTAAGCGGGCAGAACTGGGATCATGTTAACTGCCACACCTTTAGGCTTGAGGTCTGCAAAAGAAGGATTTTCAATCATGTGCAACGATAATGAGAAAAGTGTACCCAATACCTAAAATCAGATTTTTAATGAGTCGGGATTCATCCTTTCTGTTGTACTCCAACATTCCGAGATAATGCTTTGGAAGTGGTGACGAGGTTTTCTGAGCTGTGTGGAACACACAATAGAACTTTGAAACCAGAAGTAATATCATTCATTCTACATTGAACTTGGAAAAAAGACTTTATGAACCTTTTTGTATTGTTTCAAGGCTTATCATTTGATTCTCTAATTGTTTAATGACTCTTTCTTTGTCATCAAGGTGCTCCTGTAAGTCCTGTAAAAAAATAAGCTGAGTTTAATACCATGGCCATTGATGGAAGCCTTTTGCATTTCCACCTACTAAATTTTTAGACGATAACTGCGTGGCTTCAAGTCTAAGTCGAATTTTGGAATCTCTCTCCATCTGTAGTTGTCTACTCAGGTGATCTTTCTCCTCTTCAAGGTCTTTTATTTGACCTTGAAGGTCCAGTTTCACCTCATCCAGCTTCTCCGCTTGCTCCTCAAAGTGCCTTGGAAAATGTTCAAAGAACTGATGATAAAGACAAGAAGACCAAAAGAACCCGATTTCAATCTGGATATGTATGTTACCTGCGCTTTGAACTCTCTTCTTCGATCCTTTTTTCAAGGGTATTTTTCATCCCGTCGGCTTTTTCTTAAAATCACCCCCCCCCCCAAAAAAATCAACCAATTAATTACATATAAAGGGCCAACTTAATTAAAAATGTAAACTCACCCTGTAACTCTTTTCTCTGATTTTCTATGAGAATCTCACACTCATTTTTCTGTCTTAGAAGCTCTGAAATCTGAATTTTCAGATTCGGTATAACCTGAAAATACATATGAATAAATGTTTGCCTTTATTGCAGAATGCTTGACAAAAAGAGTGAAACGTACCAAGTTGTCACTGCTCAGCCGGCACACCTCCTGGCGTATATTCTCATTAATGTTATTATTCTCTGTAAAAAGTGTTTGCAACCTGCTGTTCTCATTTTGGAGGTAATCCATTTTCAGTTTCAAGCCTTCTACTTGAGACTCATAGGTTTCCTTCTGCTCTTTACGATGGGTCTCCAATGTTCTGTAAAGTAAACGTCAGATATGCATGTCAAGACATTTGTCTCACAGTGACAATAACCCTGGAAAAAAACATGATGGAATCACCAGTTGTGATGAATGTGCACTCAGTTCTTTTAATGTGTAGAAAACTTTGGCTTAACCCTTTTTAGCATAGGTCATTACTTTTTTTTACCCTCACGTGGCACTTTTTGAACTGAATTGTGTGACCATCATATTCTTGGTAGAAAAGATTAAACGTTGCTGACTGTAATTATTTTTCATTTTTTTTAGGGTGTTTCCTAAAACCAGAAAGTTGCCATTGAAATGAATTTAGTTTTTGCTCATTCAAATAACAGGCTTTTTTTCTTCTTCTATACAGTTAATCAACTGAGCAGACGTTTGAAACTAGTGATTCCTGAATTTTTGCCAGGGTTTGTATTAGAAAGGATAACTGTGACCTGGTCACTTTTTCTAATCCGCTGAATGCCGCCAGGAGGTCTTCAGCTTCATATGTTTTCTGGGGACAATCCTCCGTTAGCCTAGTAAAACAAAATAAAAAAAACCTCAGTAAGGCATGAACACAACCCGTGGAACAAACAATGGATCAGTTACCCCAAAAGCACGTCGTTTTCAACAACACTGCCAATAAGTAGTCTTGAGATTTCATGCAGCTTAGCTGCCAAGAAACAAGAATCACAACAATTGATAGGTTAAATAAGTTTTAAATCAATTTTAAAATCAAGAGTTTAAGAATCTCAGGGTACCTCTCGCTTCTTCTGATTGTTGCTTCATCTTTCGCTCTGTGCTATTCTTCTGACTCTGTAAGTTGGTGAGGTCCCGGCGAAGCTCAGGAATGACCTTGACATGTTTGGTGAGCTGAGACACCTGATCCTGAAGGTCAATTGTCATGTGGTCGCTGTCCTCAATCTTCATTTGAAGACCAGCTCTCTCCTCCTTTAGATTTCTCATTTCGTCTCTCAGTATACCCAGCTCCTTTTCGTGGTCCCGCCTCTCCATTTCAAGGTTGTTCTCAGCCATTCTAATGACACAAAATTTTGTGAGTTCTGGATGGCCGCTGCCAGGTTTTGCCAAAACCAATCTTACTTTCGCATCCTTGCTTGAGTTTCCTTCTCTTCCAGAAGATTAATCTTTATTCGATCAAACGTTTCTGTCAGGGAACATCAATAATTTCATTAACAAATACCACAGCAGCATTAGCAGCCAAAGAGTGACTGTTGGCCCAATTTCTCATACTAGGTTGACCTTGCTGCGATATGTCGGAGAACCACTGGGTCTAAAATAGGAAGGGTACCTTTTTGCTCTTTGTTGGACGCTTCAAACATGGTCTCTCTGGCTTGTTTCTCAGTGATTAATCCATCAATTTCACTTTGAAGCGCAGTCACTTTCTGCAGTCAAAAAAAGGATGTTTTTCTGTTTAGCTTTTTTTTCCAATCACAAAAAAAAAAAAAACGTCCTAAAAAAAGTTTCGGTCTACATTCTTGATCTTAAATTTGCCCAGCCCTACCGTCAACATTAAAATTCTAGGCATACAATAATTATATCTCAACACCCGATGCTTTCAAACGCTCCAAAATGGCATCTTGCCAACAAGCACAATAAGCTGGCCAAACCGATGTTTGCTAATATTTAATGACCTCGCTACTCCAGGTGCCATCCCTGAAGTAATATATCGTTAAAAGGCTTCCATGGATCTTGCTTGGCCTTGGACTTGGCTAGTAGTGAACTGATCAACCAGTCTTTATCAGGAAACGTGGAAAACAGTGATAAACATCGACGGCGCCTCAAGGGTGGTCATACATCTGGATCTATGCAGGGCAGTCCTTCGTTGAAATCCCTCGTATGGCTTCAAGTTGGAGATTTTTTTTGTCCTCCCCATTGGAGTTGGATTTGTTGCAACCAGTTGATGCTTGTGGATTATGGAGGTTCACACTATACTATAAAGATTTTGGAGTAACTATGTATAAGGTATTCAAAAAAAACTGATAATAGGCTAATCCTTTGTGGTCCAGTCACGTTTCTGAGAGAGACTACAATAAAACCTGACTGACCAGCAACGTATCTTGTTGAGCTTTCTTCTCTCTTGCTGCCAAGGATGCCTTTTGGTTGGCTGTTTTTTCCAGCTGTGTCTCCAGAACTTGAATCTTCTCCATAGCCTGAGAATGAGAGCTGGCCAAGCTTGTCAGTCTTTCCACCAAGCCACGGTTCTCTTTACTCTGAGATTAAGCATGGGCGATTAGTTTCATTCTTCTCTGAGGGCTTGTCTTCAGACGAGAGTTACCTGCTCCTCATTCTTCTTTCGGAGCTGCTCCACCCTGAAGGAGAGCTGAACTTGTTGCACCAGTCGGCGAATGGCCGTAAAACGACGCCGAGCGAGCCACGCTCGGGCGTACTTTTGCAGGACCAAGGCCTTGCGAGCTTCCACCAACTAAACCGCGATGCCGGACAAAGTCTCAAGTTGACTCGGGACTTTGGCTAAAACCGTCGAGTAAGCGGCATTTTACCGACCTTGACATAGGATTTACGGGCAAGCCAACCGCGGGTAAAAGCTTGCATGGTGATGATGGCCAAGCGTACCGTTTGGTATGCCTTCTTTATGCGGAAGCCTCTCCAGTACCTCTGGATAGTCACTGCCGACCAGCCTTGCTTCAGGTTTGCTGCGGTGACTGATTTTCTGCAAATTTGAAACAGTATTATAAATGTGCACCTTTGAGCGGATTTCAAAATACAATGGAAAACCACTCACCGTACAGTCCTCTTGCCACGGACGTAGTGTTGTATCAATATGGCGGCCCGTCTCAAGTTGAGGTACTTCCTCCTCTGGATGCACCCACGGACGTATTTCTGGATGACAATGCAAGCCTGTCGCAGTTGGTCCAGGCGCAACTTCTCTAGATAAGCTACCTGACCCGCTCGGAGAAAAATCTTGGTGCGACCGAACTTGTACTGGTTAGAGTCCTGGGGAAAACATAACGCAAAATATGTGTCATGGGTAAGGTTTGCAGAATCAGTTGGGAATCACGATCGACGATCCAACCTGAATCAACCTTTGGAGCAAAGATTTGCATGTCTGTAACTTGTCATTGATGTTCGACTCTTCGTTGGTCATCAAGACGCTGTATCGGTTGTAAAACTCAAAGTACGTCCATCTGAAAATGAAAAGGATGTTCATTGAAGTGACTTTAGAAAAAAAATTTCGTCTCTTGACAAAGTGGATCACCTCGATGGGTAACTTTGGGCGCTAATGCGAATGGTTTCAAGCACTCCGCAGGCTCGCAGCTGTTGCACCACCCGCCCGGAATCGTATCTAAAAGCAAACACTCAAGTTTCCAACAAATATGTACAGATATGCCCATGTAAAGCTTGAATACTGCTCACTCAAATGGCAGCTTTTCATCATTGGGCTTAATGCAGCGCACGTAGTGAGGAGTCGTGGCATTCAGAGTCTCCATCAGCAAAGAGAGGGAGCCGCAGAACTACATTGAAAATGTATCAACACGCTTACAAAAACACAACGCGAGGTGTTAAAGGGTGAATAGGACCACCTTGGCTCCGACTGAGGTCCTCAGCTGTTTATTGGCCGGCCTCACAGCAGGCCTGGCTGGCTTCACTTGGAAACCTTTTTTGTTCGGACCACTGTGGCCCTGCTCTTGGAAGAATTTGGCCAGAAAGTCAAACTGGGAACAGTAACAAGAGGAGAAACCGCATGTTACACTATGCTATGCTAATTAAAACAAGTTTACAAGGTAGTATAAATGGTAGGAAGGCATTTTATTTTTTTAGTTACCTTACTGACTTTCAGCACTTCTATCAATTCTTCATAAAGAGCATCTCGATTTTTCTCGAGAAAACCTTTGCATTGATACTCCACCTGTTTCGCAATAAGACAAACCATTTAAGGATGATAATTGGTAATTATTGATTCTGTTGCCTTTTACTCAATTCCTATTGGTTTTAGTGTAGTTCTGGACCATATCCTATTGGTTTTTGATATGTTGATTTTTCTCTTGTTGTTGGCTTCTTATTTATTTGGTGTCAATCCCTTTTTTGAGGTGTCAGAACGTTTTCACCAATCAAGAATATTTTTGTGGCTCTGAAGTGCAAAATTAAAGTCTACAGAAGCCAATGGAGATTTTATGCGGTTGTTGATTGGGAACAAGGAGAATTTAGCGACCAAGGTTGGTTCGATTTTGATGTTGAAAAAGATTAATATGTAATCTAATATAGTGCAAGTTTTTGGTGGATATTGGCAATGGACTGATGCGAACATGTTTCATACCTTGTCCGCAAAGTGCTGGATGACAAAGTTCTCATTGGATAGCTTAGGCCTCTCAAACAAAGGACTGCTGTGATGATAGTTGTGTAGTTTTTGGAGCCAGCTCTGATCAGTGCCTTTAGGAAACTGGAAAAATAAAAAAAGGATGACTGAGTATTTGGGAAAAAAAGGATTGAAGAGGTCACTTAGCAAAGTCTTTTCTACCAAGCATTCTTCATCAAGCAAGTCCAAGATTCCCATTTTGGATTCAATCAAGTCAATGACTGGCTGGTTGTCGTAGAAATCTATCAAAGTCCATGGGATGTCTTCTTTCATGTATTCCTCCTGTTCCAGTTTGAACACGTGCTAAAAGAAAAGAAAATTTGAATAATCACTCAAGTGTTAAATTGCATCGCAAAAATAATACATACCAAATTAAACTGCTGCTGAAGCTTTTCATTAGCGTAGTTGATACAAAACTGCTCAAAACTGTTAATGTCAAATGTCTCAAACCTAAAAAGGTCACAACATGAACATTTAGGTGAACAAAGGACCATTTTTACAGAATCAGAAGGTTCATTTTGTATTCTT
Organism: Stigmatopora nigra; assembly: GCF_051989575.1. NCBI lineage: Eukaryota > Metazoa > Chordata > Actinopteri > Syngnathiformes > Syngnathidae > Stigmatopora > Stigmatopora nigra. The sequence continues at coordinate 12,774,551 of NC_135509.1, read as the reverse complement.
AATACCCATAAATGTCCAAAACTCCAATGAAAGCATGTTGCTTCCCCGGGACCTGCAGCGCTTTGTTGATCCTATCAATGACGCAGTCGAACAAATGTGCGTAGATCCGCTTGGCCAGGGCGTCTCGGGAATTAACCGCACGATCTTTGGGCAGAGGTTTCACCACCGTTTCGGCCGCCAGAACCAGCCTCCGATTACACAGCCATTGGACCAAGTCGTCCGCACGGACGTCCAGTAACTCACAGAAGTTGTTCAAATATAAATCATTGTGCTGAAATAAATAAATAAAAAAACATAAAAATCATACAAAAATTTGGAGGGCTGCCAAAACTAGTGTTTTTAGTGCAAGAAGAAAATAAAGAAACCGGCCTCACAGAAATTGATGACCTATCATCACCAGTACTCTTGATATCCATATTTCCCAGATGGAGAATTGCAGCAAGAACTTTAAAGACATCATACTGAAAGTCCTCCTTCAGTCCTAAATAATAATCAAAAATATATGTTTTGATAAATAATATACAGTACTAGTGTTTCCATCTGAAGCATTGTTTACCCAGCAGTGAAAAAGTCTGTTGTGTCTCCTCCATGGCTTTCCTGTCATCCACACCTTCAATAATAATATTGCCACCCATGCCCGTGTAGTTAAATTCATCTGCACTCACTAAAGGGAAACATAGCAACAATATCACCCAAAATATATTGATGAGTGAGATTTTAGGATCAAACCTTCCCACTCTTACTTAGTTTGAGTGCCTTGAACTGTGGCAGTTGTGCACAGGCACATAATTGGTAGAATATGTGATAGTTCCCCTCAGATTCGGCCTGAAAACAACAACGTGATATAGTAGAATACAAGTGTCAAACTCAAGGCCCAGATGGTAAAAACCAACGTTTTGCTTTTTTTAAATTAAAGAATTTAAAAATAGTAAATTATTAAAGTGAAAAAACAATATTTGGAATTAAGAAACTCAAAAAAGATAAATTGGACAATTTTTATTGGTGTAGTTCCCCCCAAAAAGCAGACTGCAGGTATCTGAGCATATATAAAATCCATAAATGATTCACAAATATTGAAATAATCGCTTATTTGTATGATAATTGAGTATTTGTGAGTTAGTCGATTAATCAAGGCAACTCTAACAGGCAGACACAATGGCTTGCAGAACAGAAACTAAAATTATGATGTGGCCCACATAAAATATAATTTTTTTTAACACCTGTAGTAGAGGATTAATGAAGAATATCAAGTGGTCATACCTGGAAAACAACTCTGGATTTCTCCAACAGGTAAGTCCTCATGTTTGCGCCGATAATTCTATACCTGTTGTCAAAACTGATCTCGGTGAATTTCCCAAAACGGCTGCTATTGTCGTTCCTGATCGTCTTTGCGTTTCCGATGGCCTAGACAAAAAATCCAGCTGTGTTTTACCGGCATCATATTGTAAAGAAAAATGTGGTGTTTCTCACCTCCGTTATGGGATTGGATGCCAGCACTTTGTCTTCAATTTGGGTCTTGCTACCAGATTTGCTAACAACAGCAAAATATCTCATAGCGTATCGAGCGGACACGGTTTTACCAGCTCCCGACTCACCGCTGATGATAATAGATTGATTTTTGTGGTCTCTAGTCAAGACAGCAAAAAAATAAATTAAAAAAAAAAGGTTCTTGTTTCAAGTACAAACAAATCTGTGAGATTCACCTGGCCATTTGTTTGTAAGCCTCCTCCCCCACCGCAAATATATGAGGGTCCATGTCACCCATGTTTTGACCCGAGTACGCTTTAATAATGGCATCTCCGTAAACGTGAAGTTGCTTGTAGGGGTTTAGAGCCACCAAGATGATGCCTGCGAGAGAAGATCATCTGAGTGTTTTCACAGGTGAGACAAAGATTCTACTTTGGAACCTACCACAGTAGGTGTAGATGATTCTGGACTCTAAGAAACGTAATTTGAGGTTGTGTAGGACTGCGGGCTCGTGGAGGTAGCTGAGAGCGGTGAGGTCATTCTCCCCGACCAAGATGTCTGGGTTGCGGAGAGGAGGGAGTTCTAGTGGCGACGAGTCAATGGTGTACTTGCGTTCCTTAGATGGAAAGTTGCAGGTGGTGTGAATGTGGAGTGATTTCATTTGATGATTTTATTTTATTTACTTACTGTGCCATTTTCGAGGAGCAGGAGTAAAATATGATCTCCATCATGGAAATCTCTGACAATCTCTGCTGATTTCCAAACATGATTGTCATCTGGGATCCACACTCTGTTGTACTGTAGAGAAGTGAAATGATAAAATGTTGATGGTATTTGTCAGTTCAAATATTATGGGTTTTACAACTCAGTAAAAACTAATCCGCATGTCGCGACAATCTCGTATGCAATGTTTCCATATGTCTGTTTTAGCTGTTATTAAGAATCTAACAATGTGCACCATAGCATAGAAAGTTTTACTTACCCGTGTGTATAGTTGAATTAACGCCATGTCTAGGCGTAGTGATTTTAAACCGTAATGTTGGAAAATTGGTTCATCACTGTACTTTCTAAGTTACCGACATTTCTTGTCACTGGTCCACTTAACTATGACAGAACTAGTTAGTGGGAAAAAAGGGGAGTAAAGCTTTGGATTCCGGTTAGCACTTCGAAATAATATTTAAATTATTTTAATTAAATGTATATTTTCCGTTCGTGTGTGATGGTAAATATAACATTGTTAATCTATAAATAATAAAATTTTATTGCAACATGTTTTGGAGGAGAAATGTGCAATTTGGCAATGAATGTTTGGATAAGTGCTGTTGTTTTGAAAAGTGTATTTTATTATGTCGTGTGCTTTTCGGTAACTTGACTTTGCCGACGGGAGCTTCTCACCTGTTGCTTCTGAGAGATAGTGGGACTCCGCCCACCTGTCTTGTGACGAAGCTGCTCTTTTGTTCACGGATCCAAAAGAGGAAGAATCCGGATACAAAAACCCCAATAAATGTTACCTTGGAGATCCAAGCACAAGGAACCATTTCCATAACTCTTCGCCTCAACACGACATAAATAAAATTAAATATAACCCTCAAAAATATTTTTTGGAGTGTGTGAAGGCCCCAAAGATTTTATGTTGTCATATTGTTTCGAGGGCACTTTGGGTTTGTCAAGTAATTTGCTGCCAATTAAACGATTGAAAGATTTCTTTTTTAAAACTCAACAGCTTTTTCATACTTGCCAAGTAATGAGTTTCAGAGTGTACAAACCAGTTTGATTACATTTGTCAGGTACACATCCTTGGGAGTTGAATTGTTAAGTAATAATTGTAATGACAACATGTGAAAAAAAATCATCAGGATGCCAGACTTCCTTGTTAATATTTTTTTCATACCTGCATACTCCCAAGCCAAATTATCATATTTAATACTTCAATTATATAAATTTCATCCACGTGCAAAATTTTGAAATATAGTTAACTCCTCTCTATCACTTATCCTTTACATACATTATTGACAAGTTCCTAAAACGAGGTATGTAAAAGAACGATCTATATTTTTTAATTTTTTAATATGGAAAAAAAAGGCACATTCAAATACTGGAATTACAAGAAAAAAATTGAGAAAAACTTATGTTCCACGTCCTAGATAATAATTTTCATAACAAGCTCAGTCTGACATATTTCCTTAAATAAACCTTTCATATTTCTGCGGTATGTGAATAAATAGTTTGATACGAACTGTGATGAAAACAAAAAGGGAAAGACAAGACTTTGCTGGTGTCCATCTCAGGGGAAAAGGGATATAAAATCAAATTGAATTCAAGTCATAGTGGAGAAAAAGAACAATAAAAGTCACAATGTACAATATTACCAACCCAAATGAACCCAATTTTTCTTGAAATGTGATTTAAAGCCATTATCAGAGTGCTTTCTTGTGTTGTGTTGCAATAACTGACGTTAAAAAAATGGCTGTGCTCATAAACTTAATGGATTTAAAGATTATTTTCTCCATTATTAGAGGTTTATGTAATTTGAAGTCTGTATACTGTCTTTTATATAAATGTTCTTTATACTACACCTTGTCTTTCCCGTTAGCATATAAATACCGTGAGTTTTGGTCCTAAATGCGGTGAAGAAAGTCTAAATTTAGGCTGGCGGGAATCTGGATATCCTCCAGCGCCACAGAGGAGGGCGAGAAGGAAAGCGTTACAGAAAAGACTTTCTTGGCGTCCATCATCAGTGTTGATGACTCTTCTCTGTCTTTCAAGATGTTCTGTGAGGTAAAAAAAAAAAATGGAAGCGGTTAATCATTTGAGGAGTGTAAAAGGAGCACAAATGTTGCTGTCATAACAGCTCACTCGAATGATGGCGATGAAGTCGGTTGTCACGCGCTCTTCAAACTCAATCACGGGAGTGTAGAGTGTCAACACTTTCACAATCTAAAATGAAGGGAAAACCAACAAAACAACATTTTCGTTTGGTGTGGACACAAAAAAAACTGGCTGATGACAGACCTGTGAACTTGTGAGACCAGTGCACATGTTGCAAATGGCTTGGGCGTCCGCCTCGGTCTTTTTCTTGATTTGTAGAAGCTGCGCGGCCTGGCCGAGAGGTTCCAACATTTCTTTGGCGCCGCAATCGCTCAGCTCTCTTTCTGACAGCCACTCCTCCAACTGCCACATATTGTACCTGAACACACAGCAGAAACAGTGCACATTTTACCAGGTGAGCTCACTTCTCTCTCTTACCAATGGTCCAGAGAAACATTTGGTGTATCTATTTAGAATGAATAATAATCATGAATTTCTAGCTTCGGTTAGATTTTGATTGATAACTGTCAATCAAACTAGGGGTTCTCAATATGCAGTACGAGTTCCGCTGATGGTACGCCGGTGCCCTCCAGTGGCACACAAAAAAAATCTCTAAAATATGTTGTACTGTACTACAACAGGTTATTGCAGCTTAAAGACATTTTTATCAAACATTTTTGTGTTTATTTCATGCTACTGCAAACAATTTTAAGGAATTTACCTGGACAGCGATAGCTAGTTAGTGAACAAATAAGAACCACATCCAAATGTCAAATATTTCTGCACTCCGACAGTGTTTAAATCCTTTTAAAAGGCCTTGTTTCAGTTGATAACGTAGTCGCGGAACAAATATGAGTGAAGCCTAGAGTGAGTGTACATTCCATTCTCGCAATGTCTTTGAAAATATCGGAAAATAAGAGGATTACCTGATCTGGAGACCTTTACTCCACGAGCACATGTCCTTCCTGAGCAAGAGGTGGTTGATGGTGACAGCACAGATGATGTAAAACTGCTGCCGGACCACTTGTTTAATCAGGCCAGAGTCCATCCCATGCCTAACCATGGTGGTGTACCAAAGGCCCAGTTGCTGCAGTAAGACGTCCACCGTCACTGCGTCTTCCTCTGGTGAACTGGAGCTCTTTTTCCTCAGACCGCTGGGTTTGGAACCTAAAACCCCCTGGATGTCCTCGTGCTCCAACATGCTGGACACTGCATACGACAAACACGGTCAAAACGGTTTGCGTCAATGTGATTGCAAAGCAGGGATTGATCATGTCACCTATGAGAGGCTGCAAGGTGTCTTCCATGCTTTTTATCAGCTGGCGGTATATTTGAACGGCGAGGTCGGCAAAAACATTCTGATACTCGCTGAGTTCAAAGTTGCTCAGGCAATGGTCGTTCTGCTTCGGCGTGTTGTCAGTCTTGTACGTCTGCGAAGCAGAAGGTTAGGCCAAAAGGTCAAATGTGTGTTTGAGTGTAACTTAGCCATCTTTTGCTCATGTTTCGACTTTTACTCACTTCATCCCCGCTATACTGCTTAAGACAGTGCAGGAGTCGGGAAGTGTTGGATAACCAGAAAGACGATACGTCAAAATTCTTTCCACGCTTCTATTTGAAAGAAAACAACAAAATATGTAGTGTAAGAATACATCAATCTGGAAAAATTGTGTTGAATCAAATGAAGGCAGACTTTGTGATATTGGCAAATATCACAGAAAAAAACATTACAGGGAAAAAAAAGGATGTAAAATCTTTAGCTATCTACTTGAGTGAGAACTGTCCCTGAAATTGAGGCAACATTTTTTAACAGTAATTATTGTGCACTTTAAAGAGTTACATAAGTGGACATAGAGTGGGATGTCTATACGCAACCTTGATAACTCCTTTCACACTGGAGAGCACAGAATTGAGCAGCGTGCTGGCTCTGTGATCATCGTTAACCCTGTCAGCATATCGCAGACACATGAAGATGATGTAAGCGGGAAGGCCAGGGAGAAAGCTGACAGCGACACTGCCGGCCTTCAGGTCTGAAATGAACAACCCACAATCAGAATGATGGCTTCGATACCTTAAGATGGGTAGGTTTGTCATACCTAAAATCAGACTTTTAACGAGGCGGTTCTCTTCACCCACTTTGTACTCCAACATTCCCTGGTACTCTCTCTCCTTGCGAGGTATACTCACTGCTTTGGAAGGAAAATGTGCCCCTATGGAAGTTTTCGTATGTTGCGCTGTATGAAAACATAAAAAAATGCCCAGTAAATGATCATGTTTGGATGCTATTGAAGGTGATAAATATCCATTTTAGCTAGGATTGTCAGTGGTCAAAATGGATCGGATGTCACAATGTTAGCTTTAAGAATCACAACAAATGCCTTAAAATCAAATAAAACACAAAATATATGCAAATACAATTAGTGATCAGTAATTAGCCAGCAAGGATGAGTGATCACCTTCAAACTCTTCTATTCTTTTCATATACAGGTGAATGTCATTTTTCAAATCGGTAATAGTCTTGTCTTGTTTATCCTGTTGCTCCATAAGATCCTAAAATATGTAGACACAATAGATTAGGAAACTCAAACACACCAGACAGCAACATGGACTGTAAAATCCGAATATTTCAGGTAAAAAAAAAAGTTTGAATTGTGACAGTCACACTGTACTGACAAATAGTTCCGACCCACCAGATTTTCGAGAGTAAGCCGTGTGATTTCGAGCTCCATTCCCGCTTCGACGCGAGCGTGTTCGGGCAGGAGCAAGATCTGTCCCAACTGCTCTTTTTCTTTCTTCAAGTTGCTCACCTCCACCAAGAGTTTCTGGTACTTTTCACTGTGCTTCCTTTCCAGCTTGTGCATTTGGCTCTCCAGAATCCTAAAATAAAGATTATTGACAATAAAAAAAAAAATGTAATACTTTCATTATGAAAAAAAAGACCCAAAACAGTCCACCTGTTAGTCTCCTTCAAGCCCTCGTAAGCTAACCAAAGCTCTCCATCCTCATTTAATGTATGGATATCAGTGGACCTGCCATGTAAAGATAATAAAGAATACTTGATTTCTCCTTTAAATGATGTCAATGAGCTCTTCTTACCTGTCAACATCTTGAAACGAGGGAACATCACTAAGGTCTAAATTTACACCCTCCGCGAGCACAGAGTCCTGGAAATGCGGGAGATGTTAGGTAGTTTAATCCTAGAATGAATAAATATTCCAACTGCTACATGAAGCCTAACCTTGTATTTCATAGCCTCTTGGCGGACCAAGTGTGACTGAAGAAGAAGCACTTCTTCTTTGCGCATCTCCAGCTCTTCGTTAGAAGAGTTGAGTTGTTGCAGCAGGACGTTATATGTGGTGGAGCCCACGGCGGGGGGCATCAGCTCGCTGTTCTCGCAAGTTAGAGATTTACGCAGTTGGCTCAAATCTTGCTTCAACTTCTTATTCTCAGACTCCAGCTCTTGACTCTAAATAAAGTTGCGTCTTGGTGAAATTGCAAACATAACCTGTGCATGTCGATACTACCTTCATTCAATGTTTTTTTTACCTTAAGTGTCTGCAAATCCAGTTCTGCTCTGCCAACAGTTATTTCCTCTACGTCCTTTGTTAAGAAAGGGTCAACAATAAAATGAACAATTGGCACTAACATCAAACTATGTTAATGGTGGCAAGGACATACTTTAGGTTCTTCCCCTTGTTCTTTCTTCTCATCTAACTGTTGCTGCAATGACTGTTTGTCCTTCTCTAGTTCTGTCACTCTTCTCTGCAGTTTAAGGATGAGAGGCAGACTTACAGGGGAGGAGGTTTTATTCTATAAAAAAACAAAAAAAATGCCATTTAGCCATAGGGCAACCCAATGATGAAAAATATTTAAATAACAGAAAATGTCAGGGGCGGGGCAAAACTTTTCATAACATTGTAGTTAGACCATGTTTGAGAGAATATTTTTTATCTTAACTAAGTGTGACTAATCTAATCTCTCTATACATGATGGGTCACACAATGTGTCTTATTGTCCTGGTTAGTACATTACCGCATTGTCTCCTGAGCTGTTTTGTCTCTTATTTGAGTTCATCTTTGGACTACATTCCAGCAAGTCGTTGGATTCCGAGCTCTCGTGAAATGACTTGATTGGACTCTGTCGATCAAAAATATTTTCTTTTAAATGTGGGAAACAAAACAGAGATAAAAAAAAATGTCTCACCAGCCTGAGCTGCAATTCTTCCTTTAGATCTTCATGAAGCTCCTGTAGTTGTAGGTGTTCACTCAGTAGGTTTTGATAGCGGGAGCGCTCTTCGGCTAACTCTTCCTCTAGTTTTCCAATGTTTTCCACCTCGGCTTTAATCTCTGATAACACAAGTTTTATTCTTAAAGAGGTCAATAAGAAAGCCAACGTTTGAAACTTTCATTTTGATGACCTGTTATCTGTTGTTTTTGATCTGTAACAATTTGATGAAGGTTTTCCTTTTCATTATTCAGCAAAGTGTTCTTCATGTTCAAATCCTCTACCACCTGGGGGCATATCACAAAACAATTACTTACTTACTCTGCACTAAAAATGGAAAATCAGAGTGTCTTTAAAGGCTGAAACATTTTTAAAGAGCCACAAGGAAATTTTATCTTGTGATATTTTTTTCAGGGAATGCAGCTAAACAGTAGGAATAGTGACCCAAAAACATTTTCTAATAAATATGCTATCTAGCTATGGGTATCATTACAAGATTAAACTGTAATTTGTAACCTTGTGAATCGTAGTAATACTGAATTGCTGTTATGTATGTTGTTAAATATTTACTCAATGAATACATTTTTCTCCATCCAGAAATCTGTCATGCGGTCGTAGCAGCAGACAATGACAGCATAATATAGTTGATTCAACATTGACCTATGAGGGTTGGCGTGCCATTCAATCCTATGAAAACGTGAACAATAACATAAGTGGGAAAAGCAAAAAGGCCGACCTGTTGTGTCTGTTCCTTGTCGAAGTTTTTCTGATCTTCTAGAATTTCCTTTTCATTCCGAGTGTTCTCCAACTCTTGCTGGAGGAAGGAGAGCTGCTCCATTAGCGAGGGGATAGTTTCTACCTCGCTTCGCGCCTTTTGCTCTAATTTCTGAAGGCTTTCTATCTCTTTGCCGTGACGAGCTCTCTCCATGTCATGGGTCTTGAGCGCCGCATTCAGTTTCTCACCGAGCACTCTGACGTCTTTGTGCTGTGGGGGCATGGAAACACATGGTGGGCATGTGATGACAACGCCCGATGAGTTGGGTTTTATGGCAAGTTGTCTGTTTTGCTCATAGTAGATAAACAGCAATACCCCCTTCAGTGCAAATGACGCCAATAGGTGTCCAATACATTTTGACGGAGTCAAAATGTGTTTGTCTATCGCCATCAATAGCAGTGAATGAGTTAATTTTCCACATTGCTAGTATGTGCTTAATTGAATTATTTCTGTAAATTCCATCATGAATTGAAATGAAGTACTGTTTTTTATGCACTAAGAGTCACACTTTTTTTCAGTTTGGCTGGGCCTGCGACTTAAATTGCGTTTTTTGATTTTTAATTTCAAGAAGTGACTATTTTAAGTCTTTAGTTGTTGTTAATTATATGAATTATGTTAATTTGTAATTTAATTATTTATCAATTAAAAAGTATTTTTTCATATAAATTATTTTAAATGAATGATTAATTAATACAGACCAAATTAATGCCCTTAAAATTAATAGAGAAAATTGCAATGTGGCAATAGCCTTGAATAGCACTCTAAAGTTTGTAAACTTTTCCTATATCGTAAATTCAGTCATGTGTTGTCATATCCAGTATGAGAAAATAAGATGATACCCAGTAAGGGAATATTCTCACCTGCTCATCTATCTTGCATTGCAATTGCATAATCTTGTTCTCCATGCCAACATTGAGATTCTTGAGATGCTCCACAGAGCGCGCCTCAACTTTCAGCTTCTTCAATTCCTTTTTGGCCAGTATACGACGCACACAGCTCTGCAGCAGGACGATACCTTCCCTAGAACGTTGATAGCGCTGTCTTGCCAACCAGCCTTTCACCCACTTTTGGATGACCAAAGCCTTCTCCTCATACAACATCTGAAAGTGATCATTTACAAGCTCAATGTCTGATCTTATGCCTAACTCATTAGCTAGAGCACATTTATGTACTAAGAAATGTACATTCTATGTGGACATTACCTTATGATACAGTTTTCTGGCTGCAAATGCCCTCAAGAAGCACTGAATGACAACAGCTGCGGAGCGCAACTTTTTGTAAGCTCTCCTGGCCGCCCACATTCGAACGTTGCACTGAATGACGACGGCCGCTTTTGTTCTCCGCAGAAATGTAACATAACTGAAAGTGGGGAAGCAAAGGTAACATTTAGTGTTAAAAAATACTGTTATGTTTTCTTCTCGGATTGATTGAGAATTAATCTGTTCACCTGCGTGCCTGGTGACCCCGTACGTGTCTTTGAATGGTGATGGCAGATTGCTTCATCCTCAAGAATTTTTTACGGGCCAGCCAACAGCGGATGGTCTTTTGAATACTGACGCAAGCTTTTCGTAGCCGCTCGGAACGCAGCTTTTCCAAGAAGGCCACCTGGCCAGCTCGGAAGAATATCTTGTTTTTACCAAACTGATACAGGTTTGGGTCCTGGGAACAAATCCACATATTAGTGCCATCAATCTAGACATAGTTAAGACTGAGGGTCTGCAATTATTATACACCTGGATGAGCTTTTTTAGGACATTTTGAGAAGTCAGCTTTCCATCCGGAAGCACATCTTTTTGCTTCATAAGGACGCGGTAACGACAGAAGAATTCTTGATAGGTCCATCTAAAACATTCAGGCACATTGTTTCTACTAAATAGTTCATTAAAGGTCAATTTTCAAGCATGTGTTTGCCACTGAAACCTGGATGGAAATCCGGCAGCTGATATTCGGATGGTTTCCAGGATGCCGCATGCTCGTAGTTGCTGCACTGCCCTCACGGGATCCAAGCTTGATTAAAGTGAAAGATATTGTTTGTGTCAATGTCATGTGTAAGCTTTTCTTAACCAATCAAAAAGAGAAGGAATTTCCTTTTTCCCAATGTGTAACAGTTAAGGAAAAAAAAAAAACAATCTATCATGAAAAGAATCAGGCTGGATCGGAAGTAAAAAAAGTCAATATCGCGACTTCCCTACTATATAAAAGCATTTTTTTCTAATTTTATATTCAAATGTGATGGCTTCCAAGAAATGTTCCAGTTCCTTACCGAAGCATACTTTGAGAAACCAGCTATTAGATGAAGATCAAATTTTCTAAATGTTCGCTCTTTGAGCAAATATGCTATTCAAGATTCCTGTAAAATCTGTATTTATATATTTTTTCACATTCACCTGAATGGCACTTTGTGGTCATTTGGTTTGATGCACCGTACGTAGTGAGGAGTTGTAGCATTAAGTGTGTCCATCAGCAAATGTAGAGATTGGCGAAACTGGGGAATAGAGGACATACATTTTCAACAATAACAAAAGAGGGGGATCCGCTTTAAACATATGAAGCTTTCTCCATTCTATTGGTCAAATATAAAAGGGAGTGTAAATGATTAGAAATGGAAAATTCTAGTCATCACCTGTTTCTGACCTCACCTGCAGTCCCACAGTCTTCTTATTAGCTCTCTGTAACTGACCAGATCTTCCAGTAACGCTAGTAGCGGGTTTCTTACCGGAACTTGTTGCTTTTTCTGTCCCAACAAACAGCTTCAATAAGAACTCAAACTGCAAAACAAAATGCATAAGTCCTTTATATCATTAGCCACTAGATGGCCTAATTTGCTACCTATACAGGACAACATTAATGTGGAGTTTATTTCCTCCAATTGAGCTGGAAGAACAATTTGAATGACTTTTAAGATGAATGGGTAATGAAAACGACTTCCTTTGAATGACCGTTGGACAAAAATTAGGACTATGAAAGGAAGTTCTGCTAATCGCAAATAGTGGTGTTCACAAATGAAATCACCTCGCTTTTTTGTAACACGTGTATTTGCTCCTCGTTGACTGTGTCTTTGTTTTTCTCCAGGAAACCGTCACACTGGTACTCCACCTGGGCACAAATAATACCTTGTGTAAAATGAGCAAAGTTACTAATAATCATGTTGAAATATTGGCTCGCTAATACAGTGCAACCGAATGTCAGGGTGAATCAAGTCATTGTTAGTATTGGCATGGAAACTAAAGGTTGGTTAGAACATTTGAGTCATCCATCTTTGGCAAAAGGAAATGATGCAGTGCAAGGAAAACATTTTTTTTATGGAGTTAACTTCTATTTAGGTGGCAAGAGTAGGAGAAAGGGACAAACAATTTCCAAAATAACATCTTTTTACATATAAAAAGTTGAATGATCTTACCTTATCTGCAAAATGGGTGATAATGAAAGCGCTGTTTGATAACCTTGGTTTATCAAAGTGAGTGTTTTGCTTTAACAGGGTGTTGTACATTTTCTGGGACCATGAGCCGTCAGAGCCTTTTGGCATCTATGGAAAGAGGGAAAAAATGAGGCACTTTCCATACTATACTTGACAAGAATATGTTTGTTTGGGAGCCTGCATATTGGAGCCAATCCCAGCAAACTATTACGGCCAATCACAGGGCACAAGGAGACTGAAAACCATTCACGCTCACACTTATACCTAAGGCCAATTTAAAGTGGTCAATCAGCTTATGCTGGATGTTTTTGGAATGTGGGAGAAATCTCGAGTACCCGGGGAAAACCCACGCAAGCCCGGAGACAACATGCAAATTCCACACAGTGAGGACTCACTTAGGATTGGCTATTTGTCATCATAAAACAACTAAAAAAAAAAAAGTAGTATATTTTACTTTGCACTCTTCATCCAGAAGGTCAAGAATGCCCAACTTGGCCTCAATGAGATTGATGCACGGTTGGTTGTCATAGAAGTCAATCAACGCCCATGGAATTTGCTCTTGGATGTATTCTTCCTGCTCCAATTTGAAGACGTGCTGGAGGTACACAAAAAGTAACGGTTTATACAACGGAATGTTTTGAAGAGAAAATTCATATACGTACAAGATTGAACTGCTGCTGCAGCTTCTCATTGGCGTAGTTGATGCAAAACTGTTCAAAGCTATTTGTATCAAACGTTTCAAACCTGGAAAATGTGTTGAATGGGAATTCAAATAACAGTAGAAAATGGCAAAAGAAATAAGTCATGATGATAACATTAAACATACCCATAAATGTCCAGAACGCCAATGAAAGAGTGTCGTTTTTCAGTGGTTCGGAGCACATTATTTACGCAGCCAACAATCCAGCTGAAGACTCGAGCGTAAATATGTTTGGCCAGAGCGTCTCGGCCGTTGATCGCATCGATCTTAGAGACACCTTTGATGTATACTTCTGTGGTCGTCTGGAGTTTCCTGTGGCAGAGCCAGTGGGCCATTTCTTCACAGGGCACCCCCATCAACTCGCAGAAGACCACCAAATGGGCATCGTCTGGCTAAGTAAGATAAGTAAGGTAACAACACAAGGAACCTAAAAGAAACTCTTCCTCAACCGTCTGATGTTTGTATTTACCAGAATGGTGCTTCCCCTTATTGAATGATCTTTCACCTCCACATTGCTGAGATGAAGAATGGCTGCCAATATCTGGTAGATTTCCATCTGATGGCTTTCACTGATTCCTGAAATGAAAAATATGGGAATGTGTAAGGGACAATGCAATTGGCTGGCAACCAATTCAGGCCTTTTCAAACTCACCTAACAATGAAAAGGCTCTTCTTGTGGTACACATATCTTTGGCATCATCCACACCTTCAATTATTGGATTGTGACCCTGGTTAGCGTAGTGAAAATCATCTGCATCAGCTTGAAACGGGTGAAAATTCAGTAGTAAACAACAGTATTCTCAAACCGAATCAAGTCAGGATGTTATTTCTAAATGCCACCAACCTAATTTGAAGGTTTTAAATTCTGGTAAATGTGATGAGGCACACAATTGGTAAAATATATGATAGTTCCTTTCTCCATGGGCCTGAAAGTAAAGCAGATGCATACATTTACGCAAAAAAGAGGAATATCATGTTGCACCAATGCAACAAATGGAAAATATAAACAGAGGTGGGATGCAAACTATACCTGAAAAACAACTCTTGACTTTTCCAGTAAGTAAGTTCTCATGTAAGCTCCAATGATACGATGATTCTTATCAAAACCGATCTCGATGTACTTCCCGAAGCGACTGCTATTGTCGTTCCTGGTTGTTTTAGCATTACCGAGAGCCTGAAAGAAATACACAAAAAGGCTCGGAACGATATTGGAGACTCAAACGTGATGTCAACATTTTGGCTAAAGCTCGGATTGGCTCTCATCTTTGTCTAAGAGCATCTAACATGAGTTGATTACCTCCATGATGGGATTGGAGGCCAGGACCTTCTCCTCAATATCAGCTTCACCAGAGGAACCGCTGACTGTAGCAAAGTAACGCATGGCGTACTTAGCAGAGACGGTTTTGCCAGCTCCTGACTCACCACTTACGATTATCGACTGATTCCGTTGATCTCTGCGTAAAAATGTAAGACACATCAATGAGAATAATTCTCAGGGAGTAGAAGTCAAATGATAATACGTGGGGGGCGGAAACCTGGCCATCTGCTTGTACGCTTCTTCGGCCACCGCAAATATATGAGGATCCATGTCGGCCATATTCTGCCCATGGTAAGCGTGTATGATATCAGCCTCATAGATGGGCAGACTCTCGTAAGGATTGACAGCGACGAGAACAATGCCTATATATATAGCAAAAATAATAATATTTTAGTGTATGTTCCTTTAAGGGCAACTTGCCCCACAATAATCAAGATCATACAGTGAGCATTGACTCCAAAGTCTACAGAAACAGATAGCGTTGAGTCAGACGTGACGACGCTCATTACCGCAGTACGTGTAAATCAGCCTAGAGTCAATGAAGCGCACTTTGATGTTGTGCAAGACCGCCGGTTCATTGAGGTAGCTGAGGGCCGTTAGGTCATTCTCCCCCACCAGGATATTGGGGTTCCGTAGAGGTGGCAGATGATTTCTTAGGAGATCTACTTTGTGTTCCACTTCCTACAAAATTAAATACAACAGACACAGTTAAGACTAGGGCCAAGCAGATGATGAAATAATGATTTACAGTTACTGAGGAACGTCCTTGTACAAGATAACTCTGCCTTAAGTGCCTATACACTTGCATGCCCCAACTTGAAATTGAAGCTCTACAGTCAAATTCTTTCAAGCACTGTGTTCTTCCATGTCTGCCCTTGTCTTTCTTAATCTACTAAGGTGCAATGCTTTGTTTTGCCTCTTATTCTCACATTTGAGTGTCGATAAAAGTGAACACATCCTCAGCATAATATTTGTAGTTGAAATTTTTGGACCACAAATTAATCAGAAAACAAATACTGTTTAAGTCTTTAAATAAACCACCATGAGCTTTTTTTTAATAACATAAAATGCCATCTTTCTGAATAGGACTGTTATCAATGTGTATTCATTGTATGGTACTATTTTTCCACTGTAACTTACAGTGCCATCGTCCAACAGTAGAAATAACGTCTGGTCACCAGGATCATAATCTTTAAGGAGCTTTGCTGACTTCCATACTTCAACGGCGTCTGGGAGCCAAACACGAGCATCCTTTATACAAGAGTAGAAGACACAGGGTCAATCAAATACATTCAACATTGAAGGACTGGCAGTGTATTGGTGTCATTGACACCAATACACACGGAAAGGAAAGGATCAAATAAATAGTTAGAACATAATTATATTGGATTGGAAATATGGAGCATTCAAAGATAATATAGTACCATAAAGTACAGAGCTTTTACCTTTAAACATAGGGCACATCAGTGGTAAACAGAGGACGCAATAAAAACAAAATATGTACCCCCCATTTATGGATTTACGATGCGTAATTCAATCAGAGGAAAAGACAGTTGACTGACAAAGTGAGAAAAACTTACCTTAGTGTAAAGTTCTGCGCCAGCCATGGCGTTAAATACAGATTTATCGACGTTTTTCCACCTGTGCAGACGCTGTCAGCCTTCTTCGCCACCCAATAGCTTTAAAACTGCAGGATTGTGTGGTATGTGACCATTGATTTTCCTGAACTTGAAAAAAATATAGGAATTTAAAGCTATCTTGAAGTAGTTTAAACGAAACGCTACACAGTAGCGTCTGCTCACAAACGCAGTCAGTACTCTCTGAATAAGAACGGCGTCCAAGCGACTTCTAGTGGTCAAAAGTGGAACTGAACACCAAAATAGCCTTAGGGAAAAAAATACACACCAAGAATAATAATATTATATATACTTTTGGAGTTTTTACACAAAACACCCACTCAAACTGGCTGTGGTATGACTAAATGAACTCGACGTCTATTGTCGTTAATGGCACCTCATGGGTTAAAGGAAAACATCTTATGACAACATTCCATATAGTTTAAAGGCATTTAAATAAAAACCCTCAGCCCTTTAGTACATGGAAAGTGACTATTTTTGGTACTTAGAAAAATTATTAGTCTTATTTTGTAGCAACATGTAGGCCAAAATATTAAGATTTGGTAAACAAGTGTAAAATATGTCCACCTGTGAACATTCAATATAAATTATAATTATATTTTTCATAAATCAAGATGTATATTGAATTAAGCAATATGTAAAAAGGAAAATTAGACTCCGTGGCTCCCAATAAGACTAAAGTTATTTTTTTAAATCCATTGTTTCATTAATGAGACATCCAATTAATTTAAAATGGGATTAATGGCTTTGAAATGCCATCAATGGCAGCCAATGAGTGCACTATAAAAGGATGAAAGTTTAACTCATGGATTATACAATCCACTTTGACGAGATGGGCTGCACATTGCTATTAATATAAATGTTATTCTTTTTACACTGCCACAGAATGTGTCAATGTATCAAATTTACTACCTTAGCTCATGGGACTAGAATTTTAATAAGCACCCAGAGGCAGGTTTATGCAAAAATGTATTTTATTTACAAAACAAATGGCACATTCTGACTGCACATGCACACGCACACCCCAGACACATCACAACTGGGAGTTTTCTTCTGATAAAATCCAAAACAATTCATGCTAAACAGCAACATAATTGACAAATAAGACTTTGGGACAGCGGGTATTGCTGAAGAAACTCTTTTGCTTCAATTAAGGCAATTTGAGAAGTTGGGCGTTTCAAGTCTTTGCAATTAAACCCATTACGCAGTCAACTTTGAAATGGGTTGAAAAGAATCGATATATATGTAGAGGTGAAAATACAGCAGAAGGTAGGTAGGTAGTCAGGTTTATCTCAGTGCTGGAAACAGGAAGAGAGGTGAAAAAGAGTAAATTTCAGTCAGCCTGCCAGTTTGCTTGCCACAATGGAAGTTTTTCTTTGAGGAAGGTCTTGAGGCGTCGGAATGTGTCCGCCGGTGATCTCGGCCTTCTCCGATAGGGATGACGGCAACTGTTTATTCTTCATTTTGGCCTTGGCCATGTTGTAGTCACCGGAATCAAAATACTTGGGCTGGGTGAACGACAACAAATTCAATGTGTAAAACTCATTGATGATGAGAAGACATTCAATCAGTGTCTCAATCAGATTTTAGAGGGTAAAAAAAAAAACATTGGGAAGATCCCTTGCAATAATGACGACGATTCTCACCCCCTTCTGAAGTCTTTTTCTCAGAAAATCCGATCCGCCCGGTTTAGCTCCCAGGCCGGCGTACCTGGCTTTTAACTTGGCCTCTTCTGCTTTCTCAGGACTCACAACCGTATCGTCCATTTCCTATGGAAACAATGCCCAAATACTTTTGAGCAAATTTCCAAACGAGCGCAATGAAAGTCACACAAGACCTGACTTTTGAAACAACAATAGTATGTTGTCTCACACTGGGCAGTGTTTATTTTACTTTAGCTGGTACGCATGTCCTCTAATTGCCCCATTAGTATTATCATCCATTTGTTCGCACTAGCCTAGAGAAGCTAACGGCTAACTAGCTTAATGTTCACCAAGCAAATTTCAAGTTCCCTCCCAAAAATACTTTACCTGATGTTCATCCAACGTTGTAGTTACGACTTCAGTTTCCTCGGACATTGTTGGTTTTTGTCAACCCTGAACTATGAAGTTTTAGCTTTTAGCCTTTATGATGTCTGCTGAGATGGAATTTCAAGGCCGCATAATCGATCCCAGAGACTCCGATGGCCTGAAACGCCCTTTATGGATCTCTTTGGCTACGTCAGTTGTTTAACCCTTTGCAGGAAAACGGATTGAACTGGTTAAAAAGAAATCATTTAAAGCTCCTGCGTCCTCATGTGGGCCAAAATATGATAGATCTCATTCACTTTTGATATAACATTCAAATTGTTGTAAGTGCTTTTAGGTTGGGACACTTGAGCATGTTTTGATTAGTTATAGCATTTTCAAAGAAAAATGTTATAAAAGGGGGATAAATGACCTAACATGTTATGGACAATGAGTGCACATGAGTTCCCAATGATATTATTTTTTCAAACTGATCATTGTTTTTTAAAAATATATATTTGAATTATTTAAAAAAAAAACTGAGGATAAGGTGAGGATAGCAGGAAATATGTGGCATTTCAGGACACAAAAGAAGCAGCACCACTTTTTTTTTAAAAGAAAAGTGTTTATTGTTATTTGTTGTCTTTTGTATGTTTACTTTATATGTTATGTTTTGTATAACACCTAAAACTGAATGCACAATAAATCCACCATAAAGCATTTGTAACGTAAGTGGCATGAAAAGTCTGTCAACAGATTTAAAGATCTTCCTCTCCCATTTCCACATCTTGTTGTACTTTCTGCAACATTTTGTCTTCCATTTTCTTGGTTTTTCCTGAAGAAACAAATAATTGATTTCTGTAATTTCACTGTATGAGTAAAACTTGTTTTTAATTCTAAGCCTGAAAATGTACCTGCGTGTGGAGCTTTGATGAGGTGGATATTCTTCTTCACTTCCTTGATGTCTGCTTCCTTCTCCAACTCTTTGCCCTTCTTTAATCTGTTCAAAGGAGATAGAATTCAATGGTATATGCATATGATGAAGATGAATAGTAGTTGAAGCTGAAAGAAGTGCCCACCTGTTCATTATGAATCTTGCCTGCCGTTTCAGTTTGATTTCCTCCACCTTCTTCATTGCTTCCACTGTAAAGTGACAAAATTGTCAATTTGAGGTGAAAAAAGAAAAAAACAAACCTGCACAACTTGATGAGGTCCACACCTGTGTTATCCCACATCTTCCGGGTATATTTAACCGGTATATTTCTCCGTTTCTCGAACTCCAAAGAGTTATCCTGAAAAGAAACGCTGTCAGTAACAAACCACAAGTGTGGATAGTTTGTAAAAAAATACTTTTAACTGACCACTGTCAATTCCTTTCCAGATGCCTTTCGGAATGCTTTGGTCCATTTGATCTTTCTGGGGTTACGCTTCTTCTTGAAACTCTTGTGGCATTTAGATCTGCAGAATCTGAAAGACTGCAGGAGAAGAATCATAAATTAAAGAAAAAAGTCTCAACATTTTGAAGGAATTGACCTATTTAGAAAGTACTAACCGAATGATTACAGATTAGTCGGAGAAACCCAAATTGATAATCTTAAGAATTGAAGTCTTATTTTTTTGGATTTTCTTTATTCAAATTCCTACTTTTCATTTTGTACACCCGCATTCAAACGTTATCCTACTTAATTGTAATGTTTCAAAACAGTAAAAAAAAACTTACTGGCTTTGGTACTCTAACAGCAGTAATTTCATACGTTTTAGCGTTAGGGGGCGCTGTTTACCCGCATGAAGAACCTCCTATCCACGTACTGCCTGTGCTTGTTTAAATGCCAGGGCCTCACCACGTTGCTTCATAAAAACGCACAACAAATTGGCACATCGTCCAGCCACTAAACAATTCAACCAGTCAACTGGGCTACAAATAATTAAAATTTAGAAAAGATAGCCTGTCAAGTAAAATAATTTACCGACTTTCGTAGTAAACGCGAGCACGTTGCATTAACACACCAGCATTAGCCGATCACTTGACAAGCTAATTTCAAGCAAAACGCTTATTAACCCGACTTGTGACGGCACGCAGACGTTTCATACCTTGCAGTCGTTTCGGACAAACATCATCCCGTGGCCCGGGTATACCGGAGCCGAGCAGAAATAACACTTTTCGATGCGCATTTTCACAGCAAAAGTGCTGCGTGCTACGCGTGACAACAACAAGACCGCTTTCTACTTCTGCTCTAACTCTTCATCTAAAAAAAACGCACTGCCCCCTGCTGGACATATTTCTAAATACAAGCACGTATTACAAGGTGCTGCCAATGGTTTTTTTATTTTAAAAAAGTACTTACAGTTAATTTAATACACACTACGGCTTGATGTTTAATAGACATGTTTCTTTCAATTGGGACTGGCCATGAATAATAATGTTTCAACTAAATTTAAGTTTGCAGTACCTTTACTTTCAAATAACTCAAGTAAACACAGTGAAACCACAAAATATTTTTCCTTGAACAATTTTATTATTTATCTTGAGAGTATCAAAAAGTCAGTTGCAACATTCCATCTCATAAAATATTTTGCTTTGTTGCACTCTTTGGATTAAAACACATTGTATTTGGGAATTTCAAAGTATGGTAATCGAAGGAAAACATAATTTAAATTAACATTTCATTCTACATACTAGATCTACATTTGGCACCTGAGTCATCAACAAATGTATCTGTGGCATTCATGTCAACATTTGTAATTATAGCAGTTATAGTGACAAGCTTGTGGAATTGCCACAGTGAAAATGAGACGTATCATTACCAAATGCTTAAACAATCACCTACATTTTACATTTCGACCTAATTTCACTAAGGTAAAATGAGAGTATAGTCTCCAGAATTTTGAAAAATAATGCCCTTCCACCAATCAAAACCAAACCCAAATGATAAGACTATTTAAATGCAAACTTTGTAAATGAATCCAAAGAAAATCACTAAATCAGACTTTAAAGCTTCTTTGGTTAAGATCATTTGTATTACAAAGATATAAGAAAGTGATTATGTTGCTCTTCACACACACTGGGCTTCCATTGTGATAGTCAGAATCCTTCCTTGTCTCCCACCAGGACGGCAAATATCAACGAGGCAATGATAATATAATAATCCCCCCACGCATCACATGAGTGGGCTGAGTGTAAGACGACGTACGCCAGGACAATAAATAGCATCATCAATCACTGACAAGATGGCGGATCAATAGCGTCGACCTCATTTTGCCGAGGACCGACTTAATGGAAAGCCACACCCATTTGAGGAAGCAGACAACTCTTTGGATAATAGCACGGGCGTCACCGCTGCACATGGCAAGGGCGGAGAAGGCAACCGGAACGCAAGCCATGCAGACTTGCGCTAAAGCTTTCTTTCACCTGACTTAAAGTTTACACCGAGAAAAGCATTCAAACCTCCATTTGCAGAAAAAAATGTACATCCATTGCAGCTAACAGCATTTTTGGCCAAAAAAATCTGCTGCATTTTTGGTTGCTTGTGTTTACTAACTCTTTGGGTACATTGTTTCTTTCTTTGGATGGCCTATCTACTATTAAGGCCATGTAAAGCTTTGAGTTCAGTGCACTGAAAATGTCCAACATCTCATTCTAATGCACTTGTTTTTTTTCCCTTTCACAAAATATAAGGGCTGGAAAAAAAAGAGAGGTCATAGGAAACAAAAGCTCTTTCAACCGCCACTATAAAAACCACCAAAAGAAGGTCGTCACGGAGAAACGACAACCGAGGTAGACGTTCAAATCTGCCCACAACTCCAGTGGAAAACAAATTAAATACAAATGCGTCACAAAAAAACATTCATTAAGGGTGTGCTTTGGTTCAGGACAGAGTGACGCTACAAAAAACCAACAGGTAGAATGTTTTAAAAAAATAATAATAATGTTTTCATCAACATTCATCTAAAATCCTGAGGTAGACCTGAAGAAAATTGTGATTTCCTCCTTCACAGCAGCTGCTTTCTGTTTCTTTTTCCCACTGGAAATAACCAGAGGGCTTTAAAACCAGGAAACAAACGAGGTAGAACTGGTAAATCTTCTCCTTTGGGCGCTAGCTGCCGTCCGAGGCGCAGCGTGGCCGTGGGTCATGGTGCGCCGAGCGATGGTAGCGAAAGCATTTCTCGTGTTCCGCTTGAAAAGACGGCTTGGTCCCGTCCAAGGATCCGGGTCTCGTCTCTTCGTTGCTCTCCTCGTTGGAGTAGTGTCCCGAGTCTCCCGTCTCTTGGCTACCCTCGCTGCTTTGAGAGCTTTCGGCGTGGTAGGGTCCGAAAATGATCTCCCGTGACGACGGAGGTAGAGGAGCGCCGTCTTCGTACCGAAGAACCGTTTTGCCAGCTTCGTACAAACAGGCCATACTTTCAACCTTTAGAGAAGAATGTAACTGTTACTTCTTTAACCCTAAAAGACGGTCAACCCGTTTTGACCGGCAGAGTTTGATACAAGTGAATGAGCATCAATGGCAGGGTAGAGTTTTTAACCCTATTTTTAATTAAGCACTACTTACATCAATCTGAGTTGGAGCGCTGGCATCTCGGTTGAAGAGCAGCCACCTGTTGCTTTGGTTTTTGCTCATGGGTCTTCCACCACTATTTAGTGTCACGTTTGAGCCACCCTGAAACATGTGAAATTTCAAATAAAAGTTATTGAGTTAAAACAGTTTCTGCCTGTTCAACCCACCACGGCCCTTAAAAATGTATTTAGCATTTTGTCGATAAGAGCAACTTTCCCCAAAAGGATATTTGGGCACAGATTATTAAATGAGGTCATCTTCACTGGTTTATTTTTGTTGTTGAACTCACTTTGGTGTCGATGAAGTTGGTGCTCATCATGGGTACGAGCACCTCGGCGTTGTCTGCGAGGCGCTCCCGAGGCAAAGACAACCTTTCAGCCGCCGGCACAGCAAGAACTTTGTGGCTGGAGGATTTTCTACAAAAAGAAAATTTACAATAAATAGCAAATTCATTATGGCAAAACATCACATCTTAAAAAAAAAGGCGAGTACCTTGGTCTTCCTTTACTGATGAGGATCAAGGCACACATTACAATACAAGCCAAAGCAATGCTCACTCCAGCAATGATTCCAGTCATGGATTTTTGGTCTATGTGGTAGAGCCCATCAGAAAACACTGAAGAATAAAAGCTCATTAAACATAGTCATGAATTAGCACTGTTATTATTATTATGAATACTGATGCATTAGAACAATTATTAGACTGTAATGAGAAAGGCATTGATACAGATGTTCGATTAAATCAATGTCATCCATTTTATGCTCACCAGCAGTGTTTTGAAAGCTATCCAAGTGCCAGGCCTTTTTATTGCGCTGGACATTGCCACGTTTCATAGACAGCTCGACGACATCTGAGAAAGGTCCATCTCCCACCTGGTTGGAGGCAGAGATCTTCACCAGGTAGACGTTCCCTGGTTCCAGCTTCTCCAAAAGGGCCATCGTGTGGCTTCCTGTAGATGTCGTAGGGATTTCTATTGCTGGTCCTGTATAAACATGTTCAGGAATTGTAAAGTCCACCGTTGCTCACCTTCTCTTTGAATAATCTGCCAGCGTCCGGCCATCCAGGATGTTTGGGAAGCATAAAGTATGGTGTAGTGCGTGACCACCCCGTTGGGTTCATTGGGCTCCTTCCAGGATACTAATGCCGTGTCGTCCTCGATCAGAGTTAATCTCACTCCTGTAGGTGGTCGTCTGGGGGCTGAGGAAAAAAAATGTAAATATCCTATTAGTAAGGAATATGAACGTGGATATGTGGTTGTTACGTTTGACGTAACACAATATAAGCACATTAGTTGATTTTGCTTATGTGGGACCTTTGGGTATGTGTAAAATAAGTGGTTGGGTGTTGAGAGGTTAAAAAAAAATGGTTGATAAAGTGAGCACCTGCTGGTTGTGTGCGAAGGTAAACCACATGGCTCCAAGGGCTTGACAACTGATCCACGTGAAGACGTACCACAAACTCATAGCGAGTGTTTGGATCCAAATTTTGTACTGTCACAGTCTCTTTGGTTCTGTAGAAAAGAACCAGCATTGTTAACCCAAGACATTCTACCTTCAATGGATGCAAAACAAAATTTAGTGTGCAAAAAAACATGTTTTTATCCAGTCGTGTTAAAACAAATGTGCTGTTGGAATGCGACCTTACGTTTGGAGGTAGCGTACGGCAGAAGCGTTGTGTGTGCCGGAAATTGTGTAGCGGACAGTGTAGCTGACGGCCTTCCCGGTGGGGAAAGTGGGACGGTTCCAACGTAAGGACACTTCAGAGGAATTGCTGGCCAAGACGGTCACGTGATCAGGAGACGGAGGGGTAGCTGCCATTTGGTCCCTTGCAGCTTTAAAAGTCCAAAGACACACCCAAAGTGAGACTACTGTACAAACAAGCATATTTTTTGAAGATGAAATCTACTTACAGACGCATCCTGGAGTACTGACAGTTTGGTCTGTCTCATAGCCATCTCCAGATTGACTATAGGCCAGCATCTTGATTCGATATCTTCTCCTGGGATCTAGGAAGCATACAACACATTTTCACACTGGAAGATTATCACTCATTCGCCGTCACTGGCCATTTTAAATGTGAAAGTCAACAAATTACATTATCAAAAGAAGAGGCAAACAAATATTTCATGAAGGCAAACTTTAGCTTGACATGAAAAAAGAGAAACGGCAAAATATCGTCAAGTGCTGTTTTAGAATGAAAAGCGCAAACCTCAAAAAAGATCATAAACATTCTTATGAAATTACACCATTTGCATTTTCACCTCCACAGAGATCATTGCTTAGAGCTTCTAAATCAGGGCTTTTTAGGGAATGTTAAGATGAGTTTTATGCCTCCAGTGTGAAAGGTCAGCTTATGGGTATTGACCATGGAGGGCGGGTGTCCAAGTCAGTCGTGGGGGTTGGGTCGCCAGGCAGCCTTCAGCTGCTGGGAGCCGAGGCCCATGGGACAGGGGGGGGTTTGACTTGGGTCAGCAGGTCAGGCCAAGATAGAACAGATGGAATCCGGGTGCAGGACTCTAGGATGGGAAAGGGGCCTCTTTTGTTTCCACTTTCACACTCTTCCTCGCCTTTAACTTGGCTCAAAACAAGAGTTGTGCCCTGATATTTTAAGAGAATTTGGGATTGAGAATAACCTTTTCATCAACAAGAAAATATGACATTTCTACCCTGTCCAGACTTTTAAAAAGGGGATAAATGTTTATTTTCTTCTCTTATTTAGCCTAAGGATTGAGTAGGGACTCCAAAATGTTGTACTAAATAATAAATCAATCTATAGGACTCAGCTCTTTTACATATTGATTATTGGAGGTTGTTTACATGGACACCACAGGCAAGAGTGGGGGCAGGGCGACTAATGCAAGACTGCTGTCTCATGGCTAGAGGTCAGTGGTCCTGTCCACTTCTGACCAATCCCAAGGGTCTGTTGGCTAAAAAGGGGGAGGTGGCCAGAATCTAGTGAGGCGGGTCTGGCCCCGGAGCCCACACAATAGCCAGTGGTAATTATGCAAGTGACACGATGGGAAACGTTGGTGGGAGGGGGCATCTGGACCCTGACCTCTAACCCGGGAGCCTGATCCCAACTCAATACTGCGAGCAAACTGGAGAGGTCAGCTCACATCGATCTCGGTCGAGGGCCAAAATGCAAACGAGGTACCCGCCGAGCCACCGATGTGGAGCACACAACAGACGTATGCTAATGTCGTCACAATCGTGCTCAACGTCTGCTCTTACCGAGACCGCTGATGGTGTAAGTGAAGCTTTCAGCCTGCAGCTGGATGACGGGTTGTTCTGGTTGGCTGTCCTCATGGTAACGCAGGCGATAACCAAGGATTGCCTCCGTCTCTGGGGCGGTTTGCCAACGCGCCACAATGGAGGTGCAGTTAAGCGGCTCAAGCTGAAGAATCGGAGCTGAAGGCACTAAGGGGCAAAGAGATCAATACCCCTTCACTCTTGGAATATCACCAAAAAATCTAAAGCTAGGATCCGTACATCAAATCAGCAAAGATACTGGGACTTTCACAATGATACACGTGACTAAATGAAAATGACAAGAAAATAGCTTCAATTACTGCTGGTGATTTACTACTACTTTCAAGATTTCTGCCCGTTGGGCAGATCATCAAAACAAAAACATATCGGTGACAGCAAAAAGGAACAAGCTGGGTAGAGGACACCAGGATGTGAAAAGAAGCTATTCTATCCCCCGCATTGACGCCTGAGGGCCTCTGTTTATGACCCGTGACCGAGGGCGCGCTTACATCCCTGACAGCGGAGGGCAAAAGGTTCTCGAGTAACCAACACAAAAGCTACGGGACAATACCCCAAGAAAAAAACACCAGACATAAGATGGCCGTCAATATAGACTACCAAAAGAAGCAAACATCTTCCTAGGAAAAAAAAAACTGTATTATTTGGAGTAGTTTCTTTTAGGTGGTGAAACATTAATCTAGAAGGAATGTTCCAAGACATTCCAACTTTGTGGAAGCAGTTTTTCATAAATTACCTTTGCGAGTGGACGTCTTAGGGGTTCGGTGCGAGGTCCATGCCGATGGTTCGCACCAACCCATGCGGGTTGCCGCGGCCATGCGGAGAAGGTAGATGGTATCTGGTTGGAGGCCCTCCAGGAGATACTCAGTGCTGTTCTGTGGTAGCTCCACAGACGCCACAGTGTTGTCTGCAGCCGTGCGGTAGGACAGCCTGTACGCAGACACCCTACCGCGGCTCACTTTTGAGGGAAGCTGCTGCCACTTCACCTGGATGTCTGTCGAGTTGTGGCTTAGCAAACGCAGCTCGGGTGTACGCAGAGGCACTGAAAAAAAACACACAATCGTAAATAAATACATGGCAGTTTTATTAGCAACAGTCCCATTCACCTGGAGGAGTTTTCAAGCTATGCTGTAGAAACTAAAACTTTAGAATTGCAAAGTTGACTTGTATTCCTAACTCTTTTTTTTAGTTCTTTTAAAAAATTGTGAGGAGCAGTGGTAAAATGTCAACCCCCACTTCCTCCTATTCCCACTGGAAAGGTGCTGTGTACACACAGGATTTACATCCACTTGAACTAAACTGCCAGAGTAATTTATTGCAAGGAATGCGGGGAGTCTCAAAGCTTACCATCCTCCAGGGTGTGTTGACTGACTTGATCGGACATACGACTCGCTCCCATTGGCATGTAAGCCACAATGTAGAAGCTATAATTCCGAGCCGGCTCGAGGTCATCGATAATGTAACTGGTTGTGTCGTTGCCGATGACAATTTGGTATTCCTCGTTGTTCAGACCTGACGTGGAGACGGAGCAGAATGAAAGATGTTAACTCCTCCACCATAGTGGTCAATGGCAACCATTCATTGAAAATCCACAACTCACCTTCGGCCTTCATGTAATGGATGGAGTAGGCAATGACTCTGTCCGCATTGTACAGGGGTCTCTCCCAGGCCAGCAAAATAGCCGAGCTGGAGATGGTCTCGGCGTGGATGTTCCTCGGAGCGCTCGGCCTGTCTTCTGACATAACAACAATAAGGCGAGCCAGAGACAGCACGGAGCCCTGTTCGTTCTCCGCTATGCACTGATAAATGGCATCGTCCTCTGGGATGATCTGAGTAATCACCAGTTTACTGTGGGAAAAAAGCACAATCAATAAAAGGCATAAACTTTTTAGGTGCTCTCGTGGTATTTGTGTCACAAATCTGTTGTACATACCTGTTGTACAGCTTAATTCGTCCATTTAGGTGAACGTTTTCACCGTTCTTTAGCCAGCTAATGCGAGGTGGGGGGACTCCTTGAGCTTGGCACATAAACCGAGCAGTGCCAGCTCTCGGGCGGGTCTGGCTCTCGGGTTTCTCAACAATAGATGGTGGGACTGAAACCGTGATTGACAAGAAACGGGATAAGACGCTCAATAAAGCAAAATTGTAATTGAATCGAGTGTACCTTGGACGGTGAGGTTGGCAGAAGCGATGGTGTAATTGCGAGTTCCGGGGGTGGTGGCTCTGCAGAGATAGACTCCACTATGCCTGGAATTGACGTCCGTGATGACCAGATTCCCATTGCCCAACACTTTGGCTTTATATACGTCGATGGGTTTACTATCTACACGGCTCCATGAGATAATCGGGCTGGGGTTTCCGGTGGCTAAGCACTCCAGCACCACAGTTTGGTGGAGAGAAACTGTCATGTTCTGGGGTCCGGCTATGATTTTGGGTCTCTGCCGGGTTTTTGCAGCCATCCCTTAAATTCAAGGAAGATTTTACAACCAAATCCAGAACCGCCTTTAACATTATTTTACGAGGGAGTGTAGTATCGTCACCTTGACTGACTGTCAGCTTTGCCTCTCGACTCTTTTGGCGACTTCCAATGTTGGTGGCCACGCATCGATACTGGCCGGCATCCTTCAGTTGCGCATTGTGGATCTGAAGGACTCCGTTGGGCAAAACTGTGATTCTGGACACACAAATGAACGCTCACATGGTCTAACATTTTCCTTTTTTTGATTAGGTTTAAAATGATTCATTAAAAAAAATGCAGGTACCTGTCGGTTTGTAACGGCAGTGTGCTTTGGTTAAATTCCCAGGTGATGGTGGCAGGTGGTCTGGAGGTGACCGCACAAGAAAAGCGGGCCACTGAGACGGTAGTCACCTCCATAGGCAATGGGTGCAACAAAAATTCTGGCATACCTGAATAGAAAAAGAAAAGGAATACATGGAATGACTCTCCACACAAATGAATCCATGTGAGTTGACCTAGCTTGTTTTAAACTGCTCGGGTTTGGGACATTTTGCAATGTGCTTAATCAATAGAGCCCATGTGAGCTAATTTCAACAAACACAATACGCCGCATTTGCATTAATGTAAAGGATCCTCTTTAGATATTACCATTGACCTTCACTCATTACAGCCATAACTCATTCCCTCCCCCCGCAAACACAAGAAACAAGTCAATATCATGTTAAAGAAAATCAATAGCCCATTCTCCCCAACGAAAATCTACATTCAAAAAACCTGAGCCTTCCAAACACCAAATTAAAGAGTAAGGCCTGTAATTTACAATCCCATCTTATTTCATCCAGAGAGAGAAGCACAAAAAAAAACAACTAATAAGCTATTTTAGGTCTGAAATCTCAAAAAACAAAATGTTTTATGATGAACATACTTCTAATCTATGTGAAAAAAGTCGGTTTGCCAATAGGCCAAACAACACAAAGCTTTCTCTTAAGAGGTCATTGCTAAATTCAACCCCACATCTATTGAATTCAATCCAAGCCTCCAAAAAAGGTGAGCAATATTTATAATTTGTATAAAAAAAATGTCAACCTTTATCAGGTGGATGATTGTGTGCTTTGCATTTAAAAATTCTGACAGCCTATCAGGACTTACAAAGGCAGTTTGGGTATATCTGCATAGAAGACTGTTAGCATAAAACCCTCTCTGGATGGCTTTAGAAGGCTGTAATCACTCACTGTGGAGCAATGGACACGTTCATTCACAGGAGAAAGTATCCCACATTCGACAAAAGGCATCTGCCTGACAGGGCAAGGCAGGGGTCGAGCCAGTGAAAGGGATTGTGTTCACGGCAGGCCTGCCCAATCACAGCAGTCCCGTGACATCACAAAGCTCTGCCCTGCTGACCTCTGAACCCCGAGACCCCCGGACAGAAGGAAAGCAGTAAAGGGGGGGCCCTTCCTCCAACTGCACGCCCACCAATGACCAAAACCTTTAACCCCTTTTCTCACAAAAGCGTGGACGCTGGATGAAAAAAAAACTCCATTTTGGGGGATGAATGTGGTCAGTTTTTAGGAATTAATGTGAAAATACCCCCCTCCCCCAAAGAATCATGAGCAAATCATAGTGGCAATATCCACGTGGTAATCAAAGTTTGTTTGCTATGTTTCCATGACTTCCTCAGACCAATGAACAACACGCATGGTAGACCAGGTCTTTTGAATAGAGACAGCTGTGCCGTCCACTGATATGCGGACAAACAAATGGGCCCCAAACCGAGGCTTTTATACTGGGGTGATCAGGGGTACCCCAAACAAAGCCTAAAAGGCGAAGGCTTTTCAGAGAGTCCAGTGTGTAGCGGACCATTCAGTGATTACGCATAGCCATAGCCTGCGGGGGGAAATGCAAAACCCAAAAGTATTTTCTTCCTTGCCTTTAACTCGATGTCTGTCTTTGATATTGACAGGGCAACCAGAGTTTCTCTATGTACAACCTTATTACTGTTCTAAAAAGCTTATATTATGGTATTAAGTCAATTGCCATCTCATTTAAAATACTATGTTTGATGTCAACAGCAGTGAACAAGTTAAATGGAGACAGTTAAACTGCACCTATTTGTTACATTCAAACAGGACTTTCCCCTCTGACCTCAAACGGACCATTTTTCTGACCAACTGTTTGGCATGTAAACCTTGACTTTGGGGGGGCTATTCCTTAAGGAGGGTGGGATACATCTGCTTTCCATCTCAAGGTTAATAACCCATGATCTTGTCATCCCAATGTGCGCATGGTCACACCAGAAATGGCCTCATATTGTTCTTGGTCAAGTTCTAAAGAGGCGAAAACTTACTTGCAATAGTAAGGCGTGATCTTTGGCTAAGTATGGCTCCAAATTTGTTCTTGGAGAGGCACTGGTAGAATCCTTCATCTGACTCTTCTTTGGTATGCTTTATCTTTGGTATGTACAAGGAGCCATTTGGTAAAAGCTTCATGTGCTCACTTTCTGCCAAGACAACCCCATTTTTCAGCCACTTGATTGTGACCGGAGGTTGCCCGTGGGCCTGGCAGTCCAAGAGAGCAGGGTCCTTTGGTAGAACTGTCACATCGCTGGGCTCGGTGATGAATGACAATTCGCTAAAACATAAAACATCTGCAAGGGGGGGAAAAAAAGCCACATTAGGGACAGATTGATTTTGCTTTATTGTGGCGAGCCTGATCAAGCATTACGGTTCATTAGAGTCATTTATATTGTATATCATAACAATAAAAGATGGCTTAGTGATGTCTGTGTGATTATTTTTCATTTCATTTCCAACACTGCTTATTGTGGACAGTCTTGTGGGGTGCCGGAGCCTATCCCAGCTGATACACAGACAGATAACCACTTGCACTCACAATCATGTCTGTGTTATAGATACAGTAATAATATATTCTTGAAATCTACTGCACAAAAAAAGTCTACAATAAAGTAGTAAATATAGTATTTTTTGTTTAAATAAAAAAAGGTAAAAATGATTTAATTTTAAATGCATACTCCCACGATGACAGAACAGCACATTCTATTTAGTGTCATATTTTTTCCCCACATTGTCTTAAGCAAAAGCAAGGTCCCATTGAAAAGCACATGTATGTCAGCTCTAGTCAACAAAAATATGAACACAATACATAATTATACCTTTTGGGCAAAATAGTAGAAACAAGACACTTACTTGGTGAATGCAGAAGGAAAATCAAAAACAAGAGCACTTTCATCTTAAACTTCCCCATTGATCACCAGTGCATTCTCATTTTTTTCCACCAGAAAGTGAACCTCCGGGCCGGCTTGGAGGTCCACCAATCGCTAATGGTTGAACTGGTAGAGTTTCCAGCAGTACTGGGGTGCAGGGGGACTCGACCCCGCCCCTGCCTGTTCGCTCGCTCTTCATCACGCATGTGCACGATAATATTGTCAGCAAATATAACTCTATCCCAGGGTATTTGGGGCTGGACAGGCCATTACTGAACATAAATAAACAACAATCATAAGACTGTGCCTGGAATGCATATGCAAATAGGTATATGTATCTGTCAGTAGCGACTGACCACAAAGTCGCCACATTTTAGCGTCATGACAATATTGATTCTTTAAAAATTGGTTGTAGAATAAAAGGTGTACAAAGTAATATTTCCCCGATGTTTAGTTTAAAATTGTCTCGTTTTGAGAGTTTGCGATAGGAAGCCTAATGGATTTGAACCGGAAGCGGAGCAAGTGCGTGCGTCCAGTGGTAGTATCCAGCAAGAAAATGTATTTTTATTTAACCTAAAGTTGCGATATAGAATGCTTTTTTTGTTTTCTTTCTCTAACCCACGTCGCGGAGATTTTTCTTAATTCCAGTGGGTGAGTGAGTGTTTTGATCTCATGAAAAATGTAGCTGATGTTTCACTGTGCCCAATGCTAACCTGGTGGCAAAGCTAACCTGTCAACAGTGCGCATGATGTAAACAAACAGGCTGCGAAGTTGTATATTGATGCCTATTTAAATAAAATGGCCATCATCGCGCTAATATTTTAGCTCAATGGAGCTCATCTTGTGTATACCGTTTTTCAGGGGGAGATGGCAGTTGAAAAATATGTTTCAAAGACATTAGAGCTTCTGCAAGAAGAGAGGGAGGCTGAAATAGAGGAAACAAGGTTTGTCTAAAGTACTTCATCTATGATGAAATAGACCCCTACGTTATTTCTCATGTTTATATCTACCTCATCTACATGGAAATATTTTAGTTAAACTTTTTCCAAAATAAAACTGTCCAGAAAAGGATAGTTGATTGTTTAAGAAATGAAAAATGGTCATATTACCTGCTCATCAGTCAGATTTCTTTGTTACTTTCCTCAGGCTGTGGAAGGAGAGCATCTCACTTAAAGAACTTCAAAACAAAGGTGTATGTCTGTTAAAACTTCAAATAGGAAGTCAGTCCACAGGCTTGTATGGCCGCACAGTTGTTGTCCTTGAACCAAGAAAGTATCTGGGATTTTCATGCCTTCCTAGCAATAGCTTTGGACCTGGTAAGATGGCAAAGGAAAAACAACATCAATGTGTTTGTTACCCAATTTGAATTCATCTTGTTTTTGCCACAGGTGATATAGTTGGATTGTATGACTCGGGTGGATGCAGCGCGACGTCTCAGATCGGCACGGGTATCGTGACGCGAATCGGTCAGACGTCGATAAGTGTGGCGTTTGACGATTCAAAAGATGGACTCAGTTTTGATACAGATGCTCTGTACTGCCTCCTAAAGTTGGCAAATGATGTGACTTACAGGCGAATGAAAAGGTAGGCAGAATGAAAATCTTCATGAAATGTTACATTTTTTCAACTGTTTAACAGTGTGAAATCAAAAATGATTCTTGCATTTGTCCTGCAAGGGCTTTAAATGCCTTAAATGGATACAACAATGGACCGTCTGCCAATTTGATCAATGTTCTCTTTGGAGAAACTAAACCGTCGTCTTATTCTCAACTCAGTAAGTGGTGTCAAACTGATGTACTACATTAGCAATACAATTATTTAAACCATTCAAATCTTTTATGATTTGTGTTATTTACCTTTTAGGTGACGTTAAATTCTTTAACACCCATCTGGATGATTCCCAGAGAGAAGCAGTGACTTTTGCTCTGTCTCAGAGAGAATTAGCAGTAATTCATGGTCCTCCAGGCACTGGGAAAACCACCACGGTCGTGGAGATAATTCTGCAAGCTATCAAACAAGGCCAAAAGGTGCATAAAAAAAACTGTCAAAATGTTTGAAATTGCAGCTGTTAAAGCATCGCACTGAAGACAGAATATATATTTTTGAATAGGTATTATGCTGCGCTCCTTCCAATGTGGCAGTGGATAATTTAGTGGAGAGATTAGCCCGCTGCAAAGCCAAGGTTCTGAGGCTTGGACACCCTGCTAGACTGTTGGAGTCCATCCAAAAACATTCACTGGATGCCATCCTGGCCAAGAGCGACAATGCCAACATCATTGCTGACATACGTAGAGACATAGATAAAGCTTTCGTAAGTATGGTACTGATTGTACAGTAATCCCTCAAATCAAACAGACATGGCCGCTATAATGGAAAGATCCCTAAGTAGGGTCCTAACCCTTGTCTTTCATAATTTCTCACTTCTTAAGTCTTAACATAACTTAATGAAAAAAAATGGCAAAAAACTGTAGTTGGCTGAAATTGGAAGTTACATTTTGCCACCTAGTAGATTGCATAACAAGTTTGGTAATAAACTGATCGGTTCATTAATAATTACACTTTTGATATAATTAGTAAACACTGCAGGCAGACATCTGATTCAATTATTGACATTTAATTACATTTTTTCAATAAAGTAACCTCTGTAATTTATTCCTCAGCTAGGAATGAAGAAAAACAAGGAAAAAGGAGAGCGGGTGAACCACAAGAGGGAAATAGGCGAACTAAGAAAAGAGTTGAAAACCAGGGAAGCGACAGCCATTGCCCAGATTCTTAAAAGTGCCCATGTGGTTTTGTCCACCAACACTGGTTAGTAGTATATATGTGGTATAGATCAAAAGTCACACGTGGGATCATTTTGACCAGTGTCGCATCTGCAGGCGCATGTGACGACGGACCTCTGAAGTTCCTGCCGGCCGAGCATTTTGATTGGGTTGTGATTGACGAGTGCGCCCAGTCGCTAGAGAGCGGCTGCTGGATTGGTCTGCTCCGAGCACGCAAGTGCATTCTGTCTGGAGACTACAAGCAATTGCCGCCGACCATTAAATCTCATGTGTAAGCAACTTTTTTTTTCTACTTTCGTTTCTTGGGAAGTTCGATGACGTTGTTTGAACGTGGCTTCTTCAGGGCTGCTTCGAAAGGTTTGTCTCTCAGCCTCATGGAGCGACTCATCCAGATGTACGGCGACTCCGTTGTGCGGATGCTAACGGTCCAGTATCGAATGAACAGTGCCATCATGGAATGGGCTTCCAAAGAGATGTACCAAGGAAGATTGAGGGCACACAGCTCAGTGGAAGCACATTTGTTGAAGTGAGAATTAGTTCAGTTCAAAAACAAAAAAGTCGAAGTTTATATTTGAAC
This sequence comes from Stigmatopora nigra, assembly GCF_051989575.1. Classification (NCBI taxonomy): domain Eukaryota; kingdom Metazoa; phylum Chordata; class Actinopteri; order Syngnathiformes; family Syngnathidae; genus Stigmatopora; species Stigmatopora nigra. Next base: position 12,739,343 of record NC_135509.1, on the reverse strand, counting down.
TAATCTCATTACCAGAGATCTCCTTGGGGTCACGTGTGTGGAAGAAACAAGCACACCTCTTCTTCTTATTGACACAGCTGGTTGCGGTCTGACGGAAATGGAGGTGCCTGATGAGCAATCCAAAGGCAACCAAGGTTGGGAACCCTCTTTATATTGTCTTCTCAGCTGTCAGACTCATTTACAAAAGAAATGGATGAATGTTAAGACTGACCATATGTATACATGTGTATGTGTATACTTGTATGTATATTTCAGCAACACACTTATTTATTTATTAACTTATTTATTGGCTATTTATGTCTAAATTGTCTTCCTGTGTCTGTATTCTCACCCTTTTGCTTTACTGTCTGTTCATGGTCTTGCTTTTTGGAAAATGTGACTTGTCCTGGTTTTCGTCTTCATGATACTGCAATTTATACTCCAGGCTGAAAAATATGTTACTCGGAAAATTGATGTTTTGTTTCTCAGGTGAGGTTGACATTGTAGATCTGCACATTAAAGCCTTGACAGAAGCTGGAGTCAATTCCAAAGACATTGCCGTTATTGCTCCATACAATTTGCAAGTAAGTCTTTTGCGTGGGATGACTTAGCAATTTTTTGTAATACCTTTGCTGGAACTCTTATCGTGCGTCATGTTCTATGACCGTGTGATCTGTTTAGGTTGACCTCCTGCGCCAGAAACTTTCTGCCAGGCACCCGGATCTGGAAATTAAATCAGTGGATGGCTTTCAGGGCAGAGAGAAAGAGGCAGTGGTTTTGTCTTTAGTCCGCTCCAATCGAAAAGGTACATTTTTCACCATCTTCCACCGTTCAAGTCGGTCAAACGTCGAGGTAATGATCTTTCCGGATGCAGGTGAAGTGGGGTTCCTGGCAGAGGACCGACGGATAAACGTCGCCGTGACTCGCGCCAGGCGTCACGTCGCAGTGGTGTGCGACACCCAGACGGTTCAAAACCACGCTTTCCTCAAGACGCTGGTCCAGCACATCACCGACCGTGGGGAGGTCCGAACGGCATTCGAGTACCTCCAAGACATCGTGCCGCAGAATTACGTCCGTGACCGGAAAGATGCCAAATCTGACCGGAAAGATGCCAAATCTGACCGCAAAGACTCCAAATCTGACCGCAAAGACACCCATCCTGACAGCAAGGAGGCACGGAAAGTTGAGAGCAAAAAAGAGCAAAAGAAGCAACCAAAGGAAAGTACTAGTAAAAATATCCATCAACACAACAACCCCACAAAGTCACCTGCGCCGACACTAAACGATGAAGAACAGAGAAAGAACCGGGAAAGCGAGATCAGAGGAATGATGGAAAAGTTCCTTAAGAACCTCACTCAGAAGGAACTACAGTTTCCAGCATCCTTCACCTCCCACGATCGGCTGCTCGTGCACCAAATCGCGGAAGAGCTGGGTCTCACACATCAGAGTCAAGGTGAGGGGAAAGACAGATGTATTACGGTATCAAGGCCAGATCAACCAAATGCACCTGTAGAGGGGCAAAAAGTAGAAAAAGACAAAGAGGCAACCTCCCAGGAGAAAGGCGCTCCTCAACAACCCCCAAAAGAGGCGTTACGTGAAACTCCAGTAGACTTAAAAAGTTTACACTTGGAGCGGATGAAGAGGGAACAGCAGAAAAGGGAAGAAATGGCTCAACAGAAGAAGCAGCAGCAGCAGAAGATCTCCTTTTCTACAGATAAAAAAAATCTCGCAAAAGGTAGATATACTTAAAGCATTCACAGTGTGCCATTTAGAAATGTGTTCATCATTCTCTAAAAGTAATGTGCAAAACACAATAATGATGACTCATCTAAAAAAAAAAAATATTGGCATGATACAAGGTTTTTTAAATGACCAAAAATAGTCGCTTGTTTTTTAAAGGTGTAAAATTGTCAACATTTGAATATAGTATATTGTTTTTAGTATTACAGCTATTGTAATCAAATTGCTGTTTTCAGTTGCATACTGTTTTAGTAATGAACAATTTACCATTAAAGTTGTTTCATCAGAATAGAAGTCATAATGAATGGCTTGATTTAAACCTATTTATTTAAGTGGAACTAAAACAATGGGAATTATATTTATATTATACACTTTCCTACCACAACATATGCTCTGTGAATACATACTATACTTTTTTTCCCCCTCCTCCCCACTCCAGGAAAGAAACGAACCAAAGCTGGCGCCTGCGAAATTGCAGCAGCCGCTTCTCCGGGCGACGACTTTGACGCCCTCATCGATGCCGTGGTGAAGGCCGAAAGTGTGTGCGCTTTTGTCAAGTGCAAAGCTTCTGTGCTAACGCTGGGCCAGCTCTGTCTCTTCTGCAACAGGCAGTATTGTTTCAGTCATCATATACCTGAGGTAAGTCATGCCGCAACTTTAACAAGTCCACTGGAAGTGTTAAACAGTTGCTGTCAAAAAGTCATTATGTCGGTCGGCTAACTACAATTATGGACAATTCCCGCATTTTTCAGATTATGCGATCCTTTCACCCCCCCAAATTGGCAGTTGTTTATTAGACAGTACTTTTTATGTATGAATTTGGTGGTGCTTCATGATCTGGATCTTATTTTGGTAGCGCTAGTAAAGTGCTGTATACACTGTCATCATTTATCAAACATATCAATAAAACAAATAATAAACAAAGCAATCATTCCAATGTTAAGAAGTAATGCATCATGCTTGATGTCAGGATTTAGCAGGGCAGTGGGTGGGTGTGTAGTAGGACCCAAACGAGGGGAAGGTGGTGGAATGGTCTAACAAAAACTTCCATGACTGTGGCACAGTATCAAAATAAATAATAAAAATAAGAAAATCAAACCTGATGGAGAGGAGGTGGAGAAACGGAGATCAGGCGATCCGACAAGGACTGACAAACACGCAGGGGAGACAGACGTGGGTCGAAGAAACAATCACAGACAGCTGGGTCGCAGCAGGGAGGGGTGGGAAGACGACAGGTGAACTCAATGGGCAATTACAGGAGGGGAAAAAAGGTTGTTTTTTATTAAAAAGAAAAGTTAATTCCAAATATTATATCCAATTGTTTAAAAAAAAAATGGGGCAAAATAATCCAGTTCCAGTTTGACTTTACAATGACACTTGTTTGTATCATTTTAGGTTCACGGATGTGGTGACAAAGCCAAAACTCACGCTCGAATAAGAATAAGCAAGGAGGGGGTTCTTTACGCCGGTAGTGGAACCAAGGATAAATCAATGGACCCCAATAAGAAAGCCTATCTACATCGGAAATTGGATTCCAAACTTAAAGACATGGCAACTCAGAGGAAGACAAAAAACAAAGAAAAGGACGCCTAACAAAACTTGAATAAATTGTCGCTTCTGAAAGGAAACTTCACTTTTTCCTTCCTTTTTTTATTAGATAAACAAGATACAACACAAGGGACAATTGGGGAGATTCATCCACATTAAAACACAAACTATGAGAAATATTAGAGGCCGATAAGTTATGATGCAATCAGATTTTTGGATTTTTTTTTTCCGGCCGTGAACAATTTTGAACAGAAGTCTTTAGTTGAAGAGGTAGTTTATTCTTTTAATAATGGACATCCAATCCATATGAACTGGCTTGACGGTAGCTGTAAGTCAAGTCAAAATAATGTAAAATATCTCAGTAAACAGGGCAAACAATGACTGAACACGAAAGTAGACTAAATTGGGCACATTGATAAAATGGCCAAAAAAACAGATGTCCAATATTCTGCCTGCACAAATGTACAGTGAGGCATTCATTTTAAGTGTTTATTATGTATTTAGCAGTTTCCATTTTCTAATGTTATATTTTTTAAAAAAAATAACATGGTTTCCATTAAATAGTTCCAATACTAATAAAGTAAATAAAAAACTAGATTTAGATAAATGCATTCAAATTAACATGCAGTGTCTGACATGCACAGTTCTCAATTCTACTACTCTATTTTTTCCCTAAAATATGTGATTCATTTACAAAGCAATACATAGCAACAACTCGCCTATTTTTTTGTTCAAACACAGTCTGTCCTACACTGATGATGTCAGATGTGGACAAAAAAATAAAAGGAATTCCTATGAAGAAAACAATGTGCATTGATCCGGCTCCTTCTATTCAGTGAATAGGGAGAAAACAGCTTTGTAGAGACATGAGATTTCCGTTAAGTTCTTGCCAAACTCTAAATTAAAATTCTGACATTACTGTATGTACAACAACAAATCTATGTTGAAATCAGAAGTGTCATGGGGGGGTTGATATTGAATATATGCACAAATAAGTCTAAATAATAGCGAGAGCACCAAATTTTCAATGTAAATGGCTAATGCATTGAAAAGCGTGAAAAGTTATAAATGTGGTGTATAAGTCCACCTTCTTTGGGACACCCATAAAATGTGGAAACAAAGACCAAAGATACCTTCTGATAAAATGTGGCAATGTCACCTCCAATGTCCTTTTGTGTCGCGTCCAAACAAAGTGGAGATCCCACGTAGGTTCCTCGTACCTCGGCCCGGGGGGCCAAGAATTCCACCCCGGTCGGTCGGTCGGTATCTTCCCTGAGGCTTCCCGTTTCTCTCAAAACTGGTCGGCGGCTCGCCAGGAGGCATCAATGCATTTGGAGATCAACCCGTGCAATCACACGAATCCTGGCTTCATGGAGTTCTTGAAACACTTGGGACAACCTTTTGTCCCGTTAGTCTGCAGACATCTGAAAGGAGAATCCAAGTTTAAGTGGGGAAAAAAGCGCTCAGGCGTGACAGTGTTTGGAAACCCACTTGAGGTGGAAAATGTGGGAACAGGGCAAGGCCTGCAGCTTTTGGTCCCTGTCCCCGATGGACTCGCCACACATGCCGCAGTAGAGCTCCAGCTCCTCCACGCATTGAAGGAACTTGACCACTTGCTCCCGCAGTTCCTCCTGTCTGCCCTGGCTCCTGTAGATGCCCTCCCTAAGGCAATGGGCCTTCAGCGTGCACAGCTTGATGAGAAAGTACAACAAGTTTCTACAAAGCCTGACCGCTGCAAATGTTGAGTTTTGGTAGCTTCACAAACCTTATTTCCCATTGCGTCCGCCAGAGCTTGCGCCCGTTCTAAGGAATCCAGAGCCTTGAGAACAAGTAATGAAGTAAATCAAGCTCTACGGTAGGGACTGAATGTTAGAGATTGGTTTGGTCATGCTTTTTCTCCCCTATTTTCCCCTTCCTGTGATTGCCCATTGAGTTCACCTGTCATTTCCTCACCCTGGTGTGGACCAGGTGTTTGCGATTGTCTCATTAAACCATGTCTGTCCATTTAAACCCCGTGTTTTTGTACGTCCTCATCAGATTTGATTTTGTTATTTTTCGAGATGGAGTAGTGGTTAGCAGGTTGGCCTCAATCGATCAAGGGTCAGATCGCAGTTCCGGGACCTTCCTGTGTAGAGTTTGTGTGTTCTCCGTGGGCTTGTGTGGGTTTCCCCCGGGTGCTCCGGTTTCCTCCCACATCCCAAAAACATGCACTGTAAGCTGTTTGAACATTCTAAATTTCCCCCAGCTATGATTTGTTGTCAATCTTTTTGTATCCTGTGATTGGCTGGTGCCCGGAAATGGCTGGGTCAGGCTACAGCACCCCCCGCCACCCTCATAAGGTTAAGCGGGACGGAAAATGAGTGAATGAATAGTATGCTAAAAACAATCTTGATGATCAGGCAGTGAAAGTTTCTGAGGTGGAAGGTTATTTGTAAATCAGGTTGACACCATTATCAATCAATAAAGTGAGTATACCTTCAAATGTTCCTTTAACTGAAGAAAACACTTTGCCACTGCCAGGTGCACGTGGGCCTGTCCAAGTCGATTCCCAATCTCAGTCATGATACCCAGTGCCGACTCGTAACGAGGGAATGCTTTCTGGAAAGTGAGGAAAAAAAGGGACGCAACTTCAACCAAAGATTGTTTTGTCAGCTGTCATGAAATCCAGGGACGAGTTCCTTACATCAGAGTCACGTCGATAGCGGTGTATGTCGGCAAAGTTCTGCAAACACAGAGCCTGCAGAGGACGGTCGCCGTGCTGCAAGGCAATTTTCATCGATTCCTGAGAAAGGAAAACTGTCACTGAGCTCTGCTTTCATCAATAAAAGTATGCCAATCAATCAGCGGGGGGATGAGAGGAGCAATAAAGTGAAGTATGGAATAAAATCAGGCCACTAAATTCCATTTTGTAGCACTGCATATGATTCATTGCAGCAGCGCATAATTAGAAGTGATAGCGGACACTCGGGGGAGGGCTCTCTTCATTAACAGTGACTCTGTAGGCATATTTTTGGTCCAGGTCTAAGGTCTAGACAACTGGCACTGGCACCTGTTGACCACCGAGTGTCCACTGTATCTCCAAATCACACGTCACCAAGGCCATAATGTACCACATTTGAATAGACAACCAGTCAGAATTAACTGTCTTTTGTCTTTTTCAGGTCTTTCCGAGTTAAGAGCTAGTCCAAACTAACAATATTCATTTCCAAAAATACAAAAGTAAACAGGTTAAGAGAAAAAAAAAACTACTAAATGCTTTGGGTCTTAAAAGGACTGAAAGAAAGCATGGAACAATGCAAACAAACTGTGGAAGACAGGAAGGCAAAAGAATGAAAAAAAGATGTAGTACCTCACAGCATTCCATGGCGTCCGGCAAGCGTTCCAGCTTCCTGTAGGCCACGGACATATGGTACTGACTCATGGCGCGATACTTGAGGCTCCAGCCTTTGCCGTAGTCGTTGACCAGCTCGGCGGATTTGCACGGAAAGAACAAGGCTTTCTCGTAGTCCTGCGGGCGCACGAGGAGAGTCAAAATGGCTGCCGTCCAAAAAAAGCCACCTCAAAGCGTGGCCTTTTTTTGGGGACGAGCGCATTCTCCGCATGCCGCGTGGTCACAACGCCATTGAAAGCCATCCTTGACGGCAAGCCAGGGGATTACGCTTACAAATCTCTGATGTCAAGGGTACGCCAACGCCATCGCGCCACGGCGCCCCCTCCCCCGTGACTAACAATGCCCACTATCTCATGAGCTAACAGTTGGCCATGTTTGTTTGGATGCTCCACGGGGTTATGGTGCTCTGCCAATACACACGGGCCAAGCCAGCGATTGCACAATCCAATCAAACACACACACGTGCCACGCAATTTTCATTTGTGCAAGAGGCTGGATATCAAATCGGATAAAATTGTGTTGTTATCCACTCTTGATAAGGGTATGTCAATTGATCAACGGACCATCACCCTGTGGGATGATTATTAATATTGGCTAAATTGGTAATGTCCAAAGAATCCTTGTCAAATGAAGTTGTCTTCAGAATTGATCCAATCAAATTGAGCGTAATGCAATATATTCAGATACAATAAATGCCATCTCGCAACTTATTATGATTTTCATCATTCTTCTAAAACATATCCACAAGAAACCTGTCAAAATTGCTTATTTGCTGTAATTAAACTAGAACAGATTTCGATAAAAATGCACAAAATATAGTATAATGGAATCAAAATTGTGGCAGACTTTGTAACATTGGAAAATATTCAGATCCAAATAATCAATATCGTATGTTGATGTGGTTCAATACTTTGATCGAAGGACGTTGTGTTGATTTGGCAAATATTGCCATTTTCCAAGACTCAACATCATACTTTCCATCGCATGCAATGTGTTTGGATTCTGTTACATAGTAACGACAAACTATCTTGGCAAAATGTTCGGAAATTGAAATCCCGGCAGTCCTGCTAACGTCAGCAAATATCGTAAGGAGTGATTTCCACTTACCTTTAGGTGGATGTAAATATTTCCCAGACTGCAGCAGACTCGGCACTCCAGCATCTTGTCGTCATTGTTGTGCGCGTAGCGCAGGGCCTTTTCGTAGCTCTGCAAAGCTTGCTGGAAGAGGCTGAGGCCCAGGAAGGCGTTGCCCATGCTCAGGCAGACCTGACCGTTGAGTTGCAGGCTGACCGTGGTGCCCTGCATGTTCAAGCAGGTCTTACAGTACGACACCGTCTTGTGGAAATCGCACAACTTCTCGTTGCTGCGCGCCAAATTCAGGTAGCCCTCCGTCAGGTAGTCCGGGTCCTCCATTTCTCTGGCCGTGTCGATTTGATCCAAGGCGTACTGCAGAGAAGGAGGGTCGCGTCAACGAGACACCCGGCCGGCGCCCAGTCTCGGATTGCGGGACATTTATATATACATTAGCTTTCATGGCGAACCGTTTCCAAAACATCTCACGCACGATGGGAACGCGCAATTAGCCAACGGAGTCGTCTCAACCACACGCTAATGACATTCCGAGCGCTCTGGGAACGATGTCCCGCGAGCGGTCGCCGGTTGCATGAACATTAACTAGCAAGTACAAGAGGGGACTCTTACCTTGAGCATGTCTTTATATTTTCCCATTTCCGAGTGAGCGGTGATCAGGCATCCCAAAACGCGAAACTTCCCGCCGGGATCCGAGGTTTTCTCCAAGACTTTTGTCCACACTTGCAAGGCTTTGTCCGTCTGATTGGACTGATACAACTTGAGTCCTTTCTCGATCTGTTGCTTGGTTTGGTCCTGGCCCATCTCTGTGCTGAGGTGCCTCATAAAAATATTCATTTGTTCAGGCGGCGGGATTTGAGCGGGCCAGCAAGAAAGCACATCTCCGCCATGCCGAGCCACCTAGGCGCCCCCCGAAGACGATCCCTTGAGAGTTGGCTGCCAGGAGGCCTAACACGTCCAGATCTCGCCACTCCGGCTGCGCTGGGGCGGAAAAGAAACTGGATCCAACAAAGCGGAGACCATTATCGCCGACGGCTTTGGCGGTAAACCCGGAAATATCTGGGCAATAATCCCCCTCCCCTCGGCGTGAGGCGTTGAAAGTCCTCGCTCGAATTTCCACTCGCAAAACTCCAAAGAAACACGTTTCCTAGCCGAGCGTCGCTAGCAGTGACATCCCAGAATATCGACTCCCTCCGCACCCGAGCAAAAGGAATTCTTAGCAGCCCTGGGTCCCAACCCGCCCCTCCACCTTCCTCGTAGAGCTGGCGCTACAGCAGATGGTCTTGTCACTCCAGACCAGTCCCTTCAGGAATTCCGCTCTGTCCTCAGCCAACGGCCCCAAGGTCACCAGAGCTCCTCGCGATCCACCTTGGCGATAAACGCCAATCGTTTGGCACGCTTTGGCGGCGGTTGACGGCGATGGATGTCAAATCCATCGGGGCGTGGCCCTCTATCACTTTCGGGGACTGCCAATTATTGAATATTGCTAGAAAAGGCCGTTTCTAGAGAAGTTGCGTCGGAACGCTTTGCCACAGCTTGGGTGAAGGCCCACACGTTACTGTTGATTTTAGGCTATTTCCGGGTTACCACCTGTTAATTTTGAGGAATTTCTGGGTCACTGCTTGTTGATTTTGTGGCATTTCTGGGTCACTTTGCCTTGACATTGTTAGCATTCCCATGAAATCCCAGTCACTTTAGATTGATTTTGTAGCAATTCCACATCACTTGCTGTTGACTTTGAGTCATTTCTAGATCACTTTCAGGCATTTCAGGGCTACTTGATGTTTATGTTGGAGTATGCATGGCTCATTTTCTTGGTAGGTCGAGATATTTCTGAAAAAAAAAAAGATTGCTGTGTGAAACATAGCTACTATGTGGACAGTGTAGAAACATTGAGTTAACATGACTTTCACAAACTAAACAAAGCAATACTGACCGCCATGTTGGTTGATAGTGAGGTGCACTTTTGTGGCCCTTGGGTCACTCATTGGGCACCCTTGTTATGGAATCCATTGGCATACCATGTTTGGATTGTGGTTGACCAGTTTTTTCTCTTTCCTGGCACTGAAAGAGTTGAAAGGAGCCACACGTGAGGCGGTGATCCCAGTTAGAAGCTGGACTTCTTACGAGGCTGCATATGTGCTCTCAGAAGCCCCCGCCCGCCGCTGGTCTCGGCGTCAGCAACTGACGCTTAGAATAGTTCACAAAGTCTAACGTGAAACTGGCTTTGGGTTTCAGCTGTGCAGCCTCCTGCAGGACATCAATGGGATCAAAGTTGTGGCTTGGCTGGAGTAGTCACTTTTTCCTCCTTCTTCATATTCTGTCTATGTCACCAAGGACTCAAACTCCATCGCCCCCAGTCTTGCATGATAAAGTCTAGATTTACACTATAAATGAATGCAAGACAATTTTCTTAACACCTTATGACTGTATTTGAAATTGAAGTAGAAAATACGGTACGTATTGTACTGTGTCTTGGAGAAATGATACCTGGCGGAATGAAATAAGCTAAAAAGTCAAATGCCGAAACTGTAGAGGAGTATAAGCTCATGAATAATGAACCAAACCAAACTACAGGGTCACATACATTGAATCTTGATATAAGTGGACGTAACACTGAATCGTAAAAGCAAGGGTGCCCAAGTTCCAAATATCATTGAATATGGCTTTGACAAAAAGTTTCAATTCTGCCTTAATTGTGCTCTACTTTTCCACTTTAAAATAAGATGGAGCTAGTTACGTTAAAATAAACGCCTATGCGTTAGCTCAGGAATCAAAAGCTAACATGTTCCAAATAATGTATACCTATATACATTTAAATACAAAATAATCCAATGTGATGAATTGAGCTGGTTATAAAAGTTATAGACATCCAAGCCATTTCAAATGAGAAAGTTGGCATGGAGAGATCAGCTGTTTTATGGCCTTTGACGGTGATAGACATACAATCCACTTTGACTGGGGACCCGCATCAATCAGAGTCAAAATGGATTAAACGACTATCGCCATTAACAACAGCCAATGACTGTAAATTAATATTATTCTTTGTTCTATTACAACTATAACCATTTGGCAAAGATGAAGAAGAAAAAAAGCGAATGCCAAAATCAGAAAGGGACAAATACTTTTTCACGGCACTATAGTAGTAATAGTAGTACTACGTAAATTGCAGTATTATCAATAGTCCAAGTATGAGTGACTTAAGTAATGCACTACATTTACAGCGAGTACACTACCTTTAACAACAATTGTACTGTCCACAAATTGTCTTTCCGGCCCAGGCCTCATCCAACCTGTTCCGGTTCTCACTCGATTCTCGATCGGCAAAGTGATATGACAACTGTCTATGTACAAGAGAGAAGAAGTATTTATCCAAGGACAAATTGCCAGTTGGTGAGGATGATTTTGAGCCCCCTGATCACAGAGACGACAGACGTGGCCGGGTTGAACTTCAAGGTATTGGCGTCGCCTTTCTTGCATTTGTCCCGAAAAACGTAAATGCATCCGTTGCAGCTGGCCACTTTCCAAAGCGACGGCACGCAGCTCCACGTTTCGGGGAAGCGCAAGCGGGTGAAGCTCTCCAGCAAAGGATTGTAGCAAACCAGCGAGTCGCCCTCCGCCACGATGAAGATGACGTCCATGTGGACCGTGGCGTGCATGCATCCGGCGAACGGCAGCACGTAAGGTTTGACCTGACAGTTCTGGGACGCCGTGTCCAAGCACTGGATGAGCCGCGAGGGCTTGGTGAAGAAGTCCATGTCGTTTTCCTCGCCGCCCAGCAGGTAGATGGTCCCTCCCAGGTTGACGCCGGCCGCCCCCGACACCGCCGTGTCCAGCTGGCTGCTCTCCGTCCACATGTTGTCCTTGACCGTGTAGAAGATGACGGCGTTGGAGAGCGAGTCCTTCAGCGTCTTGCCGCCCAGAGAGTAAATGGCGTCCTCGCCGGGGACCGACACCATGGTGTGGTGGAGGCGGTCCCGCGGCAGAGGCGCGCACCTCTCCCAGTCCATGGTGTGCATGTTGCACTTCCACATGCGGCGAGGGATGGAGCCGCCCACCACGTAGAGGTCGCCGCCGTGCTTGCAAGCGGCGGTGATTTGGTGGCACAGGCTGTTCTGGCCGCAAACGCTGATGGCGTCGTCTTGGTCGCAGTGGAGCGACACGGCGAGCGAGTGAGTCCTCGTGTCCACTTTGCCGATCAGGTAAATGTGGACGTTTTCGCCGATCTCCTACAGGAAGACAAAAGATGTGGGAGGAGGACATTTGAACTGTTTAAATGTTGTCCAGGTTGCTGATTGGATTCGTTGGCTGACAATGTTAGGCGTCCAATACATTTTGACTGGGAAGGGCCAATGACCGGTTGAAATGGATTGGACTTCTAGTGCTTTCTATGGTTGTGAAAGATGAGCATTCAACGCCAACCTCCCAATTTAAATGATTTTCTCATTGTTAGTAGCTAGCAATGAGTAAAATTTAAATAATATATAAGACACCGAAAAAAAAAATCTGATTGTTGTTGGGGGGCATTACCTGAAGATATTTCTGTATTTATTCATTTACTCACCAAAAATTGTATAAAATTAAAAAAGTTGACATGTGATCACTCATACAGACAATTACTTAATACAAAAACATTAGCATTTTCCCACTTCTCCTAAAAAACAACATAGAATAAAAAATTAAAAAAAAACATACCTTAAGATTCTCTTGGAGGACACAAGCAAACTCTTCTCTTTCAACTTTGTTGTGGTTAATCCACGTTTTAATGGCCAGAGTTGGATTCTGGGAAGTTGGAACTCCATCTGGAGGTAAACAAACAACAACAACAAAACAAACCAATTGATGCAACCCTTTATCTGTCATTTTTTCTAGCCTGTCCATTTTTTCAATCCCAAACTATCCATTTACCTTTGATAATATCCAAGAGCAGACAAAGTGGCAGATTGTGGAATTCTTCGGTGAGATGAAGTTGTGCCAAATGAATTTTAGCGCAATGTTTGGCGGACGTGTACAACTCCTGGTCACTGTGCCTGTCGGCGAGCCACATGACCTGTAGACAATTCTTAATCTCGACGGTCCTGGAAAGGAAGCGAGAGCATTCCTCAAAGAGCGCGGTTAATTGGTACATGTCTGCCATCTCGTAAGTGTCCTGCAGGTCCTCCACCCTCAGTTTAATGGTGCCGTGGTACATGTAGTCCACCAGCAGCTGGAAGACGGCAGCGCTGACGTCCTTCAGTTCAATGCAGCGGTTGTACGACTCTTTAAGGTTGGAGGTGAACATGGAGCGGAAGAAACTGCTCTGCGCCGACAGCACCAGTCGGTGGAGGTGGAACTCTTTGCCGTCCGCCGTAACGGTGACGTCGGCAAAGAGGCCGTCTTCCAGGCACAAGTCCATGATGCTCTTCACTACCCGGCTGGAGTGGGAGCGGTCGGTGAAGGTGTAGCCCTGGAAGTAGTTCTCCTCTCCCCCCGTGCTCAGGCCCCCCTCCTCACTGGAATCCATCTTGCCTGGCTGGACCAAAGAGAGAAAAAAATCACAGTTACCAATACAATCCATTTGAATGGAGTATAAATATGTGGATATCACATTTAGGGTGATGTAAATAAAACAAAATAAAATCCCCACATATGTGGATGCCAGGTTCCAATTCATATATATTACATATACAGTGTATATTGTTCTTACTAATAACCATTATTTAAAAAATATATATTTCTAATAAATTAATGCAATAATAATTGATCAAATGTTCATGAAAACTGAATAAATGACCCAAAAATGTTATGTAAACCTATAGAGATGCCAGGTCTCAATCTATTGTACGTATACAGTACGCATCAAAATGTGTGATTTTGGATCAGGCTCATTACCAGAGAGGCATTCAACGCCACATATACTAGACATTATTATTCTTATTTGGGACAGATATGACATCAATGTTAGCTCTGAAGACCCTCGCGTTAGCGCCAGATCTTCAATCCAGCGCAGACAATTACTCTTTCCCTTACAACTCATTTTCTAGGAGAAATGAAACCAGCGCATTTAACTTGTATTATAAGCATTATAAAATTACCTTTAAGGCAGAGACAACTCCGTCAGGTTCTTAAGCACGCACAGAAGCAGGGAAACTGCTCAGCGGAAGTAAATCAATGATGCGTCGGTCAGCTGATCGTCGACTTCTTTTTTTTCTGTTCTCGTGTCTCAGGTGAACGTATTGTACACTACTCCCTCTAACGGACTAAATTATATTGCAGCGAACTGCTGAAGCTCAGCCAATATAGATGTTAAATGACGAGTAGCCCAGACGAAAAATGGCCGACGAGTTACGACGTTCTTCCCCGTTGGTCTACTGCGCGCATCATACGTCTAGTCTTACATATTCGATATCTAATTGAACAATTGCCTTAGTGCAGGTGTAAACATCACGTGATAAACATTTGGGAAAAAAACACCATTAAAAACACGAGAAGGTTCTTTAGAAAAAGTTTATTGGCTTTTAAAACCACTTTAAAAATCTCACCAGTGAGTACTTTCCATTGAAAAAAAGGAACAACGCGTTTGCAATATTAACAAGCTAACTGTACATTAAGCAGTACACCAGACAACATCACAGAGGAGTTTTTTTCTTCTTTTACTGGTAGAAATGAATTAAGGTGTCAAACAGTTGGTTGAGTCAGTCAAAGATTAAATTACTGCTCGAAGAGGTGCATTTCCTTCATTAAGAATTGAAACATCAGTGCCTTTAAGAAAACAAAACGGCAGGAAACCCTTCACATGTGAACTTTTTTGACACGTACTGAATTTTAAAAAAAAACAAGTCATCAACGTAAGACGAGAGAACAATGTTAACTTAGTAAACAGCAAACGACAGAAGTAGCGGACAAAACTGGCACCGGCTGTCTGGTTAACAGAAGCGGTGGTCACCGAGAATATACAAAGTACACCAGAAGACATCACACATGCGTGCGTACAATCATTTATCAACACGATGAGCACGTAGGTTTTTAAAGGTTACTCAATGGTGCGTTCCCCTCAATGCTTCATATTCTCGCGTATGAGAAGAATGTGTAAGAAATGTGTATCTCACTGAGATTAATGCACATTTTTGCTACAAGACAATTACTAGTCATTTTCTGACAGTTAATTTCCCTACTCCCCTGGTCGTACAAAATATCTTTTTGTTGTTGTTGTTGTGGGCATCAGTCGTTACATTTGTCCATTAAGACGTGGCAAAGGCATGTGTTGTAAAAATTTAGTGCAATAATGTGTACCTCTGAAGTTTGTTGAATTCCGTTAAGTTTTTTTTTTCTTATCCAGTGTTTGATGAAAAGGCTTTGTCGCAAAAAAAAAAAAAGTTTGCTATCCGCTAACAGTATGGCAACATTTCCCTGCCTTCTGCTTTGTCCTCCTCAAAAAGTCAACTAAAATCAGCAAGCGAAGACCAGACAGCATTACTTTTACGACACTCCAAGCCAGAAAATGTAACACACAACATACAGTATCTCGCCGACTAGACATCTGTTGAACGTTTTTTTTTTTGTTTTTTCTTCCTTGTTTGTTTTAACTTTGAATTGACACATACTTAGCAATAGTAATGGCCAGAATATAGTGTCCGGATACATCAAATCTCTATGTAATGTATCTATCCTATTTACAAATGGAACTTTTAACATGACAAATGGCGAAAACTCAAGTAAGCCTCCTATTGAATCACGTAGTTGTGATTGTTTTTCAACATGCTTTTGTAGGTCCATGGTAACTTATTAGCCACTTTCCTAATATACATACTGTACATAGAATTTATGTAACTGAATCCTTTTTCTTAGATGCAATAAAAAGGTCTCCATATAATCATTCCTGCTGATTTCAACTAGGAATGACCACACGAAATAATCTCTTTAGGTTGTTTTTTTTGTTGTCTTCAAATCTTCGAAATGAAAATAAGGCTTGGATCGAACACATTTCATTCAAGATGACATCAATGTATATTTTCTGCCTCTTGTCATTGATGTAGCTGAGCCTTCTCCAAAACCAAGGATTGTTTTCCTTTTATTCTAACATGCAGAAAAGGAAGAAAATGTAAACCTGGATGACGTCAAGCGTGCCCGCCATTGGTTTCAAGACAGTATATCAAATTCCTCTAAATGCAATGTCACACACAGTGTAATCACTAGCCTGTACAAAACAAACAAACAAACAAAAACACACCTACGCTTTAACACTGCGAAAAAAAAGAGAAAAAAAAGCAAATCGGGAATAGTGCTGATAATATCAAGCGTAACAGCTGCCTTGATATAACGAAGACGCTCTGAATGGTTCTTCTACGTTGAGATTTGTTTATGTACAGTTTCTCTGTGGATGGCATAAGGCCTTGGACGTAAGGAATAAGGCAGCCACTTGTTGATTCCTTTCCATGTTTAGTCCCACCAGTGGCCTGGAATCCCATCGTTATCCCCCTACCGTTTCATCTACTCCCTTTAGAAGATATTCAACAGTACGAGTTAGGCTTTTAAGAAAAAGAAAATCAACAATCAGTTCTCCACTGATTGGTTGGATGATGAAGTAGAAAGAATTTGTCAAAAGTTCAGCACCTGGCAGCTCCACTCCACTCCACAGCTACCCTTCTTAAGATATTTTGATATGGCAGGCAAAGGTCCAACCATCTCCGCTACCAATCTATTATCTACATTTGGTTGAACTGCGCACACTTGGAAACATTTTTTTGGTGATGTCACTTTGTGCCAAATCTTGCTATCCATCTCACTTCTGAGTATTTGTTCAATAGAAATATTGCATTAATGATTTGTTCGAACATGGAAGATGTTTTTTTGTTTTTGTTTTCCTTTCTTCTCCCAATGGCGCTTCTGACCATTTTGTTTCTGATTGGAGAATCGCCATGTGAGGGTTAACGGACCGCCGACAGAAAGAGCGAAAGGGTAGTAATAAGCCTGGCACTTTTGAAAGGAACCCGTGACCAAGTCCGGATGAATTCCGTCAAACTGCGTTTTTTTGCGAACTGGTGTACGAGACCAGAACGCACCAAAATCAACACGGGAGAAAGAGAGAAGTGGTAGCGAATCCCAGTGGAGATCAGCCCAGCATCTCTACCGTGGTGGGCTGGTCTTTGCTCTCCAGCCAGTCAAAGCCAGAGTTCACAGTATCACTGCATATTTGCTGAAACAGCGGGTCGTTCTTGAGTTCTTCCAGTGTCGAGTCTTCGTACTGCTCCTGCTGCTGATTGGGGTCAAACAGCAGATTGGTGTCCAACGTGTTCAGGTCCGTGATGCTGCTGGACAGATCCGTGTTCAGCCTGATGTCGTTGGAAAAGTCCGACGCCACCGCGTTCAGTTCCGAGGCCACCTGGCCCACCAGCTGCGAGCTGGGGTTGAGCGTGTCGTCCCCCAGCAAGTCCTTGACCGTGTTGTTGAAATCCAGCCGTTGACGCTCCTCCTCGGCATCGCAGCCCGTCGGCGGCGGCTCGCCGGCCGCTTCTCGCGAGGATGCGTCCCCGGCGGAGAAGCTCGCTCCCTCTCCGCCGTCACTGTCGGCCAAGTAGCCGTGCTGCCGGAGCTCAAAGGCGGCCGGGCCGGGCTCGGCGGGCAGCGGGCTCTGCTGCGCGGTGCCCCCCGCGGCGAAAGACGGGGCCGTCTCCAGGATCTGCGTCAGATTCATGCGGGCCGTGTAGTTAGACGGGAGGTTGTTCACCCCCAGCCCGCGCACCGACTCGTCCCCGTCCGCCTCCATCTTACTGAGAAGGACGTTGGTGATTTTGGCGGCGTCGCTGGGGCCCTGCGTGGGCAGCAGCTCGCTCTGCATCATGATGCTCAAGGGTACCGATTGGCTACGTTGGACCAAGCTGTGCACCGAAGTGGCCGCCTGCGCGTTGGACAGGATGCTGAGCACCTCGGAGGCGATGGCGGCGTTAAAGGGCGAGACCACGGCCAGGGCGGCGCCGGCGGGATTGGTCGGGGCCAGCGTCTGCGGCCCCATGCTCTCGCTGGAGTTCCTCTGGCGCACGGCGGGGCTGACGCTGCGGCAGCGGAACGTGCCGGACGCCGACGTGGCCTTGCCGTCCAACGGCGCGGGCACGGCGAAACTCTCCTGCTTGGTCGGCGTGGTCCCGCCCGTGACTTGCGGCTGCTGCACGGGGGAGATGGGGGTCAGGGGCCCAAAGTGCGTCGACTCCGGCCTGGACTGCGCTTGAAAGCCCTGGCCGGGAATGGCAAAAGCGTGCGGCTTCCGAAACTGGTCGTCCACCAGGTCCTGGTAGCTGGGCAGTAGGCCGATGCCGTGGTTGGACAGCGGGCCGGCCGAGTTGCTGTTGTAGCGGTTGTTGATCCACTCCAGTTTGGCCTTGTCGGGGTGCGTGGCCATGGGTCTCTGCATGGGTTTTAACGGGCTGCTAGTGACGATGCTGGCGTCGTGGTAACCGGTGATGCTGGAGTTGATGGGCGTGAAGGCAAAAGGGTTCCGGCACTCCACCGGGCTCGGGGGCACGCTGCTGCTGCAGTTGGACAGCGGCGTGCCGATGGGCGTGTGGCGACCCAGCGCGCCGTCCACCGGAGTGACGGGAGCCACGCGCGAGCAGGGACTCTCTCTCGTCAGTCCGTGGCCGAGCGTCATCTCCGAGGTCGGGGTGGGCGTGGGAGTCGGCGTGGGGGTCGGGGTGGGGGTCTGCACCGGGGTGGTGCTGCCGTGGGCCGACTGGTAGAACCCCGCGCCGGCCTGGTGAGCGTTGAGCGCCGAGCCGTGGTTGCCGGCCGGCTGGCCCGAGAGCGAAACGTCCACGCAGCTGCCAAAAAGTACTTTCAGCTTCATCTGTTCCTCCATCTGGACCAGCTCTTCCACGATGCTGTCCTGCGTCATGTCGTCGTCGTTGAAGGGGAAGTAGTCCATGTTGGGCTGAGAACCGGCAAAGTCCACCATCTCTTGCGTCAGGGCCAGCTGGCCGGGGGGGTCGCCGCTGGACACTGGCGCTAGAAGAGAGAGCTGATTCGTGGGGGCTTGCTTGTGTTCGGCCGCTATGTGCGCGGCAAACGAGTGCTTGCGGAGCTCGTCCAGCTGGCCCTCTTCCCATATTGTGCTCTTGAGTTCGCTCATCACGGATGCACCGTGTGCTGCCGAGTTGGTCGGGACGACCACAAGCTGCTGCAACAAGGCTCGGTCGGAGGGTCCCGCCGCTTCGCCACCTCCCAGAGAACGCTTTTCCTGTTTGGCCGCGGAAGCCTGCGGTTTGAGCACCACCGCCGAGCCCTGGGTGGGCGCCACGGGCGAATCGGAGAGTTCCAAGATCTGCACGGGGCCGACCGAGGCTGGTTTCACGGTCACCTTGCAGGGCGCGCTCTCCGGTCGGGCCGGAGTACCCGGTCGCGGCAGCCTCTTTGCCGCCACGCCGATTCCGACTTTGGGATTGTCAGCCGCGGCCAGCGGGTGCTGAGATATAAAAACTCGTTTGACGGGAATAATGTGAGACTCTGCCACGGAGCCCGAGCGCTTTCTGGGACTCTTGCCGTCTGCGCAAGGGTCTCTCGAAGCTGGAAAAGTGATAGAGGAGCCGCCGGCCGACAAGTTGCCAATGGAGTTGTGATTATCAACAGTCAAGTACAAGGTGCTGTCATGGCAGTTGCTGTTATTGCTCTCCTGAATTCCAGCTACGGCCACGGAGGCGCAAAGGGAGGCCGAGTCGCTCTTCATCCTCGACACGGGAGCCGGAGAACTCTTGATGGAAAAACTGGGCTCGCTGGCGGCCCTGAATTTTGCCGCTCTATCTTCACCAGCCACGAGGCCAATCTTGTTCACCCCGGAGTTGTAATTTCCAGCTTCGGACACCTTGGCGTCAGTGCCAAAGGTCAAAGCGGAGGCGACGGTTCGGGCCGCGGCGACCAAGTTGGCGGCCTGCGATTCGTCGGGGGCGGAGGCCAAGGCGGTCCCGGCCGAGGCGGAACGTACTACGGTGGCGGTGGTGGTGCTGCCGGTGGCTGTGCCGCTGCTGGGAGCTAACGCGATGGCCGTCATCTTGACGACATTGACCGAGCTTACGTGCGGATTGGGCATCACAGTTTTGATGGGGCTATTGGTAATGAGCAGGGTGGGAGGGGACCGAAGAGTGATGGCGCTGGTGGCGGAAGGCTTGGGTAGGATTTGAGCGTACCTGGTGCCGTGGCGGGAAAGACGCTCGCCCACGGGACTGGCTGGGATATTCTGGGGGCCTTTGGGGGACTGTTTAAGCGACTGGGTGACCACCAGGTTCATAGGCAGAACCTTTCCCTCGGTGGTCCCCACGGGGCTGGGAGAAGTCATGAGCTGCCGGCTTCTCTGTACCTGGGAGCGGAAAAGAATTCAATTGACTCATTATTTACACTCCCGAGTGGGCCAACTAGTAGAGATTTTGAAAGGTTGCGTACCGTGACTGGGCTGGGCACAGCTGCTACTACGATGCCGATGGTGGGCTGAGGGGACAGAATAGCGGGACTGCCACAGGGGATGGTTGGCCCCGGGGTGCTGACCTCTGTTCGTTTCATTTGGGTGTCGTTGGGTAGAGGAGAGTGCAGCTTTTGCTCTTGCTGCTTCTTCTGGATCTTGCGCTGCAGTTGCTGCTTTGCATCCACCGTGGGCGAGGGGAGGGTCTTCACCTGGGGTTGGTAAGAGTTGGCCTCGGCGGTGGGCACAAATGCCGAAGACGGCGTTGGTGTTTTCATGCCTGCAAAAGTGAAGGACAAAAAAATTAGGAAGGTTTCTTAGGAATTACAACCTGCACAATCTAATGTAACCGAGCTAATATTTTGTAATGAAAAAGTAACTAATTTCTATTGCAATTCTGTCACATACAAGTCAAATATGACTTCAGTGTGTTTTGAATGACAACCACAGCAATTCGTAGAAAAAAAGAGGCACATCCAAATTCTTGTAAAAACACTAATTTTAGAACATTTTATTTTAACCTCCCCAAGTGAAATTTTTCTTTACCATCATTTCAGGACCATACACAAGATTTTTGGTCAACCAAACCTTTCTGCTTAACATCTTTCTATATGAATAATCCATTTCTAAAAAGTACTCCTGTGACTTAAAGCCAGGGCACAGCTTGTATATGTATTTTTGTTTGATTTTGTGAAATGTGGGGAGGGGGCTAAAAGCCTGGTGCGTTCTATATTGTGGATATTACGGTACAGCTTCCTTACCTGTTGTGGGTGTTCCTGTCATAACAGTGAGCGCGGCCATGGACTTGGTACCAATATAGTGGCTATTGAGTAGGAAGCGCGCCAGATCCTCCACATTGTCAAACTGCCGACTCAAGACCTTTTGGGCCCACTCGCAGACCAAACCGCACGCGGCTGACCTCATTTCATCCTCTGCGCTGGGGGACTGACCGGCCGGCTCCATGAGTTCACACTAGAATGGATGGAAAGGGCGCAGACGACAGGTGAGCAAAGGATCTTTGCCGCATTGGTAGAGGCCAACGTACCCCGTCGCCTGATTTCTGCAGATCCAAGTTGGGTAGCGACGGCATGTGAACAAAAGCTTTCTTCCTTAACCCGCTATAGCAATATGTTTGAATGGGTTAAGGTTCACTAAACAGATGCCGATCACGGCTGCCTCTGGGAAAGAGACGTTTGACAAAAATGAGTTGTCAGCGCCCTCGAGAGGCAAATTTAGGTCTTAAACTTTGGTGTGGTCATTTTTGTCCCTCATCACTCCATTCAAATCATTCAAATTTCAAGTGATTCATTAAGTATGTATTATGTAATTATGTAATTATGGAAAGGATATTTGGATTTTCCTCTCATCCCTAGTCGACGTGCCTTCATGTTGGGGAAGACATTCTTCATGATCTTCCCAAAGTCTGCAGCACTCAATGGATTGTAGCCAAGATTGTCACAATAGCTTCTGCAACAAAAAAAATATAATCAAAGGCAATAACTTTAATATTAAAACATACCACAGCAGCACAATGGAATCACTTAACAACAGATTTTGTGCACCCATCTTACTTCAGCAAAATGAGACTTCACAAAAACACTCTTAAATTGCTCTAAAAGGCATCGATAAATGGGCGTACACTCGCATAGTCAGCGTGCTTTGACGTCATTTCCTAACTAATGGGTACGCCAACCCACACTCACTTGTATTCGTCGTACACTTCCTGCTTGGGGAGGGACGTCTCGGGGTGTTCTTCTAGGTGATTCCGGATCCAGTTGAAGGCGTACATCTGCTGAGTACGACTCGATGACATGGAACTCTGATCGCTGCAGTGACGCAGAGAGGAGAAAGCAGAGTGATGAAGCCGTGTCCTTACCTGGGACGCATCATTTCTTGTTAAAACAGAAATTTGAATACCATAATCCAGGAGTGGACGACCCCCTCTCATTCTCAGTCCAATTGGGCACAATTTGGGGGTCGAGGTGATGAATAGATATGGGGAAACAAATGAAACACAGACAGCGAGGTATAGCAAAAGTCTACATAGATCAATGTTTTGGTTAATAACACAGCTGGCATGAACGGGCGATCCGATTGGATCGGATCGGATCGGATCACCCCCCCAACAATCCCACAAAGCAGGCTTGAGATTTCTCTTTCGGATTTTGAGAGCACAAAATAGCCACTGGGATGTAGTGGAGGATCGTTTTAGCCGACAAATGAGACAACGGCGTCGAAAAGTGTCAAAAGGAAATGGACGCCTTGACTCGAATGTGCTCGTTGGGGTTTGAGTCTGAATTCAAAGGAGTACCTTTTATCATTGCCACTGCTGGGACCAGAAGGCAACTTAAGGTAGAGGTAGAGCTTTTCGATGTCAGTGAACTTCTCGACATCTTGCTGTTGAAGGACAAAAATAAATAAAAAAGATGATAAGAACAATTGCGAATGTTTGAAACATTAGCATCCAATGGTATCGTTAATGTGCTTCATCATCACTTATTGCACTAATGTTGTATTTATTATTCAAATGAGGTTTAAAGTGAAATAAACCTTCTAGAGCACAATTTGTCTCGCCTGTGTGCTTAATGAGGGATCATCCCGCTAACCTAAATCTGTCAAACCCTCGCCAAATTCAACAACAGCATCCTCGAGAAAAAAAAAAAAAAAAAAAGACAAAAACCTTCTTAAGAAGCTTTGATATGACGGCGTGTACGTGTGGCACTTTGCTGAATTCCCAACAAGCCAGGCTGATGGCGTTTTCACGTTGGCGGTTGTGTTTCAAAATGGTCTAAAATTGGCTATTTTATAAGCCGTAAGCGATATCATCGCATTAGCAGTTTAGCTTTTGTACCTCAATAGTCAAATACGCCCAAGTTGTACTTTCCTTAGGCCTTTTTTCTCTTTTAATGACGCTCCGTGGTGTTTTCCCATTGAGTTTCAAGCAGCTGTTGTCATATAAAGGGGAAACATATTATGTGAAATTGACTTTTTAATGGATCGTGGACAAATAGAAGGATCTCCAGGGTGCCTCCTCACCCATCAAGTGTGAAATTAAACAAACCAGTAAATCCTTGATCTTCCTTTTTTTCCTCAAGACCCCAGTAACATGAGATGGGGCAGATTGGTAAATAATAATGAAATCCAGTTTAAATGAATTGGACATCTATTGCCATCAATGAGTTAAATACCCTTTTTTAACTTTAGTGTTACTTTGGACCGTGACCAGAGTATATTTCTGTTTTTTATTCATTTTAATTTAGTTTTTATTAATATTGTATTCATTTGTGAATGTATTTATATGAATACAATAATGATGTAGAAGGAAAAAAATACATATATGTATGGAGAGACTTTTTTAACACAATGGACTGATTGTTTTTATTATTTTTTTGTCCCTTTGTTTTTAATTTTTTGCCATGGCTCATATTTAACCTTATAAGTTCTGTATGTAGTAATATGCAGATAAGAAAGAGCTAATGTGACATTGCGGATACTCACCAATATGCTGTCCACTTTTGATTGTACAGATTTGCTGCAAGAAGAAAAACCACAAAATTAATATTGGATTTACACCTGGAATTTGTTTACATATATGATACATTGTAACATTGCTTTTTGTCCAGATACTAAAATACTGTATGAACTGATAATAGCTTTGCCTGCAGAAAGAATCTCCCTGTTGAAACTGGATGGACACCTGATGCCATGAAGAACCACATTCGACATCATTCTAGTGTGCAATTTTATAAAAAAAACAGAGCCCTAAGCCCCCCCAAAACATCATTTATCTACTTTCAAACAACCGTTTTGAGTGCATCGCCATAAAGATTTGGACTCCCGGAGGGTGTTGACAGCAGATAGGCCTCTCTCGATGGCCCTCTGCTGTAGATAAAAGCAGATGGAAAAGAAGAAAAAAACAACAACAGTGTCACCCGATAACTTTTGCATGCTAACACTTTGTTTCAGGTTAAAGCAGAAAATGCCTGTAATATCAACCCTTCAAATGAAGTGCATTATCATGACAAACAATTGGATGAGCGTTATACACTACTGAATTTACTGCCCTTTGTTCTTGACCAATGTTAACACGAGCAAAGTCACTCTGCGATGGCTCACCTTAAAAAATTTCCATCATGCCACGCACACGGTGACTATTATTGTGATTTGTGTCAACTGCATTGCAGTAAAGTTAATCTCTGGCTCTGATATTTTGGCCAGAACAAAGTCTCGGTATGATGATAAAGACATTGCGTTAATGGTATATGACTCTTTTTATGAAGCTGTGTGTGTACTATGATTGAACTGAAGGTTTTTAGACATTTGAATGTATGTACAATTTTTGGCTCAAAATTCGTAAACCTAATTATGTGCAAATATTATGACAGAAAGAAATGGGAATATTTGCGATGCCACAAACCGTAAAGGGAACGTTCCATGGGAACGTAAAGAGCATGAAAACCAACTGAAAATTGAAGAAAACATGGCCGAATTGAATTTGTCACCAAAGTAGTGTATTTGTAATGTGTTTTTAGCATCTGCACGAGTTGGCAGCTATGCATACAATAAACCAAGACAGGTAAAATCACAGCAAGAACTGCAATCTAACAAATATTAAATATGAAAACCCAATGACATAATGAGGTATAAGCTAGTCATTGGAAAAGAGCATTTCACACCTGCAAAGCTTAATAAAGTGTCATTGTTAGTTGGCCTTTGTAATGAGTTATGAGTAGGTTAGCTCATAGACAAGTTATAACACAATAATATATTTATGTATAGTAACATGACTAGTAATGTTTATAAATGCATTCACTGCAATGGACTCTCAACTCAGGCTAGCATTAACTGAAGGATCTGTGCCAACCCTCCGAGTCCAAATGGATTTGACATTTGCACTGTTAATGACACTTTACTACGACCATTCAAAGCTAGTCCTCCCAGTTTATGTAAACTGGGCGTGTATCATCATCAATAGCAGCAGGCAATGGGTTAAATGGAAATGCTGGCATTGAGTTAGCTTCAAATGTTTGTTTTAATCTCGTCAAATCAAAGCTCCTAGTTCTTTCGGAAAATCATTTTATGCTTTGATGAGGTTATATATTGCAGATATAATACATTATTATCGCAGCCTCATGTTTATAGCGTACGAACATTGGAAAAAAAATAACAACATGACGGTCGCGACACCCAGTATTACCACGTACTACACTGCTACACTCGATGGTAGTAATACATTTTCAGAATGGTATAGCCTCTAAAAAATGCTAAATTGATGTTTTATTCCAGATGTTGCACTTTACAGTGACACCTGTCATCACCTCCTACGGCTTTACGTCTATCAGTAACATGGCTCGGTGCATAAAATCCGGGCTACGACGCCACACCGGGGCGATGCCGAGGGTTCGTTTCGGCGAAAAAAAGGCCCCTCTCTCGTTCTTATTTCCGCGTGAACCGTGAATCGACACGCGTTGTTGACTCCCTTCGCTTTGTGCAGCTCGTCCTCGGCTAGTAGATGCGCTAATGACGGAGCTAGCGTGGAGGGTGGGGTGGGGGGCGTTGGAGGTGTGTAAAATGTGTGTGTGCGGGGAGTGGGGTGGGGGGCTTGATTATTTGCCATCCTTACCAAATGGAATTCTTGATTTTAAACTGCAACGCGTTGGCTTCGGGTCCCTGGAGTCCTGGCACTAGTGCAGGGAGAGAGCCGAGTCCCGAAGCAGGCTTGTGGTCAGCTTGTTGTTGATCATCAGCCATCACGGACGGAGGGGTGGTCGGGTGGTGGGGGGAGCTTTAACAAGCAGGCCGCATCCCCAATAGAGCGGAGCACAGCGCCGCACCAGACCGGACCCGCCGCACCACCGCTGGCTGGGGCGGCCCTTGGGCAGCTAGGACAGGCCGCCGTCTAGCATGGTGCCTGGGAACACTGGGCGGCGGAAGAAAAAAAGCAAAGGAACGGAGGAGAAAAGGCGGAGGCCGGCCATGCACCAGGCATTTCGCAGAGGTCCCTCCGCTACCTCCGATAGCACGCCTGCCTGCAGCAGCCAGCGGCAGCCGAGGACGAGCTGCCTGCCTGCCTGCTTGCCTGCCTGCGTCAGTTGCGCACTGGTAGCAAGAGCCATACCGGAAAATCTCCTGCTGCCTGCCTTCACTATAAAAGCACCATAAAAGAAAGCCGTTGAAAAGTTTGACTAAATAGTAACAGGTAACATCGCTGTGTAGAATATCAAACCAAAAAGGCTTAAAATTGTATTGATTATATTATAATTATTATCATTTATTAAAGAGGAATCAGGAAAAAATAATAAAAAGCCAATAATGTGTGCAACATATCAGAAGCTCTTATTTTGGCAAGCCAAATCGGAATCTACTATTTTGCTGTGTGCCACCTGATATTGTATATTGACTGTAATAACGCGACCGACCAACGACAGCGCTGTTGTACATGCCACTTTGATCAGGCGGTGACAATGATTGGTAAACAGCTACGATGAAATCACCTCAACATAGCGTGATGGATGTATAGAGTATGTTCAAGAATATGTATGTATCCATTTATTAAATCAATCAAACTCAAACTTAACCATATCGAATTCGAAATTGAGTACCCCAGAGTAAAAAACAGATACACCAGATAAACATGGGGCTTAGATAAACCACAAAATAATAAGACTTACAATTTTTCTTCTTATTGGAGGTGTGTTTGTGTGATTCTTCTTCGAGCTTGCATTCCATTGAAAAATGAAGTAAAGTAAAAAAAAACATCAGACAAGACAAACTGAAATTCAATGATTCACATGTGTGAAGCAGAATTCAAGTAAATGTTGCACTTAAAATGCATATTTACGTCACAGGTTAGCAATAACGGACCATTACAATATAATCATAATCAAAAACAACTCAGCACAAACTCAGAATGTCAGTAGGTCAAGGTAGTCAAAACCTAAATACAACACATGACCTGTTTTATAGTGCCACCTGTTGATGAACATGGGTAGTGTTACTCACTTCTCATGACGTATAGTACTTAATCAATTTCTCTTTAATTTTGTTCAAAATTCCATTTGAGATTTTTTTTAAAGAATTCCCTTCTACTTTACAATTTTCCTGTTGTAGCCTTTGTTTTTAATTTTGATTAAAAAAATCTAATCTAACATTGTACTTCCTTGATAATTCCCATGCTGTGGAAATTGAAATAATATTAGGTTCGTTGGAAAAAAGAAAATCTAAATGGAATCAATAATTTAAAAAAAAAACAATTTTTGGCTAGAAATTGTGCAGCATTTAAAAAAAATAAAGTTATAGTTATTGTGAATTAAATGTGTGTACCAAAATGTGACTTCAAGTTCTATAGTAGGGAAATCTGCCTTTTTGATGGAATTTTTCGGCCTTCCCATAAGAGATTTTTAGAAGAAAGAGTCTTTTTATGACTCCTAACATTCCTCTGATCTCCAAACGTCTGCCCATTACAAAAGCGACATTGTTCACAAGTATCCAGCCGTACTCGCGTGTAGGGCTCCCAAATGTGTTGTGCATGTGTGCGATCCTTTGTCGCAGAAGCGTGCTTTTAAGGTGCGTCGTAAAGCCATCGAGTCGTGATTTAACGCTGGATTTCTGTTTTGGATTAGAAAACATCAGAAGCTCTCACTTTGGTCAACGTCAGAGGAAAAGGAAAATCTTGACGAGGGGCTCAAATAGTATCCTATAATATTTGTTAAGTGATGGGGAGGCGCTTCTAGCCTTCTTTCATGTCCAGTGAGCAGACTTTGATTAGTATGTGTCACACTGGTTGGTGCAACCTCGTTGACTTGTTAACATCAGAGGTGTGAAACCTTGACACTTCTCTGGATCTGAAGAAAATGCGTTTCTCCCCTCCTTCTTGTTCCGTCATTGTTTTCTGCCTCTATTTTTGACCTTGGCGTCGCCAGCTATTCTGGCCTGATTTATGTTACTGTCAATCTCCTGTCACTTCCCATTTTGGTCGGAAGGTCGCATCTCAGCGGTTCTTGCCCTTGCTCTTTCCTCCAAACGTAAGGATTGACTCAAGCTCACTCCCGACAAGGCCGCCGTGTTTGCAAGAGTCGCGTGGTAACGTCTCTTGGGTGCTGCTTGTTGGGGGTCTCTAACTCAAACGTTGCTGATAGAGTATAAGTGAGTGTGTGATGTTAGGATGCCCTTCTACTCAACTGAAAAACAGTTTTTTTGTCTACCAATTTTACTGAAATTCACTATTTTAGATCATGAATGTGTGACAGAATGCATTTTCCTCCCTCTTGATGGCGCTTTGAATGAAATAACTGCTCACTTTAGCTCAATTTTTGAAATATAAGGCAGAAAAGTGTTATTAGCTCGCTAGCTTATTCCATGGAATGTGTGACTTTGAGACAGCAACACATTAGAGTGTGCTCCTCGGACAACGAGCAAGCGAGGCGGCCCGAAGCCACCTTCTTACCGAAGAAAGGTGCGCCGGCCAATGTGGGCCAGCGAGGTCACTACAGGGCAGAGGTAGATGAGCATGGCTCGCACGTGCACCGCACGGCAGCTCCAATCCTCTTACAACCCCCACATCTTAAAGCACTCGGGCCAGACTGAAAGATCAGCTCACCGCATTCACGTCTTATCCCGAAGACGCCACCGTGTCACGCCAGAAGAAGGTATCAAGCATCCATGGCGGGCATCATTTTCTTGCCTAAAATCGAAAACAAAACAAAAGGGAAGTTTAGCGTCTGGCGTCTGGCTGGCAGATGTCAAGGCCATTGATAGATTCAAGTGTCATAACACAAACTACATTACCAGGTTTCACAGTACTCTGGCCAAACTATAGCCCCGTACTGCATATATGTATATATGTGTATGTATATATATGTATGTATGTGTATGTATATATATGTATATATGTGTATGTATATATATGTATATATGTGTATGTATATATGTGTATGTATATATGTATGTATATATATATATATATATATATATATATATATATATATATATATATATATATATATATATATATATATATATATATATATATATATATATATATATATATATATATATATATATATATATATATATATATATATATATATATATATATATATATATATATATATATATATATATATATATATATATATATATATATATATATATATATATATATATAAATATATATATATATATAATAGATATATAGGCTAAGAAGTATATATATGTATATGAACTACATGAAAACATTTATATATATTTATACATTAACCTTTTTTTATTTGGATGGGGTGGCCTCTAATTTCTTATTAATATTTTATTGTTTGGATTAACCTGGCATATGAATTTTGTCTTTTGAGCTCATTCATTGGCTTTTCCTTGAAATGAGGTAAAAAAATTTTATCTTTTGTAGCACTATCGCTGGAACTTTTCCAAGCTGGAATAAATGTAAGAAGGTGGGAGTCCCTTTGCTCGATGACACAAGCCCACCAGGCCGCCGCCGCCACTGATGATGATGATCGTTCCCGGTAAATTGTGATATCATCAACCTTGGCTCAGCGGGAAAGCGGATCACGCCGGCCCTCGGGGTGCCACGTTTGGTGCCTGCGTGCGTGTTTGTGCCCCGTAGATGGCGAAATAGACGGCGCGGCGCTGCCCGCCTGCGCTGCACCTGCGTCCCAGCATGCTGATTGATCAGTCTGGTCATGTGGAATGTCACCATCTGCTCCCCAGTCCCACTCACCCCTTCTTGCGCCTGTGCCAATCACGGGCAGGCAGGAAGATACTTATTTAAGCCATGTCAAATCAGGCGCATGACGACGAGCGCTGTGCCAATCGCACTTGTGCGTCGTGAAAAAGGAGCAACATAGAACAATAATCTGTGTGCTGTAATCGTGCTGGTCCAATTGGCTCTTTTTGTCCGAGTCCTTAACTCATCAGTGCCGTTGATGTGGACAGGCATCCAATTTCACTTCATTGCTAGCATTAAAGCTGATGGAAAATGACGGTGTCTTTAAAAATGAACTGTTTTGTACATTGACCGCACAGTAACTTTGGCTTATTGCCACTTGGAACACTGAAACTAAGGAAGTGGATCGATATCCTTCTTTCTGTTGAAATGGCTTTCATATGATTGAATGAATTAAAATTGGCTATCCCACCTTCTTTCTATGTTTACTAGGTGTCCCCCCTCACACATATATGGTATCCTTTGGTCAACACTATTGACGCTGGGGCTCCCATGCAAACTCCCATGTGGCGCATTACAACTCTTCAACCACACTCACATTCCCCTTCCCCATTTCCAACAGCTGAACAAGAATGGCTTTAAAATAAAAAGTAAGATTGACGGGATTAGATATCTAATCAGTCAAAATGGATGGGAACAGGACTGATTTAAATGAAAACAAGAAAAAACGCCATTGATGGCAATAGATGTTGAATCAGTCAGAACTGGATGGGCCATCTATCCGTCAATAGCAATTAATGAGTTAAATAAACGTGGAGCACCGCACTGTCTTTTATTTCTTCTGCAGTCCCCTCAGATGCTCATTTTTTTGGACTTCCTAATGGCCGGCGACATATCAGGGGGGCATCAGGAGTGACATTCTTCAATGTAGAGCGTCATAACCGATGACATTTCAGCCATGGGAGAATAAAGATATGCAAATAGGAAGTCATTAACATTTGCATTACCTGTTTGAATAATCGCGTCCCTTGACAAGGCTGCAATTAGCTAAGATTGATGCAAAGTTCAGGGTTAGGGGACCGTATATATTTGCTCTTGGGTCATTTTTCCCACAGAGGTTTGGTTTACTGTCCAAGTCAAGTAAGTGAGATTGAAGAAGAGATCTCTGTCAGTGGAAAAGGTCATTCGGCAAAGCTGCCGCTGTCCTCAGATCATCGATGGGGAAGCCAAAAGTGGAACGAGTTATGTATTATTGAACAACAAGCGCCGCCAATCCAAAACACTCCTTTGCAATTAAGCGCAGTGATAAAGATGGAGAGCTTGACCTGCTAACCCAGTTAAGAGTAGCGTGAAGAGTCAGGATTAGAATATGCGGTGGACACGGCTCACCTCCTGACGAGATTGAGATCAGCGCGGCGCCGTTTGAATCCAGTCAACGTTGCTGGCAAACAAAGTGCTCTCTCATTATTCAAGGTCAATTGGGGCAAACATTCGGAAAATGAAACTGACGTTTCTTTAGGGAGTGACAAACTCACAGATTCATGTTTTTTTATGTACTATTGAAAAACATGAGAATGTACTGTAGTTGTAAACTGTAAATATACTATTGTTATCATTTGTTATATATTGTTATGACCCCAATGTACAATAGCAATGTTTTTTAAGTAACTGGTTTCTTGTTATCTGATTAGCTGGTGTCATGACTATTTTGACATCAACCTTGATAAATACATTTAAGAAAATCAAACAAAAATAAATAAATACCACGTGAACAGAACATGTAAATAAATACGCCATACTGTTTGTTACCCAAATTTGCAGTAATCACCGAATCATGGTACTTACTATTTACTGGTTTCTCTATATTTTTGTAGCTTTTAACCTATACTCTGTTTGAATATCGAGCTAAACAACAACCCTATCCTGCCAGCAGTATTGCGTTTTATCTTTTACGAGGAAAGGAATACATTTAGAGCGAGACATCCGACTTGAGATTTAACCTCCTTGCGGAAGTCTGCATGTTAATATGCCACCTAGTTGTTACTCACCCAGACAGAGTTAAAGACTTTTAACCCAGCCAACACGCACACGTGCCTACAACACGGATTCTATTTGTAAATGTGGGTCAGACAAGCCTGTGTTATCCCCATTTACCTGTCTAAAAGGGGCTAATCTGTGTGTCGTCATTGTGCTTCTTAGGAGCTTGATTTCGCACAAAACAATGGATGACTTGCAGGGTTGCAGAGCTCAAAGTCCATTCAAATGACGATACTATTGGGAATAACATTTTGACAACAAATTATGATCATTCGATCGCTTGCAGATCCTGCCAGTTTAAATAGATTAGTTAATGGCACCCAAAAAGTTAAGTTAAATCACGTGGTGTTTATAAAATAAATAAATAATATTCCCAGCAGGGTGCTGGAGAATAAATATTTCTATATTTTGTCAAACATGTTTTTTTTAAATTTTAATTTACTAGTACTATTGATTCATTCATTTTCCGTACTCCTAATTCTAAATGGATCCTTCTACTAATTGATTATTTTCCTTTAAATTTATTCCGTATGCACGTTAGACCCATAAGTGAGAGGGTAAAAATCGTGCTGACCAAACTTAAAGTCAAACTGTTGCCTCAAAAATATTGTCATGCAGCCTGAAATTGGCCCCTCAGCCTTAAGTTTGACACCACTGTTTAATGCCCTCCGATTGGCTGACAAACAGTTCCCTGATATTGACTTGTGATGGGCTCCAGCAACCCCAGTGAGGATAATAAAATTAATGAAGGTTGTTTAGTGTGTATTCTACATGCTGACATCTCATCCATTTTAGGTAGTTACACGTGAAAGAGAGGAGTGTGTGGAGAAAAAAAGGGATTTGCATAAGCGAAATCCTCTCTTGCACCCTCTTCCTGTCCCTTTAATGGTACAGCCCTCATTTGCATGCGTCATCTGTGGGTAAACTGCACTCGCAGCAAGGCAAGATCAGAGAAGGCAAGTACACGGAGAGTCGAGAGTCACACAATCGGCATCTTGTGGACTGTACTGCCAAGCAAATCTGCAAAAATATCAGCCGACATGTATTGTGCTCACCCCATCTCAGGAGCAGGCAGCAACCCGCTGATGTACGGCTACAACATGAAGCCCGTGAGTACATTTTCTTCTGTTTGCACGGATGCTGATGCGCACTTTTGGAGATGTTGCGTTCACGTGATGTCCGTCACTAATGGGAAATACAATACATTTGTATAAAGTTGAGAGTTCCGCTGCTGTTTTTGTTTTAAATTAATTTAATTTAATTGTATTTTATTTTATTCAATTTTATTTGATTATTTTTTTTGCTGGAAAGGAATAAGTTCGGATCCAGGTGAGGAATGGAGCTCTACATAAGTCCCACTTGTGGCGTTTGCATGTTGACAAAGTTGTGTTTTGGACGCCTCTGCAAGCTTTCCTGCAGGCTGGCACGGGCCAAGCATGTTGACACGAAGCAGATCGCTATTTGGATTTGATTTAGACCAGTTGCTTTCCTCCACCGCTATCAAAGGGGGCTTTGATCTCGTGGAGACTAACCATATCCAGACATCATGGATCACAGAGGAAGAAAATTGGTTGCATGTGGCCGAGCAAGTAATATTCCTCTCATCTGACGGGATGATGTGATACCGTGGCCAAATCTTGTAGAAGGCTTTCATTTTTTTTCTGGGTTCATTTGTTCCTTTTGATTTTTTCTTGTTTTCAATTTAATTCCTTCATAGGATTATTTGGGGATTTATTCCATTTGTTTTTCCTAACTATAATAAACCTGGATGACTAAAAATTGATATAATTGATATAATCATTTTTCCCAAGCACATTATTATTATTTCTTATTGGCTTTACCGCATTCTCTGCAATTGACAGCAATAGAGGACATTAAAATATCATGTTTCAGTCAATAATATTAACTGTATATTGACGCCGATAGACTTCAAGATGGAGGACTAGAAAGATCAGGGTATGAAAGCGTGATACAATAGCTTCCCACCCCTCCCAGTCAAAACGGATTAGACGTCGATCGCTGTCAACGGCAGGCAAGGAATTAAAGCTGTTAGAAGAGTGTAACGCTTGTCGACGTGTTTACTTAATTTCAGCGCTGCAGGTGACGACGTGCCAAAGTTACTACGTAATCAACATCAAAATATTTTCAATGCAACTGTGTTTTTTCAATGACTTGACTATAAAATAACCTTGTTATGACCATTGTTATGACTATGAATCCCCAACAAGAAAAAAAACTAAACAAATTCTTGTTGAATGGAGCAAAATGTCCTAACACACTTTCATCCAAATCTTATCCAACTCAAGTGCTTTTAATTGCTGTCAAAAAACAACAACAACACCCAAGTGCCTTATCGTCGGTGACGCCAAGATTGATGTATTTCTAAATCAATGGCACGCTAAAAGAGGATGCCATGGTGACGGCCCTCCTCTCCGGCGGGGGCCAGAGGAGGCGTGCTGGGGCGGGGGTGGGACCATTATTAACGGGTCGCCTGCTATGCTGATGGTAAGGAGGACAATTGGCTTTATCCTCGGCCATATGCTGCCCACGGCGGCTCAGACGGGCCCGGGTGTCGGCGGGGGCTCCTCTCTCTGTTTGGCCTGGCCCGCAATCACCATGGGACTCGTGCCAACCGGGGTCACGGCTCCGTGCGTGCGTACGAACACGCTCAGGAGAGTCTTTAATGGCCAGCTCTACGGGACTTGTCGTCCGGGTAACTGACACCCCATTGATGCTGCGCGGGGAGTTTTCATTTTCATTTCCTGGGCCACATCAAAGCACTGGAAGGAGGTGCAGGTGCAGCCCAGACCTCTCGCTCCTCGTGTGTGGCGTCCCGTGCAATAGAGTAAACAAACATGAGTGGAATCGCGAGTGAATGACAATGTTTTTTCAATTCATTTCTTCTTGGACAACTACAATAAAAATGGGTTCAGCGAGGTCAGCCGGGTTGTTGCTCGGCTTCCTCGTCGAGGTCCGCAACTCAATTTCATTAGGGAGGGAATTGTATCCCGGCCGGCGCAAGCGATCACGATTAGGGCAGGGATTTCTCATGCCGAATGGTTCCCAAATCCGGATGAGGAGGCGCACGGATCCGCAGCTCGCGGATTAACGCAACAGCGTCGAGTGTGCATCCGCTCTTGTCTTTGTTTTGAATACGCTGTTGCTTCCCATCGCCATATTTGAGCGCTTTCAGGGCTCCCTTTTATAATTTTTTTTTTTTTTTTTTTAGATTTACGGGCAGTCTGATAACGACGACATGGACCAGAACTCATCTTTCCATCCGTCCAATAAGGCCTCCAGCAATGTGTTTGCCAGCACTTTTTTTGGTAAGCAAAAATGATGACGGCTAAAGATCTATTCAAAGCTACCATAAACCCATTCTGTTGTTTTGACTTGGCCAAATACGTTTGTTTTTTTTAAACATGAACCACCAAAATTAACAACAACAGCCTCAGGTGGCCGAATTATAGCAAGTCTAACAAAAAACTAACCATGTGACAACTAACCATGTTCTCCCCTATCAAATTCCTGTCACAACACAAACATCATTGACATACAATAAACTAAAAAATTGCACAAACAGGGATTTTAATTTTTGTTGTTGTAAAGGCTGCCATTGAATCTAAAGAGAATTAAAAGTGCGCAAGTGATAAATAACGCTTAATCAGCGTGACACCCCAACAGTCTGCTCTGGAATTTCATATCTGCTTGAGATGCCGCTCAAGTACTACGTGTAACATATTGTCATCCATTTTAGAGGGCACCGGCAATTTGCCCGACATCTGGAGTGCCGTAAACGGGCTGAACCAGCACGGCTATGAAGGTGCGCTGGGATCGTGCGGCGGCCACCAAACGCAGGCGGGCAACTACGGCGCTCTGCCGCCGACGCACAGCCACCTGGTGAGATTTACAAGCGGCATGTCACAAATGCTCTTTTATATTCAAAGGCCTGTTCTCACATTTAGGACTATTCTTCGCACTCTGCGATGGCAGCAGACTTGAACAGGGCTCTCCCTCCCATGTCCACTTTTCACCGCAACAATGCGTCATCACATCCGCCGTCCATCAACACCACGGACAACTCCATAGGTGAGCCCAGTTACTTTTCAGTGCAACTCCCAGTACAGACAGATTGGACGCCAATGTCAATTTATGAAACAAAATTCAATATGATAAGGTCATTAATGTGTTTCCTTATTATTCTTAATGTGTATTATTATTATTAATTCTGGCAGGCAGTGAATTGAAAATATGAAATTGTCAACTAGATTGCAATGTTACCACTAGCCATCATTTGAACATATTCCACTGTGTTTCAGTGTCAGGGACCCGCACAAGCATGTCTGGAGGGTCGCAGACTGGCGATACGTTGGGCAAAGCTCTGGCTTCTGTAAGTATATTTCACCACACCGATTCTCCCTCACAATCAAACATTCCAAACGAGACCGTAAAAATGAATACGGGGCTCCCAGGGGTGCCATGCGAACAGGAAACAGAAGTCTTTCCTGGCAGGAGCATCCCAAGCAAATACCGGCAAAGGGCTACTACTCTTAGACTTTTTATTAGCTGCTGACTAGTAATATAAGGACAATTGATGAGTGAGTTTGGATTATGAGGCCGCTCTAAAGGAGGCAGCTGCAGAAATGACAAGCGCTTTTAAAATGATCCATGGCCGCGACCCACCCAACCACCCACCCACCCACTCCTCCTCCTTCTCATCCTCCTTCACCTCCTCCTCTTCTCTTTCCACGTCTGTTGCCAGATTTATTCCCCCGATCACACCAGCAGCAGTTTCCCTTCCAGCTCGTCCACGCCTGTGAGGTCCCCGTCCCCTCTGGCCAATGCCAACGAACCCGCAGGTAAACTGGCGAGCGACTACAATCGGCCTCCCCCCGGTGGGACGGTGCTGCTTTTTGCTGGGCTGTGGTATTTGAAGTTTTCTTTGCTCGCTACAGGAACCAATATGTGGAACCGCAATTCAGTGCAGACACCTGCTTCGCCGCATTATGAGTCCTCACTTATATCCATGGTAAGAACACAGTGAAAAAATAGGGGGGTGCCTTGTATTTATATTTATATACAACAACATTTCAGACTAAACTGCCATTTTTTAAACCTCGCTTTGAACCCTGTGGTTTACAGTCAGTCCAGTGCAACTTATTTATGGAAAATTATTATTATTACTATGTGGTTGGTGGCATTTGGTCCAAAAGTTACGCTATATGCGTATAAAGAGAGAGAGATATTCATTTATATTCTGTACCACTTATCCGCATGAGGGTGCTGGAGCCAATCCCATCTCACTGTGGGCAGGAAGCTTCACCCGTAATGTTTGCCAGCTAATCATTGGGCACAATGACAAAAACAACCATTTGTGCTTGCAATCTAAGGACAATTTTGGATCCTTCAATACTGATACTTCTACTATTCATATTACTTGAACAATACATTAGCCTATTGTTCCATACTGTATTATTATTATTATTATTATTATTATTGTAATGTTTGCGCGAGGTCACTGATAAAATTAAACCCCTCCCCCAGAAGGCAGTGCAACATATGCAGTGTTTTTTCCCCCCATTCATTGCACATTTTCTGCATTTGTGTCGAGTATCCAATTGTGATTTAGAGTCCGCCAAATACAGTAATATAAAAACCATTTACCATTCGGCTATTTTTCTGACTTAAACAATCTATATTGCTCCTCAATGATTTTACATAGATAAAACTGGAATATTGTTATACTGTTATTGTGCTTAAGAAGATAATACAAATCTGTCAAAATGTACTTCATTATATTGCCATAGTGTATATATTGCTACACTGAGGTATCAATTGAAGCAAATGTTCT
Source organism: Stigmatopora nigra (assembly GCF_051989575.1). Classification (NCBI taxonomy): domain Eukaryota; kingdom Metazoa; phylum Chordata; class Actinopteri; order Syngnathiformes; family Syngnathidae; genus Stigmatopora; species Stigmatopora nigra. The sequence continues at coordinate 12,701,611 of NC_135509.1, read as the reverse complement.
TCCTCACAGTCTCAGGTAGAGGACAGACTGGACAGATTGGACGACGTCATTCACGTTTTAAGGAACCACGCGGTGGGTCCCGTGCCCGGCCTGCCCCCCGACATACAGGGCTTGCTGAACCAGAACCACCACGGCCGACCCACCCCCGCTGGCGTGCTCAATTGCCACACCCCAACTATGGTTAGACTTTAAAGCATTTAAGCTTTGTTTTTCTACATAATCCATTTAACATTAGCGTGTAAAGTACACTCTACCCCCACTACGTTGTTATCAGAAAAATAGGAAACGGAACACAATGGGCCAGAGGGGAGACACGTCACCCTTGCATAGGAAGTGTACTAAACATGTGCTCCGACCGACAGGGTATAACTCAGATATGGCCTGTTTTTTCCCTTACGGATTTGGGAAAGCATACTCCTTCTCCGAGGAAGAGTGCTATTACACATTCAAACTTTGGATGTGATAATTAATCATAAAATATTGGCGCAATAATTGATCAACCACAAGGTATATTGACTTACAGTGAAATATGAAAGATACAGTAATGGCTGCAATGTTTCTTTAACATTAGAATATTCATACTACGCATATACTAGCTTGTTGTATACATGAGGTAATAACAGTAAATGGGTCCACTCGGGAGAAATTAAATTGAAGACTAGTTTGGGATTGTGCATAAATTATCTAAAGGATAGCAAACCTAAAACAACAGATTGTTTTTCTTTGCTGCCGGGTGTTATTATTGAAGGGATTTTCATTGTGAAGACATACTGTAAATATGGTTCTTATCACTTCCACTTCTTTGTGTGCCGCAAAGGTCGAGGCTGTCACCATGAATAACAACCACTCGGGCTTCCAGGGCCGCACGCAGAACGCACAGCCGTACTCTTCCAGACTGGGCGCCGTGCTGGAGCCCCTTCCGGGTGAATGCAGAGGTGATTTTTGGCGTCACCGCTTAATCGGGGTGTTTTGGGTTTTGGGGCCGGTGACGGGGATTGACCTTCTCTCCCCCCTCGCAGGGAATTTGGGAATTTCGGAAAATACGGAGCTCAAGACGGAAAACGGCGAGAGGGAAGAGATGATGCACACCGGTCACAGCTCCGACAGTCAGAAATCAGACGAGGAGAACGAATTTAAGATGCATGATGACAACAACAGCAACAGGGACAGGTAGAACCCCCCCCCCTAATATGCTCTTTCTGGGAACCAGTAGAGGGCAGTCAACTCGATGTCAAATTACATTGCTTAAGTCTCATCTTTTTTCTGTGAACTGTATTCCCCCTTTTTAAATGAATACATGTTTTTTTAATAAAACAAGAAAAATATTAATGGGGATAAATTTAACGAGAATATTTTAGATGAAATTAATCAAATAAAATATATGACTTTTTACTGTTTTCCCTTTTTGAAAATAAATATCAATGAAAAATATGATAGCAAAATCTTTGTAAATTCAAGGCACAAAAAATTATATTTTGGCAATTGTTAAAACAAAGTGTCTAAACAATTGATTCATTATTAACATAGTCCTGCTTTTACCCGACTAAACTTATCGCTTACCTTATGATTTGGAAGCATCCACGAGGACGAAGACTTGAGTCCGGAGCAGAAGGCGGAGCGAGAGCGGGAGAGGAGGATGGCCAACAACGCTCGGGAACGTCTCCGCGTGCGCGACATCAACGAGGCCTTCAAAGAGCTGGGCCACATGTGTCAGCTGCACCTGAAAAGCGAGAAGCCGCAGACCAAGTTACTGGTGCTGCACCAGGCCGTCTCCGTCATCCTCAGCCTGGAGCAACAAGTCAGAGGTGAGCGCACCAGGATGAGACGAGGCTCCGGTCTTGCAATCGACTGAAGCGCTGGTCCATTCTCAGAGAGGAACCTCAACCCCAAAGCGGCTTGCCTGCGGAGGAGAGAAGAGGAGAAAGTGTCAGCCATCGTGACGGATCCGCAGTCCATGCACGTGGCGTTTCATCCCGGTTTGAGCGACCACGCCAATCCCATAGCCCATCTCTGAAGCTCCAAGTGGTCAACGTCGCCCCCCTCAACCGCTGTGGACCAAAACAGGACCGTATATTTTTTAAATTACATTTGGTTGGTGAAACAGTGTTGAAGGGTGGTTGGGAGGATATACGTACAGGCACCGTTTTAAGGGGAAATCCTAAATGAAATGCACTACCGCCTTTTGAGGTAAAAGCTAATGTAAAGGAAAAGACAACATGTTTATAATGTGCAAGACAACCTAGCATAGTTGACATTCATATACTTCAGGGTTAGGGAACCTAAGGCTCGGGAGCCATATGTGGCTGTTTTGATGGCGGCAAATGGCTCTTAGCTAATCTGGGAGGTCAAATATGGAAAGAGCCGAGTCCCAAACGCACCAATAGGAGCGTCACGTCGACACTACCTCTAGCACTGCTTTAATACTACTTAATTTCCCCATTAGTCTTCTGCATGACTAAAAATAGGCTCACATTTTTACTTTAAAATTCTGTGTATGGCTCAAGGAATACCATTTTTGATTTGTATTTAAAAATCATTTTCCCTTTCACATGAAGTACATTTTACTCTAGTTGTCTTTCCCTTTAACCCAAATACGTTCCCAAAACATTCACACCGCCAGTCATTATAAGCATTATAAGCATTAATGTCATTGGCCACCATTGACGGCAAGTCGGCAGCCATTCCGTTTCAACTGTGACGATGGAAATAAATTGGATGTCTATGGCCATGGCTGGCTACTGAAAAATGCTCATTCACCCCCCGCGTCCTTCCATTGGCACTTGAACAATCACTCCTACGACTGACTTCTAACTTTGTGCCTAAAAGTATTCTTCAAACAGACAAATGCATTGTAACTTGCAGTTTTGTACGTGTTTTGGAGGCTGTATTTATTATCTTTTTTCTGGATGTTTGCAACTTACTCTTTTGTGTGCGTGCGTGGCGTGAGTTTCCGGAATTGGACCATTCTGTGAATGAGCAGTTCTCCAAGAATGTTTAAATTAGCGTCTCATCTATGGAAGCTGTTCTTTGATTTGTATTTTAGCACTGTAATACAATAACAACACTGGTGGTCAAAAAACAAAACGGAAAAAAAACGGCTTTCACCCCCTTAGCCAAATGTTGCATGTTTAGGACATTCTTTTTCTAAGTTATCTTATCTTTTATACGAAAGTCTGTAAATGCTTTTGTCGCTCTGATTTTACAAAAGGAGACATTTCTGTGCAGTTTTAGACACGATTTGTGTTGAGCTTCATGACGTTTATTGTATTTTTGAAAATGATCTCACAGTCATGAAAAGTACTGCTATAATGTCGTGTACAGTATGTGAACGGTTTAAAGTAGCCCGGTGGCTTGTTTCTTCATATAGCAATACATGTTGTTCTTGTTCTTATTTTACAGTTATTATTGGAAATTGACCATCCTAACACTAAAGTATGCATGGCAAATTGTTTTTGGACAATTTACCTCTTAATTGAAGACAATTCTTTACTCTAGAGCACAATTATTGCACACTTGACATCTAGACAGTGTTTCTACAATTGCCCTTTGAAATACTTGATACTGAAAAATGGATTGCGAAAATATACAAATGCTGGATTTTGAATGTAAGCTGTCTATAAAAACAAACAAACAAAAAGTTTTCCTCACCTGGCTTTTGGCCACTGAAAAGTTAAATGGAAATTAATTTAACATATCAGCTAAATTAGATTTTTTTAAAATACCCATATAGGAATGAATACATTAGCATACGAGTATATTTGTGAACAAAACACGATTCAAAGGGAGGGAATTTAGTTCTATTTGTTAGAGAATATTAGCTTTTCATAACTGAAAGGCTTGAGTATGAAATATAGTATTTTTGAAAATCATTTTTAAAAATCTGATATCTCTATCTCCAAATGTTGACTTTATCTTCCAGAAATATGACTCTTGCTCCTACGATTCTGATGAGATTACAACTACTCACCCTGACATATTTTTTCTTCAATAAATACAATTTCCTTCTGAAAACTTTATTCCTTTCAATTCATTTTTCTATAATAACTTTTTCTCTAATCTGATCTAATGTCATCTTTTTTTTTTTTACTGAAATCCCAATTTAACTTGACACTTTAGTCATCCGAAATATGTCAATTTTAATCATCTCTATTGGCAGGCAATCTTTCTGCTTTCGTTTTGGCATTTGTGATTTCAAACAAGAATTTCATGCGGCGGTGTTTCGTCACGTGACACTCGGATGTCGGACACTGAGGCGTCCGTGAACGCCTCGTTGGGCAAAGGCAGGCCGTCTTCTCGGTAGGATTCAACTCACTCTCACGGCGGGTACGTTCCTCTAATTTTGACTCTTTTACCTTTTAAAAAACGAGAGAACAACAACCAACCAGTCGTTTGCGTTCTGCTGCATGCTTGTGGTGAGTTTAAAGAATATCGGTGAATACGATTGTTGTTTTTTTCCTCCCCTTCACCCATCCGTTCCAAGCAGCCTGCTTTCGGGGACGGACTGCTTCTCTATCCGTTTTGAAGGCGCCCTGTCCCGGCAAGCAGAGACCCTGCCCATCCCCGTAATGATAACGATATGGAAGCAGGAGTTGTTCATGGGAAATAACGTTGAAAAAGATGACGATGGTTCATTTGAATGATAATGACTTTGTCTTGTTCCAAGAATAACTTTATTCTATTCATTTGCTGCATGAAGTATGTTTTGGGGATTTTTTTTTAAATAGAATGTTCTCAGCATGTCATTTTCCCCCCAAAAGATATCACTTAACTTTTTATATTTTTCATTTAACCAACTATAGGGATTAATTAACTTATAAAGGTAATTAACCTGACAAAAGACTTTTGAATACATTATTTTACCTTTTTATGAAAAAATGTAATTACTACATAGTATATGTGGTCAATAGATCTAAAAATATAGTATATACATGTTTTTAATCAATTATTGTGTTTTTTTTTATATGTTATTATATATAGCTGGGATAGACTCCAGCACCCCCGCAACCCTTGTGAGGCTAGCGGTATAAAAAAAGTAATACGTATGGCAGAAGTGTAGACTCATTATCAGACTGAAGGATATACGTCATTTTGGATGTATTATTTGATTTCATAAGATGATCAAACTAAATTTCAGTATGTCAAGTACGATAACAATGACAATGCTTCTCAGCGTTGACGTCTGTATTGACATATATTGCTCAGTCGGGTGACGCCACCCCGCAGACCTCGGTCAGTTGTCGTCATGCCTTTGGCACCGTGTTGCCGGTACAATACGACAGTGTCATTAACACACAGAGTGAGTTGTTTTACATTGAACAGCAAAATCAAGCTCTTGTCTACTACATCTAGTGTCCTCACGTTGGGTGCGATCTTTCACTAGCCCTATGTCACTGTGCTCCAATGTTGTGTAAACATCTGTGCCAGTTTTCCCACGCTGGATCAGCATTCATCAAAGCTAAGACACCCAGAGCCCAATATACTGAAGAAACGTGTTAAAGTTGATTCTGTAATTGTGTCTAGATTCATTTGATATGGGTCTACGTGAAAGTTTGTACTGATTTCCTCGCTATTTAGGATACAATTCAAAATGTAGCAATAGATATTTAGGTTCTTGGACTCTAATTCTTTGCTTCCCCCTTAGAACATCTGATAATACAGCAGGAGCCACAATGGCCGGCCTAGCAGGCTCCCCGAAGAGTTATGTGGACCCACACGGCCACAGAGGCGGATATGACAACGTGTTTGGAGTCCGGGTCCAGGTTCAAGGAATTAAAGGCCAGCCTTTTGTAGTTTTGAACACTTCTGCCGAAGAAAGCCACAAAGACGTGTCAGTGGTCACTCACCAGCCCGGGTACAACCCGGGTATGGTGAGGAGATCTGTGGATGAGACTAGTTCCTCTTTAGAGTTTCATTACCAGAAACATCCAGAGATTCTGAAACCGTACGACCCTAGAAACAACAACCTCAAGTATCTGGAACCGTCGCGAACCCTTCCGGGAAGAACGGCCGAGCGGCCAAAAGCCAGGATTCCGCTTCCAGCAGAAGGCCCGTCAGACGACCAGAACAACCCTCCTTCCGAGGGCCACCTTCCCCCAATGTCCCCAAACTCCGTTGACTCGGAATCCTCCGTGTCCGTGGGCAAACTCATCAACCAGTTCAACAACAGCCAACGCAGGGGAAGGGGCGGCCCTAGGAATAGGCTGGACCCGGAGGAAACGCGGAGGTCAAGGAGCGTGGATAGCGGCCGAGCTTCCGACTCGTCTTCCTCCTCGTCCAGCGGGACGTTATCTCTGAAGGGGGGTGCCGGTGGGATGTATCCTCCGGGGTCGGCCCGGGCTCGACTCTTGGGTGGGGAGACCAACAATAGACAAGAGAACAAAACACCTAAAGCAGTCCATAGATCTAAAGAATCATTGAACGGCATCCGCGTGAGTGCAACTGATGAAAGAGATGCTCAGGTAAAGCCATGTTTGAGTGCCATTGACGGTAATAGACGTCCGATCCATTTAAACTCGGAAATGCCGGCGGCCCTCCTTAAACAAAATGGATAAGACATCATTACCATCAATGGCAACGAATGAGTTTAAAATGCTTTCTAACCAGGTCACTCCTGATCTTCTGAAAGGACAGCAGGTCTCGGTCAACCCGAAGGAAGACGCAGCAAAACAAATGCTTTTCACCTATCTCAAGGAAGGGTGAGTGACTAGTGACTGGCAGAAAGAATTAGAAGCTTCTCTATGCCCTTGTGCTTAATTTGAGTGTGGAAAAAAAGAAATAAATTATGGATTGCGTCTATGCTATGGCTGGTCATACTTCATTTCTCCCTATGGGGAAATTCATCATTTTTGTTACAACCATTGACAAGAGGACAGGGTGGCGATGAGCTTGCCAGAGAAGCTTTTGCTCTAAGCGCCCGGATTCGTTAAATGGAAAAATGAAAAAAAAAAGAGGGTACATGAGGGGAAAAAAAAATGTAAGAATTCAAAAACAGGAGAGGATCGGGTGGGGCACTTCCCGGATCAGATTTTGCTATGAGCAACTTGATTCGTTAGAAAATCTACTGTCAAAATATGCTCACATATGTCGTTGTTAAGTATGAAATTAGGAAGAAAAACCTAAGCGAAACGCAAGAATAAAATACTTCCTTACGGGGTAGGGTAATGTCGAAAAAACGGAGCAATAGTGAGAAAAGTAAGAATTCCATATTTTACCGTACTATTGTGTAACTTAATGCGATAACACAATTTCTGGCACAGCTGCTCACACAAACACGGAAAGTGAGTCAGGAATGCACAGAGTGATCTTGCCTTGACTGATAAAATGACTCTTTCACTTGGAATTTCCTTAAGATCAATCACTTATTTTAACATGCCTGCTCGGTCAAAAGTCTGGCCAACATTTTCATCCCTGCGCAAACAGATCAGAATATTAATTGAGCATTTGTCTGGCTTTTTTTAGGACGACAGACGAAGTGTCGGTCACCAGAAGGAAAGTGGAGTTGCTGCTTGAAAGGATCAACAGACTCAAGTGGAAAACGGCTGAGAATGTGGAGGAGGAGATGAAAGTGAGTGGAAGACACAGTTGTCACTCTTGACAAATCTTGCTCTGATGTTTGAACGATCCCTTCTTTTTTTGTAGGATCAGATGGGAGAGGTGAAGCAGCTGCTGGAGAAAAGGGAAGCACTGGAGTCACAAGTGTGTGACTTGAAGCAAAAACTGGAAACTGAGATGAAGGTTTTTGGTGCAGTTTTGCTCCTATTGAATATACCCAAATCATTAAAACTTGTATTTCCTTGTCCTCCAGAATGAAAAGACACTAGCCAAAGCCTGTGAGAAAGCTCGAAACGACAAGAAGATGCTCCAGGAAGAGGTGACCAAGAGTCAGGCCGAGCTCTCCAAACTTAAGAAGAAACTGACAGAACTCGAGGCGCAGCTCAAGTCTGCCAGAGAAGAGTAATTGGAAGCCATTCTTCACATCTTTGTTCAACTGACTAGCAATCAAGAGTCATTAAGATTGGTGCTCTCCCGTATTTCCTAGTTTGGCTCAGATGATCTCTGAGAGGGAACGATCTAAAGCGCAGATGAAGGATCTCCAGCTGCAGCTCTCCGAGATGCACGACGAACTGGATCATTCCAAGAAAGCAGAGTTGATCAACACGGAAAAAGAAGTCCTTTTGAGGGTAAAGCCTCTCTTTGCCAATGGCGGAGGAGAAGATACAGTTGTTATCGTTTGTAATGAACTTGTTACTGGTCTCAGGAAATGGCCCAGCTGCGTACAGACTTTCAGGAGATGCTGCTGATGAAGGAGGAGCAGGAGGAGTTTCTGCAAGAGCAGGGGAAGGAGCTGACTGACTTGAAGGCGGCCATCAAAGATGAAGTGGAGACCCACGATAAATACATTGCGGCTCTCAAGCAAGAATATGAACTCGAGCTTGAACATCTTCTCAGGGATTTGGAGAAGACCAAAGAGGTGGGGATTTTTTTTTACTATTTTCATTTTATCATTCAGAATTGCAATCCAAACTTAGCAGAACTTTCATAACTCCAATCTTATAATGAAGAAGCCCATAAGAAGAGTGAAGAACTTCAAATTTAGAAATGACACTAGAGAAAATGTTGCACTATTTTGACAACCAACCGCATTTCCCCCTCCATGTCCAATCCATTCCTATTGTCCTTCTTCACAATTCTTCATTTGTTATCCTAACTAAGAGCAACAACATGCTTGGCCAAGAGAAGGTGGACGCATTGGAGGAGAGCGACGCTGCCAAGGAGAAGGTGCAGGAGCTAAACCGCCAAAGAGATCAACTCAAGGGAAAAGTGCAGGAACTGAGTAGTAAGGTGGATCAGCTGAGCTGCAGCGTTCAGGAATCCAAAGCCTCAGAGAGGTTGCAGGAGCAACGAATCAAGCAGCTTGAGGTTTTTTTTATTCATTTGCTTTGTCATTTCAGGCCCTCTCAAAGCGTTTTAAATGATGTCATGCAATCTTTGCCTTTCCTGTTTGTTTGTTCTAAAGAGGGAAAAGCAGCAGTTGGAGGAAACGTTGCAGGACGTGAGGAGGAATGAAGAGGAAATGTGTCAGTCCAACCGCTTGCTTTTGACTCGCCTAGAGGATGTGCAAGTAAAGGAGGGAAAAAAAATCTGAATAATAATGGGGCACTTTGTGACTCGTTATCTTGAACTGGCTTTGAAAATGTTGTCTTTTCACTTATTTTAGAGTAAACTGAGCAAACTCAATCACGAGCACAGGGACATGAAAGACAGGCTCAGGGGGGAGCGGAAACAAACGGAAGATTTGTGGAAGTGCAAAAGCGAGCTGGAGGATGAGAGGCGGCTGCAGGACAAGACGGTGGAACAACTTCAGAGGAAGGTACCATCCCCACCCCGACTCAACTTTATCGGGGGGTGTCTACCTCCCCGCTTGTAAATCTGTCTCCTCAGATGAATAGCATCATGGAGGACTGCGAAGCGTCTACAGATGTTCTTCAGGGCCAGGTCGACGAGGCCAAAGAGAGGAGTCAGAGGGAGTTGACCGAGCTGCGCAGACAGCTGCAGGAAAAAGGAGCCGAGCTGGAGAAATCCCGATTGGCCGCCAAAAAGCTCCAGGACGAGGTGTGGCCCTTGCAAATCATTTTGCTGACTCGTCTAAAACGTGGGATCGTATGTCCAAGTCACTTATGAGCTACACCAACGGGCGACCAAATAACTCGACTAAACAACGATAGAAAGTTGTCATTAACTGTGTGTTTGTTCTGTGCTCAGCTACTCCCTCTGGAAGAGGATTTGCGGAGGTGTCACGGGGAACAGCAGCAGGCCCAGTCTGTGGCCCGACAGCTGGAGGAGAAAGTGGAAGAGTTGGAGGAAAGAAACGCAAGCACGATAGAGGAGCGCGAGAGGCATGTCAAACTCCTCCAGGTGAACAAATTACAGAACACGTTGATTTTTTTGGGTGGCAATTATTCGCCGTGGGTAACTTTTCCTCCAGATATTCAGCTTTCAGATGACCTGACTACTTTATACGGGTGTGGGATCACATGCCGCGAGGCGTTTGTGTCCTGGCACCATTATTTGTCTTTACCTCTTCTCCGCGGGCGGGACGGCGCCACCGCGGCAGCATCTCACGGCTCGACAGTGTTTGTCTTGCTGATGACAAAACATTACATAGTGACATCAAGTGTGTTGACACTCCACGTCAAGCGAGGAAGCCTTTGTTTACTCAGAAAAGTTCTCCAACCTTTTACCGAGCGTGAATACTTGAACCATCCTTGACGCCCTGGGAGGGACATTTTCTTCATTCCTATTTTTTTTAACCTTCTTTTTTTCTTAGGGTCGCATCGGTCAGTTGGAGGAAGATATGAACGATGAACGCAATACCGCCGATCGCCTGATGGAGCGATTGGACAAAACCAAAGAGCAGGCAAGTTCACATTCTATGGTATATATTACATCGAAGCCTTTTTTGCTTCATTTGAGAAGATTCTGTCAAGGGTCAACCTGCTCATCATAAAATTGTTCAATCACGAACAGATGTGCAAGCTCCGATCTCTCCACAGCTGCACATATTGTTTTTATATACATTGCGCTCACATTGTAGCCACGCTGAGGTACAGCCTCCGCTCCTTTTGTTATCCTATTCCGGCAAGGATAGGATCTTTTTATTGGCTGAAGTAGGCCACGGTTCATGTATGCAAAGCACTGGGGACTAATTGACACAAAACACTGTTTTGGGTGCAGTGCAAAGATACAAAACGGCCAACTATTGTGTATGCTGCTGATTCACTTTCCCTTCAGTGGGCCTCTGAATGTTATTAGAGAGGAAAAGGCTGCTAGGATTAGACAGCATTTCCTCTTTTTTTTAATGAATTCCATCTCAGCTGAAAGGGACTCTTTCAATGAGGGTTTTCTTAATAAGGGAGGTTGCAAAAGAGATACTATATAAACATTTTATTGGCTTTCACTGAGACTGTCATTCATCTAAGAAATGTATACACAACTTCACTCACTTTTTTTCTATTGTAAATTGTGTTGCATGTGATTACATTAGACTGTGTTATATTATTGAAGTGCATTTGACGGTGTACTGTTCATGCCGTTTATTAGGTGGATCAAATGAGGAGTGAGTTGATGCAGGAGAGAGCAGTCAGACAAGATCTGGAGTGTGACAACACAAGCTTGGATAGACAGGTAAGATAATAAAAAAATGCAATTCACTATTATATTTTGGGTAACATTTTCCCCCCACAAGGTAACAGTCAGTAGTAACTGTTTCTAGTAGCATATTGCACAGTAACAGAAGACAGCCGCCAGTATAATAAAGTATACTACAAAAACAGCCAGTTGGCAAGATGGCGGAACGACCACAAAATCTCAAAGGAATTGCAATGTCTCTCAAAAATAGGGACACAAAAATGAGAATGATCACAGTAAGACAGAAAAGCTTCTGACGGCAGGAAAACTCGAAGGACAAGTATGACGATGATGAATTCATTCTCATTTGGGACATTTCTCCATTTCATTTCCTGTGTCAGAATAAAGACCTGAAGAGCAGACTGTCTCATTTGGAAGACTCGCAGAGGACCAACCAGGATTCTCTCATTTCCAAACTCAACAGTCGCATTCAAGAACTGGAGGAGCGCTTGCAAGGAGAAGAAAGGTAAGCGCTCCTCGGACCTATTTTGCCCAATCGTTTCAACGACGACTCCACCGATTTTTCCCCCCAGGGACAACAACGCCCTGCAGCAAGCCAACCGCAAACTGGAGCGCAAGGTGAAGGAGATGAAAATGCAGGCCGACGAGGAGCGCGCCAACCTGCAGACGCACAGGGACCAGGTATGTGATAGCGAGTCGCCACGCAAACAAGCTCGCCCGTCTGACTCTCCGCGAACTGCGCAGCTGACTCAGAGGCTGAAGACGGCCAAGCGGCAGATGGACGAGGCCGAGGAAGAGATCGAGCGCCTGGAGCACGCCAAGAAGAAGCTGCAGCGAGAGCTGGAGGAGCATCTCGAGGCCAACGAGCAGCTTCACGGACAAATCGACGCCATGAGGAAAGACGTGAGGTGAGGCCCTCGCTTCTGAACATGAAAAAGTCCTGCTCAACTCCACCAGATGTCCAATCGCCAATAAGAGAATGGAAGCAAATGAACGAATCTTCATTCGCCTCCACTTTCCATAGTGCCAACAGATTGCACATCTACTTTTATTGAACGCATTTAAATCTATAGCGGAAGGATGAAAAGAGCCAAAAATTGGACGTCTATCATCCTCAATGGCAGTGGAAGACTGAGCTCTGAGATTATTTGGACTGTTTTTTTTTTCTGCAGGCGCAAACGAAAATCAGTTCACACGTTTAAAGTGGCGGAGGACGGAGACGGCCCAGATGACACGGGTTCCGATTAACGGGACGTCACTTTTAGGCTTCATCGGACGCTCTTTTCAGTAATTCTATTAACAACTGGTAACTCTGGCATTGTGTGAAGACTGGCCTCTTGTGGCGACCTTTGTAACTTACCCAATGTGCCAAATGCAACCGAGTGGATTTAACATGTTGGACTTTTACAAAATGAATATTTTAGTCTACGGGTGTCAAACTCAAGGCCTGGGGCCAGATCCGGCCCAACACAACATTTCGAGTGGGCCGCAAAAGTAAATCATGTATATTGACTCCATGTTTATCACAACAACAACAAAATACTACTAAAGATCACATATTTCTCAATAAAAAAAGAATGAGTACCGAAATCAGAGATTGTGTTTTTTTTTCCTAATCAATCAAAATAATCAACCTCCGCAAAACAGCTGTTTGAACATAAACAAAAGTGCGGATGAACATTTTCCTGGATTTTTTGGCTTTTCAACTCCAAAAAGTTATCAAGAAAAAATATTTGGAATAAATATATCAATTCTCTTTGAAAGCTAATCATGATATATTTGGATGAGAAATGGCCACCACAATATCAGAAAATCATGCAAAAGAAGGAAATAGAACTTTTTCCCTAAATAAAAAGGCAGATTTTATCTGAATTATCTTTAACGGTTATGTTTTGATGTTACATGCTGTTACTGTACCCCCCCCCCCCCCCCCCCCCCCAGTTAGAAACTGAGAAAAAACAAAACCCAGCTTCCACATGGTGATAATCATTCAAACAGGCAGTCACGACACACTCGCAACCAACCACACGTGTCATTCTCCGTTACTGGAAATTGTGATGGTTGTGCGAGCGGATCAATTCTGCCCGCTGAATGGCTGAATTTAGGCAGAGGCCACTGGCATGCCATCCACTCCGCGGCAAGCCAATTTTAATGATAGCAGTCAGCGCGGGCAATCTTTGGAACCACACGAGAAAAGGATGAGGAAACACTGTGCAATCAAACATGGAATATTCAAGGAATTCCTGGCAGAATTCCTGGGGACCTTTGTTTTGGTTGTAAGTACTAGCTTGCTTTAATTATTCGTTTTAAAATATTATAAAGTTTCCCAATCATTTGTGTTTTAAATGATACGCTGGCTCGGTATAGTTCAATACACATTTTTTTTCACAAAATAAATACAAATATGATTAGAAAAATGTCTAATTTGTCTATGGGGCCTAGTGAGTATATGATATGCTTTATGACATAACAATAGGAAGCGGTATGTATTTTTTCCCTCATATTCTTTTTGGTTTAGTTGTTTGGCTGCGGCTCCGTTGCTCAAACGGTTCTGAGTCGAAACTCTTTGGGCGAGCCGCTCACCGTGCACATTGGCTTCTCCGTTGGACTGATGATGGCGGTTTACGTGGCCGGTGGAGTATCAGGTAAATAACCAAAAACTAGGAATTCTTTCAGTGAAACAAACATAAAATGGATGTTCACATGGGTTGTTAGTCGTATGCAAAAGCGTCAGACAGATGAATGGTGGTTCATCTCCGTGCGGCCATGAGGTCAATGAGCGTGCGCTAACCATTGATTTGGTGGTGCCAGGCCTAATTCAACCTTTCCGGGGTCGTCCGTAACCAGCGGCGCTGAATGTCCTGCGAGTATCGATCACTGTGACGCCATTAGTTTGCCATTTTTACCGCAGGGCCTAATAGTTAAATAAATAAAGATTTTACATGGTAAGCCTAAATGTATTAATCCTTAAAATATGAGATTTGTGGTATTTTAAAATCTCGTACCCCATAAAAATTGGCGTACATGTGCATTGACATCACATTTTGCATCTTGACCTTTTGTGTAAAAGCCTTCACGACTTACTCACTACACCAGACTTATAATTAGATTATGGCTTTGATTATCTTTTTTGAAATTATTATTTTCACTTTTTTTATTTTTAATAAAGAAAATTATAAATAGATAAAACGTGAATAAAAAATAAATGTGGCATTATCAATGGCAGCCAATGAGTTAAAAGAGTACCCTTTAATGTGGTTACAAAAAGCACCCCTTTCTCATTTTGGCCTGTGTTTTCCATCCAAGGGGGCCACGTGAACCCCGCCGTCTCCCTGGCAATGGTCATCCTTGGCAAACTGAAGATCTGGAAGTTTCCTTTCTACGTCATTGCTCAGTTTCTCGGCGCATTTGCGGGAGCCGCTGCAGTATTTGGATTATACTATGGTGAGCCTACATGCCTAATAAGTCAGAAAGTGTTTGGTTTAATATAAAAACTAACTAAAATAGGCAGTTTCCCCCCAAAATTGGGGTTCACATCTCAGAATATGTAATGGACAATGGTACACTGAATGATGTGGGTGGGACTGTCAAGTGTTCTATTGCAATGGCAAAGAAAGTGGAAGATTTGAAATGTAAAACCACTCCGAATATTCACAGATGCTTTCATGGACTTCACCAGTGGGATTCTGTCTGTGACGGGAATCAATGCGACAGGTCACATCTTCGCATCCTACCCGGCGAGGCACCTGTCCGTCCTCGGAGGGTTCATCGACCAGGTGAATTTACATCACCATGGCCCAATCACATGACTATTACGTCCTTAATCTCAGTCGGTCTCCAAATCCCCCCCCCCCCCCCCCAAAAAAAACGCAGAAATGTCGGTGACGCAAATTGATTGAGCCAATCATTGATTGGTCTAGGAACAACCCCCTCTTTTGTTCGGCTTAGTTTTGAGGTTGAATGGGCCATTTCCTGACATTCACCTTCCGGTCGGATCTATACAAACACTATTTTCCCATCTGTTAACTTAGTGCACTGATCCAAAGATAACACAGCAGGGTTACAAAGTGTTAAAAACCACTCACGTCAGTTTAGATACTTTGCAACTACTTTTCCTGGTTATCCAAACAATGGATGCTCACTTGGCTGATGCAAACATTTGTTTGTTTTTAAATCACTTTTCATGAATAGCCATGTGCTTACAAAAGTCTAAAAATCAAATACATTTGTGATTTTAGTCTACATTGGGATGGAAATGAACCAGTAATGACTCAAATGAAGTTTGACTTCAAAGCGTTTTTGGGCATCCGGAGCATTTTCTAGTATTTAAGACTGTCATGAAACTATCTTAATGTTCACAAAAATAAGCTTGAAGCAGTCAAATGGTTTGTATATCTTCCTCCTTGCAGGTGGTGGGCACTGGCATGCTAGTTGTGTGCATCTTGGCCATCATTGACGGCGGAAACATCGGTGCACCAAAAGGCGTCGAGCCACTGGCTATCGGACTCATCATCATGGCCATCGGTGTGTCTATGGGACTCAACTGTGGCTACCCCTTAAACCCCGCTAGGGACCTGGGACCCCGACTGTTCACCGCTCTAGCCGGATGGGGGATGGAGGTTTTCAGGTGATTGCATTTGGAATTTCATGGCAATTGTACCTTATGACTCACCCCATTTTGGACTTTTTCCAGACTTAAACTACCATTGAAGGCACATTTTTAAAAACAATTTTGAATGGCTGAAGTGGGGGACTGAAATCTATGCATACTATAAGCTGAAATGTAATATAACAACAGAGTTTTAAATGCTGTATCAATGTCCAGCATTAAGCACGTGCAAACCGGTAATGAAAAACAAATGTATCGATTGAAATAGATGATTAGGCAACGAGCATGGTTGGCTGATTATATAACGTCACATGCATTCAACAGACGCGATCGATTGTCGTGGTTGTTGTTCGATCTATGACAAACTCCGAAATGATCACCTACCGTGTGGGTCTCTACGCAGCACGGCAGACTACTGGTGGTGGATCCCGGTGGCGGGCCCCATGGTTGGGGCCGTGGTGGCGGCCGTCCTGTACTACTTGCTCATCGAGCTTCATCATCCCCGATGCGAGGCCGAGAAGCCCCAAGAGGAGGGGGCCGAGGAGGAGGAGGAAGATGAAGATGAGGAGGACGAAGACTGCAGTCTGAAGGACAAATATGAGATGATCACCATGAGTTAAAACTCAGTGGCATTTGCTGCCATGACACAAATCTGAAAGCCATTAGGTTTATGTGGGAAAAATATAGATTATATGGAGCTGATCGACATTGATCTAAACAATTTGAAACTTTGAAATACATTCTACTAAATCAAATGCCCGGATTAGAATGACGTGGCTAAGCAAGGCTTCAGCACATAAGGATTTTTCCTGGCATTATAGATTGTAGTTACACCTTCTTTGCCCAAATGTGCATAAAATGAGTCATCTACTCATCAATTTAAGTCCAAAGAATAGATGAGTGTGAATATGGTACTGTACTTCAGATGTTATAAACTGATTGGCTGCTATTGACGGCAATTGATGTCCTATCCATTTTGCCTGGCTGGGAGGCCAGAATTGGACTGGACGTCTTTTGCAGTTAATTGGAAAAAGATGATTACTCAATGCCAGCCGCCCCAGTCAAAACAAATTGACGTCTATAATTGTCAATGGCAGTCTGCTATGCGGTATGATTCTGTTCATTTGTGGTCGTTTAAGTTTTCTTTTTTTAAAACGTTTTTTGTTTTATTTTCTCAAGTGTACCTCATGCATTCCTGCCTTTCACTGTTTTGTTTGAATTAAATTTTTACAAACCAGTTGACAATATTATATATTTTTAATTTATAATATATAATAGTTAGTTTTATGAGATCCTTACCGTTCAGAAAATTGTAGTGATGAGCGTACGAGCTGGCAGCATGTTGACGCCCCCTCAAATCGTGCATTTTTAACATTAAAGCAAATTAAACAAATATTATTTCCAAACATAGCAGTATTTAAGGATTTGTTGTCACTAGTTTTGCCAACTGATTCACTTATTAAATCAACTCGGCATAGCAAACAAATGCACAGGCTTACAAATTTATTAGTTTTAATATAGTATCAGGTTCTTTTAACACAAACTTAAACTGAACTGTGGAAATGATGATCTGACTCACCAGGGAATGAATTTGCAGTGTAATAAAGTCGGATCTTTAAAAAATAACTGCTGTTATTTCACAAATGAATTTGAATGTCTGGCGGCTGTCTCTTCTCCCATTGATTTATGTTGATCCAACATGGGCCACACTGCCCCCAACAGTTTAAGAGTGGAATTGCAATTGTGTACTTACTACTATTTACAATTCTGCACAAAATATTGTGACCAAATAAATGTGTCATATTCTGTCGCACATGGGTCAAAATGAGTTAGTAAAGTAAAAAAGAAAAAAGCAAGCTTCTTCAGAGAGAGAGAAGCTAACAGTAAACAGTGGTCTAATTTATTGAATGAGTTGTTTAATGCATTTCAAGTACTCCAAAAAATTACATCTCTTTGCACAGTACAATTGAATGTTTTTGCTTTTTTTGTAAGAAATGTTCAAAGTGAACAAAAGTTTTCCAATACTGTATAAAACACAGTGAACATTAAAATCAGACAGTAGTATTACTTTTTAATCGTGTGATCTTTCGGCCTACATCACCTATACGACATTTCAAAATCAATTTGGACATTGCAGTGCACGTTTAGATAAAATATTTTCCTTTTTTTAATTTTTATTTTTTACCAAGACTATGAAATGAGAAGTCAATTTACAGGCATTATTCTTCTGCTCTTCTAGCCAAACCATGCCACAGGATATCAAAGACAAAAATGAGAATGTCACATTTAATCCATCACACTCAATTTTTATATATATATATCATTGATGACAGTGGAGAGGAAAAGTATTATAAGCAAACTCCAGTTGAACTAGCACATATAAGAACATAAATAACTTAAGAGGTTTGTCACATAAGAGAACATCTTTAAATTGGAATGAAACAGAAAAGAATCAACAGATGTATCAAAATGTAATTTTCAGTTTTCGATGAAATGCAAATTTTCAAAGAACTGTACAAGTTTACATCTTCGATTCTGGAGCCCCAAAAAAAAAAAAAGACATTTAAACAAGAGTCAAAATTTTTTTCATATTTTTTTTATCAAAAATGTTAATACAGACATAAGTCTGATTTGGTTGCGTCACACGTGACATTAACTGTGACACTTTTTCCTCTTCAGAGCAAATCCCTCAGGACAGTGTTGTAAGACATTACTTGTGAATTGAACTGCATGCACTCTATTAAACGTAATAATGCCAAGATAAACTCAATTCCAAATAACTACATAATGCTAAAAAATTATGTGCTTAATTGTTAAGTGTCAAAGTATTAGTCTGCCTGCCAAAGCATAAACAATCGTGCTGAGGCCATGGAATTATGTTATTTAGTGAAAGGAAAAAATAAAATAAAATACAAGCGGTTTAATTTAGGAAGTGAAAGACGGTGGAGCAGCAAGTCAATGTAATATGTGAAAATCTTACTTCAACAAAACTTTCTTTCATTTTCACATTAATTGTCATCAGTATATTGTTGAGATAAATCCTGGACTAATCAAGTCATATTAAATGAATGCCTGTGCATGCCCAGAAAAGTTAAGATTTTCTATTTGAAGAACAACTTTTGAAACACATACACCCCACATCATTTTGAAACATACTTCCATACGCTTCAGTAAGACTTTTAATCAAAGTGACAGTCGCCTTCAACTTCTGCCGTTTTCCTTATTTCTCATGGCGGTTCTATTTAGTGGTTATTTATTTTTCATTCAGCCCAATTAAATGGGTAAAACGCAAAAAGATGCTTTTTTTTTCTCCCAATAAGCTTCCCACACATGCCACAAGCAAGCTTGAAATAAAACAATGGAAAGATGAGCATTGGGGATATTAGAAGAAAAAAAAAAAAAGGATATGGTGACTACGCTCAAACTGAGAAGCGAGCGACCCAAAACGAACGAACTCCACCTGATTGGGCGACCGCAGAGAGGATCTGACAAGATCCAAGGAACTCCTGCCGACCGTCATTCCTTCGTTTATGTGTTAAAAGTCCTGAGAGTGCTAACCAAAACATAAAAGAAAAACCAAAACAAACAGACAAAAAAAAGAGTGAAGAATTACACATTTACAGTAGAAGAAATAGTTCGTTTTCACTTATGATACACTAAATATGTACAGTCACATGCAGGAGACTGTCCGCACGAGAGAACGGAGCATGTGTCTTTCGCCCATTTGGGCAAATCCAAAAAAAGTGGCGCCGATCCCCCGCCGAGTGTATCTCTCTCCTGTTTGTGGCGAAAACGGCGCAAGAAAAGCACGCGACAACTCACCGGCGGCCACAAGCGCGTCACTCGAGACGACATCGCAACAGAACCCAAACACAGCACAAAAGTGGACTAAAGCTACAGATGGTTCCTTAAAACTCCTTGGCACTCCTTTGAAATGAAGCGAAACGAGATGACCGTGGAAAACAGAAGCCAGATTGCGTGGCGGCGGCGGCGGTGGAGGAATTCTTGAGTCGCCGGCTTTTTCCTCTTCTGTCGCGCGTCTTGGAGATGGCGGAGACGGACGGCGGTGACCGACGAGCTTTTCTTTGGATGGAGTGACGCTTAAGTTTCCCACTGTAGGCACAAGGAGGAGCCAAGGCATTGGAGGGGGTGGCGGGCGGAGGGGGAGAGCTTTTTCTTTTCTTTTTTTTTCTTTTTTGCGGGGCAGCGCTGCAGAGGTCTCAGCGTCTCATTTGGCCCATCTGATAGTTCTCTCTGGGCTGGCGATGGTGCCGTTGGTGCTGCTGTTGCTGCTGCTGCTGGGACTGCCGCTGAGGCTGCCTCTGGCCCTGCCGCTGACCGCCGTGCTGCGACTGATGCTGCACTTGGGAGTTGGCGTGCTGTTGCGCTCGCCGTCGCTTCAAAGTGCCTGGGGACAGAGGGAGGATCTCAATGAGATGTATTAAAAAAAATAGATCGCTCTCCTCCCAAATATTGTGGTTAGGTTAAAGAAAATTGTTAGAAACATAAATACAAAATAAAAAACCTTGATGTTCGGATTCTGCCAATGAAATATGATAGAATTTTAGTTTTTTTTTTAAATATAAATACATTGAATATTATACATTTTACTTGGGCTTGCACATATTTGAGCAGAAAAATAAGAAAAATTAAATATATTTTTAAAATATTATAATAAATACATGAATTGAAAAATACTTTTCAACACTTTACGTGATACATTTTTATATATTAGCATATTAGCACAAGGAATTTTTATCACTATACTCAATCACGTGCATGGACTCACCCGGAAGTGGTTTTGGCGGCGGAAGCTTGGGGTTACTGCTGGGTGTATGTACACTACAGATCTTAATGAAGCCAGCCATGAGCATAATGAGAGCGATTCCCATCAGCAGTACTGCCCACCAGTGGGCCTGAAAGTCAAATCAAATCAAAGATTTACATGGTAAACAGACACTACCAAAAATAGTTTAAATTATCTACACCTTTTTACCATGCCTTAAGTATTTTACATTGGTTCACATTCACACACCATTGTTCTAATGCAGTATTAGGTTTCCATAATTATGTTTACATAGTTTTCCCCCCAAATGAAGAATGACATTCAAAGCCTATACTTCCCAGGATTTTTTTTCCTTCTTTCTATATAAGAGATTTTACTTACCACAATCCACTCTGCAATGTTTTCATAAAGCTCCGGGTTGAAAATGGCCTTCTTGAGGCGAGCGAGGGGGCCGTCCGCATCCACCAGACGGCACTTCATGAACACGTCGCAATAACCCTTGAAATCGTTGCACGGCGAGCCAGCCGGCAGGGTGGTCACTTTCTTGTTGAAGAAACGAGCCAGGCGCTCCGAACCCGTGCTGCTGCATGTGTTGGGATTCACTGGAGAGACAAAACACGGTGAGAAAATGACAGGAGGCAAAAAAAAAACCCTCTTGGGGCGACCGTTAAAGCACGTGACTCACTCTTCTCCATGCAGCACACGTGACAAAGCTCCGTTTCATCCTTTCCTTCTTGGCTGGCGCACGTGCAGGCTTCCAGGCCGTACTTCTCACAGATGGAGCCGGAGCAGCCCTGTGGGCACGAAACGGGGGTGCCAGAGGAATGTCAGCCACGTGACAGAGGGGCCTTGAATCTCAATGACTTCCAATCACTCACCCCGTTCAGACAGACTTGAGTTTCGCCGTGGCAGGCGGTGAAGTTGGCCTTGGGCTCCGATGACGGACACTGTGGGCTCACTCCGTTACACATGCCCTGATGAGCGCACTCCGATTCGTCCCTGCACTTTTCGTTGCGCCCCTTGTGGCCGCACTCGGGGGTGCAACAGGGACCTTGGCTGGGACTGAGGGCCAAAGTGGAAGATGTTAGCTTGGTTTGGAAATGTACAGACGGAGAGTTTGCAAATCTACCTGCAGATTTTGTTGGGCTTTAATTTGCACTTCTTGTTATCGGGCTGGTTGGCATCGTAGCAGCACTGATCCCTGCACTGGTCACTGTAGCCGCAGTCACACTCTTCTCCTGGCTCCACCAGGCCATTTCCACAGATGGGCTGACCAGACTCTGGTTGGTAAGGGAAGAAATATGAGAAAAAATGTTCCCGGCGACAAGACATCTGCTACAAGAATCTTACTTGGGTTCAGATCTGCTGTATTGTGACGGTCGGCAATCTTATTTTTTAAGACACTTTTCAAATCTGTCATAATCACCCACTGCTCCCCTTAAACTGCAATCAACCCATCCAAGCGCTGGGTGAAATTATCTATTTGGAATTAGCCTAGAATTGTTTTATTTTTATTTTTATTTTATTTTATTTTTTTTTGGGGGGGGGGGGGGGGATAGTGGATTTTTGCTGAATCCATCTCCCACTCAATGTATATCCTTAAATC
This sequence comes from Stigmatopora nigra, assembly GCF_051989575.1. Taxonomy (NCBI): domain Eukaryota; kingdom Metazoa; phylum Chordata; class Actinopteri; order Syngnathiformes; family Syngnathidae; genus Stigmatopora; species Stigmatopora nigra. The sequence continues at coordinate 12,679,462 of NC_135509.1, read as the reverse complement.
ATTACTCTTCAAAAATACAAAGCATTGCATGGAGCCAAAGTTATTGAAAAAAATATGAGTTTTTATGCATATATCTATTTAACCCTGCTGGAGATATCTGCTTTAAATAGAGCAATGCGGTAAAGAAGTGGGTGTAAAATAAATTTAAAAAATCCCCCATCTGATGATAAAATACTGGAATAACGCTGATATTTTCTTGACAGCCAATGCAACTTCTTACATTTTAAGTTTTTCCTCAAACAGCCTACTACTTACCAACAAAACAGTTGCTTCTCTTTTTCTCCAGCACCTGGCTGATGTTGCGCACGCTACATATGGAGAATTTGTTGTTGTTCAACTTGTCTCCTGACGTAGCTCTCGCATACATGATGTAATTGCCCTTCTCCTTTTTGTCTTGGCTTTTGGCTTCACCTGGCGTGCACTCAGACCCGGAGTCATGCTGTGTATTAGCGAGGGGAAAAAAAAAACCATAAACGTTAAATGAAAATGAGGAGACAAAAGGTAGCCATGCTCCATCTAATCCTTCTTACTGCCAGTGGAATGAATTATTATATGAACTACTCACCGGGGATCCAAAGTTGTGCCCTACTTCATGCGCAAAGGTGATATGGGAGACTTTAGGAGGCACGTGGGAGGCGTAGTTTTGGACTGTGATGATGCCTGTGTTGAGAGATTTCTTCTTTCCATCCGAGTACAACTTGCTTTTTTCACAGATCCCTCCAGAACTCCCTAACAAAGATAAGCACATTTTTTTAAACAAGCGTTCCTCCAAAGCATGCATGTAATGTTGTGAGATAAGCGAGATTTTTTTTTAAAAAGAGATTAGAAATACTAGTTTTATTATCTCCACAAAAAATACTTGACTGTGTTTGCCATTAGTCACTCAGTTAGAATGAAAGACCAAATAGTACTGGAATGTCTTCAACACAATGTTTCAACTCGTCATGGCAAAAGTGAATGGAAAAGGTTTTAAACCAACCGAAAGCAAAAACTTCAAAATTCCTATCAAGTATTTCTGCCTATAACTCAAGAGATTCAGAACTAATTTCATTTTCAGCACTTATTTTCAAAAAGATTCCATGTATTTATAAAATTATCATCAAATAGACAAATAATGATTAATCTGACTGGGACAGTAGTATTAGGGTACCTGAGGGGGCTCCCACCCAGGCCAGACCCAACACGCCATCATCAAAGTCTCGGTCGGTGAAGACATAGGCCAAACAGTAGTCGTCGTGGTTCTGCTCAGAGTTCAGCTCCAGGAACTTTTCCACGCCAATGTTTTCAAAACGAAACGGGTTGGATCTGTCCTTCTCGTCACTGGTGGTGTTTATCTATTTGGGGGGGGGGGGGGGGGGGGGTTGTTTAGAGGAGAAACGGTGAGGAGTATTTCCAACATAAACAAAAGTGAGTGCAAAGGGCTTAAATAGAAGTCTTACCCGGATTCTTTTCACCATGAAACTGATGTTGCGAATCCCTAAGAAATCTGTGCCTTGATAGATGGCATTAATGGCCTTGACATGGCTAGAAATCTGAAAACATATGACATGATTACACATGACCACAAGAATTAGAGGAACTGATTGTTTTTTTTAACCACAAAATGGTGCTTCATTTTGATGATTTTTGAATAAACTGAATGAAAAGTACATGAATTGATTGAGAAGAACTGAAATCCTTTTCACCATTACGATTGTTCTTTTGCAGTAAGTCTATTCATTTGTATTGATTCACCATTTAGCTAAAGTGTGACAAAAAGCTTGAAACAAAGGGAGCTGTCCGTGCTAATGAGCGCGCAGAAGGTTCCGAGAGCAAATGTCGTGAGTCACTATAGCGTGTCATGTTACACAATCAAGCGTGCGTTATGAGTGGCTCACTTAATCCCACGCAAGCTCATCTGTTTATTTGCATCCCACCTGAGCAATGACAGCCTCTCTTGTCTTGTAATGCCTGTAGAAGAGGTGATCTGTTTGGATGAAGAGCTGGCATGTGTTTTTCTCAGCTTGCGCCATCCTCTTCTTTCTCAACATCACAGATTCATTATCCACTGCTTCACTGTGGAGTGGCTGGTGACAAAGGAGGAAATGAATTGAACATCAATCAAACATAGTATAGAGTGCAGACATTAATAACAAAGCCCTTGCTGGATAAACCATATCTGATATCTTTTATCCTCTCCTTATATTGGTGACCTAACCATTGGTTATATACCATAGTACTATGTGGTCAATGTAAAAACAGGCTAGTGTGATTTTTCCATCACCACCAATGACGGCAAGTGATTTAAAATGTGTGTTGACGTTCTTTCACGTTGCTAGTATTTTAGCTTTTTCAGCAAGATATACAATTAGTAGCAACTTGAGAAGTTAACATTTGATGGTAGCTAACTGAAACTTCCATATTGTGCACAGGTATGAGTGTCTGTGATCATGTATGTGTGTGTAATAGAGCTTTTGTGTTGGATCTCATTCCAGACAAAACTTAAGAGTCATCATTTTAACTTCATTACAGGACAACATGTGTGGGTGAAAGTTCACCTTGAATGGTTCTTCTATAGCAGAGGATTGGTATTTTCTCATCTTCTCAAACACGGAGCTATCAGCACATCCTCCCTCTGGGCCATACTTGTGAGGATAGTCTAAGTGAAAGAGGCCGACACAACATTGTCAGGATTATGGAGACATTGTTAGCTTCTTATCCCCCTGAGTCACTCTATTTGCAATGCTATTCATGATCGGGTAATCGCTATCCACACACGCCACCTGAGCCTTTGTACGCTCATTTTCTTTACCGATTCTCATATTGAACAGATTGAAAATGTGAAAGAGGACTAAAAAAAATGAAATCTTGAGTGTTGCTCACTATCCCAACCATTGCTCAATAGACAGGTTTAATGAGCCAAAAGCCTGAGAGAAATATCATGTTCTTCAGCTAATGAGCACCCTGGGTAGCAGTGCTCTTAACGGGTGTCTCACACCACTCCGCCTCCATCAGTTCGATGGGATTGACCTTAGACATTCCGATCGTCTACCCATATGTAATCAGAAAATGACACAAAAGCGCTTTCTGCATGGCCGCTTTGAATAATTGTGAGCGTGTTGTTGTCAAGAACTCACGTATGTCGTCCTCGTGATACATGACAGAATGGAAAGGCACGTCTTTGCCCTCCAGGTATCGCTCAGTGGGTTCCACGTAGTAGTTGCCGTGGTAACTTTGTATGAAGCCCTCAAATTTGCCATCCACGATGGAGCCGTGAGCCAATGTGCCCTTCTCACCTGAAGGAGAAATTTGATAGATTTTATTTGAGAGGCAGGAGACAGCAAGAAATTGAACCACAGAAGCAAAGTGGTGACGGTGGATTATAAAAATTGCACGTCCCAAAGAAAAGCAAACAAGCATGACGGCGTGATGACGAGCTGACTCGACCAATGTGACATCAGTGGTGATTCGTCCTGGTCCTTATTGTCACTGTGCGCCAATTGTTTAACGTCTGCCCAAGGGCCCGATTACTCCTCGTCTTTCCTTTGTGAGTGAACGTGAACCAGATAATACCTGTTTAACGAGTGCGGATATTTGGCCCACGTTCAAACGGTTACAGGATTAACGGGCATTAACATTTTGGGGAAAAAAGAAGGCTTAAACAAATGTGGCATATCAATTAGTAGTTCAGAAAATGATTGTCTTTATTTTACCAACCTTGTGATTTTCTTTTTAGAAAACAGCATTTTGCTACATTTTAGTTTTAAATTCCCTTTTCTTTAGAGAACTATTGATCAGCATGAGCCTTGATGACTACTTTTAAGAACGTATTAAAAAGGTACCATTTGTTCTATGGTGTTGAGAGCAATGGATTCCTTTCTAGTCATGCAAAACAAAAACCAACAGGAAAATGTTTCCACTGATGTCGTTTTCTAATGGGAGTTTCCATACTCTCTTGCATTTTTTTCAAGTCACGTGATCAATATTTGTTCCTTTGTGTCTTTGTTTCAAAGGTTGAAATGATCTATTTGCGTAATTCCCCTTGGTTGCAAAAGCCTTTATAGATTCTGCAGTGGCATGTTTTCTTTCTTTTTTTTAACTCACTGCCAGTGTGCTGCAAAAGCAAATGACTGGCCTAACCGAGCCTCTTTTGTAAACAACCTCATTCTCCATTTGGCACCACGCATAAACAGCACTTTGTACAATGCAGTACACTTATACAGTAATGTAAAAACACAAACCATTAAAGATTGTTTCATAAGCACCCTCTGACAGTCACACACAAACTAAACATGATTGCTTTTGTTAAGATAAAATGCAGTAGTCAAACACTTGAATTGGATATTATTACATTTTGCAAGAGGTCAAACTATGAAATGTGTCTGGTCTATGCATAACACATTCATTTCTCACCATATATTTCTCCAGTGTAAATGTGAGAAGTGTCAAACGTTGATTCTTCTCCTGAAACATCCAACTTCATGTCTGGTGCAAAGAGAGTAGTATCTCTCTTCATGCGAAGATTAAAATGCCTGAAATTAAATCAAGAAGAAACATTAACAGAAGTTGGAAATTTTGGATCCATTCATGCATCCTTTGGGAAATGGGATATATAGTCAAAAAATGGTTTGACTGCAGTAGAATATATTGTTTCTAAATAGGGAAGAAATAAAAGCAAATGTCGGGTATATTTGGACATTTGCAAGCGCTATTTATCTTTTAGGTGTAGATGTTGCACAATAAATGGAATGTTCAGTGGAAAGGTTTTGCTGAACAAAATTCAAACGGGAAAAGAAGCTGACACGTAGGAAACGGGCGTCTTCCTTCCGTGTGTTCTGCAGCTCTTATCATCCTCCCGCCTATTAAGCAGAATCTGTAGCTTGCAACAGCGGGCTCAGCTCGACGCACGATGACAAACAGTCTTGCTGAGCTCCAAACCAGATGGTTGTGGAGAGTGTGGAAATGATTTACTAAAACACCCCATTTCCTCAAATTATAAATAGGATCCAAAAAAAGGTCTATTAATTGGTTTAACATGAAGGCTTTTCTTATGGTACCTCAAAGAAAAAATCCAGTCACACTTTGTAAATTAGTATTTCTTAGCATGTTGGTTTTTCATTGGCTTAAAAGTAACGAGAAGTATTCAGAAAGGGCCACAAAATAAATAATAAAAATTTAAAAAAACACCTTGATGCTACTGCAGCAAAGTAGAAACTGGAGTACAACGCCACAGAACCAGAGCAAGCTAACATTATAAAGATATTTTTGTCAGTTTGCAAATGTTCCAACTATACGTGGGTGATAAATTTGTTGGCAAATTCCTGAAGTTCTCTCTGCTGTAATGGACCATACAACTATAATAAAAAGTCTAACAGATGAAGCACAAATAGCAAATAACAGATACATAACTGTGAACAGTGTATTAATAAAAGAATGAAACTGAGGGAAAGCACACATCACAATTATAAACAATTATGCAGTTAAAGGGTATTGTTGAAAAACACACTGCTCATAGAGGAGCAAAGTTACAGTGGACTGGTTTCACTAACTGCTTTATTTCATTCTAATACAATGGCAGGCTTTGACCAAGTTATAAAGTTCACGCTTGCTAAGTTTCACTTCCACCCATTGGTAGCAAAACTCAGCATTTTCAGCAGTCCACACCCTTTTTACAAGGTGAATCAGACTCATGTCAAACACTACTTTCATTTATTACACAAGAACAAAAGTTATAATCAGACAGGAAATCAACTGTTATCCTTTTATTGTGTTATAAAGTCACCAACGACAAAAACTGAAACTGTGTCACCGAGTTGACCTTCCGCCGCTGAGTGTGTCGGTTGTTTAATTTAGATTCCCCTTCCTATTAAGATATCAGCCATGTTAATTTCTCAACATGGATTTTTATAATAGGGGATGAGAAGACATCTATGATAATATACTAATATCTAGTATAGTAATGAAATTAACTAACCTTCCATGAGCATGAAAATCTAAATGTAGAAACTGGTCTTGTTGGGAGATTGCCCGCTTGGCTCGCTGGTGGTTGCTGTGTACCAGTTGTGTGTCATAGGAAAGACCTTCATAGTGCCGGATGTACTTGTTTAGAGGATTCCTATAGTGTCCTGTTTGGAGAGGAAAGACCAAGACAAACGCTACAGTATTAGGTTTCCAGAAGTAAAAAAGACTTGTAAGAAATTTAAAGGCAGCAATCTGTTCATTGGACAAAAAATGTCCAATTTGGCAGCTTATGAGATCTCAAGATCGCTCAGATGCATGTTCATGCTAATAATATATTCATCCACATTCAAGGGGTAATATACCTAAGTAAATCTATGATAACACTGCCAAATAAAAAGACAGGTTTGAAAGCGTTACCAGGGTGTGTTTGAATTGGCAAGGTGAAAGAAAATTACAAATTAGCCAATTATGACATCAAAGCGCTCAAACCATGTAACATGTATTTACTATATTTTGTCAATGGAATAATTGCTAGGACACTTGACATTTACGGTTAAAATTACAGATGGGGAAAAAAGACCCAGTGTATTGCGTTTAAAGTGGGAATATGTATTTAAATGAAATGGAACTGCTACCGCTCTCATTTCTATGATCAACAACAGCCCCAAATGTCAAAGTAGAATTATTTCTCCACATAAAGAGTGGGTGGTGGGCATGAAAAAGAATATTGCTTGGGCACCTCCAGCCATTTCTTCGTCTGCTTCGGAGTCCAAAAGCTGCCTGAATTCCATTCGGACAAAAGAAAACAACGCAACTCTCGGAAATGTGCAGCGTATAATGACAGTGATGGAACTATCTGCCGAGTACTGCAAAGAATGTGGAGGCTCATATTATGGAAAGCGATGGAAACCAACAGGGGGTATTTTCAGTAAAAGCACTATGTGATTCCCTGTAATTATGGCCGAGAAGCAGAATTTCCATCATCCAGAATAACAATGTAAAAGCTGTTCTAAATAAACTGAGCTTTGGTTATTTCACCACTTGTGCATTATGAAAAATTTAGGTGTTAACATTAAATTTTTCATTGAGGTGAGTACCAGAGCTTAAGACTATTTAGAAATATTCCAAAAAGACATTCATGTCATTAGGTGAAAAGAAGGCCTACGTCATTTCAAATTTATTCCAAAAAGATCATAAAAATCATGAAATGAGCTTTCAATGAGAGCCCACATATAGAAAAATGACTTCTGGTATCTTTTTGATTTTGCTAAATATTGTTTATCTGATATAATCATTTCCTATATAGATTTGAACTTTGGTCAGCGTATCAATGAACAACACAGTTTTTGTTTATTTTCTTTATGTCGATATCGAGAATGAAGGAATTGAGACAACAAAATGTAGATGACGCTCCAGTGATGTACACATGTGGCAAATTCACAACTCGATCACACCCACAAAAGAACCACATACACGCGTCACCGTGAAAAATGTACTTGTTGACCTCCATTGACGGTGACAGATGTCCAAGCCAATTCAATTGTTTTGGAGATCTACCAACATCAGTGGCAGTGAATGCGTTAAGAACCAATTCACGAAGATTTATCCTATGAATATAAATATGAACTTTTAAAAAAACTATAATTTCTTTTCTATGGGAAAAACAAATATAGACTCGGTCAGGCAGGTCATGTTAATCCGCAATGGATTCTCGACAGAACTGACAGGAAATTGTTGTTGTTTTTTTCTGGACCAACAGAAAAATGGCTAAATCTATATAACTACTTGAATCAAGTGTCTTTAAACACCAAAAAAACAAGCAACGGTAGTGCATTCCAACAATTAAACATGAAAAATAATCGAAAACCAAAACCTTTATTGATAGTATACCTCCCTGGTGTTGATTTATGTACCAACATACCTCTCCCGTTAGCTAAAAAATAAGAGTCATTTACCAGTGTAGGTAGTCGCAAGACATGACAAAAACTGGATAAACACTTTAAATAAATTGTTTAAATGTAACGTGGCAAGCAAAACGTGTAGATTGACTTTTTCTCGGCCAGGTATATTCAAGAAAACAAAAACAGTGAGGCTTAGCCTCAAGCTAACGATGCGCCGAGGGCAGTCAAGTCAGCTTCTCCCATCTTCTCCCAACAATGGACGTCGGGGACACGGGCACCGAAATACAGCATAAAGTGGCGAGATGAGCGGTGACAACACGCGGAAAAAGAGCAATAACGTGCTTTTATTTCAACGCGCCGCCCGAATGGGCGCGCGACTTTCCGACGCGTCTCGCTTTTGAAGAAAGAACGCGGCGATAAGGGTGCACTCCCCTTCATAACAAGTAGGCCCCGCTCATCCCGAACATTAGCCGCGAAGCTAACCGGGCAGCCTTTCGGCAAAGCCCTTCTCCACATATTTCATCCGCGGAGGCTCCCCCTCGTCAACAAAACGTCCGCGCTCACCTTGAGTGTCATGTATGAAGTAGGCGAAGAGGAGCAGTTGTAGGAGAAGCATATCGGATACATCCATTGCTAAAGCATTGATGCCTTTTACACTTTATTGTCCTAGTTAGATAGGCGGCGCAGACGCCCTGTGTGTTTATTGCAGCTTCGCCCCCTCGATCCTCCGCGTGACGTCACACGCAGCGCAGTTGCTATCCCTTCCCCCGAATGCGCCCGGACATTTTATTAGGTACATTTGTACAAACAACATTCAAAGAAAAAAAGGTTTATGTGCTCACATTGAAGGAAAACTACACACACCCTTGATTTCAGGGTAGAAAATATCATTTTTATGGGTAATATAAAAACTCTGGTCAAAGATGACTGCATTGTACCCACAGATTATTCAATTGTGGGTACAGGTTAGTCAACTGTACCCACAGATTATTGAATTGTGGGTGCATAGTAAATTCACCCACAGATTAAATTATGGGTACATATCAGTAAATTGGAACCACAGATTATTAAATTGTGGGTACATATTAGTAAACTGTACCCACGTATTATTGAATTGTGGGTACATTTTAGTAAACTCGACCCAAAGATTATTGAACTCTGAGTACAGATTAGTAAACTGTACCCACAGATTATTTAATTGTGGGTACATGTAATAGTAAATTTACCCACAAATTAAATTGTGGGTACATATTAGTAAACTCAACCCAAAGATTATTGAATTGTGAGTACAGATTAGTAAACAGGACCCATGGATTATTTAAATGTGGGTACATGTTAGGCAATTATACCCACAGATTATTGAATTGTGGTGGATACATATTAGTCAATTTACCCAAAGATTAAATTGTGGGTACATATTAGTAAACTGTACCCACATATTATTGAATTGTGGGTACATATTAGTAAACTCGACCCAAGAAATGTTGAATTGTGGATATAGATTAGTAAACTGGACCCCCAGATTATTTAATTGTGGGTACAGATGAGTAAACTGTACCCTAAAATTACGAAACCTGTAAACACGTAATACTAAACTGTGGACAGATTCATCCTTTCATTTATTTTCCTGAGATATGAATTTAATTCCTTGACCCCGCTCATAACTCGTAACATATTTTCTTCATGGGATTTTAAATTCATCTTTCATTACCTTCTAAGAATTTCACTGACACAAGTTGTAGTATAATACACTGACATATTCTAAAATGATATAAGTGTCAGCAATTCTTGGTCATCGGTGGTAATATTTGTTTCAAGATGAAATATCTGGGTCACAATGTCAGAGAAAAGAAAAACACCAAAAATTTTGGGTGAGCTCTGATTATCTGGAGCTGAAAGCTTTTAGTGATCCTGGCTGTGTTGAATGATGATGAAAATACTCCTTTTTTTTTGGTGGAAGCGGTTGTTTCACAATCCAAGAAAAATGCCCAACTCACATAAAAAGTACTTTATTTCAGTTTTTGACCATTATAGTCTCCCATTTTGTCTTTTTATTCCACACGAGAGCCTTTAGCACCAGTTGCCACCACATGACAGACCTCCACATCAGCCCCCAGTTTTTGCAGCTCATCCAGCCAGATCTGTTGCTTCTGGGAAAGACGATCAGTGGGTCCCTTCACCTCCACCAGCTAAAAAAAACAAACATCCCCAACATAAATACACTACATCACTGCATTTACAGAAAAAAAGATCTCACCTTGTAGTTGTTATTGGATGTATTCCACACGACAAGGTCGGGCAAACCTCCACGACAGTGCCGAAAATCTTTGGCCATCCGCGCTACGATTCCTGCTAAGAAGGCTCCACCCATGCATGACACGAGAGACTGCAAACCAGAAACCGCCAGGTGTTCATTTAACAAACATTAGTCTTTAATTATGACAAAAGTAGACCTTAAGTTATTTAAAAACAAAGTACCTGAGCTTGACTAACTGAGGAGAATCGGTCCCAGTTAATGCATGAACACACTTTACCCTCCTGGGCAATCCAGACATCCTCCAACATAGAATGCAAAATTTCTACAGAGGCATCATTAATTAGCTGTACACGGTTATCGATTGCCTCTCTTCGGTTTTCGTAAAAGCTGTCAGTGTAAAAGTCTAGTGGGCATGCCTGTGACAGATGGGGAAAGTAATCATGTCAAGATAAATACAAATGAATAAAGTTCAAGTTTGTATGCAACATTTTATACCTGGTACACATTTCGGAAAACGTCCGGTATGCCATCCATAAAAATGATGTCCCACATCAGAAGAGAAAAAAGTGTCGAGAATGTTGAGCCCTCTCCATGGATTCCTATTTAATTTTAAATGAAGGCAGATTTAATTGCAATTTGAAATAAATGAGGGCTATTGAAAGCTAATTTGGTTTGAGCTTAAATATAGTCATATTGTCCTGCTTGCTGCTTACCTTGGTCAAAACCTTGCTGGCGGTAATGTGTTAAAGACAGTTCTTCTACAGAGCATATAACAGTGGCATCAGCGCAATCTTCTCCATTTGATGGTACAAGAAATCGTGATTTTCCCGTGCCCCCTTCATGGGGAAACAACTGTCCTCTAATTGTCACCTGTGTGGACAGACATCCAAAAGGTATTAACACATTTGCCCTCTTTTCTCCCATATTAGCCACGCATAACCCTTAAAAATGCCTTAAAAATCGCAAAATTTGACAATTTCTAATGATTCACAATTTTCACCTCCATATTCATTTTAATAGGGAATACAAATGCATTACTTTGAAGGGAAAATCTTGATTCAATCTTTTTTTTGTTTTTGTGAAAAATACGGCATATATGCGAGAGGATAGGGTAAATATTTATGCTGCAACCTTTATTGAAGTCATACCCACATGTCTGACATCCTGGACATCGATAGTAGGCAGATCTCGGAGCTTCGGACGATACTTCTTGAAACTGGCGGATTCTCTCATCCTAGAAGCTCTTTGGTGGAGGGAGAGCTTATGTCCCGTCCGCACAAAGGGGTCGGACAACCCATCTTTGATAGCGCAGATAGCCTGGTTACCATCAGAAGTGAAAATTCAAAACAGGTTTGGAATTTCAACAAGTCAATAAAAAACAACTCCATATACTCACTTGATCAGGTTTTTTTAAGTGCTGTTGAAGGTTCAGCGCCAGTCTGTCCCACCAGCGCCCTCGACTGTCAAGACAGTAAACGTCCTGGACCAATAAAGACCGTAACTCATCGACAGCCTCCTGGAATATTGAAACAAAAATTAGATTGTAGAAAAAAATAATAATAATTTAAGGAACAAACCTCATATCGACGTAACCTCTGTAATATCTCTACGCCTCTTGACAATATACGAGTGTAGGCCCATCCTGTGGTGAAACTACGTAGGAATATTGGGAGCTCTTTGTGGTGACTAAAGAAACAACAGCATATTAAATTAAGATAAGAGTAAGCAGATAAACATTGTCAAGTATTTCATCCAAGCTCATGATTTGTTTCATGTGCCTTTGATTGACCTAAAATCTGTTGTGCTAACAAATAAATTAGCTATCGTCTTTTCACGTAAATCACGTCACAAAATTAATCCACAGAGTCGTATGCTGTGTAACACATGCTTATTGCATACAGGTCTATATTAAATTCTAAATCTACACATAAATGCTTGTCTTATTTTGGAAATCAGACAATAGCTGACAGTAGTAGATGATTTAACCAATGCCAGTCTCACCTGAGATCACCACTCATCTTCAGGTCCTGCCAATCATTCTTGGCTGAAGTATAAAGGTCCATAGCTTCTTCCCAGTGGCCTATCTGCATGGCCGAGGTCACCTCCTGCAACACTCGCATGGAGGCTTCATATCTGAGAGGATTGCCACAGCCATGAGTGAGAAAAAAAATGACATCACCTAAACAATCCCAGAACACACATTAGGCTCACCTGATGAGGTCATTTCTTTTCCGAAAGACCTTCACAGTACGTTGCACTGTGTAATCTGGAAAGGCCAGACGCCCCGAGTTGACAAGCAGGATGGTGTAAAGCTGGTTTTGCCCTCCCGCTGCCAAATCCTCATCATCCATAGAGTCGGTCAGGGAGAAGAGCAGAAGGATGCGAGAAAAGACAGCCCGGGGAGAGCGGCGCAGACGCACACAGGAACCCGCGTGCTGCTTTGCCCTTTAATACAAATTGTTCAGTTGGGAGGTTGAGATGAGAAAATGAAAGTCTTTTGTAAATGTTAACATACATAGTGCAATGTCACCTTTTCAGGATGACAGCACCAATGTTGCTTTGAGCCTTGCTCAAAGAGAAGAGCGACTTCTGCTTGCTTAGATGGAGGAGACCATCCACCAGCTGTTGTTTTTGAGTGGCAGAATTGCCCAGGTGAAAAGTCTTTGCCAATGCTTTAAGCTCAGGCGCTGGGAGGAGGTCGAGAACTTCCTCGATGTTGCACAGTTCATTCTCTTTGAAAAAAATAAAGGCTAAGATTTTATTTTGGCAAAATAGCGGCCCATTGAGAAAATGTATGACTTGTATGAACACAGCATCAATCAAAATGATGTGTTTTCAAAAGTGGAAAAAAAACATGACCTATCCCAAAACCATAATGCTCTTAGAAAGGAATTCTCATGTGTAATATGAATCATATCATAAGCGGTAATAACCGTTACCTGCCTCCAGAAGGCCTGCTTGCACTAATTCCTGAGCAATAGGCCCCAAATTACTGGATATTTCTCCATAATCCAATTTATCCACTTGGAGCCACTTCAGCTTTCGCTGAAACAGTCTGACGTACAACTTCTGTCCCATGACTTTAAAGGAAGGAGAGGAATACAAGTTGACAGCAAGGTACATTACAGCATTTTTAAAGTATTTGGGCCTACCTGAGAGGTTCTCAAAAGCCTGAACCAGCACCATGTCATCTTGGTCGAAAAGGCCTCTGTCATCTTCGTTCTCCAAAACAGCCCGGAGGACAGTTTGAAAATTGCGTAGGTAATAGGGCAGTTTTTGTGGGGGTGACGTGTTACCAGTCTGCTCACTGATGCTCTTCTCAAACACGCTCCCCGTTTGTAAATCGTGGCAAATGTGAGAGGGCTTGTCTGAGCATGAATGCGAATCACAATCAACAGTCAAAGCGACTTGGGTTTTCATTTTTAAACTGTCCCCTCCCTGTTCAACAAATGTCATTGCTTCTGTTGACATGATTCCTTCATGTTTTGGTTTCTTGGTTAAATCAGATACATTACCAATGTCAGGTGCCTTATTCTTCTTCCGTTTGACCTTTGACCGGGTTTCTGGTTTAGGGTCTTTTTCCAGATTTGACAAACTTACTGCTGCTACTGTTGTTGGACACGTCTCAGGGTTAATTGCTGGTAATTGGATGGATGTTTCTGAGTCTGTGAATTTTTCTGAAGCCAGACTGACAAGATTTTCTTTCTGAGAATTGCTAACATCTTTCATAGAGTCTTCATGCAGATCTGGATGTGCATGTTTCACATCCGTGTGTGTTCTCTCATCTCTTCTTTGTCCTGTTTTTGATAACCTGGTAGAGATGCTTCCCAAATCCAACGTTCTGACGACAGTTTTGCTGCTCATCCCCCGAGACACATTCAAAGAGGTTCTCGTCTTGAAATAAGGACTTGTCTCAGTTCCTTCTTCTGAAAGCTCTGGATCCTTTAAAGACTCAGAAGAAATCCTGCTGGGTGACTCGACCGTATTATTTGCTGATGAGCACTGGCTGTCGGTTCTCTCAAAGTTCTTGCACTGCAAATCGATGTGTTCATTGATCCTGAATCGAGGAACCATTTGACCACAAAGCGGGCAGGAAACTTTTGGAGGCTGAGGGCTGCAGAAGAATGACGTGATGGGGGTCGTGTTGACATCAGCTCCGCATTTCTTCTTTTTCTTGGACAATGACAAACTCCGCCTGGGTTTGTTTTTGTCTCTTTTGTCAGCCATGACAGACGACAAAATAAATGTTAAAAAAAAGGGGTTTAACTATATTTTCCTGTCACTTCTCGTTAAGAATCAGCTGCTATTGCTAACGCGCATATTTAATCGCTTTTGTAGAGGCTCCAAAGTGCAAGAAAGGGTGCTCGTCTCTCAGTTAATAGAGTCAAAAGTATCATTTTTATAAATCAAACCAATACACAACCTGGACGAATGATCAAAATGTGGTACATATACATTTGATCATGAGCGTCAGTGCTACTTAACAGAGACGACAAGTAGAGCAACGATCATTTAAGACAGCAGCAATCGAATACAAACGCATCGATATGTTTACCCTTCTCCCATGCTCAATAATATTGAGTGAAAATAATTCAATATATTAATATTCCCCGGGAAAATCAAAACAACATGCTCGTTTTGTATAAACGTATGATAGTAGACTGTAATTATGACTTAATACTTTTATTATTTTATTTTATACCTAATATATATATATATATATATATATATATATATATATATATATATATATATATATATATATATATATATATATATATATATATATATATATATATATATATATATATATATATATATATATATATATATATATATATATATATATATATATATATATATATATATATATATATATATATATATATATATATATATATATATATATATATATATATATATATATATATATTAGGTATAAAATAAAATAATAAAAGTATTAAGTCATAATATATATATAATAAACTATATATTATATAACATATAATATATCGTTTATTTCCTTTTAAGGGCGTATCATTTATTCTGCATTATGTGAGCTTTGGGGAGTGGAACTGTGATCACGTGACAGCGACTTTACCTTTTATACACATGTTCCCGGGCCCGTGCTCAGCGTGTGCATCTTTAATTCAAAATTCAGCATCCCAAAGAGGCAATCTGCTCATCTTCTCTGTTGTGGACAACACGCACTTCCTCAAAAAAGGGAAGCCAGGCGACAACGGTAAGGTGCATGGATGGATGTTTACAATCTTTAGGTAGGCGAGGGAGGGCGACTCCTGATTTGATAAGAGCAGATGAAGCTGGACGTGATTATTTAGCAGCACATCAGTTGGATGTCAGCGTAGTGCAATGTTGAAATCAAGGTCGATTTCCCTCGTTTGAGATGGAAATCCGAACGAGTGTTGCTTGAGCTTTATGCGTTAAATGCATTTTTATAATATGCAACCGTGTGTCGTATAATGCGGCGTTCACTGCGCGGAGAGACCACAACAAGCCAGTCTGCATCTGCGGCAAAAGTTGGCCATAAAAACGGTTCCAAAATAGCTCTCCGAAAGCGTCAAGGACAGAGCGATCTGCTTCCACGCCTTTTTTTCCTCGGCTGTATTAAAGTATACCTTTTGCCTTTTGATGGATAGTTGCTCACCATGGAGAGATCAAGGCAATTGGATGCTCCCAATCTATAATCATTGGCATTTTATATTAGTAGTATTTGATCTGAGCACCATAACCAGCAAAGTAATTGAGCGCAACAAATGAATTTCTTTTCACTTAAATCGAGTCCTGGTTTTGAAGGTTAGTGTGATTTGTTGTGGTCTATGCCATTTTGTCAGTTCACAGCAGGTGTCAAATTGTGTGATGGGCAAAAGTCTGTAAATATTAATATTAAGATGAGTACCTAATTATCGATTGCTCATTCAGACTTTGTTAGGGCATTATTACAGTTTATACAACAAGGAAAAAATATCAGTCAATATCACTATTTGTGGTGGATAATCAAATGACAGCCTGCTCAGTATTGGTATTGGTCTGCAGGTCCCATTTTGAGGGGTCATGGTCTTGAAATGACTGGCAACGGAGAGTCAGGATTTTCTACCAAAACTAGAACTTCAACTGAATATTTAGATTTTAAGGAAAAATTCTTTCAAAAGTAGAATACAAATACATACATTTTTTTGTCCTACTAATACTCCACCACACAACGTTAAAAAACGCAGTTTCCACACTGTTTACGTTGCACTTTTTGCCAAAAATTCATGGTAGAATCTAATTTTAGGCAAAAAAATGTATAAAAATGTTCACTTACTGATGTACTCTACTCTTTCTTTCAATCCCATATAGCCTATTTTTTCACAGGGTTGAGAGTACTTGGTTTAAATAACCAATAATGGCTGGCGGAAATAGGCAAGAAACAATTTCCTGAGGGCGCACCACTGAGCAGATGATATAAATTTCCTAAGAGCGAGTCTGTCCGTCCTCTAACTTGAAGGATGATCTCTACAAGCAGCTGATCTC
Organism: Stigmatopora nigra; assembly: GCF_051989575.1. Taxonomy (NCBI): domain Eukaryota; kingdom Metazoa; phylum Chordata; class Actinopteri; order Syngnathiformes; family Syngnathidae; genus Stigmatopora; species Stigmatopora nigra. The sequence goes on along the minus strand of NC_135509.1, from coordinate 12,662,830 downwards.
TGCTAAACACTCCCTTATGAGTTGTCAACCGAGGGGTGAAGACATGGAGGACGCATGCTCCGAATATGACAACGTGGGCTCTGATGTGGAGCAGGACTATGACGAGGTGCTGCATTTGAGCAGAGAGGGGGGCGCCGTGGATACCAGGTTCTACAAGCAGTACCACCCCGAGGACGGGGGTTTCGTCAAAAACGTGGCCGGTAAAAACGGTAACGAGCGGTCGACGGCCACGCCTCGGCAAAACACGCAGAGGCGCAACGGGTCGCAACCGGCCGCCAAGTCCCACGCGGCTAGCCGTCCGTTCAGATCGCGTTGCGCCCCCGTCGAGACGGCGGAGGTCGAAGAAGTGGGAAAAGGTCTGGAGAACAGGTTTTTCTTTTGCGATGGAGATGAAATAGAAGAAGTGCTGGATGGAGTGAGATTTATAGAAGATTTAGAGGAAGCTGAATATTGTGATCAAACACAGGCTGGCCTTTACCGGGACAACGAAAGGATTAGAAAGGCCGCTGATGAAAGGGAAAGAGAGGATGACGGCGGATTGACCAGAAACCGTAACGTGGCGGGAACAAATCTGAATCGAGACTGTAAGGAGGAAAGAGAGGGGAAAGCACCGGGGAAGAAAGCCGGCGCCTCGCAGGATATTGAACACGTTACCTCTGAGGTTAAAGGTTGCACAAGCAACAAAAATGATCATCGTATGAAGCCGTCCTCCAAGGAGAGCAGAAAAGCCCCCGTGCGAACCAAAGCCAAAGCCAGCAAGCAACATTCGTCCCCTCGTCACGGCCCAGAACCCATCAACAGCCAGAAGGCCCAATCTCGAAGGGAGGCCATTTCTAGTGCCAGACAGTACTGTAATAACCAAGATGGAAAACCGAAGGAGATCAAGCCGTACCCACCACTCCGTCAAGCATCCGAGCAAGAGGAAGTGACCCCCGAGAAGAGCCACGCCCAACAGCAGGAGATCCAGCAGGTTTGATTCATTTCCAATTTAGAATTTTTAAAAATCCTCAGAAAAACTTTGGAAAATTATTTTCTATTTTTGAACACAGGAGGAAAAGCCAAGCCCGGTCATGATCCAGGAGCAGATTCCTGAGCCCATGAGGAGACCTCAAAGTCCAGAGCACCTCACTGATGCTGAAAGCAGTTCCCCTAAGGTAAAACAAAGCCAAACATTTTATGTATGTGGATCTTTCTAGAACCAAAAGTGAATCCAAACTTGTGTAAAACGTTGATGTTATCATTCTGGTTTTCAAAATACTGACAAAAATCTACTGTCAAATCTATACTTAAAGCTGCACTAACTAGATGTATGTGTATTTTATGGTCATTTTCTGGGAAAATCAACTGCCAGTATTTTACCATAAATTCAACAAGGTTTCACAATGCGACAATAGATATGATCACAATTGTTGAATTTCATCCTCTTTATTTCATTCACATTGCAGTAAAATTTACTCCAAGATATTATTTTTCACTTTTATGATTTTAAACATTGACTATTGAGATGATCTGTCTCCATACTGACTAATGTTTTCCTTTTGTAAAGAAAACACAAGAAGCTGCTTCCTTCCCCAGTTTTGAAGACGGTAAGTCAATGGAAGTCTGAGCGTATTCATCAAAGCCTTGACACATTTGTAAGTCTTATCTCGGATGCTTTTTTGGCTATTTCACAAAGTCCCAGGTCCCTGTGAGCCAGAAGATCTTATTGACGGAATCATCTTTGCCGCTAACTACCTTGGCTGCACTCAGGTGCTCTCTGACAAGAATCCCAGCAAGACCGTCCGCATGTCGCAGGCTCACGAAGCAGTCAGTCGTATCAAGGTAGGCGACCTCCGCTTCAATTCTTGCATGATAAGAGACATGAATCCTTTAAGAGCTGATTGGATTTTGACCACACGATGACGCTATTGCATCTGATTTTCACAAATGGACTATTCCACATCCAAGAGCCAAGATGAAGACTCCCAAATGATGACTGAAGTCGACCTGTTTATCTCCACTAAGACAGTCAAAGTGCTCAATGCTGACACACAGGTGAACGAGACTACGTGCTGGGTGCACTTGATCATTTGCTATAGAAAATGCCCCCTTTTTCTACCCCCTATAGGACACAATGATGGACAGCGCCTTGCGTACCATCTCCTATATTGCTGACATTGGCAGCATTGTGGTCCTGATGGCCCGCAGGCGCTTGTCTCAAGGATCGTCGGAGGATTTCTCCGAAACTGTTGAGTCTGGCAGTGAAGGGAATAGTCAGTTCGGCATGATCTGCTATGTATTTGAGTCCGAGGATGTAAGTACACTATACATTTTCGTGGATATGGTAGACCATACATGGCCACGATAATAGAAAAAACGCAAAGTAGGATCACCCCTACTATTAATACCATACTATATACATTAGTCTTACACTTCTAAATCTAATAACAACAATTCAGAACCTACAACTGTATGAAAACTGGTGTATAGGGGTCTTTCCAATATGCTACTGTATACATTTATGTATTCTTGTCCACTGTTATTTTTGCTGAGTCACGTAAAAGCCTGTATTGTGGCCTCCCACAGGCCCAGCTCATCGCACAGTCCATCGGTCAGGCCTTCAGCGTGGCCTACAGGGAGTTCCTGCGAGCCAATGGCATCAACCCGACAGATTTGAGTCAGAAACAATACAGTGACATCATTAACTCGCAGGAAATGTACCACGACGACCTGATCCATTTCTCAAATTCGGACAACTGTAAAGAGGTATGATTATGTTTATATGTAAACATCCAGGGCAGCGGTCCCCAACATTTTTTTTAATCTAACCAACGAACAAATGTGATTGCCCTTTAGCTTACATATTTAAATGTTCAGATAATAAGACTGCTTTTGCATGTTTTGAATGAGGCAAAATAACATGCTTTTTTCTCTCGAGTATATTGTCATAATCATTTGTTTCTGATCTATACTCGTTATTTTGTGTATAAAAATTGAATTTGTGTTCAAAAAGTATTTTTTTAAATTGAATCTTGAAAAAGTGGGGGTCGTCTTATATTCGGGTCATAGTAATAATAGCAATAATGTATGATTATTATGCTAACTTTTTTCGCTTCATGTAGAAGGGTGAGACTGAAAACGTTAATATTTAGTTGGTGATTGGGGACGGTGGATTTACGCTGAAGGAGAAACTTCCTTTGATTTACTGTAGTTGTGCGTGGAGAAGCAAAAAGGAGAGAACCTGGGGGTGGTGATTGTGGAGTCCGGCTGGGGCTCCATACTCCCCACGGTCATCCTCGCCGGGATGCTGAATAGCGGCCCAGCGGCACGCTCTGGCAAACTCAGCGTTGGAGATCAGATCATGTCCATCAACGACACAAGCCTGGTGGGGCTTCCCCTTGCCACCTGTCAGGGTATCATCAAGGTATGCCTCCTTTGTGACGCTAACAACTCAAAGGCTATATCGGATGGTCCTTAGGAGCCATTCCCAATACCAATAGATTGGACGCCTATCCATGTTAAGATCAGCCAATGACTTAGTGTTAATTTCGGGATTTTTTTTTACTGTTATTTTAGCTATCTAGTATTTTCAGTCTTTTAGTATTATTGCACCATTTCATCAGAAAGTGTGAATTCAATGCACCCATTCATTCTTGGGGGTTGTGTGGTTTCTTCCAGGGTCTGAAGAATCAGGTGAAAGTGAAAATGAGTATTGTGAGCTGCCCCCCTGTCACCACGGTCCTCATCAAGAGACCTGATCTTAAATTCCAGCTTGGGTTCAGTGTTCAAAATGGCATAGTGAGTGGCCAACAAACAAACAAAAAAGCATTGATTGTATTTGGCTTATTTCTGGCTGACTTCATCATCCCAACTTAAGCCCTTTTGTATTTTTACAATTTTACCAGGTAAAAGAACTGGTGTGGATAGATCTAAAACAACAATTAAATGAAATGATTTGTAATAGTAAACTTAACGGCTCTTTTCGCAGCCATTTTTGGCAAATTGCTGTTTTTTAAGGCAATTAACAGGTGCCTATTTTGTTTGTTGTTCCCTATTCTACTATTACTTCAATTTATAATTTTCCAAAACCCTTCATAACGGCTTTAGATCATTAATGTGTAAACATTTACATGCCAGGGAGAGAAAAAGGTGACCTGTTGGTTTCAATGTCTGTTAAAATGGGTTTCCTTGCTTTTTTTTTTTTTTTTGAAGATCTGCAGTCTGATGCGGGGCGGGATCGCCGAGAGAGGCGGCGTACGCGTGGGCCATCGAATCATCGAGATAAACGGTCAAAGCGTGGTTGCCATGCCGCACGACAAAATTGTGCAGACGCTGTCCGTCTCAGTGGGTGAGGTAAGAGATCGTCATCTGCAGGAGGAAGCTGTGTGCGCACAATAACATTTTTCAGTCTTTATGCTCACATAAACAAACGGGTTGCTCGCAGCATTCCAACATCTGCTCAGTGCCATCTGCTCCACACAAAGCACGGTATAGTCCTATCTAAAAAAAAAAAATGCAAGATCATCAATTCACATGTAACATCAGGCAATGGCTTCTATGTTCTATTTATCTAAGATAGGGCACAAACCACTTGATATAAGGTAAACTTGTGTATTCTTTGATGGTAATTTTCATCAAAATTATCTCAGAAATACTTAAAAACTTTTTTAAGGGACAGCTACATCCAGTATTTTCTTGTTATTATTGATTAAAAAAAATAAAAACTCATGTGTATAAATATATATATATATATATATATATATATATATATATATATATATATATATACACGTATACACGTATACACATACACGTATACACGTATACACATACACATATACACATGTATATGTGTATATGTGTATATATATATGTATATATTTTTATATGTTATGGGCTACACTTTTAGTTTTACATACATTCTCAAAGGTGTATTGTGGGGCTACTGCAATAGGAAATAGATATATTTTAATTTAATTAATTTTTAGAGTAAAATCAAGTAGTAGTAGTAGTGATGACTGTGACTCCAAACAAGCTGACAGCGTCTTCTTCTTTCTTTCCGTATTCTTTCCATTATGCGCCAGATCAACATGAAGACGATGCCCGCCGTCATGTTCCGTCTCCTCACGGGGCAGGAGACTCCGTCCTACATATAAGGGCGCATGAGCAAACTTTTATTTTTCTATTATTTTAATATAATTTGGGGGTCTCGTTGCATTCTGTAAAGCAGCTGCAGTTGTCATTTCAGGTTTAATCTTGAATTACAGTCTCATAATGGCCTTATATTGTCAATTCTGTCGTGCCGTGTGTGTGTGTGTGTGTGTGTGTGTGAGTGCGGGAGAGACGTAGCAGCTCTATGGTCACCTTTATTTTCTTATGAAAAGAAGTGCAGTTATATTTTAGTTAGTCATTTTTTTATAGTCTCTATGTAATTCCAATGTAAATACTGCGGGTTACTCAAGGACTGGATTGAGAGGGTCATATTATGCATGGTAAAATGACACATTCCTGAGCGGGAATTCATGCTAATCTATTTCCAAAAGCACTACACATACATGTTCTGTCCTACACCACATAAAGCCAATAGTTTATGTCCATAATGGAGATGCTGAAGGCCAAAGACAACCCTTCAATTTCAAATGCAGTTTTAAGAGATAACCTTTACAAGAGCGTACAAGAATGTACTTTATGGAATGAATGTAATAATGTAACACAAATAATACAATCTCAATGCTTAATTCATGTTCTTGACTTTGTCTTTTATTCTGCTGCAACTTAAGTTGACAGATAAAAAAAAACACTTTATTTTTTAATATTTAAATTGGCGTTTTGAAGTAGAAATCGACAAAACACTATTTTTGTTCTTTTTACTGTCCAGTGAAAATAATAATATACACCAATACTAGACTGAGAAATAATTAAGTTATGTTTATTAACATTACAATGCATGGATTCCATAGAAAAAAATTTGTATTCACAAATACAGTGCAGTTAAATGGCCATTCACAAAATACATAGAACAACAACAATTGACATTCTTTGTAACAAATCACAGAAGGAAGGACTCAGTCAGACATCTTCCTGAAACAATGATCATATTAAGAAAAAAAAAGTTGTTAGTTCAAAAATTATTGATTTATTTTTTCATCATCAATTATTTACTCACCACAGTAACTGGAGATGGTGAGACTGTTTCATGATCAAGGAAGGCTGAATTGAAGTATGTCTCCCCATAAGACGAAGCCATGTCATTTTCACTGGTGTCCATATCCGCACTGAAAGCCTGCTTTATTTTCTCAGGTACCAAAAAGTTCATCATCAGCACCACAACTCCGATGATAGTGCATAGCACACCTGAGAAAGATTTCAGTTCATCATAATCTCAGTCAGTAAATCCTTTTTTTTTGACAGTTTAGACATTCTCCTACTAACAATGAATTGGACTTTTATTGTTGCTAAATAGTGTTGAATTTTTTTTTCTTAATGGATTTTTTCAATTGAAAGACTAAAAAGCAGGTAAATGATAGCAAGTAAAGGATTTAGTTACCGGTAGCTAGAGCCAACCAGAAAGAAAGGCTGTACTCTGCCTCAAAAGAGGCCATCCCAATGGAGAAAACACAGTGTGGCCCATCCTTGATGGCGGCGAATGCCGCCGTCGAAATGAAGATGAGGGTGGCTGTCGCCAACATCATGTAGCTGGCGTATAAAATGACCGGCATGGAGAGGAGGACATTGGCAAGCGTCCAGCAGCAAAATGCCGTCCTGGTTAGAGTGATGAGTTATTTCTCTGGCAGTCAATAATAACCATCACATCATATCTTTCTTCATATTTCCATACCAGAGAGTGGCAGATGCGTATCGCCCCGACTGTCGATAGCGAAAGATGAGGCCGCACGGGCTGTTAACTGTGAATTTCTCGGCGATGTACAGGATGGGGTTGGGGAGCCCTTTCTCCAATGCGGCCTTGTACTCCTCCTCCATGGTCTGGTGCCAAGTGAACATCTCGTTGTAGTCAATCGTCTCGTTCAATTGGGCGACGGGATTCCCTATGGAGAGCAAGAATTTAGTTTATTTGTAGGGTTTTTTAATGTTTTTTTTGATAACCGTTTTTGTCTCACTCACCTTTGAGTGTGATATTAATGCCATACAAGCCAACGTGTAAGCCGACGTCGGCGTGAATCACCGCGTTGCTGAAAGATTTGTAGGTGGCATTTGTGCTCACGTGAGCCTCGGCCCAGTTGTCGGTAAAGTTGAGTGCTAGAGAAAAAAAAATGGGATTTGATTGCTGTTGCTGCTAAAAAAAAAAAAAGAACAGTATGTATTTATACATAATCCGCAATATGGACGTTTTGAGATCTACTTTCCAACTGACAAAGACATTTGGGCGTCCAATAGTGTGGAGTCCAATCATCTGCTGCGAATTTTAATGTTTTTTTTTTTTGTTGCTAGTTGAGGTCAAATCAATTTGAAGTGGGAGATTGGCAGATAACAAACGTTTGTTCGGTCGCTGACTAAGATGCAATACAATTCATTTACATTCAAGTGAGTATACAGTGATTTAGTATTATAGAAAACTTATATTAATAAAATAGTCAGTTAACTATATTAGCACAGTAGTAATATAGTCATTCACATTTGTGGTCGTTAATATGAAAAGATACATTCTTTTGCTAGGTCATTATTCTATCTTTCCTGTGTCAGTGAATTTAGTCAAAAAATACCTGTTTAGTACACATTTGGCAAGAAAAAAGATAACTAAGAATGTTGTTACGCAGTTAATGTTCAATGCTTTACAATTTAAAAAAAAATAGATTTTAATGTTAAACATACATGCTGTTACAAAAAAAAATGGATTGGCAAAAATCGAGATTAAAGGGAAAATTGGGATCTAAGTTCTTCGAAAACTCACCGACGATGATAGCTCCGATAAATAAGCTCAAGATGATCCTCACCAGCCAGAACAGCCGCTATTTCCAAAGAAAAAGTTTTTAAAAAGTTTTAAAGTGGATTTTAAGACAGCGAACAGATTTCAGAGGTTTTCACTGACTGATTTTCCTCGAATTCCGGGCAGAATGAGCAGCAGACAGATTGCCGGGACAAGGAAACACACAATGACGGTGAGCAAGTGACCGCTGAAGATGAAGGAAGTCCTTCTCATGTGGTAGAAAGGATAAACGTCGTCGTAGAAAGTCATGGCGGCTTCTGTAGAAAGAAGCAAATATCCGCGTTACAGGTTGTTGGAAAAATGGGGAAAAAATGAAGGACAAACCTGAATCTTGGAAGTGGAGGCTTGAAGGTGGGAATGTGACTCATGAGGATGCATACACCTGTTTTATACACCAGGAAATAGATGCTTTGACTGGAAAAAAAAACAGGGGAAGGATGTGAGGAAACAGTAAATAGCCAGCCCCATTTTGGGAATTCCAGGTCACATGGTTTTTATGTTGACTGCATCTCAACGTACTGCCCTCACAATTTTTCAAACTGCACATGAGGTAAGCATGACTCTCTTTTGTCTATGATTACTACGGCGCTATTATATCACTTGATGACGTACTTTGATTTGCAGCTTGAGATCAGATCCTTATTTAGGTGGAATACTACAGACCATTTTTCTCAGATGGTCAATGGTGGGATTTTGTTCATGTAAGAAATAGGTTTATTCATTTAAAATGTTTTTATGACTATTTTTGTTAATAACAAAAATGGAATGTTATTCTTTATTAATGCTATTTTGATGTACAATGTTAGAGTGCTATTACATGTTATGTTTTTTTTAATTCATTTCTCATCTAAAATGACTCTTCTGTGGCCCCCAAAATATTAATTAATTCATATATGTGAGCAAGTTATGTGACTACATTTTGACAAAGCAGAGAAAATTATTCCCAAAATAGTGAAGAGGATAAAAAACAAACCCAGAAATGAAATGATGTAGAAAAACAAAGTTTTCACAAATATTTAATTAAAAAAACAACCCCAAAAACAAATTAATTTAAAATTACAGTGAATACAATATACTTCCGTACTTACCCCTCATAAAACAGAACAAAAAATATAGCATATTCTACTATGTCAAGAGGTCAATCCTTCCTGTAGGTATAGAGATGTGTAAATGTGAGCTTGTCTTGACTTTACCTGAACTTTTCACAAGTCTTCCACGGTTGTTGGTTGCAGACTCAGCTCAGCAGTCTCTCCGCATCAATGGAATTGCGTAAAGGCCTTTGGAGTGTTTGCTCACTCTTTGCTTGGCTCTTCATTGTCGGTGAGTGGACGGAAACAAAAAGGCCTTCTAATCCCAACAATGATGTCGCTGATAAGACAGGGCTTATCTTTTGAGCAGATTCACGCTGTGAAATTACGTGGGAAACTCCTCGCTTTGACGGCTGGTACAACAGCTTAGGTTGTCCTAAACGCGGAGCAGCGGGTGAGTCAAAAAAAATAAAGAATATGATTGTACCAATAAGGAAGTAGTTTGACTTCTGAGCATAATGTGGACAACTTTTCCCGTTGCTGATTTATTGCTGTAGGAGTGGCAATTATTTGCTAAAGTTTGTCAAATGCTATTGCCTGTCAAGGTTTATGATGAAAATAGTAGTCACATTTTGTTCGAACAGGTCAAATTTCATTCTAAAACTATTTCATTATTTCTCAGTGAATGGTTGAGAATGCAAAAATTAGAAGGAATGTTTATTAGTTTTTTTCACATTTTTTAATGAAAAAAATCCCTTCTTAATTGAATTAAATTTGTCTTAAAAAGTAAATAATTCAAAAATATGAAGACAATAGCTACAATACAGCCTGGTTTTACATTTATTTGTTAAAAAAAATTATATTTTCCTTTTTTTAAATTGTATTCAGCGATTTATTTTTTAAAATAGTAAGCGAAATAAGAGGCTAAAAACAATTATCCATTTTGAGGTCAATCATTCTCTTAAACAACTAAATAATTTATCTTAGAAAAAGGGAAAGTGTGAGACAAATTAAAGAAATGAAAATGTTTTAATTGACATTTATGTTTCTCTGCAGGCTCCAACCTGATGCGTCTCGTGCCCGCAAATTTCCGAGATGGCGTCTACCAAGTTGAGCGTGAGCCCGAACTGCCCAATCCGAGAAGCCTGAGCCGCATCCTCACCACTGGTTCTTCTGGGTTGCCTTCCACACAAAACCACACCGTGTTATCCTTGTTTTTTGGTAAATATATAGTACCTACCTTCATCGAATTCTCTCACTTTTCTCCCACAACTAAAAAAAAAGCCGCTCAATGTGCACTGTTTGCTATTCCAATGGTCAAATAAATTGTCATATATAATCATTTGGACATATGATAGAGAACTTAGGATTCTTTTATGGGCCGTTGTCAATGACGTTTTCATCATTTTCTGTGTAGGCCCTGATTGACAGTAAGTAGCACCAAATAAAGAGGAAATACTTTTTAACCCAAACTGGAGGAAATACTCTCCAAAATTAATGATTCTCTTAACAGATTATTTATTATAGAGCTTGATAATTTATGTTGAAATGGATGAATGGTTTGCGTTTCAGGTTTCCATGTGTCATTTGAAATCACAAATTCAAGGACTCCTGGATGTCCACCAGAATTTATGAACATCCATGTCCCTAAAGGGGACCCTGTTTTTGACCCGGATGGGACCGGTAGTGTTCTGCTGCCCTACATGAGAGTCTTATGGGACAAAAGCACAGGCCAGAGTCCCGGCAACCCTCGCACACAGGTGAAAGTGGAATTATTCATTGATATTTGGATATATATATATATGTATATATCCTGATCTTCTACATAAAACAGCATATTAAGAGTAGGGATGCTATTTTTGTGCACTTCCAGGTCAACACAGTCACGGCTTGGATTGATGGCAGTTCTATCTATGGCCCATCCACTTCCTGGTCAGACTCCTTAAGAAGTTTTTCGAATGGTCTCCTGGCCTCTGGCTTGGAATGGAACATGCCAAGACAAGCAAATGGACATACTCTCATGTGGAGTGCTGCTGACCCCACAACGGGTGATAACGGACCGTGGGGACTCTACGGTGAGATGGATTTGATGACTTGAACTTGGTTCAATACATCCAATTACGTTCATTGTTTTGCTTTTGATCATATTTACAACTATAGTAAATATTTTTTTTACAGATATTGGTAATGCAAACATTTAAAATTGACATCAGGGCTGCATTTATCTGACATTTTTGGTATAATGTAGTATTAGACTGAGCTCTCATCCTTGTGTCTAGAGTTGGGAAACGCTTGGGCCAACGAAAATGTGTTCACGGCGGCGGAAGGAATCATTTGGTTCCGTTACCACAACTATTTAGCCTTCAAAATGCATCATGAGCATCCGCAATGGTCAGACGAAGAGCTGTTTCAAAATGCCAAGAAAACACTTGTGGCTACTTTCCAGGTACACTTTTAATTTAATATTATTTCCTCCATTCCAAAACAGGATTTGACCCTCCTATGTTATTTCCATTATCTTTTCAATCCAAAAATCTACTGGTCACATTTGATGTAAGTGATGGGGAGGAAAAATCACTGGTTCATAAACAACCATCGTAAATAAAGGTCTTTCTCGGCAATAACAATAGTGTCTCCAAAACAGAACATTGCTCTTTATGAATGGCTGCCAGCATTCCTGGGAGGCAGAACTCTTCCTGCTTATTCAGGTAAGAACACACGTAAATGATGAGTTTGGGCCAGGTCAAATAATAAAAAGTGTTTCTCAGTTGAATGGGTGCCCACAGTTAAAGTTATTTATTGTCAAAAAATTGCCCTTTGTTTTAGTAGGTGACTTATTGTCTTTTGGTAGGAATGATGTCAGCATAGTTATCATTTGCTGCAATTGAGTGTGTGCTTTGTTTGCTTAAATAAAGGAAAAATTGTATCATTTAATGCATGGGTCGGGAACTTAGGGCTCGGGAGCCACATATGGCTCTTTTACTGGGTGCACAAGGCTGTGTAACAATGTTGTGTCAAGATATAAAACATTTTCATATATTGTTACTTTTAAATTCATAGTATGGCTCGCAAAGAACAACATTTGAAAATAGGAATTGTTGATGGGTCTCTCTGTCAAAAAGGTCATTTTTTGCCTTTGCCTGCAATGAAGCATGCTTTGCTTAGCATATTATTAAAGATGTTTAAGGTACTGGCACATATGCTTTACAATAAGAAGATTATATGCAGAATATGTCTTTGTGCTAAGAGCTAACTTATGAGATGTATCATGTCAAATTTGGAATCATGTGTGCAGGTTATCGCAAGTTTGTCGATCCCGCTGTCTCCCCCGAGTTCCAGGCCGCCATGGGATTAGTTATCACTATGGCCCCTCCTGGTGTTTACATGAGGTACTCATTTTGAAATTGCAAATGTCTTTCTTTCTAATATGAGTCGCAGATGAGTGATGTCATAAATCCTTTGTCCAGAAACCGAAGTTGCCATTTCCGAGAGATCGTGAACGCCGACGGCAGCTCGTCTCCAGCCTTGAGGCTTTGCAACAGCTTTTGGAAACGTCAGGTACCATTGACTCTCATTTTCTAAACATAACTCATCTCATTTTATGAACTGCTTTATCCTCACTAGGGTCACGAGGGGTGCTGGAGCCTATCCCAGCCAACTCCGGGCCAGAATCGGTGGCCAGTCAATCACAGGGCACAAGTATACAAACAACCATTCATGCGCACAGTCATTGTCCAATCAGCCTACAATGCATATTTTTGGAATGTGGGAGGAAACTGGAGTACCCGGAGAAAACCCACACAAGCCCGGGGAGGAACGTTCAAATTCCATACAGGTGTACCAGCCTGGATTTGAACCCAGGTCACCCCAATGCAAGGCCGACACGCTAACCACTCATCCACCTCGTCACCTTTTATGATGTGAAATATAAAATGTATATGTGTAAATGAATGTATGCCATCTTTTGTTGTGATCAGGAGATAAATGTGAACAGAAGCAGCGATGTGGATGAGCTCCTCTTGGGCATGGCCTCTCAGATTGCGGAGGAAGTGGACCACATTGTTGTGGAGGATTTAAGAGGTGATAAAGAAGGGCGTAAAATGATGCCAAGAAAATATTGCCTTTTTTTTTTGCAGTATTCTGAATCTCATCTAATCTTTGACAGACTTCATGTACGGACCACTTAAGTTCACTCGCACAGATTTGGTGGCGCTGACTGTCCAAAGGGGGAGAGACTTTGGGCTGGGGAGCTACGCAAAAGTCAGGCAGGCTCTGAATCTGCCTCCTGTAAATAGGTTTCAAGATATTAATCCTCAGTTAAACAAGGCCAAAGCAAAGGTAAAATGCTGATTTTTTTCTTTTTCTAAAAAAAAAATGATGTGAATAACTCAGGATATTGTTCAACAGTTGCTCCAAGACGTTGCACAAATTTATCACGGTGACATCTCCAAATTAGAACTCTTCCCAGGAGTTCTGCTAGAGTCAGTGGGTGGTCCAGGTCCAGTTTTCTCTGCTATAATCTTGGACCAGTTTGAACGCATAAGAAATGGTGATCGCTTTTGGTTTGAGAACAAACACAACGGGTGAGCTCCTCCCATTGTCATATCGTAGGTCTGGTTTTCTTTGTATACATATCATTTATTATTCTATTAATTTATTTCAATTTTAAAAGGGAACGTAACAGAAAATATATTCATCATGAATACTTATTCTCTTCTCAGGTTGTTCACAGATGACGACATCCAAAAAATCCGTAACGTGACTTTTCGCGACGTCCTGATTGCGGTCATGAATGCCGACGAGTCTGATGTCCAAAGCAATGTGTTCTTCTGGAAGCCCGGTAGGCTGATTTTGAATTATGGACTAAGGTCTACATCTAGGATCTAAGATCTAAGAACCTTGTGGACTTTCTGTGTGTGGCTCCAGTTTTTTACCTACGTCTACAATGTCTTCTGTGTCTTGTGTCTTGTTACTGGAACCGAGAAATTTCCCAAATACGGGATGAAATAAAGTTCTAATCTAATCTAACATAAATTGTAGGTGAGTGAATATACAAGAATGATCTTTTGCCCTTAGGTGATCCTTGTCCACAACCCACTCAGCTGAAAGCATCCATGCTCCACCCTTGCACTAATGCCACCAAACTCAATTACTTTGATGGGAGCAAAGTTGGATTTGGGATATGTATTATCTCACTCTTTCTCTTCCCTGTTGGTGAGTCTCATGCAATCACCACTGTCTATTTAGCATCTGCTTTCATATTCATGGCACCTTCATGTTGTTCAAAGTATTTACTAAGTATTACGTAAACCTCTGATAAAGGTATATTGTCTCTCCCTTTAATCGCAATGCCGCCGCAGTGAGTTATCTGGTGGCCTCTACGGTGGCATATCATCGCAAGTACTACTACAGAAAGCTCACAAAAAGAAGGAATCCCACTGGAAGAACTGACGCCACAATTTCAGGATTCGCCGGTGAGATATTTACTGAGATTCTTGTGTGTTTTGTGAAAAATCATTGTCTCATACATCACCTTTTTCTTTCTCCGAAGCCAATGAGTGGCAGAACTATAAAAAGCCTTTCCATCCGGTCCGCATAGAGGTCACGGATGAGAGGAACTTGCAGATTAGTGACAGATCTGGAACCCCTCTACGGTGTCTAAATTTGAACAGACAACGGGGCCTTGATGTTCTCATCTCCAATGACTCCTACCAGAAAGCTCTCCTTCTTCGAGTGGCCAAAGAATCTGACCTGGTTGGAATAAGCAGAAGCGCTAAAGACTTCTTTATCTCTCCAACACCCTCTCATCCCTGCTTTCCTTTTGTGCTTCAGGTCCTATTTTTTGATGACGAGGCTAAACGTAGCGCATTCCTCGAGTGCCTGATTGACAACAGAGGTGGGATTAGCGTCCGGGAGGTCCGCGAGAAGGAGTTACTGAAGGAGGCGTTAACAGGAGAGCAGAGGGCGCAAATTGTGGAAACATTCATCCGACACGCTTTCGCCAAGGTTTGGTTGATAGATACTATTTTTTATTACTATTATAAATCGCTGCAAATTAAGTGTTGAATCCTACGTAGATTTATAAGAAACGGAATCCCGTTGAGGAAAATGATCACTGTAAGGTCTACTGGTCAAAATGGATTGGACATCTATGACTGTCAATCGCAGTATAACATGAACAATGACATTTACTACAGTTGGAGGGTTTTCTATGCAAAATTTGAATGCGCCACATTTTGAGGGAGCGAGGGGAGTTGCCTTGATTAGCTGCGAATGGAATCGGTATATTCAAATCTCTGACTTTCGTTTATAAGGTCAGACAAATGATCAAATACTAAAACAAACTCAACTCTTTGAACGGACACATGATAGACTTGAAAAACAGCCCAGCGCTTAAAAAAAAATAACAAGAAATATATCACTGTATTTTAAAGTTGAAGGGAGTCTCGACCCAGAACATACATTGTAGTAGTGATAGCAATAAAATAGTGAACAACAAGCAAAATTGGTGTCCAGCTTTAATGTATTACAAATCTCTTAATCTCCTTGTTTAAGGGGGAAAATACTGTATATAAGTTGCAGGGATGTATAAATCGCAGGCTCAAGCAAAATGTGAAAAAAAGTTTGACTCGTTGTACACATGCGTACTTTAAATATGACTGTGTTTGTATTGCTTAGGTATTGGAAATAGAGCGCTGTGATGCTGGGGACATAACTAGCATTTCCAGTAAGAAAGCCAAAGAAGTTTTGCAGTGCGAGTTGACAGCTGCAGAGTTTGCTGACGCCCTGGGACTCAAACCCGATTCCATCTTTGTAAACTCCATGTTCTCCCTTGCCGATAAAGACGGGAATGGCTACCTCTCCTTCCAGGAGTTTCTTGATGTGATTGTCATTTTTATGCAGGGTAAACATATTTGACATTGGTTTGCTCAATTTTGTGTTGCACGACAAGATTCTAGTGTGAGTTGTATACGTTTGCGTAGGAACTCCCGAGGAAAAGTCCAGATTGATGTTCTCCATGAATGACGTCGGCGGAACGGGTCATTTGTCAAAAGAAGAATTTGCCAGGATGCTCAGGTTCGAGTCATACTTTTCTTTCATCAATCTACATTTGATAGGGAATTATTTATAATGTTTTCAATTCACTTCAAGGTCATTTATCGAAATCTCCAATGGCGCCTTGTCGAAGAAGCAGACCGAAGATGCCATCAGAGCCACCATGCAGGCCGCCGGCTTTAACGACAAAGAGAATATTTCGTGGGAAGACTTCCATTTTCTTCTGCGGGATCATGAAAGGGTGCTGCAGTTTGCTCAGCTCAATGTCAAAGGTTAAAGAAGGTTTTGTTTGCCATTCGCCTCAATTCTAAACTATTGTTTGATTACTCGGATTGTTTTCTACACAGGATGGGAGAATCGGAGTGAGAAAGTGCTCAATCGAGACCAGAGAGTTTCTTTTATCTGCCCAGTGAACAGGTAAAAATGTCTCACGATTGTAGGGAGAACGGGGTTGGTTGTCAAAATTTGTACTCTTTAAAAAAATATATTTTTTATTTATTTATTTATTTATTTTGGTGGTCTTACAGCAATGACAAAGCAGGACTGGACATGCGGCGACGGAAAAAGTGGGTGCACATTTCCATGTTGATGACTAGTAGCTAATAATCATTTTTTTTTAAATGGTTATAACCATTTTTTTTATCTAACCGTTTTATTCCAGGTTTGACTTAAACACATCCAATGTTTACGTTCTGGCCAGACGTGACCCCTACGTAAGAAACCCCTTCCGGCAGAAGATCCAACAGTTCAAACGATTCATCGAGAACTACCGCCGGCATATGGTTTGCGCCATGGTGGTTTACGGTTTAACGGCTGGGGTGGCGTTCGAGAGATGTTACTGTGAGGAGAAAAAACGTCTCGGTTGTCCTTTAGCAGCACAAGCAAAGCCTATAATTCATTTCCAACTCGCTCTGCAGACTATAGTTTGCAGGCCATGGCGACGGGCATGCCCGATACCTCGGCAGTGGGCGTGGTGGTATCCCGCAGCTCGGCGGCTGCCATTTCCTTCCTGTTTCCCTACATGCTCCTGACTGTGTGCCGCAACCTCATCACCATATGCAGAGAGACTTTCCTCAACCGATACATCCCTTTTGATGCCGCCATTGACCTTCATCGCCAAATGGCTGCCACGGCTCTCATCCTCGCAGGTTGCCAGACACCTCTAACTTTGTGACTAACGTATACTATCCATAGGTTGCACTTAATGTAAGTATCTTTTATAGTTGTTCACAGCTTGGGCCATGTGGTCAACATCTACATCTTCTCCATAAGTGACCTCAACATCTTGGCTTGTTTGTTCCCCACGTTTTTAAGTAACAATGGGTAATGTCCAGTTTTTTTTCTTCCTAATGTTGCCAATGAGGCTATGTGTGTATTTTTAAATGACACAGTGAATCTCCAAAGTTGTGAAAATGATAAGATGGCTATATTCCTTTTGACTTTGTGGCTGGAGCTGTCCCTCTGCAAAATGAGAATGTGACACATTTAAAGGGAGTGAGAGTAGTCACCTTGCTTGGCTGCGAATGTGAAAAAGCATGTTGAAAAATCGCCAAATTGACTTCATAGACTCTTAAAAAAATGGCTTCCTTTTTTTGTGTTTAGATTAAGTATGTCTTTTTAAAAAATATTTTCAAAGACTCAGAGCAGACCTTAGTGGACCCCCAGGCCAACAATTGGGCAAACCCACATTGGTCCCCAGGCCATACTCTGACCACCTCTGACTCACGATGACTCCTGCTTGTTTACAAAACATTTGCTGAGCCACAACAAAAATGAGAGCATAATTACTCAGCTTTATATCAAATAAACATCCATTAACAACAATAGATGCCCAATCTATTTCAACCACAGATAAATTGGACGGCTGGATCAATAGCAGCCAAAAATGCTGTATACTAGCTCAGCTTAAAAAGGCATACTGTATATAATCAGTGGGATATTTTTAATTGTATCATTGATCTGTGTTTTTACTCTGTGTGTTTTTAGGTCTGAACTTCCTTTCAAATGGTCATGGTGGTTCTTTCAAACCGTTCCAGGTACTCAATGCTTCTGAATTGAATCGTAACAGAGCGCCACCTTCTCACCCTCTTCCACACTTTATTTGTTCATGTTCATCTCAGGTCTCACCGGCGTGCTGCTTCTCCTCACTTTGTCGTTCATTTACGTTTTCGCCTCCCGCTATTTTCGCCGCATCAGTTTCCGAGGCTTCTGGATCAGTCATTACCTTTATGTCGTGGTGTATATTTTGGTAAGCCATCTACCCCACTTGAAAAATCCCAATCGTTGGTTTCTTACGTATGGTGGTTCCTTCAGACCATCCTCCATGGCAGTTTCGGTCTCCTTCAAGAACCGCGTTTCTACATCTTTCTCATCCCGCCTGCGTTAATCTTCTTATTGGACAAACTCATCAGTCTGAGCCGGAAGAAAGTGGAGATTCCTGTGATCAAAGCAGAACTGCTGCCTTCAGGTGACTTTCAGTTCCTTCTTACCAATGAAGATATTGGTCATGCCTGGGGTAACAACTCCACCAGTAATAATGATTGTCTTCACTAAGTTTGGCTGTTCTCCCCGCAGGCGTCACTCATCTGGAGTTCAAGCGACCACATGGCTTTGTGTATCGTTCGGGCCAGTGGGTCCGCATCGCGTGCCTGATGTTGGGCACGGATGAGTACCACCCATTCACACTCACATCAGCCCCTCACGAGGAGACGCTCAGCCTTCACATAAGGGCCGTGGGACCCTGGACCAACCAGCTCAGAGAACTGTACAGTGGAGAAACTGGAACTGAGATCTGCGCTTATCCAAAGGCAAGACTCATTTTGGGTCACTCAAATCTGCATTTTTGTGACTGTGTTAGACAACCACTTGATTTTAAGCAACATTGTTAGATGAGATAAAAAAAAATGTTTAAAAAAAACAATACTAGAGTGTAATAATGAGTTCTGGTATTGTGATCCTTTGACATCAGCTGTATTTGGACGGCCCGTTTGGCGAGGGTCACCAAGAATGGACTGACTTTGAAGTGTCCGTTTTGGTGGGAGGGGGCATCGGCGTCACGCCGTTTGCCTCCATCCTTAAAGATCTGGTGTTCAAATCCTCCATCAAGTCAAAGATTCAGTGTCAGAAGGTACACTAGCCGTTCATTAGTCAAGACCCAGAGGTATGGGACCGGGGTCACGTTATTATTGGGCCATCTTTCTCAGGTCTACTTCATCTGGGTGACGCGGACGCAGCATCAGTTTGAGTGGGTGTCAGACATCATCAGAGAGGTGGAGGAGATGGACACGTTGGACCTGGTGTCAGTTCACACTTACATCACGCAGGTGGCCCAGAAGTTTGATCTTCGCACCACCATGCTGGTGAGCCAAGAAACCACCTTTTATTTATCGGGAAGAAAAAAAAGAAAACAATAGAAAGGCAATTTTGGTTGTGTAATATTTCTTAATGTGCCAACAGTATGTGTGCGAACGTCACTTCCAGAAGGTTTGGAACCGCAGCCTGTTCACTGGACTGAAATCAGTCACCCATTTTGGCAGGCCACCCTTTGAGTCCTTTTTCAGCTCACTACAGGAAGTTCATCCACAGGTCAGTCAAATTTTTGGGGGCCTTCTCACTACCCCTTGCGTCCATACATTCAATACAAATGATAAAATGTATGTATCAGCCACACGCTTATTTATTTAATTATTCATATATTTATTTATTTATTAACTTATTCATCATATATTTATTTATGTCTAAAATGTATTTTCCTGTCTGTATTCTCACCCTCTTGTTGCTATTGTGACAATGAAATTTCCCAAATATGGGATCAATAAAGTTATCTAATCTAATCTAATATTTACTGCAGGTGTCCAAAATGGGTGTGTTCAGTTGTGGACCACCAGGACTGACCAAGAATGTGGAGAAAGCCTGTCAGCACATGAACAAAAGAGATCAGGCTCTGTTTATGCATCACTATGAGAACTTTTAAATTGAGAAATTAAGTTCATCATGTATTTGTGCTATGTTTTTTTTTCAAATACCCTCTGCTGGTAAAGAATGAGCTGTCTCAATCTAAAAATGCTCCTCAAGGACGTCCTGTTTTATGCAGCATTACCTTTTTTTTTGTCTATAGATTTTCAATACAATACATTAAGCTGCCCTTCAAGTGTCCTTCTTCCAGTCAGCTGATTTTTACTTCTGATTTAGTCTTGATGTGTCATTGTGGGCAAGACATGCTCTCATCACTGAATTTCACATGGATGATATGACAATTTCTATTATAGTCAATTAAGATTAAGTTTATCTCATTGTTCCCTGCAAATATTTACAAATACGGAATCCCAGTTTATTGGTATTGTGATCTAATCCAGCTCACGTTGCAGAACATTCCCGCCAATAATTTGAACGGAGAGCCAAGGGCGTATCATCGAAATGTTTAAGATGTGTACGTCTGCTCAGTGTGTTAACCGTTTGCATGGGTGTCTTTAAGAGCCTTCTAATCTTCTTAGTCTTGGTAAGTACCCAGCTAGAAATCAGCCACCGTCCAGATTGTCTCGCCCTCACTCAGACGACGACAACAACAACAACAACAACAACAAAGGGCGCTTCTACGGGCGCGGTGGCTTCTCTGGCATGAAATATGCACCTCCCTTCCTTTGGGAAGTGCGCTGACCGAGCTGTGGAAGAAGTGTTGGAGGGCCTGCTACACTTGAAAATGTTCAGCAGCCCCAGGAAGAAGTGGTTCATGAGGAAGAACAAGAAACAGTACCAAGAGCAGCAGCAGAGGTCGGCCAGAAGACCGGGCGCCAAACACCGGATGCGCTGGACCGCTCAGCTCCTCCAACAGCACAGGCAGAAACTCCTAAGCGAGCTGGACGTCAACGCCGTACTCCCCTACCTTGTCTACGACAAGGTCTTCTCGCTCGGGGAATACAAGGAAATTCTGGGGCAAGAGTCCAACAAGGGGCGCGCTGAGATTTTTCTGGACTGCTTGTCTTCTAAAGAACCTGCTGCCTTCTGCTCCTTCTGCTCAGTACTGGAGGAGGTTTGCCCACATCTGCTGACCTGCTTACTCCTGGACGGAGATGGTAATGTATTTATTGTCTTTACAAGGGTAACTCAAGTGTGTTAAAAGTGTGTTTTTCACTTTAAAGAAAGATGACTGACAGATTGGGAGAAAAAAAAATAACATGATACTTTAAAGTTGTACTACAATATAGACATGTAAAAACAGGTTATGTTTGCAAACTAGTACTGAGAACGTTTGTTTCAGTTTCATTGACGGTGAAAGACGTTCCATCTCATTTGACTGGGAGGGACGTCTATCGCCATCAATGGTGACCCAAGTTAAGT
Organism: Stigmatopora nigra; assembly: GCF_051989575.1. Taxonomy (NCBI): domain Eukaryota; kingdom Metazoa; phylum Chordata; class Actinopteri; order Syngnathiformes; family Syngnathidae; genus Stigmatopora; species Stigmatopora nigra. The sequence continues at coordinate 12,641,485 of NC_135509.1, read as the reverse complement.
AAGTTAAGTCAGCAGTGCAGACTAAGAGCAGGCGAAAAATAGCTTCCTAAACCGGGGGATGGCTGAGGGGATTAGTGAGCCGACAGCCTTTGTAACGGGCCGCTGGAGGCATATGGCCGGCGTGTCTGCTGTCTGTGGCGCGGAAAAGGGGGCTTGATTGGATGGTAATGCTACCTCCAGTCAAGTAGCGTTTATGTTCAGTTAGCACTTGTTGGATTGTGGGCTCAAGTCTGTTCATTTTGTATGTCCCTTTAAATCATTTCATTTCTGCCGCATCATATGTAGATTATGGTAATTTTCTTTTTACAATTTATATGCCCTGATTAGACATTTTTCTAGTCATGAAAAGGATTGGCTTTTATTTGTCACCCCAGACTCAAAATGATGTTTTCGTAAAGCCTATCGACAGCCAGAATATGTAATACTGTTAAAAAGTTATCCTTGGTTCAATCATAAAATAACCATAGGCGTTTTTTTTTTTTCTTTATATGATTATGGCACTTCTGATAACTTAGCACAGGGATGGCCATGTCCGGTTCTGGAGAGCGCCAATCCAGTCTGTTTTCCATGTCTCCCTCCGCCAACACACCTGAATCAAATCATCTGGATCACTATCAAGCCTGTGGACAGCTTGCTGATGTGTTGATCGTTTGATTCAGCTGTGGTAGAGGAGGGAGATGTGGAAAACAGACTCATATAATCTTTATGGACTATGGGATGTTTTCTTAATTGTGAAGAAAATAGTTTCCTCTTCAATTATACAAAAAAAGTTCATACTACAATGATGATTCAGGTTTGATTTTTTAAGTTCAAAACGTTATAGTCCTAGCGTACATACATTTAGAGATGGATCCTTTTTTTTGCAGAAATAGATGGTGCTCCAGGAGAAGACAAAAAAGCAGGGGTTCCCATGCTTCTCCCTAACAATTCTGCAGGGGAACCCATGTGCCCACCTCCATTGTACCCTGACACAAGGTAAGATTGCTTGTCTCATTCTATTCAGTGATTTTTAGAAGAAAAATTATTTCATAAAAAATAGCCTAGTCTATCATAGAAATAAAGCCTAGTATACTATTATATATTATATTTCTACTATAGAAATAAATAATACTTTTTCACATTAATTCATTTTCTGAACCACTTATCCTTACAAGGGTCGCGGGGTACAAGCATTCGCACTCAGACTCATACCTAGCTGCAATTTAGATTGTTTAACCATCCTACCATGCATGTTTTTTGAAATGTGGGAGAAAACTGGAGTACCCGGAGAAAACCCACGCAAGCCCGAGGACACCATGCAAACTCACTAACAGCGAATAATCAAATCCCTTGGACACCAGCTCATGGAAACGGACATTTGAATATGACGGAACACTTCTTTCGGGCTGACTCATGATTGTCACATTGAAGTTAACGTGTCTACTCTTGGCGTCACAGCTGAGTGACGGCTCATCTCTGCGTGAGGGTGGACCCCCGGAGAGTACCCTCGGCACAGCTGCCACCGATGAAGGAGGGGCGAGGCCGCATGGAGGCGTTGTTTGGGCGCGTGGGGGTGCTTGAGCTTAAAGTGACGGGACAGACTAGTTGATATGCTCCCCAGACCGTTAAGGAGGCCTCTTTAATGCGCGACAGCTAAGTCAGCATTGAGACGGCGTGCCTGTCGGCGAGGCCCCGAGCGTGCACACACTGGACAAGATGACAGCAACACACACATCTCGCCACCACCAAAACAGCCCACGCAGCACAGAGTGGTCAGAGAGCCACCACACAGCACGCAGCCCACTCGCAAGGCCATGTAAGTCCTCTCGGAAATTATTTTACCAACGTATACGTTTCGCCGTGATTTTTTTCTGGACGTCTTCCAAACCTCGAAAGGTCGGACTTGTTCGCGACTTAACTTTATTTTGAGAGATAACGTGCGGACGGGTCCAAGTCAGCAGTCCGTCAAGGTCGAGTAGGCGTACATCCATGCTGAAAAATAGCGTAATCGTTTGTTTATTCAATCCGAGAGAGGAAGTAGGACACCAAGCGCCCGGAGGTTCGGCGCCGTGTGGCAGAGTGAGCCGCGCTCGTCAAGGAACAATGTCTTTTTGGGGCGGAACATTTGCACTGAGGCATTTGTTTTGTGGAGATTGGCAGTTGTATTGATTAGGCGGTGCTGGTTTAGGAGGAAGGGAATGAACCAAAGGTAGTGGTAGCGCTTTAAAAAAGTGTGGTGGGAACAGATGTGAAATTGACTGAATTTGGTTTCAGTGCTGTCAGCTGAAATATTGCTTTAGTAAACTTGTTTTTTTTTTAATTGGCTGAGTTGCTGAGAAGAGTCATCTCATCTGAACAGAAATGAATTTGCTGATTTAAGAGCATTGAGCATGAATGATTTAACAAAAGGCAATAGATGGGAATGGGATTGTAGTTTTGTGGTGGCATTTAATTCAATTTCATTTGTCTTCGAAATTTATATTCCTTTTTTAGCATATCATTTAAAGGATAAAAACAAATTAATTGATTTTGTCAGCCTTATTCAGACCTGTCATTCTTTTGGTCAGGTACACAGGAAAAAATGGTTAGCTTAACATTTTTATATTATGCAGGCATATCGCCCTCTGCATATTTGCAATGATCAAAATTTTATTTGATTGTTTGTTTGTTTTTGTTATTTGGCAATTCATTAACGCTTAATCAAGAATTAATCATTGTTCAGGCCAGGTGATGAGTTTTTTTACTCGTTTGCTCCATTATATTCATTATTATATGTATATAGTAATACACATTTTAATCACTGTGTAATGTCATGTGTTATTAATCCCCTCGTCGCACACACAATCTGATATTGAAATCAAAAGATGTATGGAGCAAACTTATATTTAGTGGATATATACATTTTAATTAGGGCTGGGCAATGATTACATAAGCATATTAATTGAGATTACTCGAATGAAATTATCAGGTCCGGTTTTTGGATCCTTATTCATATGACATGAGTGACAACGTTATTTTCAGTCTACATTTTAGGCCACTGTAAGAGCAATGTTATTGCCGTTAGATTGATGGAAACTGCAAAAAAAATGGCTACTCGTTATTCTAAATTCACAATATTTTTTAACAGTATTTTTACTATATGTTTCGTTAAAGAACGATTCCAGAAAATGTCTTCTTTGGTAACATTCAAATATCATTCGTCGATTTTGACCTCGACCCATTTAACAATTCAATGCTCCGATTTAAATGAAAATCCACATTGAGGATAAAGAAAGACAGCGCCATCTGGCGAGGTAACGAGCTTTCCGTCGCCCCGGTGCAAATTCCTTCCTGCATAAATCACTTTCTCCTCTCGAAGGATATTTGTGTGTGATTTGCTGATGCGAGTGGCGCGTTAAGACCCGAGGGGGGCGGCGATGATGTCACTCCTTCGTCCGTAAGTGGACAAAATGAGCCCCAGGCAGGACGGGGAGGCGGAGGCCCGGCAGAGCTGAACCCGAGCGGCGAGGTTGCGCGTCTACGTGCCGATGACTCACCTCGTAGCACATACAGAGAGAGGAGGCACTGCGACAGAACCGAGGTGCCACGGCGTGCACGCGTGTGTGCATTTCATTTCCCGCTTGCTGCAGTGCTTTGAATGTGAACAAGGCCTTTCGCTCGCAACTTCCTCTTTTGTTTGCTAGGAAACTAATAAATCACCAGGGTCGCCGGAGTACACGTTTTCAGGGCTCCGGGCCAGCTTGGCTTCCTGCGGGAACAAGCTGGCCACTTTCACAAACTGGCCTATTTACGACACGAGCGAAAAGAGCGCGTTAGCTCGTTGGCTGCCATCGACGGCGATGGAGATCCAAACCGCTTGAACTGGGAGATTTGCTAGCGAATGGTCAATGGCAGCCAATGAAGTGCAAGCTAGTCAGTGGTTTCTTATACGCTAAGAGGAAGGTAATGATTGGCCAGGACGCGTCGTTACTGTGTGGTCGCGGGGGGGGGGGGGGGGGGGGGGGGTGGAAGGAGCTGCTGCAGTAGGCCTCAGACTGCAGCACAAGCGCTGACCCCCAATTACACAAACACACACACACACAAATACACTTCATCATCAGACTGAGAAAATTGTCTGATAAGCCAACGTTTTTGTTGTTTTAGGGCTAATGGCTAACTCATTTCATTGGCTGTGAAATCTATAAAATAAAGTAATAATAATAAGAAAAATATATAATTTATATGATATTATATAATACACAAAATGCATGCAAATTTCAGCAACTGGAATTGAAGCAAAAAATGTGTCTTGGAAACCATAACACTGCACAGACCCGACTAAGTGAACATTTATTGTGTCAGTTGATGGAATTACAACCCAAACTGTGACCCATACCACCGACTTTGTTCCATTCATTGGCACACGTGTCCGCTAATGAGGATTTGTAGTTGCTCATTAGTCTTGAAAATCATCAGTATGGCGTCCTCATCAGCTGGAGGTGATGGAGCATTTTTACAGTGTGTGTGTGTGTGTGTGTGTGTGTGTGTGTGTGCGTTTGGGGAGGTCAAAGGTGAAAGAATGACTCTATTAGATTGAAAAGAAGCGCCTGATTCTTGAATTGGAGATGAATGATGGTGAATAGAATTTGTGCTACTAGGAATTCTATACTTTGTTTTGATTGTGTCAACAACCACAGGGCCATCGACCAACTCTCATGTTTACCACAGCAAAAGTGGACAAAGCTATTGACTGAAAAAGAACCCGTTTGTAGTCAATCGATTAAGTCGTCACGGCAAAAGGCCGCCGTGTTCAGCAGCGGTCATTTAAGATGAATTATTGAACACTTTACACTGGCAGATTTGCAACTTGACGTCTAGTCCATTTATTTTTGGAACCGATGATCCTTGTGGGGGGTGCTGAAGCCTACCTGAATCGGTGGCCAGTCAATCGGACAGCCATTCACATTCACACTCGTACTTGGGGGCAATTTAGTGTCTTCAACCAGACTACTTTGCATGTTTTGGGGATGGAAACCGGATTACCCAGAGAAACCCCGGGTTTCAAGCCCAGGGAGAAAAATCCAACTCCAGACGCTGAGGGTCGACTGTGATCGGTCGGACCACTGACACAGTATGTTCTTCAATTACGCATCCAATCAAAACAAGTGGTGGCGCCGTGGGGGAGTACTCTGGGTGCTCCGATTTTCTCCGACATCCCCCAAAAAGTTTCAGGGTAGGCTTCTTGGACACTGAGTAGAACTGTTCCCTGAGTAATAGTGTAAGCGTCCTTGTGCCCTGCGATTGACTGGCCACCAGTCCAGGATGCCCCCAACCTGGTGCCCGTAGTTAGCTGGGATAGGCTCCAGCACCCTCCACGACCCTAGGCTGTTCAGAAAATGAACGATCAAATCGAGCTGAGACCGCACCATACAACTTTGGTCTCATTTTGGCATGTTTGCACACCCCAGTTTTTAACCCTCTCCTTGCCCTAATCAACCCTGGAATGCTCATTTTCATATTGGCCGTCTGCATCATAAAAGTTACTGTAATCCTGCCCTCCCTCCCTTTGCGAAAGCGATGGTGACGCCCCTAACTACTACTACTACTACAACCTCTACTTACGAAACGAGCACCCCCTTCCCTCGCTCCTTCAGTTGGATGCTGCAGCGTTTTTGTAAAGAGCGGTTCGGCGGCAGGAGGAGGCAACAGCAGGAAGCCCACTATGTCCGAACCGTGTTAGGAGGGGGGTGTCTGAGAACGCGCGTGCCCACGCACGCACGCACGCGCACGCACGCACGGAGTCAGCCAGTAGAAAAGGAGCAAGCAAGGTAGCGCTCTTTGGGGATGGAAGGGCGGCGCGTGTCATTGCAGACATGGGTCGCCGCGGCACGACGCCTCGCCTCGAGCTCCTCGGAGCGGCTTTCCGGCGGCCGTCCTTCGGCTCTGCAAATGGCGATGCACCGCTGAGCCCCGGAGACGCAGCCGAGGCGGCGGATGCCAGGAAGTAGCGAGTGATCCAGCGAGCGATCCAGCGAGAGAGCCAGCGAGAGAGACAGCGAGAGAGACAGCGAGAGAGCCAGCGAGAGAGCCAGCCCCCCCAACCCCGCTCCTCCTTTTTATGATCACCTGCGCTTTTCTTTTCCTGGGATTTTCCGTAGCGGCGGTGGACGCTACCATGGTGAATTACCAGAAATACATTACGGTGATGCAGCTGGCTCTGGGGGTGACCGCCTCCAACAAAGAACATTGTCTTCCGCCCAGGAAGCGTATGTGGTGAGTAGGGAGAATCGACGAGGATGGGGGAGGCAGGGGACAGGGGGGAAAAAACGGTATCGGTAGGCACGTCCGATTTCCAATTGCGGCTTTTTTTTACCCATCTGTAAGCATCTGACTACAAGGCACGCTGGGAGTTGGGGTGCGTGGCCCACCCCCCAAAGTTGAATGGCGAGGACAGTGGTGGCTGACCATTAGGGAAACGGTCAACATGAAGAATAGAGAAAAAAATCACGTCAGGAAAAAGTGGACGATCACTTGGGCTACCTTCCTTCTGCCACCTAGTGGAAGCCAATTTCTGTCATTATACGTCGATAGATAGATCTAAAAAGATAGTTAGTTGGTGAATGATCAATTCAAATATTCAGTCCAATGACCACGTTTCAGTGCGATTGGTGCCTATAAATGTCTAATCCATTCTTGACTCGGATGGCAGCGATGCGTTGTCCAGCAAATCAACAAAACGCCAAACAACCTTAAACATCAAAAGATCTCAAAGGTTATCCAGGATAAACAACAGATGTTGTTAAATAAATAACACGAGTCAATATGACAACATCCCCTTAGATAAACTAAAGAAAAACAAATGGGAAAACCTAAGAATTGTCCTTTCAAATGCCTGAAATATTTCACCAACAAAATGTCAAACTTGCCTTTGTATTTGTTATTGCTTGGTTAAAAGGTGTATGTGCTATTTATTAATTTGATTAGAGGCCCTTGATTTGAATCAAAGCAAGGCGGCCTTGCCACGGAATTGGATTCCACAATATTCAATTTTACCAGAAACTCAATCATTCGTGATCTAATCATCGAAATGGATTGGACTCCTGTTCCACTCTATAGTTTAATACACAGTAGGCTTCTTATTTCCGGTCAAACAAATGCATAGGTGCATCGTTTTATTATATGGCGTACTCTAACAAATCTTGCTAAACAAAGTCCTCTGTAGCTGTTCTGGGAATTTGCTTTAAAAAATTACCTTCCACTTTATCTTCTTCGAAATTCAAGATCTGAAAAGTGAGAAAATTTCCAAAGGAGCCATAACATATTATTGACCTTTTGACCCTTATTTGGATTATTTTGGTAAAATTCCTGGGGTGTTGCTTAGAGCAAGCTCCTGGTATCTCTCATTCATTGAAATTGAAAGATGAGATGCTATAAAGCCACGATTAGCAATAATGTCCGCTCCTTTTTCATAAAGAGATTATTTTTCAGACAGAATAGTTTAGCATCGGAAAGTCTGGCCTGACATTATCAGCGCTGGAAATATTTTCATAGTAAATAAAACATGATTACAACTGTTTATGTTCAAACATTGATATATTTGGTCTACTGATCTTTCTAACATAATGTGAGGTTCCTCCCCCCTCCATCCATTATTTGAACACAAAAAAAGTCTGAACACCCCGAAATCACCTTGCTAGGCTATAGCCCTTTGCTTAATTAGAAACATATTATCATTTCGCTCAAAATCAAAGACGCCTAATGAGGACTTGGCTTCATGGAAGTAAAATAGCAGGTGGTGCGTGCAAACACTTGGCTACAGCTAGTCAGGAGCAAACACTCACAATTTATGAAATACTAGTCTTTTTATAGTGAGCTGGCAGTGAATGGTTGTCTTTCACTGCCATTAGCAGCAATACACGTCCAATCCATTTCGACTGTGAGGTTTTTTTAAGTAGTTTATTAATCACCAATTCTTTTTGTGTATGTCACGTTTTTTTTATTTTCTTTGTCCTCATACTAATGTCAAGGTGACGTCTCCATGGGAGGCAAATGCGTTTAAAGGGAGTGAGAGGAGTCATCTTGGTTGGCTGCGAATGGAAATGGTCTATTCATGGACTTGAATTGGCTTTAACAGTAACCTGGGGGTTATATTTTTGTAGTATACGTATACACACGAGCTGTTATTATCATTGGAGTCAAGGGTGCTATCAGTGGCAGCTTTTCATCTGATTGTCTAATCAGATTCATTGTCTTCTCTCAACTGCTGCCTGGGGAACAAATGAGGGTTTTCGTTTCCACGAGACCCTTCATGTCTCCCGCGTTGGTTTTTGTGATGATTCACAGATATTTTTCTATCAGGCGTCTCATTATATTTTAGGCAACCTGGGCACAAAGTGATGAATTATTCATGTAGGTGTCGCGGTGAGCTCTGATCTTTTTGGAGTGAAGATTTTTAACAGGAGATGTCCCATATTCCGAACATGGGATTGGGAAGCGGGTAAAAAGGTCAGGTTTTTAAAATGTATATATATTTTTTAAGTGGAGTTTTAAGTAGATTTTTAGTAGTCAAACTTGCTTTGTCAAGTTTTTAAATTTCTCTAGTTTTTCTCTGTTGTGAGAAATTACCCGAGTGCGACGCTGCAAATTGTTAATAGTTTGATATTTTGAACTTAATCACAGCAGCAAATAAGCTTTTTCAATTACTAGTGATAATTATGACAATAATAAGAGCTGGAATATTGTTATTTGGTTATGGTTTAAATAACAATGTGGTACATAATTATTTGTTGAGTCAGGTCTAACAGCTAATTATCTCTATTTTTGGGGTTGCACAATCCAAGCCTCATTTTAGTTCTTCCGTATCATGTTGCGTTTTTTAAAATCACAGGCTCAGTGTTTTCTTAAATTAATCATTAAAAATACTGTACTTAACATATGAGCTTGTATTAAAAATTTAAGACGGAAACAGGCATGACTCAAAGGCGTATTTCATAATGTTGTATTTTTACAAAGAATTAGACTGTAATTGCAATTATAGTAAAGTTGTAAGAGTACGTTAATGAATCGGGGGGATAAACTATGTATATGTATATTTATATATATGTATGTATATGTGTATATACATATGTATATGTATATATATATACACATAAATATACATATATATATATATATATATATATATATATATATATATATATATATATATATATATATATATATATATATATATATATACACATACATACATATATATATATATGTATGTATGTGTATATATATATATATATATATATATATATATATATATATATATATATATATATATATATACACACATACATACATATATATATATATACACATACATATATATATATATATATATATATATATATATATATATATATATATATATACACATACATACATATATATATATATATATATATATATACACATACATACATATATATATATATATATATATATATATATATATATATATATATATATATATATATATATATATATATATATATATACACATACATACATATATATATATATATATATATATACACATACATACATATATATATATATATATATATATATATATATATATATATATATATACACATACATACATATATATATATATATATACACATACATACATATATATATATATATATATATATATATATATATATATATATATATATATATATATATATATATATATATATATATATATATATATATATATATATATATATATATATATATATATATATATATATATATATATATATATATATATATATATATACATACATGAATACATAAATACACATAGATTTACTTGTATAAACCCACCTCCTGCAAAGTCAATCTTGTCAAGTTGCTCCACTTGATCTTGTTGACAAGACTGGGCTACTCTCTAAAATTCCCAAATGACCTAAAACAAAAATCATGTTCATTAAATCACTTTAAAATCCACACGCACTTCCTGCCGAAAGATACTGTGCAGGTCCATTTGTTTATTTAGTCTGTACTTTTTCTTCACTGGTGAGTGAAAGCAGGGCCCGATGCTGCCGTCTTTTGACATTTCTGTACAAAAATGGTCATCCGGGCCATGGTGGTAATAGTTTGGGGATTTTTCGTCAATGAAATTTCACATACGAAAACAACCTTGATCCACCCTTTGTGTGGGCTTCACTGTTCAGGCAATAGATGTTCAAAATATTCAATACAAAAGCCATCATGCAAGCTAGTATTGTTGTATTCCCTATGTTGGATCTCCTATGAAATGAACTCTTAATATGCTCTCTGATGTACCGCTGGGGGCAATTTCAGCTGAGGCGGCAAGTGATGACATCATAAAGCGTCAATTAATCTACTATGCAGAGGCAGAGCGAAGAGACTAACGACTAAAAGGGAACAAATGAAAAAATGAACGTCATTCCTATTTTGCTGGGTGGTCTAATAAATAGAATTGCGTATATTTACCCTACGGAAACATTAACTCGGTTGTAACTGTCGGACAAACCAAAACAGCTTTAAAAATGAATTCTTATTATGGTGATTACACAGTATCTTTTTTTTCACTTACAACACACACATTAAGAGCAGATTTATTGTCTATCACCGTCCCTGGCAGCCTTAACCAGGGGTCTTGCAATTGTGGCAAAAGAGCCGCACGCGACCTTCCACTGTGGTTTTCGTGACATTGGACTATGAATAATGAATATTTAATTCAAATTTTAATGAGCTCATTCATTTTTGAAGTGGGAGTCTAAATTTGAAGATAATGCTGCTCTTGTAACGTCGCGCAAAAAATATTACAGGTCTACAAACCTGTAGGCTGTACACTGATTTTCATCTGATTTAAATATATCTCACTATGAAAACCGTTCATTTTTAGAGCAGATCTGCTTCGTCAATGCGAGCCAATGACTTTACTCATCACTTTACAAATCAGTGATTCATTAGATCACCTGTGTCAAAGTGGCGGCCCGGGGGCCAAATCTGGCCCGCTGCATCATTTTGTGCGGCCCGAGAAAGTAAATCATGAGTGACAACTTTCTGTTTTAGGTCCAAATTAAAAAGATATATATAGATGTACATTATATTTCCTGATTTTTGCCATTTTCAATCAATAATTGCAATTTTTAATATTTTTTTGTGTTTTTACCTGAAAAATCATTTTGTAAAATCTAAAAATAAATAAAAAGCTAAAATAAACATTGTGTTAGATGTATTAAAAACTGAATATTCAGGGATTTTAATCCAGTTCGTTTAATCCATATATTAAAAAAATACAAATATTATATTTAAAATAGTCCAGCCCACGTGAAATCAAGTTTACGTTAAAGTGGCCCGCCAACCAACCCGAGTCTGACACCCCCTACATTAGATCCACACAGCATCGACTATGTGTGACTTTTCAACACATATAAAAGAACCTGAATTGGAACTCCACGTGAATGCAAATTCCAATTAGAGTGAGCAATGATGTCCTCAATGAGCAGGATATGACATCACAGATACTCCAACGAGTCTTTACATAAATTCCACATTCAAGCCGCCCTCTTCCCCTCTCAAATGTTGGCCTCCACTTCCCGCAGGCGTGCACTCACCCCTCCAATTTCCACGTCCCATCTCGGCATCGTGCGCTCTCCCGAAATTAGCGGAGGCACAACTCTGCCCGCCTTTGATAAAGACTGAATAGCCGTGGCTCGCTATATTAGGATTAGTCTTTGCAAACAGATGTTCCTCTTGCCTGCAGTCTTAAAACCAGACCCCCCGCCCCCTCTGGGTATAGCCAAAGATTAGCATTAACCTGACTAAATGAACTTTACACTCTGTTGCAGGCCTGCAGGGATAATACAACAAGTCGCACGCATTTATGTAACGTTTGTCTTTATTTTTATCATCCCCAAAGAAGGGAGTGTGAACTCGAAACGCCTCTTGTCTTAACCGCGCTTCAAATTGTTACATCAGCGGCGGCCGACACGGGAGGAACCCAGCGTGACGTCGCCTTATTGACCCGCTGATTAAGCAGAAGTCGTTATGGTCCAAGTTGATCCCGTCCGATCGACGGTCTAGCAGAGACGCTGCGGCGTCTCTCGCGGCTGATAAATGCCAAGTGCGTCTCGGCGTCATTCTTCGTAAAGGCATCGAGCACCCGCTTAACTTTATTTGCTCTCTGCGTCAACAGCCCGGCCCCCAAAGAGGTCCACGTATTGATCTGTTTTCTTTTGAAGCTCATTTTCCTTTGTTCTGGTGAGCTGAAAGGAGGGCCGAGACTTTCAGAGCTGAGAAGGTTCAGGTTGAAATTGTGTAAAGACTGTAAAGTGGGAGATTTAACAGGTCGATTTTATGCGCAGCCAACCTAGACGACTCCTCTCAACCACTTTAAATAGAAGGAGAACAACTGGTATAAATGATCTTTATGTGGAAAAACAATTGTTCATTTCAGTCTCAGTCTGCAGAAAGTCCCCACCTTGTGGCTCCAGTTTCTTACCTAGGTCTACAATGTCTTGTGTGGCTTGTGTCTGTCTTGCTACTCCAACCAAGACATTTTCCTGAACACGGGATGAAATAAAGTTCTAATCTAATCTAATTTTGATAAGGAATAATATTTGAAGTAACAGTCGATCCAATCAGGTGATTGGAAATTGGGCTCGATTGTGTCATTTTCGACGATTTGGCATTGGGCGAAAAAAAACGGCTTCTTATTTTAAGTATGAACTGATTAGCTAGTGGTGGTACAGTGGACAAGTGGGTAGAACATCTGCTTTGCAGTTTTTTTGCAAATTGCTTCTTTGAATCAGGTGCACTAATAAATTGGTTATATGGATATAATATTGAGATAGCTTTGTTTTAGATGCAAAATATATATATATATATATATATATATATATATATATATATATATATATATATATATATATATATATATATATATATATATATATATATATATATATATATATATATATACATATACATATACATATACATATACATATATATATATATATATATATATATATATATACATATACATATACATATACATATACATATACATATATATATATATATATATATATATATATATATATATATATATATATTTTTTTTTTTTATAAATGTAATACATTCCTTATACTTCTGGATTAAGAAATGAAGAAATTAATTTCTTGCGCCAAAGGGATTATAGGTAACATCTCCCTCCCTTGTTTATCTGACCGTCGGGATTAGGCCAAAACTAGCAGGCGCTTGATTTTCATAAAACCTGACAGGGCAGAGCTTTAGTAAAAGAGGAAGCCGTCATATTTTGAGCCGATCCAAATGGCAGCGCTGATCTAGGAATCATCCTGAGTGACATCAGGCATTTTATTGACGGAATGTTTGGTGCCTTTAGGTGATGGCACAAAGTCGGGCCAACAAAGTCAGCCCTTCTCAATCATTCAAATTGCTTAATGAGCATTAATGAATTATACTTTTACTGTATACTAATGCAGGAAATGATATACCCTGGTGTCTTTTAGATTAAAAAGAAAGACCTCCAGTCCTTTGACTGAAAGATGTTTTTAAATTACTTTTGGAAGAAGTAATGGCTCTATCATGTGCATGGGTAAATGGATTTAGTTGGATTTATTGAAACTGCACACATTTTTGGGTGTGTTATGGTTAGCAAATCAAAATAAAACCAGAATTTCTGGAAAGGGACAATTTATCAAGTCAGTACTATTTTAGCCAATCAACTCCGAGTATCCCAGATTGTCGTTGATGTAGTTGCATATCTAAGTGTCATTTTTTTTTGTTCATAAATAGTATTTATGCTCTAAAATGTATCCTAGGGCCACGATTTTATGCTCACTTTCATAACTCTAGCGGAAAAAATGACCTCAGAATTTTAGATATGGAAGACTTAATCAAGTGAGAATGGAGATTTGTTCTCCTGCATATTTGATCTCCGCAGACTCAGTTGTTGAACCATGAACGCCAGTGTTTTAGTTAAAAAAAATAACAACAATAATTTAAACTAAAACCTTTTTCCGAGAGGCTTGTTCTTATTCTCAACGCTAACGTCGGCAATCTTGTTTTCGGACAACAATCTGAGGTCGACTGTATTTGAGTGCACCAATGCTTTTTTTCCCATCCAATAAGCACCTTATCTGCCCTGAGGCAATATTGAATGAATGCAGGGAGAAAAGTAGAAGCAATGTTGCCTTTGTTAATTCCTCCCTTTTTTTTGTAAATTCTTATGCTGAGACTCCAAATCCTGCAAGCTCCTCTCAGTCTGGCTAATGGATATCTGTTGTTTCTTGATTGCTTTTTGCGCTATACTGACGAAGGGCTATTGTCGTAGGATACACCCCAGCCCGACCGCTGGCTCCGTCACAGCTGCCTCCTCTGCGAGCACCGTTCAGGGCAAGCCATCACTCCGCCGTATAAAGGGCCGAATTCACAGGAGCAAGAGCCTGGACAGCATTGACCTCATGGACTCCAATGTAAGTCATGTCAAAACATACCCAAACATTGCACCTCCCAAATATTGACTTCATTATATGAATTGGTCTGCCACTGTTTTGCAAAGCAACATGAGTTCAATGTATACTGTATAGAATGCAAGTGTTTATATTTTCACTGGCATGGATCACGCATTCTTCTATGTGTTATCATGCAAATCAATCAGGTATTCCCATTTTTATTGTCACTTTTGTAGGTTAACACGGCCAAATCTAGCGGTCAATTTTTCAGTTTTTGACACATTTAGTGCCTTGTAAATTTTAAGATGAACAATAGACCCCTAAGATATTCCACTTGCCTTAAACCCTAGTTTTGTAAGGCCCTGGGAGATCGTAACGCATGGTCTCAACTCCTCTAACTTAAATGAACCTAATTTTCAATTGTCCCAACAACATACCTGTCAACCTCGGCCAATTGCTCCGCTTGTTAACGATTGCAATTCCCCTCATTAAGTGATAATAAACCATACAAATGCAACTCACATAGGACCCACTTAAAGCTGCCTTTTGTCTGCACTAAATTCAAGATTCTTTAGATGACAGCTAAACAAAGAAGAATGCTGGCTCTTCCAAGTTCAGACAAATGACCATGGGAACAAAGCTTAACATCATAAATGGTATAGATATTCTGCATTCAGAAGTTAATCCGTCACGTGAAGACGGCTAGCTCATCACCAAATGCAGTTTTGCGGTCACTCAGTCCTTACAAACTTCCGGTTCACAAAAGCTAAAAATAGACACAGCAATGTAGCAAATTAGGTTGTATGTATCATATTTTGAGCATCATATGTATATATACCATTGAAAACCCTCATGTTGCATCCATCTGGCAGCAATAATGGTAAGTACAGCATCTCCTGTTTTTATCTCATGGAATTTTATGATGAATTTCCACTTTACCTGTATTTCCCAAAGTCAGATAGTTACCATTTAAAATAGCTTTCAGCTTTGAGTCATGTCATTGATCTGATTTTTTTTTTTGGTGACATAACACAGGGCAACATAAGTTAATCTGGCCCTGAATTTCAACGCAGGCTACTTGATCTGGTCACAATTGTCATTTTCAGCTCATTCCAGTTCATATCTGACAATCCCACAGTATCGCAATATGCTGATATTATTAATGACATGTAGCGATATGCATGCTTAAAGCAATTGTGTATTGGCATGGACGTGAATGATCGTGGATCAGCTGATTGTGCATATTTTCAACCTCAACCTAAATCTGCAGTAGGTCCTAACCTTGTCCTGTGTGTGCTTCCAGCTTTTTCTAGCTCTACATTGTCTTTTTCTGTGTCTTTGCTTGCTACTGCTATTAACTGAATTTCCCAAATACGGGGTGGATAAAGGTTAATCTAGTAGTAGTAGTGTTATTGTCTTCTTGTATGTCCTTGATTGTTGCTCTTTGTTTGGTCCCAGACATTTTGTCAATGAAACAAAACTAGTTTTTTTTTTAGCAGATGTCCAGGTACTTCCTTGTTACCAGATGGAAGCGTGGATGTGTGGGAGGTGTAAGCCTCAGGGGTGTAATTTAGGAATGACAACTAAGCTAACTGTGAATTCAGCTCAATGCTCCACCTCATTAAAGTACATCAAAACCAAGCAGGGGGGCTGCTTGAATTATTGATATCGGTGTTGGTCAGCAGTACTCGTGAGGCGGCTGGGAATTTGAATGACTCAAAGATAAAACAGGAAAAAACATTAGTCAGCCCAAAACTGCTGGGAAGTGGGCTTGGAGAAATTGTGCTTTGGATTTTTAATTTTTTTTACCATATTTGTCAGGTCATTTTCAAAGTTTAACTTCCCTCAGTGTAAAGCTAAAAATCTGACAATTTCATTTCAGACAGTTTTGATCGTCATTTTTAATTTGAAGAAAAAAAAGTTGCTTTAAATCAAACCAATTGGCAATTATCTATCTTTTAATTATCCTTTTTTACAAACATTGTGATTTAACATTTACACGTTACATTATATTTTGCATTATTTATGCTGGTTTAAAAAAGTCACTATTGAGACATTCCTATTATATGTTTAAATATTTTAAATATAAACAAAGAGCAAATATTTGATTCATTTTTTCACTGTAGTAACTGGAATTCACCCCCCAAGACACACACTTCTCTTATAAAATTTCGTGACTATGCCTTAAAGTTAAAAAAAGTAATAATATTCATCACTGCCTGCACTCTAAAATAAAATGAACATTTATCACAGCCAGTGATTTTGGAGGACCTGAGATTCCAAATATGATTAAAATATCCCCATCAAGCACAGCAGAAATAATAAAATGGCAAATTGTCGATTGAATAGAGCCATTAAGCAGACGCAGCCCACTCATTACATCCCGCCACTCAGCGGACCCTTCAAGCGGCTCTCTCCGGTGGGCCATCTCGACTAAAACCGAAGGCTTTTTTTTTTTTCGCCCCTCGGTGCGCCCTGCGCGTGTGCGCAAAGTTGCTGACGTAGCCAAAGGCAGAATGCAGCTGATGGGAGAAGCGGTCCGCCTCACAATGAGTGATGAGACTGCAGGATGCTGAGCATGAGGGGCAGTCTTTATCGCGTCCCGTCACCGCCAAAGCGGAACCCGAGCGGGTGACGGCCGACTGTTTTTAATTAGTCTGCTTGATGTTTCATTTGGGAAATCGATGGAGGTGCCTCGCTATCAGCAATCGCACACACACCCAAAAAAAAAAATCAATACTATTCCTGCATTGTAGTAAAAAAAAAAGATGCGATATAGGTCGAGGGTGTTTAATATCATCAATTAGAAAATTTGATTTTTTTCCCTTTCCCCTAAAAAAATGTCATCACAATTAAATGTATTGATTATAAGAATTAATTGTAGTTAAATCTAAGGACAGCAATAACTGCATTTTGCCCAAAAAATGTATCCCCAAAAATGTTTTGGTCAATGCATTCAGGAAATATGACGACTGCAAATGATGCACAATGCAATGAAAATTTTTTTTTTTATTGCTGACCACTGTAAATTTTTTTTAGCTGATTTGCCACTGTTATCAGTGCAACTGTCCCAGTTAATCAGTATTTCTTGACAATTCATTTAAAATTGTTGACCTATAGATATCCCAATTATTCTTTTATTGAGCCTGTTACTAACAAGAAATCGTCTTATTAAAAAATAAAAAAAAATACATGAAAAAATACAGAGAATAAATAATAAATGATTAAAAAAACATTTTAATTTCAGGTTTCAAAGTGTAAAACATAAGATTTCCTATGAAAACAAAGAAAAATATTTTTGGATTTTGTATATTCTTTAAAATAAAAACGGGGTTTGCAGATATGCTGTACTTCAAGATGTTTTCAGATATTTGTAATGATTCAAAATTAGATATTTGTGAACATCTGCTGTTGCTTACAATACATAGAAATGCAGTACTCAAAATCCAAGTTATTTTAAAGTGCCTACATTGGTGTCATTGTTTAATATCCAAATTTACAGCTTAAAAGATGAGCCCAGAGTAATACAACAGCAAATAACATTTGATTGGAATGCCCAGATTAATTAAATGAAGACACAATAAAATAATCAGCATTTATAGCACAGCACATATTGCAGACGCAATGACTGCAATGTCAATTTTATTCTTTTTTTTTTTAGATGTATTGTCTATGGTCTCTGAATACTTTGCTGTGTATGGATTGGTTGTTTTATTATTAGTTTTCACTCTGGATGGTCAGAGGAGGACCTTGGCAACCGGCCCACTCCGACTGTCATTTGTGTTGGCAAGCGGTCGGTCGGTCGGTGCGTGTGTGCACGGAGAGTCGGAATCAGCTTTTAATGCTAAGGTTGCAGAAAAGGCATCAGGGGGGAACACCAGTCTTTTATGGACCCCATGCCGCTTTTCATTAAGCAGGTTTAAAAGAATGCTTTAGCGACTTCGAAATGAAGAGTTTAGTTGAAGTATGCTACATTGTTTTGTTGTTATTGTGCATTTGCTCTTTTACATCCGTGATTGCAATGGAATGTTGATTTTTTTTCAACAGTTACTGGTAATTAACCACATTTCTACTGTATCTTACTGGTATTTTTTAACAACCTGGCATTGTTTCCTCTTTTTTAAATATCAAAACTAAGGCAAAAATGTTTAAAATGGAACGAAAGTGTCGAGAATGTGGAGTCAAATCATTCATCTTTCTTTTTTTCATCTTTGCAAGCCATACAGCACAAAATAGTCTCCCAAATGCAGGCAATTGATTGATACGAGATGTTATTGGACATCTATCGCAGTCAACGGTAAAGAGACATGATCGTTTTATGCCAACCCTCCAGTCAAGGCTGAAATGGTCAGATGTAGCGCCCCCCCTTTTGAATCCCCCCACCCCAAAAAGGCCTGGCGTAAGCATTTTTTGGCCTCTCAGTCAGAGTCAGAAAAGTGCTGCAGATGCATTTGCAGGGAGTGCGGCTGTGGCCCAACGAGACGATCTGCATATTCGGGTGGGGGCCGTCGGAGGGAGGGGGAGTGCTGTCCCGTGTGAACAAAGTGGTGAACCCAACCCAAAAGTGTGTGGAAAGCGGGGGTGGGCTGTGCAAGCTAATCACCATTCGACTGCGGCTTGCGTTTTGTGGTTGGAGCATTTGATTTTTCTTCATTCGTTATCCAAGGGTCTCAGGCAGAGGGGTGCTGGAGCCTATCCCAGCTAACTACACGCGGGGGCGAGGGGTACACACTGATTTAATGGTCAACCAATCGCAGGGCGTTTTCATCCTTGGGATGCGAGAGGTACCCGGAGAAAAACCACACAAGCATGGAGTCGAACCCTTGACCCCAGAACTGTGAGCCTCACGCTAACCACTCACCACCGGGCCGCCAGCATGAGATTTTCTGGAGGTGAAATAGGACTGTCGTGTAAACCCAAGAGTAGAACAAATGTGTGTGTGGTTTTTTTTTCTGAGTTGTTGGAGGGTGGCTTTTTTAGAGTTGGCCATCCGTGATATGCGCGTAGGTTGCGTGTGTGTGGCAACACGTGCCGCTCGGAGGGGACGGCAGATGTTGCGCTCCTTTCTGGAGGCGACCACTCAGGGGCCAGGCCTGTCTATTATGTGGCCGCCGTCCATGGGACATATGGAGGGTCACTCGGGGTACGTACGTGTCCGGTCATCAAATATTGAACAGATGCGAAATTGATGGGGAAAATAGCTCTATTTTTGCCATATTAAGCTTTGTTAATGTTAAAATCTGGTATTAATGGTGGAGTCAGTTTTTTGCATTCATTCATTTTCTGCGCGCGGGGGGTGCTGGAGCCTATCCCAGCTAATTATGCCAATTGCAGGGCACAAGGAGACCATTTGCTTTCTCACTCATAAGTGTTCAACCACCCTACTTTGCATGTTTTTGGAATGTGGGAGGAAAGTGGAATACCCGGACAAAAACCCAGGGAGAACATGCAAATTCCACACAGTGAGGACTGACACCCTGACCATGTACAGTAGTTGGTGTAAATAAATTTTAGCGTGCTCAAGCTGATGAGCAAAGCACAGCTGTGC
The DNA here is from genome assembly GCF_051989575.1 of Stigmatopora nigra. NCBI lineage: Eukaryota > Metazoa > Chordata > Actinopteri > Syngnathiformes > Syngnathidae > Stigmatopora > Stigmatopora nigra. The sequence goes on along the minus strand of NC_135509.1, from coordinate 12,621,469 downwards.
TGTTTTTTGGTTGCCGTTGAGGCTTTCTATCATTTGTCCTCGTAGTGAAGGTGCCATCATTCATAAATTTGCAATTTACGTAAATAATTTGAGTCGACGTCTTTCAAACGAAGGTCATTTGTACTTGGTATTCTAGCCCTTTAAGGGATTTCTGCCTGCCCAATGTCTTACATTGTTTAATAATATGAATTGAATTGAGTTGAACGTGGAAATCATTTCCCACAGTACAAAATTCACATCCCTTGTTTATTCCTTACAGGATTGAGCCTGAAGATTAAAAGCGAAGGAGCCTTCCTTGTGTGCACGTGGGTGTGTTTACGCTAGAATACGTATATGCGTCTCAATTGTATTTCTGGTCAGGATTGTGTTGCTCACACACAACAAATCATTGGACGAGGCAAGACTAGCGATGGCATAAATCCCAACGAGTCTATTCGCTTACATGGCTGATTTATGACCAGGGGGGGCAGAGCTGGACGCTAAGCGTCCTCAGCCTCAGCCGATTGGTGAAAACATGGAACGGAATCAAGCGTAAGGTCTTCATTTTCTAGACAAACATCTACTTAGGACTTACAACAACCTCTTGTTTTGATTTGGGATTTTCCTGCAAGTGCTCATCCATGTTAATTTGCCCCCTGTTGAGTATTGGGTCAAGTGAAGGTCGAGTACCTGGATGATGTCATCTTTGGGGGAGGGGGCGGAGAACGAAGCACGAGGAAGGTTGCGTGAAGACGAGCTAATCAATTGTAGTGCTTGTTGATCACACTCATGCCTGTTTTAGATTGGCTGATTGTTATGACGGAAATATGCGGGGTGCTCTCTGCTCTAATCAAATCAGAAACATAAAAGCCAGGAACATTTTGTGGTTCCTTGACAACGGATTATTTGTATTTTTGTTTTCATGAGCATTTATTTTGTTGTTATTGTTTTTCACTGCTTGACGATGATGACTGCCTGAATGTTAGTGGCAGCTAATCAGTTCAATTAGACAAATATATTTAGAATGACTGTTATTGCTTTTATTGTCATTATACATATATAATGGCATTTAAAGCTTCACCACAAAGTGGACAAAAAACAACAAACAAATAGACAAATAAGCGATGAATAAATAAAAAGTCATAATAAGTATTCACAACATAAATAAGTAGGAAAGAGCACACATAACAACAACAAACAAACAAATAATTGATCAATAATAACAAATAATCAATGAATAACAATAAATAATAATGAATATTCAATAAATCATAATACATAATCAATAAATAACAATAAATAATCAAGAAATAATAATAAATTGTCAACATAGATAAATAGTGAACATGAATAAATAACCAACATAGATGTACTTAGTCAACATGAATAAAAAGTCACATAATGTAATTGTAGGTAAGTACAAAAGTGACTAAAGTGGTTAACAGCCTATGGAGTTTTAGTGCAAGTAGAAAATAAGTGTTGATGAGGTCTTCCTAGGTGCAGAACTTGAATTGAGTATGGTGACGGCTCTTAGGAAGAAACAGTCCTTGAGTCTGTTTGTCTTGGCTGTTATGGTCCTGTAGCACCAGCCAGAGGGCAGCAGGGTGAAGAGGCGGGTGGAAGTCGGGATGTGTATTGTCTTTTCCCTTCTTACTGGCATTTGTATTTTGGGCAAGGAGTATCTGGAGAAAACCCATGCAAAGTCCACACTGTGATGGCCTCTCAGATATGAGATTTATGGTGAATCTTTTGAAGGAAAAGTCTGTTTGTGTATATGTATCTGTGTGTGTGTGTCCGCACTGTGTATTCCCAAGCATGCCTGCTTTCTTACTAGCAGGTGCTTGCATCATCATGTAGTAGCATCATGTGTGACTGGACATGTGTGCATGTGTGTTGATGCCCTGGGAGGCGACCATATGCTGTTTGGACTCAGGAGCTTGAATCCCGGACCTCCCGCGGGCCACGGAAGCCCAACCGCTGGCTGCGTTGCGTCGTGAGCGGCACGCAGATTATAGCCTCTTTTTCTACCACTTTTACACATTTAGTACATTTAATCTTGTATTGTTTTATTGGCAAGCCTGCACCACGTTGTAGCAAAAGTCCTGCAGAGGGCAGAGTTCTTCTTGCTGAAGTGTCCCCATAACACGGGAGATTACGTTTCACATAAAAGCATGTTGGTGTCGAGCGGGATGGGATTTATTTTCAATAAAATGGCTGTAATGTGTCAAGAAAGAGGAATTCGCTCTATAGATTCTTGGCAGGAATATTGCACCAGTTGAAGTTTGGATTCATAAATTATTGTGTATGGTGTCATTTTTTTAGATTTTTTTGCAGACTCATTGTTCTTCCTTTCTGCGCTGTGATATAGTATTTGCCTTTTTTGTGTTTTACTGTTCTTATTACTCAACACTGCCTGCCACGATCTTGTGGATCCATATTTATCACCAAAATGAGCCCTTTTCTACGAGAATGAAAGCAAATATGCAAGTAAAAGCTACTTCAATGACCATTTAGTTGACAATTTACTTTTAATTTAGTTTCCTCCATCTCAATTCCAATTCCAGTTTTGCTTCCTAAACTGAAATTTCCATTTTCCAGAATTGAGCATAATGTGGCGCTCAAAACCAAAACAAATCAACACAGTTGATTGGAATTTTTAAGATTAGCTCAGCCAGGATAAACATACTTTGGGTGATTGTTTTTGTACATGAGGCAGTAGTTGGATTCCCACAGATTTGGGATGTCTGCATTTACAGTGTCACATGATCCTGTGAGGTTATGTCTAGTCACCTGATCAGTCCGAGTTCTCTGGAAGCAAAAAAAAAATGAGATTATGGCTTGGAGATTATGAGCCGGCAGTGTTGCAACAATTATTTGAATAATCCACCACTATCAAGTTGATTGACAACTATTTTGATGATAGTTCATTGTATAGACATTCTGATGACACTAAAAAATCATCTTTTTGAGACGTTAAAAAATGTACTTTACTGTTGCTTTTTTATTTTTGATTAAAAACAAGAGAATGGAGAAGACTATACATTTTAGGTTTTGTTCAAATTAATCGATATGAAAAAAGCATCATTCTCAGACATGAAATGTCCTTTTTTTCTTTTGAATTTTCGTGTATTTTATTGTTTGTCATCTTTATTTAAAACAAGAAAAAAGAAAACTACGTTTTTGTTTATGTTCAAATGAATCGACTCTATTTTGATAATAGTTAATTATATAGATATTCTGTTGACATGAAAAAATCACCATTCTCTGACATTTAATGTCCTTTTTTACTTAATAACACAATTTCTTTTTTTAAATCAACATGTTTTTCTTTTGAATTTAAATGTACTTTATTGTTTTGGGAGAAATCATTTTTAAAAAGGAGAAGACTTTATATTTTTATTTTAAGGATATTTTGGATTTAGTTTTAATTGTATTGAAGCTCTTCTCCGTGCCATTTCAAATTGGGACATTTGTCAGCAAATGATGAAACTGGTGTTGTTGTGTTGCACGGCATGTGAAGCTCCCTCTGTGCTATCGGAGCCAGTGAGGCAAACACTGTGTAGCTTTAGCAGAGGGTATTTCAAGGGCTTCGACAGAGGAAGATAAAGCAGCGTTAAGCTCACGTCAAAGCTGCGCACACTCTTAAAAGTTTGCTTTCGTGCATTTCCACAGGGCCTTTCTGCTCCAATAGTTCAGCTGTAGCGCATGAAAACAGATGATCACTCTCAGCCATTTCTTTAGAGCAGTGCTGTCAAGCATACGGCCCGGGGGCCACAAGTGGTCCGCCAGGAAGTCCGATCTGGCCCGCGGGGTGGTTCTGACTGACGGGCAATTTTTTAGCTCGTTCATACTGTACATACGAAATGAAATGCTCATTTTTTTTATGACATGGCTGCCGTGAAACCAGAATTTTTTCACATTGCCAAAACGGGGCCGTCAATGGCAACCATTGAGTTAACAAGAAACCTTCAAATGCCCAAAATTTAAGCACCTGAACTCCTTCCCTGCCATTGACAACGATAGCCGTCCAATTCCTTTAAACTGGTTACGGATGCTCATTTTTCAGTGCTATAAACGGCACTAGACGTCCAATCTGTTTGAACTCAAACCAGTAAGTGAACTTTTTTATAACCTGGTCTCGCCTACAAGAGGTCAAGTTGTCCTGAATCTGGCCCTTGACCCAAACTGAGTTGCTTTAGAGAGTAACACTATACTGCTTCGTGGCCTTCAAATTGAACCTTGAATCCTCGTGTTGATCCTCTATTGTTTCTCCACAGGATATCAATAAGACTTTGTTTCTTTAATCCTAACGACCTTGGCCGACATGCCTTCCCCCGGCCTTCGCTCCTCGTTATCCGCCGACGGAGTCTCCAACAAGTCTCCTTACGTCAGCAACATTGCGGGACCTCTGTGCTTCCCGGCATTAACAATTCAGCCCCCCGCATCCCCCAATAGTGCTCATTAGTGCCAAAGGTAGAGGTGACAGAAGCGGTCACAGGCTTCAATAGTGATAAAAAGATAAAAAGCACAAGAGTGGGAGCTGCAGGGAAAGCACTAGAATACTTTTGAAGATGCGGCTCCAGTACATGCAACACAAACTAAAGAGGGGAAGGTTTGGCGCAGTGCACAATTTACATTTCACTGTATATTGATTAAATGTGAACACGGCGTGGAAAGCTCTTTTTTTTTTTAAGCACCGCGACTGTGGGCTGGATTTGAGATCTATCCTTACTGCAGGCTTTGGGGCAGTTTGTAGTATTCTTTTGCTTTAAAACGTATGGCATCATCATAAGCATCCTCCACACTATTATTCGTAAGAACAATCCGTCCGGATTCAGAGCCTTCACAAGAAATCCAAGCCTTCAAAAGGATTGTCACTGGATTGGCTTGCAGGCTGTCAGATTTACTTTGGGCGCCTTATCGCTGCATTTGATGGAAATGTATTGTGGATTTGAATGGTTGTGAGACTTGCCTTCAATGTTGTGGTCATTTTTACGTCTGTACAATTTCTGTACAATGTGTAGCAACTGGGGTCAGGTCTTTGATATTTTTATTCAGGCTTTTTACTTACTCTTTGGTTGGTATATATCATGTCATGTGACTACGTGAGATGGGTATTGACATATTGTAGTCACTATTATTTACATAAATCTATCTCTCTGGTTGGCTTTATTTATTCGGTGACGATAACAAAGTTATCAAATTTGGTTTAAGGGTGAGGTGTGTGTTTGTGCCAATTTCTTCAGGCGATCGGTCAGCAACTTGCCTCAAAATTGGTTCAAATATATTAATACGAGGATTCTAAACACTATAGTGGAAGGTAGAAGGGGTTCCCATTATTTGTATTGTCTTTGTACAGGACAGTTAAATTGAGTTCTTGTTCAAGGGCTCTTATTTTGTATCTAAAAACAATTTTAAGCATTTTTTTCTCCTAGTTTAAAAAAAATGGTTGCAAATTAAACTGCGTGTTTGAGTATGGTTGTAGTACTTTCTGGGTAGGTGTGTACATGGCAAAAGAAACCACTATTTGTACATTTTTATCCTCAAAATTGGTATCTATTAGATATCCATCAGCCTCTCGGCTCAAAACGTGCACCACTCTTTATTTTCTCATTTACAGGCATCTAAGATATGAAAATGATTTGTATGTGGCCATATTGATGCGGCCGAGGGGGGCGCTAGAGATGAAATAAATAGCAGCTCTTTTTGGCTTGACAGCAACAATACTACATTATCACCAAAAACTCAATACGTTCTGCCTACTGCATATCAATTCAGGAGCTGTCTGTTTGATTATGGTACAGAAAATGAATGCACAAATGAAATGAGGATAATCTTTTTATAATCAGCCACACGACATATAGACATATGTTGCACACCCCCATATAAACTGTATATAGGCTACTATAGTTTGTCCGACATAAAGTCTGAAAATAATTGTTTATTTTATGATGGCATATGGATTGCTTGCAAGATGTATCATTTGTCAATTTGTTTTGACAAGTGAATATGTATTATTACATAGTCAGATCACTTCACTAATTATTGTACTGTGCTGCAGTGTTCTAGAAACATATTTTTGACCTCAAATTTCATTATCTTTGTATACATTCATATGTTAGCAACGTATAGTGACAAACTGAAGAATGAATTATTTCTCCACTAGATGGCAAAAGACACAATTAATGAACATTCTGTAATAATGTTATCCACTAATACTCTCAAGTAGATTTTTATCTTATAGCATTTAACTCATTGTCTCCCATTGACGGTGCTAGATATTCTCTACATTTTATATGCAAGAAGCTGCCAGATTTCTGTCAAAATGGATTCGACGTCTAGTGCCGTCAATGGCACTGAATGATGAGAATGAGCAGACAATGATTTAAAAAGATGAAATAAAAATCATTGCAGGCCATAGTTATCCATGTCAATTAATTTAGTTTTGTCTATGGTGTTAAAATATATAATTTATTTAAGTAATTATTGAAAAATATTTTAATAATAATATTAGATACATGATGTGCATGTATGTGGTCTTTATGGGATTAACTTTTTAAAAATTGCAATTACCTTATGAAACCTTAAATATAAAATTAAACACGTCTTCAGGAATGTTAATTCTTGCCTGAAAAGTACTGAAATGGTATTTGCATTTTAAAGGCATGTATTGGGGGTTATTTAAGGATTGCACTTATACATACAGTAAGCATGTTCGAATGCTCTTTATGTAAGGCAATTTGCGCTGGATGCAGCCGCATCCATTCCACCGCAGATGGCGGGGTTTTGCACGCGTAGAGCAGACGTCGCAAAATATGTGTTGGAAGCTCAATGCGCAGCTTTCCAGCAGCTTCGCAGCTCCAATCACGTCGTTCTCGCTACTATCAGTGCTCCTGCTACTGTACTGCAGCTGCCGTGGACAGCCTCCGCTGCATCATCCCCCCTGCGGACTAGCCTGAATGGTTTATTCCAGGCGAACCTGTCACTGTCACCGCGGCGGGCAAGCCAGCCAAAGTGTGCGCGCACAGGGGGTAGAAAGCAGGGAAGGAAGGCATCATCCACTGCCTGCCATTGCAGTGCGGCGGCTGCTGCTGCTGCAGCTTCAGCGAGGATCTTTTCTTGCCCGGTGCCTCTTTGTCGGTGAGGGTAGAAGCTCGCCGCGTGGATCGTTGTTTTTGCCAAGGTGAATATACATTTCTGGATCTGTCCGTCGTGCTGTCATCTCAGGTAACCGTTAGCCGGGACTAGCTAGCCCAGTCGCTGACACAAAATGTCGGCCGGCAAAGGGGGCTTGATTGGACCGACCGAAGGGAGAAGGGGCCATGCGTTTAAAAAAAGTGTCCCGATGCCGCGATGATAGGGCGCTGAGTCAGAGATGTGACGTTGCGCTGTCAAGTTTAGGGCGAAGGTCGGGCTTTGATCTCCTTGTTTTGGTGATCGAAGTGCTTGAGGGTCTCTTTGGGGTCCGCTACTTAGCATTGGGCTATCATTAGCCCTTTAGCTGCCGAAGGTCCGACTGACTGACTCACACGATCCCGTTACTCCGATTTCCCATCCCAGGCATCCGCCGGGCTGTGTTAACGCATCGGATGTGCCCGATGGTCGCTGTTTGGTGGAATGACTTAAGTCGACTTAGATCGGTGGGCATCACTTGATGTTCTCAACAAATGGACTGCAAACCAACCAAAGAACACCTGCCATCACCTGTTGAATATATCCAAACAACATTAAAGGTTAGCCTGGTGTAAAGCTAAGCCAACACTGTCTTCTGAAGTTCCCACCATTCATTACGAATAACTTACTATTGACCAAATCTATTTTAAATCAAGCTTTTATTTTTCTCATTATCTGCTCCCAGTAGCTGTCTTACAGTGTTAATACATACAAATAACTGTTTTTTGTGTGCCCTTAAGTCAAAATGTATATGATGTATCTCTACCATTGCTACTGGCAGCCAATGAGGTCTTGTAAGTGGTAGTTTTAAAAAGTTACTGTGAGACCAATGTGAACCTCTTCTTTTTAACTGTAGTTCATGTATTGCCGTCGATGCCAGTTAATTTTTCTCAAGTCCTTGTTTCCTTAATGCACACACAGTTTAAGGTTGGGAATGCTTGTTCAATAGTATTTTACACTCGTTCGAATTTACAGTAAAATTAATACAATACACAAAATATTGTAACCAAGACAATTGATTGTTTTGAGAGTTGACAGACTAATTACCGTATTTTCTGCACTATAAGGCTCACCTTCAATAAATGGCCTATTTTAAAACACTTTAAATGGATTGTATCCATTTCTATCACTGACTGCCAAATATGCTTCTCGGTCTTAGCAAATGAATCAAACACTAACCAGATCTTCTCAGAATCAACAGTGTGAGTATAAACAATTCCTGGTACTCTCAAATACTATTTGATGACATGTGAATGTATCTATTGAGAAGCCACATCTATACATTTCAGTGGACGAAGCAAAATGCAAATTGTCCGTTATGCTGACATGAACCCTTTCTGTTGGGAGTCTTCAAGTGAACCAAAGTATCCAAAAATAGCCAGTACAAGCCTAGGAAGAGCATGCATACCATAGCTATACATTTTAATTGTACTTACATCTATGTTGGGCATAAGTACATAATGGTTTGTGCGTGGCATACACAGAGCCGGCCGGACCCAAGACTATATTGCCCTTCAAGGGAAGCCATACATGTTGTGATTTATGGCTTCCTAGCTGTCATGGAAGCAGCCACAATCTTCTGAGTCCTGCTTTCAGAAGGACACATTCATGTCATGGTTTATATATAGGAATGGATTTATATTATTCCTTTATTAACTCATTGGCTGCCGTTGATAGCAATTAGACGTCAAAGCCTTTTCAAGTTGGAGGGCCGCCAACCTCTCACAGTTGATATGGCTTGGACCTCTGTCGCCATCGATGGGCACTGAAACGTGGTCATTCACCCCTCAACCTTTCCTGTTTGATTTAATTCCATTTCATCAAAGGAATTGCGCCAGGAAGGGATATGAGTTGTAAAACCTTCTATTCTACAGTACATTACAGTCATAGTTGCAGTAATTCCCGAAGCTTCCTTATGACTGAGATTGCTCGAAAATAGTTGCAACACATGACAATTTATCAAAGCGGAATTTGTCTGGGAAATGTAATAATTCACTTATCAGCACAAAACCTCCTTCTGGGGGATGCACAATCAAGCTTTCATCATGAATGCTTTTCCTGGCGGTGTTGTCCTCGTCCCACACACTGTGACAAAGACTAGGCAGGGTGCAGGTCAGCAGCTCTGCTTATCAGCGCATTCCTGCCCTCCTGGTCTCCATGTGGTCTGCTGATAACTTCCACTGGTCTTGATTGAGTGCTGGAGCTGATTTCCTGCTCTGTGGTTCTGCTCAGTATCAACCACTCTGGTTGTGGCTGGCTGTCCTGGTGTTTAAAAAAAGAAGAAGCACCTTCAAGGCTGCAATGGCCTGTAGTTGTCAGTGCCCATAGTTGGCTTGGACAAGCTCCAGCACCCCCACGACTAAGCGTTAAGGGGAATGAATGTACTTAGTTTTATTGCTTTTTGTTTGAGCGGCTAATTCGTTTAAGTCTGAAATGTTCGTGTTTAGTAGCTAATGTCCCCTTAACAGTTGAATGAGGATGAAACCCTGCACTAGCCATGAATTGTCCTCGTGTTGAGCTTTCGGGTCATGTTATTCACAACAGAGCATTGCTTCCACAAATGCCTGATACAGCATAGTCGTATTGTATAGTCCCGTAATGTCATTGACTGTGACACCTGTCTTCTCAATGTGACCAGGAACGCCAGCTGCATTGCAAAGAGGAAGCTAACGTCAGCCTTCAATAACCGTGGGTAGTGAGCTAAGCTATTCCAGGAAGTTGTGAGGGACAAAAACTCCACTCAGTCGTTCTCTCACGTTTCCCGTAAGCCAGTTGACGGGGAACTGCCTCTGTCGACCTTACGACGCCGAACAAGCCAAGGCTTTGTTTTGAACTGTGAATAGATTTGGCTTGGTTTTAGTCATGTGACTGTTATGTTTATTGATGTACTGTGCGTAATAGATGAGATGGGAGTAGGACTTTGCAACTGAGGCCCGAAGTGGCAATTTGAGGGTTAAAACCGGTACAGCACTTTACACTGCGGCTGGAGGTTCACTAGCACAGTGGAGTCCCAAGCTATGGCGGAACTGCAGATCCCACACCCATCGTTGCCAAGCCAGAAGGGATTTGCTTCAATCCCGTGAGCGTGTGAAGAGAGTGTCAGATGGAGGGATCCATTTTGGAAAAGGGTGTTCGGAAAGGACGTCTCCCGCCTCCGCGTGCTAGGCTGAGGAACCTCTGGGACGTAGCTCCATCTGAGATGATAATTAACGTTGTCTATGAGTAGACAGACACAAGTAAGCTGTGGGCCTCAGGCTCCTTGAAGTGGTTGACTTCGAAGCAGCTTCCCATCGCTCAGTAAACTGCATGTTATTAAAGTGGAGATGGCTATTCGTGGGGTTAGAACTGATCTTGATTTATCTGTTTTTTACACTTTTATGAATAGTTGTAAAATTTAACTGTTTTCTAAATAGTGGCAATCCATGAAGTGGCAGGATTTTGCATCGAGAAGTGCCCAAGAAGAAATAAACTGATATTTGAAAGGGTTGGTGTTTTATTTAACTTTGCATTAGGTTTGTAGATGTTAAATAATTTCAAATAGTTGCCTCAATTGCATGTATTTTGTTGTTGTTGTTGTTGTTTTTCCTACTGTCCAAAGCATTTTTAGAATCTCACCAGATATGAAAATGTTTCTTCCTCCTTTGTGGTTTGGCTCATCATGCTCACTCATTGCTTCTATTAAACTCAATTACTTGGACCACCATTGGTAGGTAACATTTATCATTGAAGATTGAAATGTTCTGTTTGTAGGGCTGTTTTCTTCTTTTTGACAATTGACATCAATTGCATACTTTTGGTATTTATTTTAAATTGAGCTTTTTTTTTTAATGTGCAAAATTGTTCATTTGACTTGAAGGCAATATTGCCCAACCCTACAGTCAGCTGTGTCTTCCATCTGTGTTGTGCCTGCTCCCAAGTTGCCAGGTCGTAATCCCCCAAGCATGGCCCGAGTGTCTCGGTCATGCTGCCAGCATTGGCTCTGCCTTGTAGCACGAGGCTTGCGTTGGCACCAGTTATTTTTTCTCAGGCGGGACAGAAACATGTCAGTCGATGCGTCGACTCAACAACTATTGAACTTTAGTATTTTCATTTTGTTGTGGTTTGTCTTTGGCATGGTTTTGGATTGCTTATTACTTGGTATTGAAAGGGAGGTTTCCTTAAAAATGATGACAATCCTGTGAAATGAATGTTAGTACTTGAATTTTCAGAATATATGTGGAACTTCTAATTGCTGTCAATGACAATGAAATAATCACTCATGCATCATAAAAATAAGATTTACTGATGATTCCTTCACTATTTACGTACTGGGAAAATGAAAAGCCAGACAAAATGAATGGACGCCAGTTCAACTGTAAAAAGTCAATTTAGTCCATGAATCCAATTCCTGACAAGCACTGCAAATGTCAGGCTGCTTTAAAAAAAAAAAAAAAAAAAAAAAAAAACACTACAGTGCTCCCTGTGGGTTACCCGAGCAACGAACACTGTAGGACAAAACACCAAAGTGTACGCCTTCAAACGAGAAAGTATCCCTCAAAATGGAGAAAGACTGAGACCAAAGCAAAAGAAAGTACTTCAGATTGGATTCCAATCAATTTTGTGAACTTTTTACTCCGCTTGGATCTTTGTGTGCCTAAATGAGATACATTAATTGGGTCAAAATGTCATTGTGAAATCAAGTATCAGGTTTGCCTCGACTTAGTACAGCTATTTGACTTCTTTGTGTTTCCACGGCGCTGAGCTGTTTGGACATGGCCGTAAATTAACCTTCCCCAAAGAGTGTTGGTTGGAATTTGCTCTTTTCTGCAGTCTTGTTAATATTCCGATGTCTTTCGCCCACCCCCCATCCCGCACAATTGCTGCAGTGCACTCACTATATATGTAGAAGGCTTGGGGACGGCGTGGGAGAAGCACTGTTCTCATTTAAACTTGCTCTCTCCCTCTTTTTGTGCCAAAAGCGGCATGAGGAGTTAACGACTATGGCTGCCAGGCCAAGAACGTGAGGGGCCCCTCGCTTGTGGCGATTTATGCCTTTGGGTATCTCACTTAGAGTCTTGTTAGCTAAAATATTGGCCGGTTGCTGTGTTGGATTTGAATAGATTCGACGTCGATGCGAACGGCAAAATAACAGTAATCCGAATATGAAATATGAAGTTTTGTAGGAGCTGTTAAAAATCAAATGGCGAGGGCAAAGATCAGTTCAAGAGTGAGTGGTGCATGCACTGAGGACAAGGTCGCCCTTCCAATTGATGGAGTTTGACCTTCATCTCAGCGTCTCAGGGGGTTAGCGTGACCGAGGCTGTGTTTAAATATCATTGGCTCTGTCAGCGTGGTCTCATTTTTGTTTAGTAATTTTTTTTAAATTACCGTGTCAGGTGACTGGCAATCAGATTTTCATTTGTAGCATGTCATTGTCACGAGAGAGAATGGCATAAAAATGGGACTGTCCTGCCATTTCTATTCGGATAATGTCCCGGATAATAATGGTAAAATGAGGTGAATTTTGCGGTGAAAATATTATTTTCCGTTATTTATGTTTGGTCTGTTGAGTTAAGTGATTTGTTGTCTTTGTCTTGTAGAGCGCAGCAATGGAGGAGACTGTCATTTGGGAACAGCACACTGTAACACTGCACAGGGTGAGTATTCCTTGCTAACTTTGACATATACAGTAATCCCTCAATTATCGCGGTTAATATAGAGCAGGCATGGCCGCGATAAAGGAAAAACCGCAAAGTAGGGTCACCCCTAATTAAAAATAATAATATAATATATATATAAATATCTTTTTACTTCAGTGTTGCGTCTTAGTAGCAAGCAAAGGACCGAATAAAATAATCAAAATTCCCCCAGAAAAAAATCTGCGATGTAGTGATACAGGGACAGTCGAAGCCGCGATATTCGAGGGATTACTGTCAAGATCTTCCTTGAAAACTTTTGAAGAAAGCATAAATGGCATAATAACCCTCCCTCAACAAGAAAAAAAATCTAATTTCAGAAATTGCCTTTAATCAGTTGTAAATAGAAACATTGTTAATATCAATACAAATAAATGAGGTGTATTCTGTATTTATTTGTGAATCCAGGCACCAGGGTTTGGCTTCGGGATAGCCATATCAGGAGGCCGAGATAATCCTCATTTTCAAAGTGGCGAGACCTCCATCGTCATCTCGGATGTGCTAAAAGGAGGCCCGGCTGAAGGCCTACTGCAGTAAGTTATTCCTTCCATGGGTTATCTATTCCTTTTTTTAGCTACACAATCTGATCCAGAAAGACTACAGAACGTCTCCTCTTCTTTTACCCACCCACCCTTAGGGAAAATGACAGAGTTGTCATGGTCAATGCTGTGTCCATGGATAATGTGGAGCATGCGTATGCAGTGCAGCAGCTTCGGAAAAGTGGGAAAATTGCCAAAATTGTGAGTTCAATTGTACCATTGTGTTTTGAAGCGTAGTATTCCACTAATTCCAAAAATAGAAAATGAAACTCCTTGGAGCTGATTGTGTGAGTTATGAAATTGGTTCTGGAACCGATCCTTTGCAATATCTTTTTTTGATTTTGAGCAGACAATCAGACGGAAGAGGAAGGTCCACGTCCCCATGGGTCGTCTCGGGGAACGGGAAACCATGTCCGAGCACGACGAGGAAGAGGATAGTTATGACGAAGAGATATACGAGACGCGGAGCGGACGCAGCGGGGCCTACAGCGGCATGGGCGGAGCCATGGGTAGACGCAGCGGTAGGAGCTGTGGCCGGAGGGAGCGCGAACGTGAACGTAGCGGCTCGCGGGAGAGGAGTCTCTCGCCGCGTTCGGATCGCCGCTCGCACAACCTCCCTCCTCGGCCCGCCAAAGTCACGCTGGTCAAATCGCGCAAAAATGAAGGTGAGGCTCACAAAGTCGGAAATGGAAGCCAAATTGACCATTTCTGTCTTTTGACTACTATAAGTCGCACTAGTCAATGAAAAGCAAAATATAAATAAATAAGTATAAATATACATTAAAGTAGCTAAAGTAAAATGGAGAAAAATGGCTAAATAGGCATTTGTTGACATTTTTCATATATATCTATAGCCTAAGATAAAACAAAGCGTAAAACAGGCTTTTGGTGATCGGATTGAGAAAAACAACATTTGACTATTATTTGTATGCAAAGCCAAATTATGAAAAAGTGTGATTTGTAGTCTGGAAAATACTGTAACTCCAGAAAAAAAATCACCTTCAACTTTATATCTTCAGAGTGAATTAAAAGCATGGAGGCTTTTGGTGAACTTCCAGGGAAGGCAAAAGCAGCCACCCACAGCAGAATCCCAAGTTAACCAAATAAATCTTAGTCAAAACAGGAATTAATCTTCTTTAATCTTTACTGTTAATCCTTGAGGAAGCAGCGGGCGAACACGGTCCGTCTCCACGGGGCTGTTTTGTCAACTGTGTACTGACCTTGTCTTTGTTGTCATTTACCAAGCAGAATATGGCCTGCGCTTGGCCAGCCACATCTTCGTCAAGGACATCTCCCCCGAGAGCCTCGCAGCCAGAGATGGAAACATCCAGGAGGGGGACGTTGTCTTGAAGGTGAGGGGGTGCTGGCGGAGAGACGTCCAATCATGTGAAAAATTTAGGAAAAGACTGAATTTGTTGCTTGTGTCTTGGGAGGGAAAGAGGGAGGGATGGTTGGTGGATGTCAAATTCAAAAGAAGCAGCCGCTTGGTGTCTTTTTTTACCAGTTTAGGGTTGTCAAATGTTGCATAACTTGTCTCCAGAATCGCCAGTGTTCTCTCACTGCAAATAAAATAGCCTTATGTGCTTAACAGGTACTTTCTGAACTGTAACTGTTCTCAATCGAGTCTGTTCTCTCTTCTAATGCATTGGCCCGCCACTTACAGCGATAGATGTCCAATTCATTTGACACTCCTCAATTGGAAATGATTGGATGTCTACCGCCATAGCTGGCAATGGAGGAGGACATTTTAATTTCACTTGAAGGGATGTGGCTGTTGATCAGCGTCCAATCATGAACATTAAAAACTCTACTAAGTGGCCATCGATGGGTGAAAAAACTGATTGACTGCGGAGGAAGCGTCACATGGTGGATAACAATCCGTCTTGTGATTCCCGTAGATCAACGGCACAGTGACAGAGAACCTCTCCTTGATTGATGCCAAGAAGCTGATAGAAAGGTCAAAGGGCAAGCTAAAAATGGTTGTTCAGAGGGACGACAGGGCCACCTTGCTGAACATCCCTGACCTGGACGACAGCATTCCTTCAGCCAACGCCTCCGACAGAGACGGTGAGAGCGCCGTCAAGCGTTAAGTGCTCACCGGCGGGCGGCAGCTTTTTTAACAGCGTGCGTATGTTATCAGACATTTCAGATATCCATTCTCTGGGGTCCGACCATTCCAATCGATCGCACGACAGAATTCGGAGCAGTCGCTCCCGTTCTCCAGACAGACGATCGGAACCCTCCGAGCACTCCAGACATTCGCCGCCTCAAATAAGCAATGGCAGGTAAAGACCAGACGCTCATAAATGGTGCTACATGCTACGTGGAAATTCATCTTGATTTATGCTGGGCAGTCTCTGATTGAAATGCCTCATCAGCCTTCAGCTGCTCTGGTCAATTATTTGTCCAGTAACCCTAGTAGTAAGCTATTAGCCTAATAAATCCTTGTACCAAATCAAATCTTTTTCAAACATTTGTTTCCATGGACCTAAATTAGTGTTTTTTATTAAATTGCTCAATATGATTTAACTCTAAAATTCATGTGATTTACTTTTTTTTTTTTGCTGTTCTTGACCAGTTGGAGAATACCGTAAGTTTCATGTAAAATTTGAAGTAGTTGTAGCTAGTAATGTTTAGTGTAATAGTGTACTATAAATTTATGAAGTACATCTATTTTTTGGGATAGTCTTAAAGATATCTTCCAAACAAACCTTTTATTTTGTAAACTGCAACATAGGATGTGAATATTTTTGGAAGAGTAACTCTAAAAGCCAAAACTGTTGACATACCTCAGCCAGATAGGGCAACATTGTATAAATTAACATGCCACCTTTGACGTAAACAAGGTGGCATGTTGATGTCTTCATTTTGAGACGTTTCCAATCTCGAGTGTTTACGTGAACTTGATGCTGGATATTTTTTTTTTCCGTCGAGGCATACATTCTTTCCACTCATTCTTAAGTGTCTGTGTGTTCACCTTGAAGAAGAAAGATAAAGATGCTCTATAAATAGAATATATTAAAGAGGGAGAAGTTGTGACCTTCAAGTCCAAGATACAGCCTCCTACTCCAGCTGTTAAATTGCTCTGTAATTATTTTTTTCTGCTGCTTATGGAGTCAGAGAGAGAATCCATCAATTTCTATTTCAGTGTAATTCAGCCCTGCTTTTCTTTCTCCCGGGTTAAAAACGGGTGAAGTGAACAAATCCATCTTGTTTTTTTTCACCTCAGTCACAGAAGTCGAGATGAGGAAAGAATATCTAAAGGGGCTTCAACACCAGCAAAGCTTCCGGAGGAAGTTCCTCTACCCAAGCCCAAAGAAGCGGCTCTTGTTCGAGATGAGAAACAACTTCCACCGCTCCCAGGTGAAGTACACTAGCCTTTTCAATCCACTTTTCTCCTCAATGTGTTTTCTATGTCATTTGCCACAGAACAGCTCTTTGTCAGAAATCTTGATTCCTACCCCTATAACCCCCCCCCCCCCCCCTTTTTTAATACATAAATTCCAAGAAAAAGTTCAGCTTCAGACGCCTGCTGAGCCAGGCTTAACTTGCCCAAAGCCAAGTGAAAATAAACCATATGATCTTATTTAGTCTGACGTCTCATTCCCGCCTGCAGCACTCTGCCTCCTTTCTGTTTGTCCTCCCTGCTCAAGACATTGTGTGCCTTCACTTTCTCTTACCATTATTGTGCTTTTTTCTTCTTCTTTTTTTTCCTATTTGTCTTATTTCTTTTGACGGGACTCCTCTTACTGTTCAATGACAGAGCCCAAGCCAGTGTACGCTCAGCCCGGTCAGCCCGACGTGGACCTGCCCGTCAGCCCGTCTGATGCCCCCGTGCCAAGTGTCGCTCACGATGACAGTATTCTTCGGTAATCTTCATCATAAACTAACAATTGGTCTGTGAAGGCAATTTTAAATAGTCTGCTAGCTGTTTATTTTGCCGCACCATCACTCTGTATTTGGTCGTGTGAGTCAATTCAGTGAAATATTAAGTATAAGTCAAGTTAACGCTCACATTTGGCTCATATTCAGATTTTTCCAGCAAGATATGACAAAGACTCAATTTAAAAGAAAATTAGTTTATCAATTGCTTTTAAAGTCTTTAACGTTGTGATTCTCTATTTGTATAGCAATGTATTGCTAGTTTTGATGTGTTCTTTCAGAGTATATGCTATTTTTTAAAAGTTAGTAGTCTCAGTTCACAAGTGATTTCTTGGGTGATCGACCAAAAAACGGACCAGTCCACCCATGTAATTAGCTATTTCCTCATGGACATCCATTGAAACTGATTTATTTCTAGCTAGCCCTCTAAAATCAAGTGAAAAGGTTGAAGAAAAAAACAAAGTAGTCTCTGTTTAAC
Organism: Stigmatopora nigra; assembly: GCF_051989575.1. Classification (NCBI taxonomy): domain Eukaryota; kingdom Metazoa; phylum Chordata; class Actinopteri; order Syngnathiformes; family Syngnathidae; genus Stigmatopora; species Stigmatopora nigra. The sequence continues at coordinate 12,603,743 of NC_135509.1, read as the reverse complement.
CTTTGTTTTGAGCAAAGAAAATAGCCCCTTCGTGCAATAAATTCTTGACTGTTTTATTTGTGCTCTTTTTTTCCAGGCCAAGCATGAAGCTGGTGAAGTTCAAAAAGGGGGAAAGTGTGGGGCTCCGGCTGGCAGGGGGGAATGATGTTGGCATCTTTGTTGCCGGAGTGCTGGAGGATAGCCCAGCTGCAAAGGAGGGCCTGGAGGAGGGTGATCAAATTCTCAGGGTGCTTTGATTTTTAATTTATTATTATTATTTTTTTATCCAGACCAAACCTTTTACAATTCATGCGTTATGGATAATCTGGCATGTCCATGTGTTGTCTTCCTTTCCTTAGTGCGAACACAAGGGGGTGCTAAGTGACTTAATTATTTTTTTTTATTACGCATTCAGTTAAAGCGTTCCCTTTTTTGTTCTCCTTGTACACGAACTAAACTGGTTCAGAATTCTTGTTCCTCTTGACCAGTCGCTTAGCAATGACTTGGAAAGCACAAACAACAACCAAACTTGTTTTTTCTTCTGTGTGTAGCATTTAAATTTGCTTTAAATCTTTTTGTTACACCACTTCTCTTAGGAATGGTTTGAATTCTTACACTGCAGAACTACTAGTTTCCATAGCAGGGTGGAGAACAAAGCTAGGAATGTACAGTTAAACAAAGTGGTTTTGGCTTTTGCATTTTTTACCAAAAAACTAATGTTTGTTCTTCCCAATCGCAGGTAAACAACGTTGATTTTGCAAACATAATCCGAGAGGAGGCTGTGCTGTTTCTCCTTGATCTTCCTAAAGGTGAAGAGGTCACCATTTTGGCTCAAAAGAAGAAAGATGGTAGGTAAAGAGAGTAAGGCTATATCACGAGTTCAGGTTGAATGATTGCCGTTTTCATTTGATTCTTTTTTTTAAGTTTATCGGCGGATTGTGGAGTCGGATGTGGGTGACTCCTTTTACATCCGGACCCACTTTGAGTATGAGAAGGAATCTCCATACGGCTTAAGTTTTAACAAGGGCGAGGTGTTCCGTGTGGTGGATACTCTCTACAATGGCAAGTTAGGTTCCTGGCTTGCTATCCGCATTGGCAAGAACCATCAGGAGGTGGAGAGGGGAATCATTCCCAACAAAAACAGGTGATCTTATTTGTCACAAATAGATCAAACTTCCCCGAAATGATATATTTTTGATTAGACTCAAATTGGGATTCTCATTCAACATTTGTAATCAGTTTTGCAAACAGTTATCATTAAGTAGCCATGTCCTTTTGTAAAAACATACATTTTAATTGTAGTCATGCCTGTTTTGTTCATATGTCATTGTACGTCAATATTTGGATGGCATTTTTTTTTTACCTTTTTTTTAAATGGCTAATCTGTAGAGACAAAATAAAATATATTTTGGATTCTGCACTGAAAAAATCGTTAGGAAAGGGCTGTCAGCCCAAAATTAAACAAAAAGCTTCCTTCCCAGTGTTATGCAATGGAGCCTTCAGTGGTCTAGTATCTGGTCTATTTTGACATTAGCAAGAGTTTTGGCATAAAATACTAGACATTTAAAATGAATGGACCAAGGGATGTTACGTCTTATATATATCAAATCTGTCATTTCCTTGAAATACTTATCGTAGCTGGCACTATTTGAGAATAACAATGCCAAGTAAATGACACATCCATTTTCTTTTGCGTCAAGTGCTCTCTTAACTCCCTGCAATATGTCAACAGAGCGGAGCAGCTCTCCAGCGTGCAATATACACTCCCCAAAACAGCCGGGGGCGACAGGGCAGACTTTTGGAGGTTCCGGGGTCTCCGCAGTTCAAAGAGGAACCTCAGGAAAAGCAGAGAAGATCTTTCATCGCAGCCGGTTCAGACAAAGTTCCCAGCATATGAGCGAGTCGTATTGAGAGAAGGTGACAAATGTATAACTACACTGAGCACAATATCAAATATTACATCTGTTTTTGTTTTTTTCTAAGTCTACATTGTTTACATTTTTGGTTTTAGCTGGTTTCTTACGCCCCGTGGTCATATTTGGACCAATTGCCGACGTGGCACGGGAAAAACTCGCAAGAGAAGAGCCGGATCTTTTTGAGCTCGCAAGTAAGTTCAACCTTTAAAAACTCCAATGTGGCCACTAATGCTGTAATCCCTTACTGCACTGCGATTGGTTGGCCACCATTTCAAGGCCTTCTATCCAGTCTGGTGCCCAAAATCAGCTGGAATAGGCTCCATTGACCCTGGTGAGGATAAGCAGTTGAGATTATTTTTGGATGTTTTTTTTAGAGAGCGAGCCCAGAGATGCAGGAACCGACCAGAGAAGTTCAGGAATCATACGTCTTCACACCATCAAACAAATCATAGATCGAGTGAGTGGATATCCTGTACAGGTTGTTCTTATTTCATGGCCCCAAACTCACCTATTCTTCTCTTTTCTTTTCATCAAGGACAAACACGCTGTGCTAGACATCACCCCAAATGCCGTGGACAGGTTGAACTATGCTCAGTGGTACCCAATTGTAGTCTTCCTCAATCCTGACAACAAGCAGGGTGTGAAGAACATGAGGACAAGGTTGTGTCCAGAATCCAGGAAAAGTGCCAGGAAACTGTACGAGCGAGCCATCAAACTGAGGAAGAACAATCATCACCTGTTCACCAGTGAGTAGTTACCGGGATTTTTACAAGGCGCTAACTAAAAAGCCGAGTTATTTCCTTTCCGATAATGACCCCAAATTGTTTCTTTATAGCCACCATTAACCTGAACAATATGAATGACGGTTGGTACGGCGCTCTTAAAGAGACAATCCAACAGCAACAGAACCAGCTGGTGTGGGTGTCTGAAGGAAAGGTGAGGAGGAATGGCTTTCCTACATTTTGGACATCTTTAATTAGCCTGTCAGGAAGCTGTCATGACAATCACCTATGGTTAAATGACCAATTTAAGGGCAGTATGAAACAAGATAGCATTGATTCTTTATGATAATTCCTACTAGTACAAAGTTTGTCGCCAGTTTTCATTCGATATAACGTACATTTTTAACTCATTGCACGTACAACAAAGCAATTTTGAAGTTTTTGAAAGTTTTGTTTCCAAAACATTTGATTGACAACAATACCTGTTTTGCCTTTGGATCGATAAGATTGCATTCTCGTTTCACCAATTGATGTATTGATCCAGTACCAGGCATTGGTATATCTCCAAATAGAACTTAAGGGATGAATTAGCAAAGTCATGACAAAATAATATTGAGTCCTTGGACAATTGGTCAATGTTACAATGTCTCACTACCGCTTTTATAAAAAAAAAAAAAATAGCAATCCAGAAATTGAAAGGTTTCTCCTCAGGCGGACGGCACTACCGAAGACGACCTGGACATCCACGACGACCGGCTGTCCTACCTGTCGGCGCCAGGTAGCGAGTACTCCATGTACAGCACCGACAGCCGCCACACGTCTGACTACGAGGACACGGACACGGAGGGCGGAGCTTACACTGACCAGGAGCTGGACGAGACGCTCAACGACGAGGTCGGTCTGCCGACGGAGCCCGCCATCACGCGGTCCTCCGAGCCCGTGAGGGAAGACCCGCCCGTCATTCAGGACACCCCCGGTTACCCCGGATACCAGCACCCCGTGCCGCCCGACCCGGCGAATCGCATAGACCCCACTGGCTTCAAGTTGCCGTCCCCTCAGCAGGTAATGTTGCTCGCTAACATCGTAAACAACTGAGGTGTGGCCCCCTATGGGGCGGGAGGGGAATAAATACCGCATATTATTAACATTCTATTAGGGTTTTATGTCTTATCATCTCGGTTGGCGGCTGAGGCCATGTCCACACATTGAATAAGAGTATTTTGTGGTATAGTAATATAATACCACATACAATTACGTTGCACATTTGTGCTGAAATAGCATCACACTTTGCGGTTCGCCGAACTTGTTGGTCGCGAGGACGATGATTTTTTTCCAAATGGCATATTTGTTGAAAAATATGTGATCTTTGCCTCCAAAAACCAGACACTATTTTTCTTGTATCATCATTTTTTTGTTATAATAGATATAATTTCGGGTTTTTATGGATTAACTATTAGAAGAAGAAAGACACTTGAAGGTTGGCATATTATAGTGTTTGCCAGGTTGCCGTCACAAGCATTGAAAGCCCAATTGCACAACAGTCAGCTGTTTTGGAGTGGCTTTCACAGTGTTTCCAGGTTTTAGCCTGCAAATAGTAGTCTCACATTTATGGCAGTATCGTTTAAATTAAAAAAAAATGGTGGACATAGCCTGAGCGATAAACACAATTTCGATCGTAAACCACCAAGTAACACAAGTAGTTTCCATGACTTGAAGCGATGGACTTATGGCGTGATCCCAGCAGACATTTGCAAAATGGCCTGAGCTGGCGTCAGTCACCAGAAGGAAATGTGGAGGTGTTGCCTTTTACTTTGTGTGCCCTTGGCGAGCTGTCTTTGTAAATGTCTTTTAACAGCAAGAGGAGGCCTCTCTGCCTGCTGCAGCGGCGGTAGCGCCCCCTGCTGTTGATCAGCTTGTCCCGCTAGAGGCTTTGCAGCTGGAGGGCTCCCCTCCTCAGGCTGACTCACTTAGCAGCCCCAGCCCTGCCCCCGATCTAATCCGTCCCCCACCACCACCACCGCCACCATACGAACCCCACCCGGCTGGACCGCCCGGTCCAGAAGCCAAGGTACCCGCTGTTTTGAACCGGTTGCCCACTTGGACCGGGCCTGGGTCTGCCTCAGTCTTCCGTCTTCACTGCCTGTCTTCTCGCACACGCTTTCTACTCGCTCTCTGCATGAATCGCCCACTCACGCACCCACCCACCCACCGAGCCCACCGTGGGCATCTGGCTCCCAGACAATGTGCGGCGTATTCGTCCGCATGCACACAATGGTGAGACCAGAAGGACTGGTGGTATGGGGGGGGGTCTTCGTCTCGGGTGGGGTGAAGACCGTCCGCAACCGGCCTTAACTCTTGCCTTTTGACTTCCTTTGCATGGCTCTATATGAAAGTTTGGGTTCCTTTTTTGAGCTTTTAACTCTCTTGTGTCTGTAGATGAGTCAAACGAGCACTATGGCATTATCGTTGGTGTGTGGTGTAGCAGTGGCAGTAGTTGGACGTTGCATTATAGAGCCAAAGTGAATGTGCATGATGAAAGCTAACCTGCAGACAGTACTCTTGATAACTCTCAAACTATTCTGCCTATGGAATAGAAAACTTGGGCACATGCTTTTTTTTATTGATTTTTTTTTTTAACTTTTATTCACGCACTGTTTTCTAAGCTGATGAATAAACCCAGGGAACTTTCTTCCTTAGGAAGTGCCGCAAGTCAACTTGCTGTCTACAGGCTACACATCATATGTTTGAGATGAAGCCTTTCAGAAAAGAATTGTTTGGGTTGTGAAACCTGCAAAAAGAAAGCACCTATGCAACATATGAATGAATGATCAGCATTCTTGAAAGGCATCTTGTCAAATGGCCATTCCCAACTTTTGAAAAGAACAAATGTTTGCTCGTCTAATTTGCACCTTGCCAATGTTCCTTATGCCATTTGGAAAGTGGGACTTTCAAAGTGAATTTCAAATGTTCAAAAACATTTTTTTTGCTGGGGATTCCGTCTGTCTGTCTCAGAAACCGACAACGGTTAAACGTGTAACGTCATGGCCAAGCCAATCATTCTTTCCCTATCTTTTCTCGCCAGATGTACAAGAAAAACCTGTACAATATGGATGATCCTGTGCGGGCCAACCACGGAATGAAGCAGTCCATCAGCTACAGTCACCAGCCGCCGTACCAGGACAAGCAGCCATACCGAGAATACGACCACCCGCCTTACGCTTACGACGGGGGAGGCTTCCCCGAGCCAAAGTCTCACAACGCCGACCCTCACGTACGCTACGAGACCCGTGTGCCTCCATACAACGAGCAGTGGTCCCCCTACGACCAGCAGACCTCGCCCTCCCAGCCCCCCCAGCCCGGCCACCAGCAACCCGTCGGCTACAGCCCCCGACCGTACGAGGACGGGCCCGGGAGGGATTACAGCCCGCCACGCCCCCGTTACGAAGACCCGCTACCCGTGGGATACGGGGCCCCCCGCCACGGCAAAGCCCTCCGTTACGACGAAGCGCCCCCGCCGCCGCTCCCCGCCGGCTACGACGCCCGCTACCCTTACGAGGCGGACAGCCCCAACCTTCCGGTGAACTCTCCGGAACCGCCCAAGCAGTACTACGGCGACCCCGGTCAAAAGCCTTCCTACATGCCGCATCGGGGCTTCAAGGCGGGGCCGCACGAGGCCCCCGTGAACTGTGAAGCGGCCATTGTCCCTCCCAAAACGGAGACCCTCACGTCCCCAAGTGAGTCGGCGGGCACTCCCGGATCCAAAACGTTGTCGCCACTCCAACGGGAAGAGGCGGACGAAGACCCGGCCATGAAACCGCAGTCGGTGCTCAACAGAGTGAAGATGTTTGAAAATAAACGTTCCGTTTCCATGGACCGGGCCAAGGAAGGAGAATCGTCCGTTCTCAGGGTAATGTTCAACTCTCGTTACAAAATGGGGGGAAAAATGGCTTTCTTCTTATGAATGGATTCAACACATCTTTCAGCTGGGATGCTAAGGATAAAAACGTTTTCTGTCCTTTCAAGGAAATGCATCAGCGACAGTAATCCTTAATAAATGATCCTTCTTTTTTTCTTCTTCTTGTCTTTCAGCCTGCAGATATCCCCAAGCCTTCAAGTGCACCAGGTCCTGTCCTCAAGGCAAATTCACTCAGCAACCTGGAGCAAGAAAGGCCCTCTTACAGGTATATTTGGCTCATTAGATGATAATTGACATGCATTTGGGATAGTTTAGAGTTTTTGTTTTTTTTCTTCTTTAGAGCTCCTGAGCCTCAGAGGCCTCACACAAAACCGCTGGATGACGTCACCCGTAGCAATCATTACGACCCGGAGGAGGACGAGGAGTACTACAGGAAACAGTTGTCCTACTTTGACCGTCGAAGCTTTGACAGCAAAGCCACCACGGGCCTACCCAGTGCTGGCATAAATCGCTTCCACGATCTGGTAAAACCAGCTCAACTGTCTTATCCGTACAACAGGTAGGGGGAGAAAAAAAAGCCTTTCCTTTTTGCCTTTTTATTTAACTATCCTACATGTCTTCCCTTACTCATCCTTTTCATTCCATTTCTAAATTAGAGTGGAGTCTGTTGAGAAAGTGAGTCCGGGGGAGAAGCGATTTGATGTCCTACCTCAGATTAGCCCTTCTTTTCAGTACGGACCGCCCGGTTCTGCCATCCCTCCAAATACACTGGCTAAACTCAGTCCGAGTGATGGTAAGCTCATTTTTGAGAAAAATAAATAGTCTGGTGACAGGCCAAAAGAGCAAAAAAAATGCCCAAAACATTTTTTTTTACTAGAAAAAGTTCTCTTTTTAAATGCATGTTTTGATTCTGAAAGAAAAATTCCACATGGATTGAAGCTTTATTTGGTGGATAGCTCCAAAACATGAACTTTCTCTTCCACCATCCAGGGAATCCCATCCCCGATCCGCTGAGCTCCCCCAATCCCAAAACCGACCCGGCGGGGATCCGAGCCCTGGGCCGGGACGAATCCGCCCCCGTTGGCTACCCTCTACCCAGGCCCCCGGCCGACAAGTCCCCGGTCAACGGCACGGACTCGGCGCCCCCGAAGAGCGCGGGCGCTCCCTTTCCCGCCGGCGGTTACCACCGCTACGTCCCCAAGCCGTACACCAGCTCGGCGCGGCCGTTCGAGCGCAAGTTCGAGAGCCCCAAGTTCAACCACAACCTGCTGCCCAACGACACGGCGGTGAAAACGGAGCCACCCGGACCCCCCACCAACGGCAAGCCGCAGCTGTCGCCTCAGCCGCCCGAGCACGACAGCGGCTTGGACACCTTCACCCGCACCGTAGACAACAGGCCCAAGTACCAGCACAATAACATCAACGCCATCCCCAAAGCCATTCCCGTCAGGTGAGGCGCGGGCGTCTTTTTCCGTTCGCGTTCCGACGCCCCCCGCCCCCCGACTGACCAGTTTGACCGGCCGCTCAGCCCCGGCGCGCTGGACGACGACGAGGAGGAGGAAGGACACACGGTGGTGGCTTCGGCCCGGGGCGTCTTCAACTGCAACGGCGGCGTGCTGAGCTCCATCGAGACGGGCGTCAGCATCATCATCCCGCAGGGCGCCGTCCCGGAGAACGTGGAGCAAGAGATTTACTTCAAAGTGTGCCGTGACAACAGCATTCTGCCCCCCCTCGACAAGGAGAAAGGTTAGTCTCTCCCGTGCTGTGTGGAACGTCGATTTTTTTTTTCCATCCTCTTAGCAAGTCACGATGCAGGCCATCGTGTAATATCAAAAACAAGGCATTATTTAAATATTTATTGGTATTATTGTATTTTGTGACAAGTGGTTAGCGCAGGGGTGGGCAAACACTGCCGGACCTTCTCGAACGACGGGGGTTGGAGGGTTGGATGTCCATGGCAGTGGCAGTGAAAGTTGCAATTGTGAAATGTTCTCAGGAGAAACGCTGCTAAGTCCGCTGGTGATGTGCGGCCCTCACGGCCTGAAGTTCCTGAAGCCAGTGGAGCTGCGCTTACCTCACTGTGCGTCCATGACCCCCGATGGTTGGTCTTTTGCTCTAAAATCCTCCGACTCCTCGTCGGGTACGCTGTCCTCTCTGTCTTTTCTCTCTCTCCAAGTCGCATGATCAATCACTTTCTTTTTCCCATATCGCCGCTTTTTGTGGATTTTTCTCATTCTCACGTTTTCACTAAACACTCACAAGTAGGTGGAAAACGGGGTTGGTTGTCACACTTGCCTTAACTTGACCATCAGAAGGCAGTGTTGCACGGGGATTACAGCAATTTAAAAAGAATATGCTTTGACTGTGGCATTTGCAACAATATTTTTTTTAAAAAGTGTTTTTACTGTGGCATTTGTGTCATTTTGAAGATTCTTTAACACTTAAAAAAAAGATTTAAGACATGAGCTTTGATCTAATAGATTTCTAGTTATAAAAATATTACTATTAAAATTTATGAAGATAAATCTACTTTTGGGATGCACAGCTAGCCTGTTGCATCCTGTTAGTTGCTCAATTATTCTAAAATATATAGATATTAAATATCCCAAAATTGACAGCTTTCCTATGATTGGTCTTAAGGATCAACTTTTGATGCACAGAGAAAAGAATTTCAAAAATGTAAAAACTATTGCAACCAACCCCGTTCTCCACTCCCATAGATTTTTTTTCCCTTTTTTTTTTTTTTTTTTGCACCGTCTAATGAAAGCATTGCATTCATTGTACGCAGGTGAGCCAAAAGGCTGGCAAAACAAATCCCTCCCCGGCGATCCAAACTACCTTGTGGGTGCAAACTGTGTTTCTGTGCTCATCGACCACTTCTGAAGAGAGCGACAGCTGGTCTGTATCTGAATGCCGACGAAATGGGCGGGGCTTGTTTACTGGGCCACTCCCTCCTCGCCCATCCCTTTAAAAAGAAAAACAAACAAACAAAAACACAGTGAAGAGCGTCAGCAGAGTCCAGCCGTTCCTTTTTGGGTCGTTTTTCGGTGCTTTGAAAGCTTGCAAAAAAAAAAAAACAAGAAGAAACTAAAAGTGTTTTTCGAACTGAAATGAGTGCATGACGGTGCCACAGACTGGGATTTTTAAGAGACTTTTTTTGTAAAGGGCCAGAATCCAATTTCAGGGAATATACTGATGATATTCCTATGGATTTTTTTTTTTTTTTTTTGGTTTAACAAAGTATATATCTGTCAAAGGGTAAAAGTTGGTGTTTGTTTGCCACTTAGGATCTTTGAGGTCTAAAACTATGTGTGCGGAACAATGGCGCATCAAGTTTGACTTCCTTTTTTTGTAGCAAATGTTTTGTGGTATCTAAATAATAGCGACTTGATTTGACAAACTCCTGCTGTCTCGAGATCTATGCATGTGCTACGACTCAGGTCCAGACGCCTGCTACCACTTCAACAATGAGAATCTCGTCCAACACTGCGAGCAGTGATGCCTTATCTGCATATATATAGAAATATATATATATACGTAAATATATATATACATATATATATAGAGAGAGAGCCTAGTCCTAAAAGAATGCTCTGCTTTTTTTTCTTTTTTTTGGCCCTATTTTATGAAATTTTAGCACACGTGAAAGAAAAAAGTCTGCTTTCTTTTCCTGCTATGCATACGAAGCGTGACAAAAAAGACACGGTGGCTGTAAATACTGCTAGCATATGGCCTTGGTTCTCTGTAAATCCACTTTTTTTACATCCCCGTTTGTATAAAAGGAAAATAAAAGGTTGTTTAAAAAAAAATCATACATGCAAAGAAAGCCAAGCGGTGAGTTATATTGGGTAAGTTTGTATTCCGGTTCAAAAAGTTCGAGCCTGGGAAATATGGACATACGCAGTTAGGAGTTTCACTTTTCTACATACTGCATAAATAAAATACAGGAGGCATTTTTAACCGAATGAAAAGTTTTTATTCTTATTTACAAAAAAAGACAAGTGCTTGGATTCAATGGTTTTAAAAGATGCGTTTAAGGGGGTTCAACAATAACTGGTCCCTTTTCTTTCTTTATTTGTAATACTGGATGCTTTATTGTGTGCCCTCAAATGTATTTTTGTACTAATAGACAATTTATTATGGCACATAAGTCCTGTTTTCTTTTGATATGATAATACGTCAGTGCTTCAAAGCAACTTCAGTTTATTTCCCGATGTGTCAAAAGTTCTTTTTATTTATTTGAATTTGGTTTTGTTTGTTTGAAATGTCCCTCCTCACCTCAGCAAAACCTTTTTTTTAAATGTATACCACTGTGTTAATAAATAAATTCATTTTTAACGTCAACTATTATGTGGCGTCTGATCATCTTAAATCATGCAGTATATTTTGTATACAATTGTGTCTTCTTCACTGCAATATGCGATCTAATGAGCTCACAGGAAATACGTCATCGCTTTCACAAACTATGATTGGCTCGTGATAGAGTGGCCGTATTTGCGTCTATTTTAATGGGCGTGACCGAGGTCAGGGTTCAATTGGCTGCCTAACTTTCAAAATGGCAGACGAGGTAGGACGCGCAATATTTGCTGAGCAGCTCAAAAGTGACGATTTACCGAAGTAAGTTACAGGACAATGCAGCGCATTTGGTACCTTATCATTTGAATATTTCGAATCCCCAGTTTTAATTGTAAGAGTGCTTTTTGACAAGAGCATGCCTCGTTCGCGTGTTGTAGCCCCATGTGGATGGACGCAGCAAAATGTTTGCTAACAAATTGGCTACATTGCGTTACCTATAACTCTTTATGTTTAAAAAGAAATCATTCCATTGTGTGTTTCAGGTCTTCAACGATTACAGACTTATGGGACACATCAAGAATGGGGCTAAAAACGGCCGAAAAGGAGAAGCTTGTCGACGCCGCAACAAGCTGTTTGTCTGCAAAGTGAGTCATTTTCTAGTTTCTCTATCCGTGTAATAATTACAAGTCAGTGTTCAATATTCAAGGATTTTCTCATTTGGCTTTTTTTATTAGGACATGTTCAATGTAAACACACATTAACTGGTCCAGTGTTTATTTGTAATAGCAAGAACATTTGTGGATAATTTGAACCCACACAAGTGCCATTAGTGGAGGTGAAAGGAATGAACAGTACATTTGGAGAATATATGTATATCTTTCCCCTTACCTTTCTTAAAGGAAGACCTCGGGGCTTGGACATTTTCATTTTTTTGTGCTAAATGCATTTGAGACATTCAGTCAACAATAATGCAGGGGTCATTATGATAAAATAACCATTTTCACCCTCATTATAGGTCTCCGAACTGGTCCTTGAGGGCTGCTGTGGTTGCAGGTTTTGGTTCCAACAGATCCAACATAAACAATTTAACCAATGAGGTTTCTACTGAAAAAAAAGTCACCTGAGTGCAATCCAGTGATTGTACTTCTAGGATAGCAGATTGGTAGAAAGATTTCCTCTTATAGGTTGGAATGAAAACTTGCATTCTCTGTGGCCCTTTCTGGACCACTGCTCAAAATAGTTAAATAGGCAGTTATATGATCATGATGTGTTTTGTAGAGGTTTATAGCCACAAACACGGTGGAAGAGGTGACCGCTGTCAAGCCAAAGGTTGTGGATGATGTAGGACTTGAGTGTATCAGCTAATGTGTGCCAAACCTACTCATTTTGTACTTTGCTTCTCTTCAGTGTCCACCCAAGTTTACCAAGTCAACGCTGAAGAAAGGTGACCAGACAAATGGCAGTATTTGACACCAAGATCGCCTCAGGTACTTGTCATTATAGAGCAGGGGCCTCCAACTCTGGTCCTCGGGGTCCCTATTCAGTATGCTTTCCATATCTCCTATCACATCCTGATTAATTTATTTAGGTGTGATGGGGGACATGGAAAATAAACTGGACAGGGGCCCTTAAGGGCTGCAGTTGGTGATTCCTCTTATAAAGATTTGGCTCATTTTGAATTATTCCTGTCTCTGCAGTGGACAAAAAGTACACTAAGCCATCTATTTCTTATTTTTTCCCCCTCCTGGTGTTAATATTGCATGCCTTCTTTTGCAGTGAAATGAAGGTTGGACAATGAAGAAAGGAAAGATGGCACCATGGGAAGGACCTTTCTGATCTTGGTAAAACCTAACTTAATTAGTCTATTTATTTTTTGGTGACCCTTTCTGTTTTCCAGAATTCCATCCAGTGCCAAGAAGAGATTCTTTATCCATGTGGATGAAGACATAACCTCATCTTTAAAGGCTGGATGACTTATGTGAAGCTATTTTGTTAACCTCTTTTTTGTGGAAAAATAAAAGTTCTTGAAATGTATACATTTATTTTTCTTCATTACTAGCAAAAAAAGAATGCAAGCAACAATTCATTTTAGTTTTTTTATTGAAAAACATTTGCATGATGAAGCATCATTTGTAAACAGTTATACAAAAAAATAGACCAATAAAACACTTAGTCATTTTTTTCCCCCATACATATTTAAAAAAAAAAAAAAACTTTGGGGCAAAATTGACTTAGAAAAAAATTAAACAAAACACTTATGTATATTTAAAAAAAATAGGAAAAAAATATAAAAAAAACTTGGAATATTAACACCAAAAATAAAAGGAAAAAAAAGACCATTAAGGGTCTTGGGGTCTTTTTTCTCCAAGTGTTTTAAGAAAGACAATTGACACTCAAATCTCCTTTATTGAAATTTCTGATTTAAAAGAAAACATGAGATCCTCCTTACCCTGAGGATCGGGCCAAAATGAGCCAGAAAACTCTGGACTGCACCTAAGAGGGGGGAAAGTAAATTGCAACTTTAGTCAATGAAATAAATCTGGGTGAATACTTGAAATATTGTACAATAAACTAACCTCTCAGCAGAGTTCAGAGATGCTACATCATCTGCAAGGAAAATCACTTGGAGACCCTCCAAAGTCTGGACATGAACCTGATGTGCAAAAAAAAAAAAGCAAAAGTTAGCTTATTTAAGACAGTGGAGATTCAACAGATACGTTTACATTTTTTGTTGTTGTTAAATCTAGTCTTACCTTGATGAAAAGACCAAAGATGATGCTAAACAAGGAAAACTTCATTTAACAAAGCTATTTGGGAGTTGCCCAACGATTAATACAGGAGAAATCTTACAAGAAATGTAATAAACGATCAAGATAAAGAATGTAAATAAGTTAGTGTTACGTGCTATTTCTTGTCGATTAAATATACAGACTGACGTTGACAATTAGGAGAAAGTTGGCTTAACTATTTTGTATAAATGTTTTTTAGTGTGAAAATACTCGCCTCGCTGTGAAAACTATCAGACCGGGAACTAAGTCGTGCCTCTGGGTGTCATTATGGAGTGAGTCTTTAGCCAGCAAACTGTCCATTAATGTCTCAGCTTTGTTTGATTCCAATAAAGTCTTTCGACACGATTCAATATTGGAGAGAAAACGGACAATTCAATTAAAGTCTTTCGACACGATTCAATATTGGGGAGAAAACTGACAACATACTTTTTATGTCAAATGGGACACGTCGGCGTGACGCAAATGCTAAGCTAACTAATCCATACTGCACGCAGCTGGAGGGAAAAAGGAGCCCGAAACTTAAATTGTCGACGGTCTGTTCAACCTGGCATTAACTTAACAGATTTGTTGGCGTTTTAGGCTAAATTAATTCCTAAAATAATCTTTCGGCAACGTGATATTAAGGCATTTAGGCTAGCGAATTGCTCGACGACATACCTCATCGGCGTCCTCTGGCAGTCAGGAAGGGGCGAAACAATGCGCGTGAGGATAATTTACACAGCTGCACACAATCGGCGTAACCACGCCCAGGTTGTGTCGCCATGTTGAATGTGGAAAAGATGGTGGCTTGCTTACCGTGCTTCAGGAGGTGGTTTGTGTTCCCAACTTAGATGACGTAGATCAGCCGTATTTCTTTTTTTGTCTTGATGCTATAAAACAGTACGTGTCTCATATCATTCTGAACCGCTTTGTCCTTACTCGTCTCTTTTTTCTTTCACAAAATTAATCTTATACATGGTCACTTTTCTAACGAAATAAAGCCTTACCATACATGATCTACCTTTTAAAAAAATGAAAAATAGCCTTACTAAATTACTTTTACTTAATATGGTATTTTTAAACAAATATTACCTACATATTTTTTAACGAAAGTGTTATCATAATAATACAATGTTCTTACAAAGCTGTTTTTAAAAAATCAAAATGTGGGCATTAGGAATTATTGTCAGACCAACAATTCAATGGATATTTATTGTAAAAAAAAAAAAGTACACGGCACAGTGATTTTTTTTCACAAAGCTCTCACAGTTGTGTACATAGTTTTTGGTTAGGAAAAAAACCTCAAGAAACTGAAATTAATTCAAGGCAGTAAAATACAACAGTGTAGTGTTGTTTAGTGTTTACGCCCTGAAACACTTATAAACAAAAACTGTACTATACATTCTACAAGAAAATTGCAGCAGATATTTTAGTTTCACATTTGAAATGGCAAACGTACCTGAGGCTGGAATGTTGCTCCGTTTGTTTACCCACGAATAGTTAATATTTCCCCTCGAAGTTAGACCTTGATCTGGCCGCAAATTATGGCGCGGTATGCCTCCTCCGTCATGGGGGCAAAGGTGCGTTTGGTCACGTCCAGAAAGAACAAGGGATCTCGGACCGAAACCGGGTCGAAGCCCTCTTCTACCAGCTTGCTTTTTTTCATCTTGAACGTTCCCGTCATGGCCAAGGCGGGCTGAAAAACATTGAGGGGCTTTGAGTTCTATGAAATTGAATGCTTTTCTATTGTCATGATACAAATATAATGAGATTTAAAGCTTCAAAGTACATAAACAACAAGAAACAAACAGGTAAATAATCAATCAATAATAATAAATCAACAATCTGGCTCACCTGGATTCGGATGAAGCGCGGCCGCGCGTAGGCTGGCAGGAAGTTGACCACGCGCTCATAGGCGTCTGCGCAATCCAAGTCTTGACCCTCTTTCAAAATAATGGCCGCCATGCCTGCCCGCCCCTCGTTACCTAACACCATTGTGAGAATAAGTGGCTCAGAAAATAGATGGAGGTATTGGACCATTCCACAATTGTTTCAAAACATTGAATTGTCCAAAAACATGTTTTTGAGGCTTTGAAATCAATCATTGGTTGCCATTGTCCAATCCGTTTGGACTGGGACGGCTGGCAGTGATCAGATGAGTCAATAGTACACAATTTGTCCGTTTTCACGTTTTTGCGGTACATCATTTTTCACAATGTACCGCGAAAAACTTGAAATGACAAAAAACGTGATACATGGGGGAAAAAAAACTGCAAAAAATGGAGAAATACTGTAACTATTCTCTTATTTATGTAGTAGTAGTATTAGTTAGGAGTTATACATCAGATAGATGGAAATGTGCTAAAAGGGAATTTCATACAATGATGAACCAATAGTATTGCTCCATTTTCAAGGCGCAGTATTTTTGGTGGCGCATGATGGTGTGGAAAATACGGTCATCGGAAGTCATTGACGCCATACCTTCCACCTTCACGCCGTAAACATTTGCTTCCAAAACGCAAGGCACCGTGGTGAGGATGTCCGCGACCTCTGACGTGGCCACGTTCTCGCCCTTCCATCTGCGCGAAAAGGAAAGGCCAAGTTAAGAGAGGTGTCCAAATGGAGGCCGGGCAGCAATCACCTGAAGGTGTCGCCGACTCGATCCTGGAAGTAAACAAAGTTATCCTCGTCGAAACGGAACAAATCCCCCGTGTTGAAGTAGAAGTCGTCTTTTTTCAGCACATGGCGGAGGCGTTTCTTCTCCGTCTGCTGGCGGTTTCCGGCGTAGCCCACAAAGGGCGAGCGCTGAGTCACCTTGCCAACCAAGAGTCCCGTCTCACCTATTTGGGGAGTCGACATTGGATTGAATGAACATTTTAGAAGATTGGAAGGTGACATGCCACCACTTTATACGTTGCTAAGCCCAGAATTTGTCCACGTCCCAAGGACTCAAAAAAGAAGGCAACCCATGCAAACTGAATTCTTTTTAGTCTCCAAGAGTCTCCATCGTACCTGTGGCCGCTTGGATGCAAAGACCTTGCGAGTCTCGGACTGGTTCTTCCTTTTCGATGTCAAATTTGATCAACAGGTGTGGAAAAATGAGCTGCAGGGAAAGGATGACAACATTGGATGCTTTCAACCACTTTCAACCTTTTATGATTTCATAGTTAACCAAGCCTTGTATACCAACCGTGTGTAAAAAATTGCGGCGTCCAACGGCGCCGACTTTGGAGGCGTAGTTGATGAATCCGATGTTTCCTTCGGTCGCCGCGTACAGCTCCTTGACTTTAACGTCGCCAAAGCGCCTGAGAAACTGGGACCAGATGTCGGCGCGGATGCCGTTGCCGATGGCGATCCTCACTTTGTGATCCTTCTCCTTCTCCTTCTGCAGATGTCAACGATGGGATTGATGGCGGGCGTCGGGACCAGGCGGGACGGACGGACGGACGGCGGACCGGAGCTGACTTTGGGGGAGTTGCAGAGGTAGCGCATGGTTTCGCCGATGTACTGCATGACGGTTACGTTGTGATCCCTGCAGTCGTCCCAGAACTGAGAAGCAGAGAACTTTCTCTTCAACACCACCGATATGCCTGCCGCCGACAAACAACATCATCAACCACAAGTTCAAACAAGGACCCTTGTTGAAATGGGTCGTTCTTTTCAAATGAAAATTAAGCCGCGAGTGAGTGGTTAGCGCATCGGCCTCACGGCCCTGGGGTCGAGGGTTCCATTCCAGGTCAGTGTGCCTGCCACTGTGCAGTTTGCATTTTCTACCCGTGCTTGTGTGGGTTTTCTCTGGGTACTCCGGTTTCCTCCCACATCCCAAAAGCACGCATGCTAAGCTACGTGCCCTGAGGTTTGAATGTGTGCATCTACTCGTGCACTGTGATTGGCTAAATTTAGTGTAATGTAAGATTATTTTTTTTAAGTATATGAATCTAAGTTAATTTAAGTTAAATGCAAAGTTTGTTATGTTACGAGCACATCCATCAAGTCTCTCTCCCACTCTCTTATCCTGAATAATGTCTCATTTTGGTATTAAACGGAAAAAGATCATTTAGGTTTGATTGAGAAGCGGTCCTCACCTCTCTCGATGGCGCCCGTTAAGCCGATGAGGAATCCCGAGCTGTGGTAGAGCGGCAGATTAATGTAGAATACGTCATCTCTTTTGACGCCACACAACGACTGGATGAAGGACGCCGCCCACATCCTCTCCTGGGTAATAATCGCCGCTTTGGGCAAACCTTGTGAGGACAAAGTAACATTAAATATGCTACTTACAATCACAACCCTGAATTAAAAGCATTTAATTTCACAAATACTATACGTACAGCGAGCTGAGAAGAAGCAGATCCCCTCAGGTACAAAAGTAACCCACCCCCCCAAATTCTCCAGTTAACGGATCCTACCAGTGGTTCCGGATGTGTAGATGTACAAAGCGGTGCTCCTGAAAGTGACGTTGGCTCGAAGCTCTCTGGGAAGAGGCTCTTCCGAGGCTTTGGAGATCTTGTCGGCCAAGAGGGTGACCCCCTGCGTGTTCCGGGTCTCGGAAAGGACGTACACGGTGACCCCCTCCTCTCTCAGCGCGGGTAGGACTTCTTCCACGGCGCCCTGCATTTCTGCCAAAGTATGAGGAGAAGAAATAAAAAGTGAATGATGATACTATTGAGATGGTAGTTGTCGTTTCATTTCTTACTGCTTAAAGGGCCAACCTTAGCGACGTCCCATTTCAAGGGAAAAGTTGCAAATCATCAATAGATTATCTATTAGTGTAGGTCGCCCACCTGCAGAAGTCAGAAGCACTTTGGCCCCGCAGCAGGAAAAGCAGTGCAACAGAGACTTGGCTCTGATGTTGAAATTAAGCAGGGCGACCGGACAGCCTAGTTTGGCAAGTCCCAACCACGTCCACACCAGCTGGGGTTCGTTTCCTAGAAAAAGCGCCACCACGTCGCCCTCGCGCAGGCGGGCCTCCCGCCTCAGGACCCGGCCCATCCGGTTGCTGTGCCGCTCCACCTCGCCGTAGGAGTAGCGCCGGCCTTCGAAGTTCAGGAAGGTGTCGGCTGGGCGCCCGCGAGCCGTCGCCTCGAAGCGGTCCACCACGCCGTAGAAGGGCTTGCTCCTCTTGTAGCGGATCAGGCGGACAGCCAGCGCCAGGCTCCTGAGGACGTAGGTGCAGTCGTCCGTCCAGTGGGGGAAGCGCGAGTGCAGGAGGAGGAAGAGCAGCGGAGGCAGGGAGATAAGCAGGAGCAGGCCAGCCGCCAGCACCGACATCTTGGCACGCCAATGAGGAGAGCTGCAGGTGGGAGGGCTGAACAAAGTTCACCTGGCGTGACGCCTCCTACTTGAATGCTTTGCTTTTGACAGGCCGTTGAATGACTTCCCACGCCCACTCGCAGAAAATCTGTGGGAAGCTTTTTTTTTCAAAATAGATCATTTTTGAAAATGGTTCTTCATGAATTCTGCGGGTAAATAAAATTACACATCAACTGGGAATAGAAATACATTTAAGTTATGCGCCCAAAAAGGAGGAAGCGTTTTGATTTAAGCCTTCATGCACGACTTTTGTTTGGGGTTTTTTTGTTGTTGTTTTTTTTGTATATTTATATCGAACAAGAGGTTTAAAAGTGACTGTCGTAATCTTACTTGACACTTTTAAACTCATCACCATTTGGCAACCGAAGCCGTTTGTAGATGATATCAAAAACAGAAGCCGACTGTTGAATTCTAAAATTTGTAAAACTATAACTTAGCGTGATATCAGCCATAATCAACAATGACATCTCGCTGATAGTTTTGTCATACATAATGTTAGCAATTTAATACACAGAGGAAATTAAATAGATTCCTCATTTCTACCCAGTTTTATTGCGTAGAATAACAAAACCGAATTAGAGTGACATAAGAACAAAATAGTATTTTTTTTCCCTTATAAAACCAGCATGTAACAAAAGTTAAATTTTTATATTGCCTGATGTAACCGCATGAATAATGTCCATGGTAAGTGGGACATATTTCTTCTCTTTGTCATCCATGAAATAGAGTGGCTCCGTTACAGACGAGGGGTCGAATCCCTCCTTAACCAGCCTGGACTTGACAAGCTTGAACGTTCCCGTGACGTCCAAAGAGCCCTGCGACAAATGCACCATGAACCAACGCTCCAATGGATTGTCAACTCGAGATCAACTCATTTCAATTCAAACAAATATGAAAACAACCAATCAAAGTACCTGAATCCGAAGAAAACGTGGTCTGGCGTAAGCTGGCAGGAAGCTTTCCAGGTGCTTGTAGATGCCAACACAATCAAACGCATGTCCGTCTTTTAGAGCTATGGCCGCCATTCCCACTCGGCCCTCGTTGCCTGTGAACGGGACGGAACGTGTTTTTAAGGAAATCAGAGTACCCAGAGAAAACCCGCACAAGCCCGACAAGATCATGCAAACTCCACACAGTGAGGACCCATCTGGAGCAAACCCTCGACCCCAGAACTGTGATGCCGAGGCCAACGCGCTAACCACTCACCACCGTGCCACATTTGTCAATACTTAATCAATAAATGAATATTAAGATAATAATTAAAACCGGCATGGGAGGCTCAACATTGTCCATAGAGTGAGTGTGAATGGGTGTTTGTGTTCTCATTGTGTGCTCTGATTGGATAGGTAACCAATTCAGGGTGTACCCCACTGGCTGGCCATTGTTAGCTGGGATAGGCTCCAGCACCCCAGCAACCCTGATGAGGATAATGGGAACGAATGATGAATATGGTTTCATGATCAATAAACAATGAATACTGCATTACTAGACAAACTGCAATGGAAACACTGTCATTACACAATAGGGGTGCAAAAACGCCCTCTTGTGGCCTTAAGAAAGAACGTCACCTGGCACTTCCACGCCATACACAGTGGCTTCAGTGATGCAGTCCGCTTGGGTGATGACGTCCGCCACTTCATTAGTGGACACATTCTCTCCCTTCCACCTGATGTCAAAAAATAATAATAATAACAACAATCCTGAAGAAATTTTTTTTTTTAAAAAAGCTCTGTTGAAGAAAGGCTGGAACATACCGGAAAGTATCACCAATCCGGTCTTGGAAGTAAACAAAGTCCTCTTTGTCAATGAGCATCATGTCACCCGTGTTAAAATAGACGTCGCCTTTTTTGACCACGTCGTGGAGTTTCTTCTTCTCGGTTTGCTGCAGGTTTCTGGCATAGCCCAAGAATGGAGCCCTGGCGGATATTTCAGAAACAAGAAGGCCAGGCTCGCCTAGACAAAAGGCACAACAACTTTTTAAAAATATATACTATATATCGTACTGAAATAAAGCTCAATCACACTGTGCACAGATTGGAAAAAAATATGTAATTTAAACCAAGTCCATTGAAGGACATTTTGTCCCCAGAATGGTTATTAAAAAAAACAGAAAGTAAAGTTTTGTGTGTGGCCTATTGAAAAGTGGATTGACGCACCTTTGGGAA
Organism: Stigmatopora nigra; assembly: GCF_051989575.1. Taxonomy (NCBI): domain Eukaryota; kingdom Metazoa; phylum Chordata; class Actinopteri; order Syngnathiformes; family Syngnathidae; genus Stigmatopora; species Stigmatopora nigra. The sequence goes on along the minus strand of NC_135509.1, from coordinate 12,582,668 downwards.
CTTGGATGCAGAGACCAGATGAATCCCTCACGGGTTCTCCCAGGTCCACGTCGTACTTGATCAAGGCAAATGGATAACGCCACTGGGAGACAGAACAAGATGAAGCTGGCGGAGGGATTGGCCAATCGGGCCGAAACAAAAAAAAGCTCAGCCTTACCTTGTACAATAAGTTGGCCCGTCCCACAGCGCCGATCTTGCCGGAGTAATTCATCAACACAAAGTTCCCTTCCGTCGCTCCGTAAAGCTCAAAGATTTGAACATTTCCGAAGCGATTCAAGAAATCCTTCCAGACGTTGGCTCGGATGCCGTTGCCGATCGCAAGTCTTACTTTGTGTTCTCGGTCGTTGGCTTTCTGGTGGGAATATGTGGGCGAGGTCTTAGATGTTTTTTCATAATTTAGGAAAGTGAAGTTGATTCATGAGATCCACAATATTTGCATTCATTGATTTGGAAAATAGCATACCTTTGGGGTGTTACATACAAAACGCATTATTTCGCCAATGTATTGGATGACAGTCACATTGTATTTCCTGCAGTCATCCCAGAATTGGGATGAGGAGAATTTACTCTTCAGGGCAACTGTGATACCTAAACACATGGGATGGAAAAAGCAAATATTAAAAGGAGTTAATTCATATTAGCATTGTCCCAATTCAGGGTCTGCAGTCCCAACAACTACTGCCCAGTCTAACTTGGTAAGCAGTGTCATATACTATGTATACATGTATGACATATATATTTGTATATAAATGGAGTCAGAACACGAAAGTCTTTGTCTTTGCTCTTGCAAATAAACGATGTAGTGAGAACTGACCTGGGATCCCATTTCTATTTTCCGTGTTTTTATCCAAAAAAAAAACCTCCAGGAGAAAAACAACAACACGTGGCGTTGTAAGTACGATGTAAAATAGTAACAAACGCCATAGCAACTAGCTAACTGCAAAAATGCTAACACAGACCACATAAACGTAGTTTTGTTTTTGTTTTTTAACACAATTTAACAATAAAAACGGACTCATCTTTGGTTATGGAGTTGACAGCAAATTATACACTAAGCTAAAAGTGTTTATAATGGCGTAAGAGCAGCTTTTAATGAAGAGTGCACTTGAAAACACACCAGATTGTGCTGCATTCCATTGCTACATCAAAAAGTAGGACAAATAAGTGTTTTGAATTTACATGATGGATGGTTTCAGATAAAAACGTATGTATAAACAACCAATGGGGGACATGACTAAGGCAGGGACTCGAGCCAGTTGAGTATCAAAAACGTGATTGACACATCGTACCTATGTCAATGGCTCCTGCAAACCCAACAAATCCTGAGGTGTGATAGAGTGGGAGGCTGATATAAAGCACGTCGTCTGAACGGACTCCACAAGAGCGAAGAATCATAGCCATGGCGCATAATTTGGTATGAGTGAGAACAGCGGCCTTGGGGAGACCTGTCCAAGACAAGAAGGTAGGGGGGTGACTAAACGGTTTACCCTCCCACTTGGGGAAAAAAACAACAACAACAACAACAAAACACCTCACCTGTAGTTCCTGATGTGTATACGTAGACGGCGGGATTCTGCATGTTTACATCTGATCTTAAATCTTTGGCCAGTGCTTCAGCAGACATGTTGCTCATTTTGTCGGTGAAGCTATGCCCGCCCGGACATGTCGTCGGGTCCCCCAGGTAGTACACGGTCACGTGCTGGTCCAAAAGTTCTGGTAGGACCTCCTCCACAGCGCTCTGTAAGTCTGGACCCATGAAAGGCCAAAGGTCAGGATGCAAGTGATTGATCAGTGGATGATTTGGTGGAGTCAGAACTTTTGGGAAGTGGGTGGGTGAGAAAAAAAAATCGAAAATACTTTCCAGAGAATTTGTCAAAAAAGGCGTTAGTCATATTTTGGTCAGAAAATCTTTTCTGGAGTTTTGTCAGATTACACAACATATATCCTGAAGTTAGTCATTCATTAATGTACTTATTGACAGCATTGGGGGCGCTTTTGGTGGGGTTTTTCCAGGTGACGACGCTGTCTGAACAAGTTCATCATGCAGCGTTTGCAACCAAAACATGTCATAACAGGTATAAATACTGAAACATTAACATGTACTAAATCATCACCCGCACGACAAAGCCTTATGCTATCAATTCTTGCACAATGACATTTATTAAATTAAAAGGCTTTGAATGGATTTAAGATGATTTGGGCACATTTTAGACTATGACTTACCTTCATTTCACTTATATATACATTTAAAAAAGAAAGAATAACTATCATGAGTGAGTAAAAACCTGGGGTATAGCTGACCCCAGCACAGTCGAGAAACTACAGAAGAACCTGTATTAATTCAAGGAGACGTTGACAAGCATGGACTTCCAATTCATCCATTTTTGCCTGCCGTCTCTCGCATTCAGAATGGATTGGTCGTCTATAGCCGTCAACACCAGAGAGCTAGTCAATCGTCAATTTTCCAAGATTTTCAGTTCATCCATCTTTGCCTCCCGAATTTTGCATTCGTATTGCAGAATTGGACGTTTATGACTGTCAATGGAAGCCAGTGGGTCTTGTCAATTGTAATTTTTTCTCCATAAATTTGACGTTGGATTTCGTTACCTTGAGAAACGAGCAGGATTTGGGCACCGCTGCATTTAAAGCAGTGCAGCAGTGACTTGGACCTGATGTTGGAGTTGAGAAGAGCAGCCGAACAGCCGAGCTTGAAGAGAGCCAACCAGAGCCACACGAAGACGGGCTCGTCGGCCACGAATAAAGCCACCGTGTCTCCTTGCTTGACACGGCCGCTTTGCAGCAGCGCCCTCGCGGCTTGGTTGCTGAGTCGGTCGACGTCCCGGTACGTGAACGTCTCATCTCGGTAGAGGACGAGTGGCTTGTGCGGCTGCCGCTCGGCTTGCTCCAAAAAGCGCTCCAAGATGGTGTAGTTGCTTTCCACGTACTTGGTGACTCTTCGAAGTATTCGCAAGTTTTTCACAATGTATCTGACGTCTTGTAAGAAGTAAGGGAAGCGGAAAAAAAGGGACACGGCAGCGAGTGTGAGGAGCAACCAAAACAACATGTTTTCTTAAAGGTGGACTAACTAAAACTGAATGTTCCCTTTTAAGACCACCATTTATCCAGATGTTATCTCTTGACAGCACATCGTAGGCAGGGTCGTTCTGCAGTTGTGGGAGGGAGGTTTACTGTGTCAGAGATCACATTACACAAGAACCCAGAGTCAATAATTACAACAAAAAAAAAAAAAAAAAATGTAACCATCAACTAAAGTTGCTAAAGATCACTCATGCAGCCAGTCATACTGAGGAAACTGTCCAAAATAGTCAAATTGGATTAAAAAATATATATGAAAATGGCAATTAGCCATTCATCATGACTTTATAAAAATAAAAAAAAAATGTTGAAATTGGGCGAATTGTAATGAATTGAAAAAAAAATGATATTTTTTTCTGTTTTGCTTGATAAATGTCATGACCTCACAGCTTCAATCTCTAAATAGTAAATACTAATATATTGAAAATCAGTCAAATTCTTGGTATGGCACTCTTTTTAGTGTAAAATTGATAATTTATTAAAAAATGGATTTAAAAAATTGCACAACAGAAATACAAAACAATCTTGGACAATCACGAACACGTTGCCTGATAGAAGGGGCTGTCAAAGCCGCTGTCTTGCTGTTTCAACTCCAACAACGCCATGCCACGGTGGTCTCCCTCTTTGTGTGGCTGCGCTTTGGGGGCCAACGTTTCCTTTGGCGTCTTAGTCTCTTGAGCCGAATCATTATAAACAGTTAACTCATACGTGTTTGGGCAGAGACCACCAAAGTCGGTGGCGGAGACGTAGAAGGGCTTCACCGATTCCACTTTCCTTCCCAAAGAGGACGCTCGGGGGAGTTGCAAGATTTCCGAGTCGCTGCTGGTCAGGCTCCAATCGGCCCATTTATCGTCTCGGACGGGAAGCTCCTCCTTCCTCGTGAGTGTGGTGGCCACTTTTTGAGGATAGATTTGCGCCTCGGCTGAAGTTTTAGTCCGCTCCAGTGTCGGTTTGCCATCTACCGTCACGACGTCAAGCGCTTGAGTCCTCAAACAATTGGTGTCGTGACTCGTCAAAGAAGGGCCGGTGGTAGAGGCAACACTCTTGGGAGCTTTTAATACAAGAGAGATGTTAAATTCTGAAGCTTTTTTTTCACTTTTTTAAAATACTCACTTGGTAAAGCGTCATTCTGTCCACTTTGATTTTTCATGGGTGTTTCCAGTACTCTAGCCATAGTTGCTAGTTTGCTGGCAGCATTCATGATTATTTTTTCCGCCCTACATAAGATAAAGAAACCAGGAGGATTCATTTTAGTGTTTTTGTGTAAAAATATAACGACAAAAAACAACACTAAAAGGAAATTCAATTCCAAAAAGATAGTTTTTTTGATTACCCCGTGGTTTTTCCACCCTCTTCTAGCAATTCCTGAAGGCACGCCAAGTAAAAGTGCCTCATTTGACGAGCCGTGTTCTGCTTCTCTCTTTGAACCTCGGTCCAGATGAATTCAGCTGCTCGGTCGATGCTTTCTTGGAGGTAACGTCGTACATTTTCTGCAAAAGGGAGGTCACACTTGTTCGTTTATTGCTTTTTTCTATTAAAGCTAAGGGCAAAAAATGTTAGAAAGACGAAAAAGTTCAGCAGTCCAACCTCTGATTTTGGAAACGGTCTTCATGTAATCCTGGTGCATCTTTTCTAGGTCCCTTTGAAGGTTTAGAGCTCTGAAAATGACAACAACAAAAAAATCAAACCACGCACTATTTGGTCAACAAATAAGATTTCGTAGAATGGTCGCTACGCAAACCTTTCTTGGATTTGCAGTAGATGTTCCTCCTTGGCCTGTAATCTGCCCTCATGCTCGTCTGGAGAAAGAAATGTATCAACGAGCAACAAATATCAAGAAATACTGCAATTGAAATGTACCTTTCAAGTTCTGCACGGTCTTCTTGTGTTCCAGGACGCTGCGTTGGAGGTGGCGGCAAGCTTTCTCTAAACGTTTCTGCAATTTCTGGTTATTCATCTGCAGTTTACTGGCGATATCCACGCACTCCTTTTTGCTGCAAGCTTGGCCTCCCACCTGAGCTACTAAATCAAAACAGGTCCCAAGATCATTAAGCATCATTTATGGATAAAGGACTGGATTACAACATGCAATCTTTGGAAAAAATACTTGTATAATAGTCCTAAAAATTCTGTAACAATTTCGATGCAGCAAAAAAGCAACAAGGGAGGTCTTACTTTGCATCTCCTGGATTTCTCTTTCATGCCGCTGTTGAGTTTCTCGTAACACGCAGCTCAATTGAGCCTGACTTATCTGTGGGGAAGGAAAAGAAAATTGTCGTTACTTCACATATTCATATATATATAAAAGTCATTTTTGGAGCAACTCAGGGTCGTCTACTGCCGTCAATGAGTTAACAGAGACAAACTTACTTTCTTCCAGTCCTTCTTGGCCTGGGACACGGCTCGGTCAGCAATGTCAACGCAGCAACTTTGAATCAAGTGCGTCACGGCTCCTTCTGACATTCGGTCCCCGTCGCCGTCGACGGTCCCGGGATTCCCGAGAAGCAGCGTCTTGACCTCGGCCAGTCCGGCCTGAAGTTCGGCCAGGAAATCTTCCCTCATCTGTCGTCTCTGGGATTGTTCCCTCTCGGCTTGCTGACGTTTCCACTCGTCCTCTCTGGCCGCCATCGTCTGCCGAAGATCGGCCTCCATTTGCTGGCGCAGATGCGTCTTCTGGACGTCAGCAGCGTCTCGGGCCGCCAGTAAATCTGCCTGGAGCTTCTCGCGCTGCTCCTGCAGTTTGCTTTGGTACAATTCCTCGCCGCGAGTTTGTAGAGCTGAGATTTCTTTCTGTTTGTCTCTCCTCCAGGCGGCTCGAGCGCCGGCGATTTCCGCTTTCAACAGAGCATCTTGCTCCCTCTTTAACTGCTCCAGTTGACTTCGGAGTGTCACCAATTTGGTTTGGAGTTCCTCCACCGTCGCGCAGTTTTGACCCCGTCCATCTTCTTCTACTCTTGTCAGAGGTTGGCGTACCTGACACATTTTCCAAAAGAAAAAAAAGCCAGGAGAGTCATTTTAAAATGGTGTAAAAGTCAAACCAAAACGTTCCCTATACCTTTCCTTCCACAGATAGTTTTTGTAGCTCCTCCCATTTCTCCCTTTCTCTTCGGAGAGAGGCTTGATATTCCGGTAATGAAGTCATATCTTCAATCCAACGATCGTAGGCCCTGGTCACTGCATCTTCAACCTGTCCAGTGCATATTTTAGTTTAGCAAGTATCATTGTAGTATTCACGAATGATAGTCCCGTGCTATAGCAATCAGACCTTATCACTCAAGTCCTCCAGATGTTTCTCCTGAGTCTCCTTCAGAACTTCTTTTCTGGCTTCTTCTACAGCTCGCTGTTGAAGTTTTGCAGCTTCCATTTGCAGCTGCATTCTCTGAGTACTGAGCCTGGCGTTCAAATCCTCAGCGGTGATAGTCATAAGGTCCAAATTTGTCTCATTGGTTTGACTGGTGCCCTCAGAGGTCTCCTGGTGTATTTCCTGCCTGGCTTCTTTTGGTTTCAGAGACCATGTCTGCATAGAATCACAATTAAGTTAAATTAATGTCTGCTAGCTCCTAATCGGGCTCTAAAAAATGTCCAGCCATACTTGATGGTGCTCCTCCTGCCAAGCAGCCTTGGCCGAGGCCACACGTCGCTGGATCTCATCTTCCTTTTCCTTAGACCAGAGATATTTGAGCTGCGTTACAGAGGCTTGATGTTGCGCCTCAAGTTCAGTCCTTAGTTTCTCCAAATCGTCATTGCTCTCTTCTCGTTTTTTCTGCTAATTAGGTATAGTAGTAGATATATTAAAAACCATTCCGTGAAGTTGAAGGGAGGAAATATTTTTGATTTTGAAAGCTATCAGATAAAATATACCTTATTCTCCAACATGTCCTTCTCCTTGCACATTAATATGTAATGCTCCTGCACGTCCGAAATCTCAGATTTGGCCTCGGACAGCTGAATACTGGGCAGAAAAAAAGAAAAGTTGTGTGATCTATACAGTTTTTAAACATTAAGTGGACACAATTGGCACCTACCTTAGCTGTTGGATGTGTTGCTCGTATCGTGCTGTCAGATGTTCAACCTGAGTGTTGTGATTCAACAGGAGTTCGCTCTTGACTTGGTTCACCACGTCGGCCATCTGCTGCTGATTCATCTGCTTCGATCTCCACGGGAAAGAAACACCATGAACTCATTCACTGACAATATGGATTCACATCCAACAAGTCCATATGAATTGGACAACTATCAACTTGAAGTTTGCCGTTTGTCTCTTACATCTTAGCCGTCTCCTGCATGTGCCTCATCTTGAAACAGATCTGATCGTAATTAGATTGCAGGTCCTCCTCTGTCTGCTGCCTCTCTTGTAGTTCCCTTTTCAGCCTCTAGGGTTGAAACAACAGCATTTGTGAATAACCTGGTAATTTTGATTGAAAAACAAAATGATCCAAAATTGGCAACTGACCTCCACTTCATCTTGCGAGAGTCGTGTTTTTTCCTGTAGTTTTGCTAATTCATTTTGGTCTGGATGTTTGTTCAGGTTGGACTGTAAAAAATGAAGGGGTAATACCATTTAATTCAATCCGTCGGGGAAATAATATTTTTAATACTAGATTGAAAATGTTTTAAAAAGTAACACCATGGTGGTGTTGCTTGGTTTGAAATCATTCATTTCAGTGCCAAAGTCTCATCCATAAACTGACCTGGGCTTGATCCAATTTGGTCTCCAGCTCCTTTACTCGAGCCTGACTCCTTTGCAGTTGCTCCTGCAGTTTATTGACTTTCTGCCGCTTGGCCGTTAAACACATCAGGCAGCGTTGCATCTCTTCTCGGAGCAGAGCATCATCCTTTGGCAAATTGGAGTTTGGCAGGTTGGCCAAAGCCTTCCTGATCATGCAGAAGAAGAAGAGAAATATTGTGTCCTCAATTCAATTTAGGCTTGAATGTGAGAGAATAAGAGCTTATGATGAAAATGGCTGTCTGGGAAAGTACCTGTGAAGAGAACCATTTTTCAAAGTGGTTTTCTTAAGGCCCAAATCCAAACAAGATTCAGTAAGTTGGTTCTCGCAGTCACCGTTTACTTCCAATGGAATACCACTGTGATTCAAAGCGGATTCGTATCGCGAAATCTCCTCTTTCAGCTGATCAAAATCCTCCTTCATGGTAGAATAAAAATCTTTGAAACTGTTGAACGGTAATTTTAAAAGAGACAAGTATATCACAAACCTTTAAGATTTTGTTCATATTTTCATGGTTTTCCTTGGCTTTTTGAACCTGACTCAGTTGTATCTGGAGTTTATGAGTTTCCTGCGCAGAATCTAGAGGAGTAACATTAAAAAAAAATGGAGTAAAGGACTTGATCTGTTCAATTGGATGACAACTGGGCTTTGGCTTACTACTCTGCAGCAGCTTGTAGTATTGCTGACTCTCTTGCAGACGCTGATATGCTTCTTCTCTTTGTCGCTCCAGCTTATTCACCTGCTCCTCGTACCTCTTATTGCAGTCCACCTGAAAATATGTTGCGACACGAGGAGCAGATACGGGTTTGATTGCTACGATTGCCATAGCTTGACCACCAGAGTGCGGTCTAAGATAATATTCCTTTGATTGATACCAAATTACAGTATTTAAAAAAGGGAAAAAGTGACATTTTACTGAAATAAATAAATGACTTTTGAAATACGTGTTAGGAAAAAATACGGTCAAATTTGTGACAACCAGCATTGTTATCTTTTACTAAACTGTATTTAAGCAATCAGGCAAGAGATTAAAATATTCACATTCATATTCACAACAGGTATTTTTTTTTAAATTGATAAAGACGGTCTGATCAGGCCAGAAAAAAAAAAAAAACCCAAACCTGCACATCCAAAGCCTGAGATTTTGCATCAAGCTGCTGCTGTAAGACCAACAAGGCGGCTTCGTGCTGCTGCCTGATGACGGTAATGTCTCTATCGTGCTGCTCGCGTGGTTTGGACAGCGTTTGAGAATGGCGTAACTCCGATATCTGTTGCCTCAAACTGTCTTCAACAGCCTTAGACACATTCAGCTCCTCTGTTTTCTAAAATCATATTAAAAAATGGATATTTGAACAGCCTAAAAAATGTCAAGACATTTAACATGAAAGAAAAACAGAGCTAGCACTGTCAATGGCGCCGAAACATGAACATTTATTGCCAGCCTTTCCAATCGAAATTGATTTGACGTTACCTGTCGGTCGCACTCTTTGAGGGTCTGAATTATTTGCTCATCCGCCTTGACTTTATTTTCCATATTGATCTCACGTGTTTTGGCTTCATCAAGGAGTCTACTCAAATCCTTAATGTTTGTGTCAGAGCTGGCTTTCTCCTCTGTGTAGAAATAAATCAAGACTTAATTGGAGGGGAGTGTCCAAGTTAGGTATTACATAGAAGACGTGAAAACAAAGTATTTTAGGCCATACAATACATTATTATATTCCAAAATGTGGTATCCACATAGGTCAGGTCAGACAGATATTGATGAGTTAAAATGATCAAAAAGAGTAACTTGTCCTATAAAATGTTTAAGAGAAAGGTAAATATACTTTTGATAATTTCAAACTGGTGCTCAAGGTATCTGATATTGCGTTTGGAATCCTCCAGTTTTTGCTCCAAGTCCACAATTTTATTTTGACGAGCCCGGTTTAATGTCCGCTGTTGGGCGAGTTCTTCCATCTCAGCGGTTTCTAAAAGACAACAGAAAGATACACCAGTCACTCAAACAAATAACCGTGCGGAAGAAGGAACCGATTAAATGGCTTGGGACTCTCGGCCTTTGCATCCCACTTACGTTGGGTTGAGTCGAGGAACTCTCTTTGCAACTGATCGTACGGATAATCTTCCTGCGCTGGCCGCGAGCTCAATTTCTTACGCGGAGAAACTGGATTGTTCCCGTGTCGCTCCACGGCTCCAGACTTCAAGTTCAACGGAATCAAACAGGTGACAGTTTAGGTCTCGATTGTGTCTGTTATTACATCACAGCGGAAACACAGTTATTTTTCATCCTTACATGAAAATGCACTCTTGGATTTTTCTGGTTTCCATTGTCGTATCCATTAGCAAGCCCTTCTTCTTCTTCATAGTTAAGGAAGTTTTGAGGGCCTGGAGCTTGATCACTGTACTCTGTATATTTTTCAGAGCCCATGCTGGTGCGTGTATAGTCTTCTTGGGTGAATAGTTTATCTGGTGACTGCTGATTGCATATTTGAGCCCAGAGTTGAGTTTGAGCATGCCGTTGATGACCATTAATCTGACCTCCTCCATTCTGCTGAGCAAAACCACGAGGTAGTTGAACGTAGTCTTCTTCATAATTCTTTGAAGAGACATTATGAGTAGTTATTTTCACTTTGAGTAAAAAAAATAAAACTATAGATAGTAAGCGACAAAGAAATACATGCCTGGTCTTTAGACGCTGGCCTGGGATGGTCTGATCCCTGCTGATTCGTTTTGGACTGGGGGCTGTGAAGACAATGACGATATAAAAAGGAAAAAATAAGCAAAAATCAAGATTGCGGGGGGGGGGGGGGGGGATGCTAGTACCTGGTTGTAACATTTTTATGGCCGAATGGTGAAGATTCCTGCTCTGTGTAAGAAGATTCTCGGCTATCCACCAGCAAGTCATCATCTGGCAGCTCGGCAATGAGTTGTCTCAGCTAAAAAAAATGAAATTTATAATTTTATTTTAAAAAAAACATGGTAAAAACGGATAACTCCACTCTATTTGAGCAAATTCATTCATTTTCCGTATCGCTTATCCTCACAAAAATTGATCAATATAAGAACTGAAAATGCAAGAAAGTATCTATCCAATCATTTAACTAGAATTAAATTAACTAAAATAAAATGTAATTGGAAAAATATGACAACAAGGGGAAGAAACTCAGGCTGCGTTAGATGACTGGAATAAAAATTAAAAAACACAGCTGGACTTACTTGGCGTAAGGACCGTTGAATGGTCTTCAAATCCTCCAACGTGCCCTCAACCAAAGGACCCATAACATTGCATTTAAAGAATTAGCAAAAGAACCTATGTTCACTCCAAGAGCTAATTCCAGTTCATATCCTCCCTACCGGTTCCACCAGGATAGATTAGTGCATGCACGTAGTCGACTCCCAACTGCACTGACGTCTTTTACTCCAAAAGAACCCAATTGTTTGAACAACACATATAGCAAGGCTAAATAGAGCAGAAACATTCCACTTACTGGCGGTAAACATTTCCCACTTGACCAGCTAGTCTATAAAACATTGCTGAAGATTGCAAATGGTAGATAATTAATAGAATTCCAAACTCCATTTAGTCTTATTGTTGCAGAACAGGGAAATATAATTAGTCACTCTCACTCTTAAGCACAAAAGCATTGTGAGAACAACAAGTAATAGTGAAAAAGTAGGTTAACCGCATGGTGTCTGCTATTCGGTGACACACCAGGAAGAAGCCAATGGGACCAATAGCAACAAAAGCTCAAGAGTGTGAGTCATAAAAACAATGCTGAATACCAGTAGAAACTGGGACTCGAGCTCTACATCAAACAGTTTGCAAACAAGAACATGTCTGATGCTCAAAATTACATTTACGGAATGATGAAATGTATGTTTGCGATGGAGCAAATATGAGGAAACATTGAAATCTTAAAATGAGACAGGCTTAAAGTGTTTTTTTTCCCATTGGGAGTCTCACAGTGGGGGTCCTGGTTTCAAATCTAGGTCGGTCTATCTGTGTGGAGTTTGCACGTTCTCTCCGGGCCTGTGTGGGTCTTCTTCGGGTACTCCGTTTTCCTCCCACATTCCAAAGACATGCATGATAGGACACTTTAAATTGCCCTTAGGTAGGAGTGTGAGCGTGAAACATTGTTTGTGGATAAAGCAGTTCAGAAAATGAGATGAGAAGAAATAGAATCATTTTGTAGTACCTCTTGCTCTCGTTCAATGTCGTTTTGGTCGTGTAGTTCGTAGTCCTCCTGAATTTGTAATGCACCAACATCAAAATCTAAAGACATGGTCGCAGACGCTGGATAGAGAGACATCCACATTATGATTATTAAACCAGTACCTTGGTATTTGTTATATTGTTTCTCAAATCAATAGCCCAGTAACAATATTGCAGTGGTCATACTTTTCCAGATTCTGATATTTGATCAAGACAAAAAAAAATGTAGACAAGGATAGAAGAAAGTTATTCCCACTGATCCAACGGTAAACAAGGTCACGTGGGTTTATCTGGACTTTATGAAATTGTGTCACTTTGCCGTTGGAAACCGCAACATATAAAATAATGAGACATATACGATAGGAGCAAATCACCATATCCCAATATTATTACTTAGGCCCCAAGTCGTTGCGTTTTTCCGTCTTCTTCAAACTAGTTGTGTGTGTATAAATAAAATACAGTCAAATGTATTTTTAAGAAAACTTTCTCATTTGATTTAGGCAATGATGCTATTGTGCTACCAAAATGAAAAAAAAAACATGAAGAAGCCTAAAGTGAAAGCAACAAGTTGTTTAAAAGTGGTAACAGTGAAGTAAAAATTAAAATTAAAATTCTTACCTTTAGACACAGCACGGGTCATGTTTGTAGGTGGATCCCTTACAAAAAAGACCTTAGAAGTCCTTAATGTTACACAGAGTGATGATTGTAGAACGGCCAAGCGAGCGAAAAAGTCACGTTTTGATTAATTTAGAATCACATAACGAGATCTACAATACGGACGAAGCGTGTTTTCCAAGTTTTGTCCTATTTTGACGTGGTTAATAACTGCATAGCAGCCCCGTTATCATTTAATCCAGTAAAATATAAAAGCTACATGTGGCTAGCATCCTTGCTTATTCGCCCATATTCAGTGTTACCGTGTCGACTGGCCCACTTTGAAAAGTCGCGCGCACAGTTTGCGCCAACGCGACCCCCTTTGAAATCTCTTTTTTATGCGCGTTACTGCACCGAACTATAATGGCGCAACATTTTTAATTAGTTGAATACCCAAGTCCCTGAAAGAATATATTTATAAAACTTCTAGCTTTTTATTTTGTTCTCTAAATTGAAACCAAACATACTTCGGAGCTGACTCCCCCACCCTATGGGAAAGTCCAATTAGCATTGTGGGTAGTGTAGTTCAGTTTTAAGTACAAAACGCTCTTTGGAGGCACGTCCCTCACTACGATTGGTTTGTAGGGTTTCCGCGTTGTCGCACTATTATGCTGTTCCAGAGTCAGTTTTTCTCAGCTAAGTTGAATGCTTATGTCTATCGACGACGTGTAAGAACTGACTCTGATTCAGATTTACTTTCATCCGGTATCCGTTGAGCGTCACCTGATCACGGCTTGAATGCCAGACAGTACTTTGAGTTCAGCTCGACTATTAATTTGTAGTAGTTTTGTCATCTAAATAAAAATGGCCATTAATCCTCCAAAATTAAAAATTCCGCTCGTTGATAATGAAAGGTGAGTACAGAGGGGCTAAACGGCGAAGGAAAGATTGAACTCTGTATGTTTACTTATCTTTATTTTATTCTGTAGGCTGCAAAACTTGAAAAATGAATTTGAAAGACATTATGGAGAATCCCCGAACTTTTATGCTTGTGCACCCGGAAGAGTCAATCTAATAGGTAACTGGATGTGACTCTATTGCATTCATTCATTTTCTGGAACACTTATCCTTACAAGGTTCGCGGGGGTGCTGGAGGCAATCTTAGCTAACTCCGTGCACCCTGATCCGGGGGCTGGCCAATCGCAGTAACTCTATTGCATAATGTAAATAATGTGTCAAGTGTAATTGGTTATGTATCAATATGCAGTATACTTTTCCCCAACACGTCTATGTTTCCTGGTTCCCATTTGGTGATGTTGTTTTTCCGTATTCTTATTTATGGCAGGAGAGCACATTGATTACTGCGGCTTCTCCGTGCTGCCAATGGCTATTGAGCAGAATATTTTCGCTGCAGTCTCAGTGAATAATTCAGGGACAATCCAACTAGCTAATATGAATCCTCGCTACAAGTAAGTCCTTAAAATCTTCAGTATGTTTAAAAAGTCTTCTATAACATGTGTAATATTACTATCTATTTTCATCCTGTAGCAAAGTCACTCTGTCCTGTTCAGAAGAAATAGTCATTGACCGAACTAACCCTAAGTGGTATTACTATTTCTTGTGTGGAGTTAAAGGCATTCAGGTAGGCCATGAATATTGATCGCAATGTCTAGTATACCAAACGTAGGGTAAATATTTCATAGCTGAGGTGGGCACTTTGTGTTAACAGGAGACATTTGGGATCACCCGTTTATCAGGAATGTCTTGCGTCATCGACGGCAACGTTCCGCCCAGCTCCGGCCTGTCCAGTTCTAGTGCCCTCGTTTGTTGCGCTGGTCTCGTAACCACAGAGGCCAATCAGAAGTCCCTCTCCAGAGTAATACGAAAAAACAGACATCCTAAAACTCTGTGATGATCAGGGTAACTGCTACACAAAATATTCCTCCTGTTATTCTGTTTTTTAGGTAGCTCTTGCAGAGATATGTGCAAAATGTGAGCAATACATTGGAACAGAGGGAGGAGGGATGGACCAGTCCATCTCATTTCTGGCAGAGAAGGGAACCGTATGTGTTGGGTTTTTTTTCCAAAACCATCATTAAATGCATAAGAATTTCACTATATCCAGTATTTGGAATGTTTTATATGTATGTGTGACGTGTCTTCTGACAGGCAAAACTGATCGAGTTTGAGCCTTTAAGGGCGATTGATGTCCAACTTCCAGCTGGTGCTGTTTTTGTGATTTCCAACTGCTGTTTGGAGATGAACAAAGCGGCATCTTCTCACTACAACGTCCGTGTGGTGGAATGTCGGATCGCCACAAAGGTGAGACAGTGTCATTATTTATGATTTACCATATTTTACCGACTATAAGTCGCACTATTTTTCATTGTTCTTAAGTGCGCCTTGTATTTTTTTTAAATGGCCTGAAAGAGCATCTTCTTAAATGTTTGCACAGATGCTGGGCCAAGCAAAAGGGTTGAACCATAAGAGCTTGCTAAAGTTGGCGCAGTTGCAGAAGGAGTTGAATACATCTTTGGAGGAAATGCTGCTTCTTGTGGATGAGGTTCTCCATCCCGAGCCGTACAGCCGAGAGGAGATCTGCAAGGCTCTCGGCATCACCTCCCAGCAATTCTCCACAGAGATTCTCAGTGAAAATACTCAGCACGGTAAGTGCGTAAGCGGCGGCGTATCTGGTGATGGGACGTAACTATCAAGACGTTTGGTCTGTCGCAGTAACTCATTTCAAGCTGCACCAGCGAGCCAAGCACGTATACGGCGAGGCTTCCCGTGTGCTGCGCTTTAAGAACGTTTGTGACTGTAAGCCTGTGGAGTCCATCCAGCAACTAGGTGACCTGATGAACCAGAGCCATGCAAGTTGCAGAGATTTGTACGAGTGCAGCTGCCCTGAACTGGACCAACTGGTGGATATTTGTCTGTAAGTATGTATCTCGTGTTAAGCCCTATCAGGCATACCCTGAAGTCTGTCAAAGACAACAATTACACTGACTAATACATTCATCAAGTAAATGATTACTGCACCTAAGCGATCGATCATGTTGCAACTCGCTTAGAGCATCATGAAGTGATGCTATAAAGGTGTCTTGAACTTAATAAGTCACTTGTCAGGCTTCTCTTGCACCTGTTTTTAGTGTTTTCATCCAGCAGTTAGGTGATAAACTTGACAATGATATACAATATAACTTCATATCGTACAGCACTATTATCTATGTACGGTATATATAGTATACTATGCTGGTTTTGTTGGGGGTGTATAGGTATGTGTGTTACATGATTGAAAATTGTGCCCGATTATACACTTTAGATTTAGTTTAAAGTGTTGTTTCTTTTTTCTTTCCTTGTGCTGACAGGAAATCAGGGGCCGTGGGTTCTCGCTTGACAGGCGCAGGCTGGGGGGGCTGTGCTGTGTCCATGGTTCCTGGTGACAAAGTTCAGTCCTTCTTGCAAGCTGTGAGGGAAGCTTACTACCTCCCTGATCCTCGTAGAGCTGCGATGGAAAAACAAAGTTTGTTTGTTACGAAGCCAGGAGGAGGAGCTGCAATTTATGTTGAAGGCTGAAAAGTATTTTTAGAGCTGTAAAATAATAATAAAAAAATAAACCGGACCAAAGAGGCATTGAAACACTAATGGCAAAAACTAAAAATTTCATATTGCAATTCCATACTCGTTTTCTTATTGGTAAATTTATCCTACTCATAATGCATGAAAATATTATCGAGTGATCATTTTACAAAACGTGTAGGCTTGATTTTGGTTTGTTTTGGGGGGAAATCAAAGTCATTTTTATGCACTTAAATTTGGAGAAAAAAATTGGATTAAGGGAATTTTTGTTGAAGTAAAATTGTGTTGGGGTTGAACATGGGGAATACTTTTACATCTTAAACTGCTTTTGTAAAATTATGATTTTCAGTGGATTAGATCGGTGAGCTCAGTTACAAAAGAAAGAAAAGTAAATCTGGAAAGAAACGTTTTTTTTAGAATAAAGCAACATTTTGCAAAAAATGTGCCTCGTTTTCATTATTTTCAGCAAGGTGCAATTTATGTTTTAGAATTTAGGCGAGATATTATATAGAAATATGTTCTCAAGGCAGAGTATATTATAATTATATGTTATTATCAAATACAAATGTGTTTCTGGTTATAAACTCGTCCAAGTCTGCGTGAAAAAAAACATAATTAGATATTTAATATCACGTTATATGTTTTTACAAGTGATACACATCATGATGTAAAGCAACTTTAAATAACGGCGAGATTTTGGGGGGCAGTACATTGTACGTATACTATTGGTTTCATGACAGAGATTCCTGCTTAAAAACTTAGTTTCCCAGAATACTTAGCGTTGACCGGATATACTCTTTTCCACTCCTGTAAAACGTGGTACAGATTGCTGAAGGGGTCCTAACATTGCATTTTTCCCGTGCATTTTTGTCTTTTCTGACTGTCAACATGTTCTTGCAATATTACGACGACGAGAATGGTAACAGAGTCTACACTATGAAGGTAACGCCGTGAAAGTCGCCACTTTTAAGCAACTTCTTTGCCGAACTATGCTAGCGCCATTGCTAACCACTCCACAGCTTCCCCACTATCGGTGTTTATTTAGCCATAGTATCCACCATTCTCCATTTATGTATTGGCTACACTAATAACTTTTTGTGAGTATTTGTTTTTTTGCTAAATCTCTTTTTTCCACTCTGTTAATTGAACAGAAATTATCACCGGACGGGCAGCCCACCAGCTCAGCCCATCCAGCTCGGTTCTCACCAGATGACCAGTTCTCGAGACACCGGGTGACCCTGAAGAAACGCTTCGGACTGCTGCCTACCCAACAGCCTAGACCTGTTCTGTAAATGGGATTCCACAAAAGAAATGGAGAGAAAGAAAATATTACATCCTATTGGAAATCGGCTACCATTGACGGCAATAGACGTCCAATCCATGTTGCCTAAGAGGGCTCATTTACAAATCCCTTCCAAGTCAAAAGTATGCGGTTGTAATTTTGTATTTCATTCTGCTTTGAAAAATGTTTTTTTATATATGTTTTGGTATAGTGAGGAAGCATTTGGTTACATAAACAACCAGTTAGCCATGTCACGACTTGTTTGCCCTTGTGTTCAAACTTGCTCCTAAATAGCTTTCATATTTCCCTTGAGGAAACAATTGTAACTCGGGCTGGGTGTCATATTGGTCTGAATAAAATGCTTCAATGTAAGTTTTGAAAGAAACATCCTTTCATTCTGTGTGCTTTCTCAATCAAATGCAAATCTAAGAGAACATGTTAAAGTTTTTTTAACACTTTCACAAATTCTCAAAATCATGCATTATATCAGCAATCTTTTTTTTATTGCAATGTTAAAATTGGTAGCAGTTGCACGTGACATGTACTGGCACCCGAATCGTCTTATCTGATTGGACAGTATATTTTGGGGGGGCGTGACCCTGCTGCTTGTCAATCAGTGTTGAAAGTTGAATTCGGGAGAGACTTCGTCTTCTGTAGCGACAAGATAGGACTTAAATACAACTTTCCTCGAACTGATCGCAGCAAAACAAGTTATCCAGTAACGTAAGTTCGAGTCAAGTATTTTAGGCTGGTCTCAACGTGTGAAAATGTAACCAAGCTACTGCTTCTCAATGTTATCTGTCAAGAACGAGGGGACTTGAACACGGCAGATTAGTTTGAGATGGCGTTGACTTTGGAGATAGTACAGCAAAAAAAGTTGTGTGTTGTGTTTGAGTACTAAAGACAATCTGTAAATAGCATTATTATTATTATTATTATTATTATTATATTTTAATCTGCAGAATGGCAGCCTTGTGTCGCAATGTGGGAATTTGCGCCTCTCATCTGAACACAAGCAGTCGTTCCTCTGCCAAACAGCATTACAAAATATTGGTGCTCGGAGGGGGAACTGGAGGAATTTCTATGAGTGCTCGCATGAAACGAATGCTGGGAGCTGAGAATGTGGCTGTAATGGAACCCAATGAGGCAAGCACATCTCTAACTGATTATTTTTTTATATACTGACGACTATAGACGTCCAAACCATTTGGGTTAGGGTTAGGGCAAATGACTGCAAAACACATCCGATCCATGCAATTCAACTTTTCAGATGCATTACTATCAGCCCTTATGGACTCTGGCCGGCGCTGGTGCTAAAACTATTGCTTCCTCGGGAAGGCCCACGTCAAGTGTTATGCCATCAGGTGTCAAACTCATTAGATCTAAAGTGCAGGAGATAAACCCGGACACAAACACCGTGCGCAGCGACGATGGGACCCAGGTATGTTATCTTAACCCCACGTGACCTAATAGTATTATTTAATCATCACACCATTTTGGGTGGAAAATGTGATCAGAGCAATAAAGTAGTCGAACAATTTGGGATATGTCGTTGTAATATTTAATGATTTGGTCCTCATTACAGATCTCCTATGAGTATCTGATTGTGGCTCTTGGATTGCAGCTGCATTTTGAGAAGGTGAGTATGTGATTTAGTATTTATTCATTTTTTCAGCAATAATGTGGTCCGATTTAATTTCCCTATAAATGTACGAGGACCTCGTATTGTGACATAAACACAACAAATTTAACCGGGGGCCGATGTGATGCTAGCCGCAACTATGCTTCAATTCGGCGCCCTTTGTTAGTGATGAGATGAATCCCAGCTGCTCACAAAAAATATTGGTCGACTCAATTATTTGCAAAATTATACGTCACCTTGACACCTGTGCTCTAGATCAAAGGTCTTCCTGAAGGATTCGAACATCCGAAGATTGGCTCCAACTATTCTGTGGAAACAGTGGATAAAACTTGGACGGCCCTACAGAATTTTAAAGAAGGCAATGCTGTGTTCTCCTTCCCAAACACGCCAATTAAATGTGCCGGGGCTCCACAAAAGATAATGTACCTCACAGATGCCTTCCTCCGAAAGGTACAGTAGTATTAGAAATTTGCACCTGATTCATACAATCCGTTTGCTTACTTATTCTTTTTTTGATGTTACAAAAGACAGGAAAGAGGGAGAAAGCTAATATTATTTACAACACATCACTTCCCGTGCTGTTCGGGGTGAAGAAATATGCCGACTCACTTTGGAAGATTGTGAAGCAACGAGATCTCAAAGTCAACTTAAGGCAGAATCTGATTGAAGTACGAGCAGACAAGCAAGAAGCCGTGTTTGAAAATCTTGACAAACCAGGCGAGACCACAGTCTTTAAGGTAACTGTGCACAAATGAAGGGCAAATCAATTGGAAGTGGGAAAGGGAGGGAAATGGCCAGGAAATTCTTATACTCCAGTGATGTGATTAATAACATTATTTCCATTTTAACAGTACGAAATGCTTCATGTAACGCCACCCATGGGACCCAACTGCGTTATTAAAAACAGTCCATTGGCTGACAATTCCGGCTGGTTGGACGTCGATAAAGGCAGCCTTCAACATAAAAGATACCCCAATGTGTTTGGGATTGGAGACTGCACAAACTTGCCAACTTCAAAAACGGCTGCGGCTGTTGGTAAGTCAAATTTGACTCTGAAGTCAACCAATGTTTATCAATCATATGAAAAGTTGCAGTGAAGCTTGAGCTTTGAATAAAGCAATAGTAATTGGGGCTATATTTGAGTGAAAAGTATGCGTTAATAGTAATGTCTTCATTAAGTGTTCTAAACTCTGGATTTATTTGTTTTGGTAAATATTTGCTCATTTTAATCTGTACAATGTTTTATTGTGAATTTCCGCACAGAAGATAACTCTAATTTGTTTCATTTTAGCCGCACAATCTGCTGTTCTGAACAGAACCATCAAAAAGATATTGAAAAATGAGAAACCAGATAAAACGGTAGTTACTTTGTTTCTTTGCATTGACAATATTTGAGTGTACCTGGACTTTGTAAAATCAAATTCCAAGTAATTATTCCATCTTTACACCCTTTATAACGGTCTATCTCCTGCAGTACGATGGCTATACGTCATGTCCATTGGTTACGAGCTACAACACGGTCGTTCTGGCAGAGTTTGACTATGATGGCCAACCATTGGAGACATTCCCCATCGACCAAGGCAAGGAACGGAGACTCATGTATCACATGAAGGCTGATCTTATGCCTCAGCTCTACTGGCATGGACTCCTTAAGTATGCATATTCTTAAGTACGACATACCGGTTGCTTTTCAAGATGCACCAATTTGATTCTTTTCCCTTTTTTATTTTTGTGTCCTATTCAGAGGCCTATGGGGTGGACCAGAACCATACAGAAAACTCATGCATTTAGGAATGAAATGATTGCTCAATATCAGTGTATATTTGGAAAAGATGCTTTTTTTGGGACAACTTTCGCCACCAATAACAGTAAATGAGTTACCAAACATGGAGTAATTTTCAGCCACGACCAGATAATTAAACAAGTTTTTACATAACACACCAACTACCGTACTTTTAGGACAATAAGTTGCATCTGAGTTCAAGTTGCAATAGCCAATGAATACACAATGAAGAGGGGAAAAAATGATATAATCGTATGTGAGTAGTAACAACAGTAAGTACGTCAGGAGTGGAGAAAAACACTGACCACTATATTGCCATATCAGCATGCTATCTTTTTTTCTTCTTTCAAAATTGTTCGACATTGTTGTCAAATGTTAAATAACTTTGAAACAGCTTTGGTATTTGCAAATACCTATGTAGTAATTTAGTTTGTATTAACAGTAAATTAATTTGTATAGTATTGATAATTATAAAAATAAATGATTATGTATTACAATTGTCAATTTCATTTTTATTAACATTATATTGATTTATAAATGTATAAATATACCTTTTACAATAATGATTCATAATTGCAATATGTATGCACACGTATTGTTATAATAGCTAAATATATAATAGGTAATTTATTCAATGATTAATCACAAATAGTCTAAAAGTGTATAATAATCATCACCGAAAAAGTATTATTCTAGTACTACTTGTTATTCCGTCCATATCACTTCCTGCATGCATTCGGCGATGTCGCGCGGGCGCGCGCGCATGTCGCATTTGTCGCGCGCGCTCCCGTATGTTTGTGATGAGGAGGAGGCGGGAAATGGCGTCCGCAGACATGGCCGACCTGTGACAACTCGCCAGCGACAGACGCGACCGGGCGAACAGCGAGCAGCGGGCCACCGCTCCGATCTCTGGCCGGCGCCGTCGCGGCTTCCACGGCTGCCAAGCCCAAAACGCTGCGGGACGTTTCTGAGACGCTTCCGCCATTTTATGTGAGTCAAAAGGACAACGGCGTCAACATGTGTTGCTTCCTCTGCGTAGCTTGGCAGCTAGCTAGCCGAAGGGGGCGTAGTCTAAATGGACGAAAATAGTCTCCCTAGTCAACAAAACCGAGCCGGACCGCCGCTCTGCGAAATGTCGCCGTTTCGACGGCCGATTTAAGCGCCGGCATGTCCATCGTGTCACCTTCTTTTACTTCAAGGTTTGTTAGCTTGTGAGCTAACCGTGGCTAAATGTTAGCGGCTGTCAGTGTTAACCGAATTGATGAATAGCCGGGACAGCAAGCCTACATCCAGTACTATACACAGACACTGCGTTTTAGAGTAAGAAAACTCGGCCAAGCTGTGTAAAAAGCACATTTAGGAGCCGATCGGCCCCTAAAGTGTAGTTTGTTGTGGAGACGGTCACGAGTGATCAACAGGAGGGATTGTTGACATCGGATGAGTCGAATTTGTGAAGGGAACCCTCACACGTTGTTTACACGACTGGTGGTGGTGCACGTGATTGTTGTTTACGTTAGAAAAAAACGAAACACCCTAGTAAACAATTGCTATTTTATTTATTATTAATGAAATATGCTCTTCTAAAAGGTGCACCATCGCACTGAAATTCCACATGCAGCAAAAAATGTTTTGCTATCCTTATTTTGATTTCGAGACGGCAATGGCATCACTTTTTTTCCTGTTTAAACTAGTAGGAAATTCTAAATGCATGTAACACTTATTTTCCTTTCAAAAGTCATGGCATTAGGTAAGGCCTGATACATAGTTTTTTTTTACTGCCATTCTAATTTTAAAATGGTTTTTAGAGCAATAAAATTCATGCAAAAGAATAATGCAGTCAGTGATTTGGCTTTAATACTTTTACCAGTTACATTATATTTTGCATTATTTTCACTGGTCAAAAAGTCTTTGCATGGGTGTCGGCAAAACATATCTTAGAAAAATTGGATTGCAAGTCTAAAAAATCAGCATCAGGAAATCTCTACTGGAAACCCCTCAGTTAACGTTCTCTTGAGTGTATTTTTTTAGCTTACTTTTAAAGCACCGTTAAATTGTTTGCATAAGCTAGTGAATGGTTTTTCATTTTATATGTCCAATTTTGTCACCGTCACTTGTTAAGTGTTACTATTTGACAAACGTCTTTCAGATTCTTCTATGTGATGCCGGAGCACAATGCGGCTGAGAGCGCGTAAAGCTCCTCGGCAGCCCGCCTTTGGCCGTCGAGGCCCCGCCCACAAGAAGAAACGCCGTGCGGTGGGGCCCCCCCGGCCGAAAGCTCAAGGCAGAATGCAGAAGACCGACAGGGGCCTCTTGTCCACCATCAAGAAGTTCATCCGGGGGGATCCCGTCAAGGTAGCCCCGCCCCCATGTTCCCACCAGCCGGCAAAGTCAAAATTCACTGTACGCCCGTTTCAATACTCGGCAGGTGGAGCCGTATCTCCCGGCCAGGAGAAGTCGCATCGTTTGCGGCACCAAAAGTGATCTCATCGCTTCGGCGCCGCCGCAAACACGAGGCCTCGCCAACAGAAGCGTATCGAGAGTTTGCAAGAAAAGCCCAGTTAAAGGCACGACATCATTCCTGCTTCCTTCGAGCGCCTGGTCACCCGATGGGCTTTTCTTTTTCTTTTTTTAGAGCCGGTGACATGCGACGGCAAGCCCACCAAAACCAACGCAAAACTGGAGGTTTCGATGGAGACGCCGAGCGGTCCACCACACAGCACGCTGCTGGGGACCATCCTCTCTCCCGTCTTCAACTTTTTCTCACCAGCAACCAAAACTGGTAATTCAACAGTGGGCTCATATCAAACTGATTTATTTATTTTCGTTTTCCACTAAAAACCCAATATACATCATTTGGATTGTTCTCTAGACCAAAAAAAGTACTTTTCAGTCTCCAGATAATGAATGGACTATCAAAATAGTGGTTTCCAATACTTTACAAGTCGCAAGCAGGTCCCTAAACGGCCTGCGGCGTTCCCTCCATTACAGCCACGCCCGGTTCTGACTCTCCCGGCCAAGCGGTGGAGGCGGAGGAGATCATGAAGCAGCTGGACATGGAGCCGGCTGAGAAAATGCCTAGCAGCGCGCTGACCTCCCCCCAGGGCATCGGCGCTTGTCGCACCGCCCCACCGTTGCCAGCCAGGCTGCACACCGGCGCCGAATCCGCCGTAGAGGGCGGCGAGATAGTGGCCGAGAGCGAGGCGCCCCCCCTAACTGGTGGGTGCACGTCGTTCAAAGTGTGGTTGAGCGTACCACGTTTTTTTTCTTCCCGGCCTGGCTCTAATCCCACTCCGCCTTCAACAGCTCCTCCCAGTTGTTTGCCAGAGGGCAGCTACCCGCACACGTTAGCCTCCGCCGCCACAGAGCCATCGTACGAGGAAGAATGGGAGGTCTTCGACCCGTGAGTATAAAATCAAGGGCATCTTAAGTTCTTCCTTCCTATTGACGGCCATAACAACTTGCTTTTGATTTTTTTCAGGTACTTCTTCATCAAGCACGTGCCACCATTGACAGAAGAGCAGCGGACGCGCAAACCGGCGCTGCCGTTAAAAACACGCAGCACGCACGAGTTTTCGCTGGTCCTCGACTTGGTGAGCGAGCAGCCGTTTTGGATTAGAAAAAAACTATGGATTTGTTGGTTTCTGTATGAACGCATCAGGTTTTTTTGGGGTTGTTTTTAGGACGAAACTTTAGTTCACTGCAGTTTGAACGAGCTGGAAGACGCGGCGCTGACGTTCCCTGTCCTTTTTCAAGATGTCATTTACCAAGTAGGAACTTCCCCTTGTCAGTTTTGGACTCCTTTTTGCTCATTCCTGTCACGGTTATCAGATGAAATTTTGTCTCGGCAGGTGTACGTGCGATTACGGCCATTTTTCCGAGAGTTCCTCGAGCGCATGTCGCAAATGTATGAGGTAAGTTTGGAGACGTCGGTTCAAGCCGCACCGAGCGTTGTTGACACCTAATGTCGGCTTTTTAGATTATCCTCTTCACGGCGTCAAAGAAAGTGTACGCTGACAAGTTGCTCAACATCCTCGATCCTAAAAAGCAACTGGTCAGGTCAGTGTTACTCACCCTATAAATGGCTAAATATCACTATAAAGTTTTTTTTTTTTTCCCCCCGTCGTTAGGCACCGTCTGTTTCGTGAGCACTGCGTGTGCGTCCAAGGAAATTATATTAAAGACCTCAACATTTTGGGACGGGATCTTTCCAAGACGATAATAATCGACAACTCACCGCAAGCTTTTGCTTATCAGGTAGTAACAAGCGCATCTTTATATGAAGCTAACACCCAAACGACATTCAAATGTCTATTTTTCACTGTTTCCTTACTAAGCTGTCCAACGGGATCCCAATCGAGAGCTGGTTTGTCGACCGAAATGACAACGAACTTCTCAAGCTAGTTCCTTTCCTGGAGAAGCTGGTGGAACTGGTAAGAGTCGACTCCCCCAAAATCCCCACTTTGTAGCTTTGGCCCTGCGTGACTTATATTTCTTTTTGCTTGGTGTCTCAGAACGACGACGTCCGACCGCACATTCGAGAGCGCTTTCGATTGCACGACCTCTTGCCTTCAGACTGAGAAGCGGGTGGAAAAAAAAAAGATGGATGTCACAGATAACTCCGCTTTGACGTCCGTTTTTCTACGGGGTAAAAAAAAATGCAAGAGAGCCACATGGATGTTTTTATGCAGAGACTAATGTGAGTGATAAGGTCACTTCATTTAAAAGTGTTTTGTCCGCCATTTTGGATGTTGACGGAACTGAATGTGTTTGTGTTGGATTCTCCTAAAACGGCCAGTTAAACGTGTATTATACCATTTTCCTGTAAATACATGTACAGATTGTTTTTTTTTTTAATGTTGAAATTTTAGGATAAATATTTTAACTTTTGTTTTTATTTTTTAAAGAAAAAAATATTAGTGTTTTGGTTGCAGTGTGCCTGGTTTACTTAAGTGATGCTTTACTCCATTACATGCAGCTGTCTTTATAAAAGGTGCAGTTTACATATATACATGGAAAAAACTGTTCTAAAACAACATTTTAAGGTTATGTAACGTAAAATATAGGCATAGATTTGAACTGAATACAAAGCCATAATGGCCAAGCCCTCATTTTTGAGATTTGTATTCGCCACCATTATCGTCCATGTTAAAAAATAATAAGCTTTTGACATCCAGCCCTTTTGTATGATTGTTTTTATTATTATTATTATTATGAATAGAGGTGTGTTGAAGCCTCAATTTGAGGGGGGGGGGGGTTAATTGACACCAGCCATTGCTTTGGATTCCTGTTTGTGGAATATTTCAAATGTTAGTGTTCTAAACAAGGCTTATTGATGCTTGAATGATCAATCATATTGTATTCAGTGTTATTCAATGGTTTTCCATGAAAATAAATATCTTTTTATATGACTTGTGCGAGTGAAGAGTAACAAAGTCATAATAAATTGAATACATTTTATTTGTATTTGGTGTAAACCCCGGATTACAGGATTTGATGACAATATGTTGCGTGCAATTTAATACACGTGGAAATGATTAGTACAAAATTAAGATCTCTTTGCAAACTTAAGCAGAAATATTTGACCACCAATTAGGCAACTATTTGTAACAACTGTACAAAATCTGCAGTGGAATTACAACCTACTGTATCTAAAAAAATATATAAGTTCACAACCACTCCCCTATTTGAATGAATTAAAACTAAATTGTCAATGGCAGAAAAACAAATCTAACCATTGTTCCATTCTTAATTATATCAACTGCATTATTTATTTAGTTACCATTTTCGTGTGTACATTTTTCCCCTAAAATATGTATAATAATGATTAGTAATATATTGAGAGCCACTATCCATGTACATGAACAAATGTGATGTTGCCATACTTTGGACGCCCGTTTTTTGTTTTTTACCCAAAAATGTTACTTGCCTTTAATTACCCTCCAAAAAGTCACTTATAAAATTATATATATTTCTTAATCAGGCAGCCCGGTGTCCGAGTGGTTAAGGCGTCACCCTCACACTTCTGAGGGTTCGATCCCAAGTCCTGACCTTCCAATGTGGATATTGCATGCGTGCATGGGTTTTCTTTGGATACTCCAGTTTCCTCCCACATCCCAAATACATGCAGAGTAGGCTGGTTAAAGACTCTAAATTGCCCTTAGGTATGAGCATCCGTGTGCCCTGCGATTGGCTGGCCACCGATTCAGGGTGTCCCCCAGCTGGGATAGGCTCCAGCACCCCCCTGCAACCCATGTGAGGATAAGCGGTACAGAAAACAAATTATTGAATGAATATATTTGAATTGACTACAGTACAGCACATGCAGTATCCAGGGTAATCCCCAATGCTTTGTAGCACTAAAAGTGTGCTACATGAATGAAATAGTACAAAACATAGTACATATTACAATTATATTTTAACCACGTCTGGTTAGGTAATCGGCTTAACTGTTTCTGCCATTGCTCTGAATTGCACCTTTGCTTGTTTAAATGGCATTTCAAGATTACTAAATAAACTGTAATAGCACAAATTTGTCATAGTTTTAAAAGGGTCAGTATAGTTGGATTTTTATGGATTTCCCTTTTTTTTACCTTAAATTAGGTAAACAACCATTTAAGGCATCAGTTCTACTTTCTAAATAAAACATGCATACTTTTGCCATCTCTTCTTCCATCAACTACAGTGAATTTGTCATTTTAAAAAAATCATGTTATTTCTTGACATATAGTTTCCCCTTTAAAAATATTTCAAAAAGATCTGCAATTGGTCCATTAGCGGGCATGTTTTAAATTGCCTTTCCACATTCTTAACCCAAATTTTTGATATTCACACTTAAACATTTTTCTTCATGAAGTTCCACTAATCTGCCATTCATTAAAACCGAAACAACTAAATGTCAGGATGTGTACTTACGTGTTTGCATAAGAACAGTCGCCGGTCACAGTCCCGACAAAAAGGCACGGCTGACCAAGAGAGGGTGAATGTGTCATCTGAAGCGCTTGTTCCAAAAGGACATGAAGGTGTTGGAGTTGAACGTGCCGATGAATATGAGCAGCAGTAGGTAGAGACTCATCATAATGGCAAAGTGGTGCCTGACAAACCATGAAGTATTGCGGGAATGTCTGCGTTGGGGGGAAGAAAAAAACGGCTACAATGAGCCATGCCATTCACAATAATGTCAACTTTGTACAAAAAAAAATACAAGAATGAAGAAAATTCAATGTATTCATCACATTTTTTTCCCTACTTGTCCAGCAATTATACATTCACGACCACCTGCGCTCATCAACCGTTTTTTTCAACCCAAGCGATGTGGTCCAGCTGTGTCTACTCGCCTCGTTAATTTGTTTGTATTTGGTCCACAGGATTGAAAATCCATTTTCAAACTCATAAATCCTGACATCAGTTCAGTGTGTATAAGCTTTGAAAAGACAATAAAATGCTTTTCAACGGAACAGCGTGTTTGTTTCTTATTTAGTTTTGTGCACTTCCCTAATTTATCGTGTTGACAACTTAATATGTCGACTCTATATTGATGTATTATTTATCTATTATGTATTATTAATTTCTCTTTTTAATTGTTGTTGTTATTTGTAGACTTTGTGGTGAAGCTTTAAATCTCATTATACTCATGACTATAAAAAGCATTTAATCAAAAGATTAATTAATTTCATTGTTTTTTTTATCGATTCAATTGTGCTAAACAAATCCATACGGATAATTTCACATGTATAGCCACGGTTACTTATATGCCGCCCTTCCCGTTTTGTCAAATCCAATAATAAAAGAAATTGAACATAACTATCGTACTCAAGGGCTAGATTGACACCCGCGGTATACCTGGACATGTGTCGGCTCTGCGAATAAACCAGCAGATACTTGACACGTAGGAGCTGATTATTTGTGACCACAAAGTACTTCTCGGGCACGTCTCCCCCCTCGCTGTTCTTGGCCCTCGAGCGCTGACGGTCGACCGTCTCAGAGTCTGTCGGGTGCGAGAAGCCGGCGCGTGAGGTCAAGACTGTTGACGCGGGCGAGGCGGCGACCTACCTTTTCTCTTGACCTGACACTTGACGTCCGGGTGATCGATGACTTGGCAGAGGGCGACGCAGCTGAGTTGCGGGCCCAGAAGGCTTTCTTGCCAACCGCTGCTGTGAGGACTGTAGAGTAGAGCCATGCTTAGGTCGCTGGTGAGGTAGGTGCCCTCTCCAAACACAGCGTTCTGTATGTTATGCACACAAAAAAAAGCAAATAAACCTCTCTTCAAAACAGCGTTTCAATTGCCATTCCTTTACTGAAAGTACTTGAGAAACTAAAAATACACATTTTCATAGCTGACGAATCCCCAATGATACTGGGCATGAGCCAATAAATTTGTATACAAATTGCTTTAGTATTTATATTACATAAATCAGGGGGTATATACTGCATTGTCCAAATAAATACGAATTTTATTTTTGTTAATTTTAATGAGAAAATTATTGACTAAAAGAATATTTAGTTTTTTAAAAATTAATCCCTACCGCTTATCAATACGGAGGCGAGGGTGCTGGAGCCGATCCCAGCCAAGTATGGGCAGTAAAAGGGGGCATGGCAAATTGTTTGCAAGCCAATTGTAGCTGTTTATATTGTTAAACTTTACTTTTAATAAGCAAACAAGAGCATATTTACTATTACCGGCAATTGGGTGTTAGACGCCCAATCTGTTTTGACTGGGAGGGTTGGCAGCAATCATTTACCGCCACCCTCTCCTAGTTAAAATGGATTGGGCGTCTATCGCTTTCGACCAATTAGACGATTAAAAGTCATCAATGGTTGACCTTGTTGAGGTGACAGTGCAGCCCGTTGTGAATGATGGAATGAAAGTTCTCCAGACGACTCCCGTGGAAGGCGTAGAAGACCTCTCGATCCTCCCTCATCCGCTCGAATCGCACGTTCAATTGGTCGCAGTACTCCAGCTCGAAAAGGAAGTCCGGCGCCGGGGCGGAAACGGCGCCATTTTGCGTCAAGTCGCAAAGTCTGCCGTACTAGGGAAGGGCGGATAAAAATCGAGTTGGTGACCACAACGCTTGCCAATTCATAAATCTGTCAGTACCTCGTCCTTCTGCAGCGTTTTGACGGCGAAGCTCTTGGATGAGAGGATCCAATGCGCGAGCGCCACGTGGTGCTCTCCCTCTCCTGGACGCAGTCGGACTAACTCTCTCACGCCAGGGAAGGAGTTCACATCTTCTAACTAGATGTGGATAAGAAAGAAGACACATTGTTACTAAGGATGGGATGATATCTAGATTGGTGCGACAAATTGGCTTTCTACATGTAAAATGTGTGCAGTCATTTTCATTTTTGCATTTGTGTCTGTTAAAGGATTGAACCTTACCAACGTGTCAAAGTCTTTATTGTCCTGGTGAAGGTATCGGGGAGGGAAGGGGCGGAGCAAAGAGTCCTTTTTGTAGGTCTGGGCAGCAGCGACAAACAGGCTGCAGCGAAGATCGGCCGCCACGGGGTCTCTGTGCAGACATGAGCGCACCAGCTCTCGGACCACCTCGGGTGGGAGCGGCGGCTGCATTCCCAGGACTGAAATCACATGAGCAAAGTTGGGTTGGACCTTCTCTCAACTTACAATGTAGCAGTTTTTGCACACATTACTTTTAAGAAACTGTCAACAATCTTGTTTTGTTTTTATTTTTCATCTGTACGCCGTACTTATGCTAAGCTCTTTGTGCACTGAGTAAAGTTGTCAATCAACAACAACAAAATTTCAAATTGAAATTGTTTGTAGGGCAAGGCAACAACACTAATTAGATAAGAGCCAATGGCAATCGTATATTTTTAGATGAGTGAGAATAATGCAAAAAGCAATACCACAAGAAAATGACAAATCAGATTTTTTTTTTTGATTAACATGAGCCCTGCTGATCCTCATGAAATGCTTTATTTACAAATATTACGTAGTCATAAACAGCGGACATGTTTTCTCAGTGGTTTGATTTTGGGCAGGCGGAAAGCAAGTTAGTGCCAAAACACATAAATAATAATACTGGATAAGTACTCGGAATTTTAAAAAAGCAAATTTATCAACACAAATACTGTTAGTACTGGATGTTGAATGCTCATGTTTTAGTGGCATTGGCAAGCTGTATTCATTTTAACTAGCAGGGTTAAATGGTATCCAACTAGTTAAATCATCCTCATATCAAGGTTAAGGGAAAGTACGTTTAAGTATAAGGCCAAATATTCCTAGTTATTTTTATGTTATACAATAACGCTATCAAACTGTTCGCTACAGACAAGCCTTGTGACCGATTTGAACATGTACTACACGACAAAGCACCCATTTTTTGTTTTAATTTAGACATTTATACCATCTTAGTTGTCCAACAGCTGTTTCCTGCATCATAACAGAGGGTAGCTTCCCATAGTTTTACAGCTTTGAGAATCCATGATTCCATAATGTCTAAGTATGGAAGTATGTTTGTTTTCATGTACGATTTTACATTTGAGAGATTTGCTGTCATTAATTTAAATGACGTTAATGTTTAGTTTTAGCCTCTGAAGCTAACCACAGATGCTACTTCTCACAAGAAGTGCCGCATACACGCGTGACGTTGCCAACAAATAAGATAAATTGCGTAATGTTGTTAAAATTGTTAGAATGCTCTTATGTATCCGTCCTTATTTTCAGCGAAAATGAAACGTTTAACGTCTTTATGTGGCCTTACCAGAAGTTGGCTCAACTCATAGCAGTCCAGACTGAGAAAAGCAAACGTCAGACAATGTTGCGTTCAAGTACCACTTTGAAAAAACACTATGAAGTGGAACGTATTGGTTCGTTGAGTGCATTTTCGTACTGGTCAATTAAGAGATACGATGTAAATGTGTTTAATTTGGGGGTTTATTGCTTAACATAAATGTATTTCCATAATTGTCCGAATTGATTTTGTTTAAGAGTTCATAAACGTAATCTACAAATGTACCCCGAATGCATCTGAATATTTTAGAGGCGTCCCCATCACTCTTCAAACAGGGACAAATTAGTACACATGCAACGAGATTACGTTAAATACAAAATGTATGTAATCGTAGATCATTTGATTTGATTACTGTTTTTACAATTTGTAGTTTTTTTAGATACATTTAAAATGGCACCATATAAAATGTCATCCTTCCCTTTGCCCCTTATAAAAGCCACACAAAAATTGCAAAATGCAATAAAACATTATGTGAAGCGACACCTTTTATCTGATGAAAAATGAATGAAACATTAACTTTCAGTCGTCGTATATAGACATAAAGTGTTAACTGTCAAACTAATGCATAAAGGTCCGTCCCCAAACCGCCAAATCTATCAAAAGAAGCCCAAATTTTAACACCCCAAAAATTGGACGGGAACTCGCCCAATCTGGCAATGGTTTCTGCCGACGTCCAATGAGGTTATCCTGCGTAATCACCCCCAACGAGCTGCTTCGTGATAGGTCAATTGGATCCAGCAGCAAATCCACTGTTTTCGCTGGACTCTCCCTCATCCCCCTCCCACCCGAAAATACATGAGAGATGTGTAAAAAAAAAAAAAAAAAAAAAACACCGTCACGTGATCGCCTCTTCCTCGCGATTCCATCATTCGAAGCCTAGCGGTTTCTCTTGTCCACTGTCCATTTTCAAAGCGTGCATTTCAGCAAAAATCCGTTCACAAGATGCATTCGAAACGAACTAACGAATTCTAGCGAGCAGCCAAACGTAAGGTGAGTCGTTTTTTGTCCTATTTTCATTCATTCACATAGTGAAAAACCGTTAAATTGCAACCGGATTGCATAGTCTCGCTATTCTGGGGGGTAGAAGCGCCGACGCACCCGTGACGTGCCGCGACGCAAAGGCTGAAGGACAGCGCGATGCATCGTTTCCCCACTGCAGCATCCACCAATTGTTATCATTATTATTATTTAGAATACATATAGTCGGGATCGCAGTGTACCACAAAACAAAAAGATTCGTCCTGGAATGGTTCGCTTCTAGAGGCAGTGTTCATATTTGGAGGCAGAAAGATGCCCTTCATAGCATCCACCATACTGTGCATCAAAATGTCCTCTAGAAGCAGCCACAAAAATAATGTAGCCTTTAAAATACATTTAAAAAAATGAGCCTTGTGAATCTGGTGGGCCTGAATGTATAATCATTGTTCCAATTTCAATATACAAGGCCACAATGCTTCAATCACATCCACAATACGTGGCTTTTACTACTTTTCATTTTTGAATT
Organism: Stigmatopora nigra; assembly: GCF_051989575.1. NCBI lineage: Eukaryota > Metazoa > Chordata > Actinopteri > Syngnathiformes > Syngnathidae > Stigmatopora > Stigmatopora nigra. The sequence continues at coordinate 12,549,503 of NC_135509.1, read as the reverse complement.
CATACATACATCTGTACCAGCAATAGAAAAAAAGAGTTTTGAATGAAGATGATATGATCAGGGAGTGCCTCCTTTCTGTCTATATTGGGGTCACAAAAAGGCCTCATTAACTCATTCCTTGCCATACCCAGGTATTTGTGTAGAGTTCACATAGTGTTTATGTTCATTCATTCATCTATTTTCTGAACTGTTTATCCTCATTAGGGTTCCAGGGGGTGCTGGAATCCATCACGGCTAATTATGGGCACCTGAATCGGTGACCAGCCAATCGCAGGGCACAAGCAGACACAGAATAATCAGGCTCCAACTCATATCGAGAGTCAATTTAGAGTGTACAACTAGCCTAGCATGCAGGTTTTTGGGATGAGCGAGGAAATGGGGTAGCCGGGGAAAACCCACGCAAGCCCAGGGAAAACATACAAACTCCACACAGTAATAAAAAATATATTAAAATCGCGGATTAAAGGCAACAGACTTGCAATCACCAACGAGGAATGAGTTAAAACAACTCTCGCTCTCTTTTTTAGCACTCCTCTTTTTGCCAGCTGATCGAAAAGCCATCCTTTGCAAGCAGAGAAAAATACTCAACTCTCATCATGGCAGGTATGTGAATGTAATGCTACTACGCAACAGACTATCTGCTTTGTCCACTCAAACGTCTTTGTGCAATCTTAGAGAACAACTTCCCTCCCCTGCCTCGATTCATCCCCCTCAAGCCATGCTTCTACCAAGATTTCAACGAGATCCCCGACCAGCATCGCACCATGTGCAAGCGCCTCTACTACTTGTGGATATGTGAGTTGTGCACTGTCATTTATGTTTAAAATGTCAAAGCCGCTCCGCCCCCTTAAGACTGTTTTACCCAAAACACTCCCTGACCACCGGGACAGATCTTTTTTGTTGTTCTATTTGTTGTTTAGGTTTATCAAATAATGATTGAGTGATAAAGACAATGAATACGCATCTACAGATATACAATTGTAGGTTGAAAGAAATGATCCAATCTAAATGCAGTATTGATCCATATCTTCATTTTTTTAGTGGTGCCTTTTTGTTAAAAAATGGTTTTCTTTCAAAGGTCTGAAATGTGCAATGACTAAATTATCATACATAACTAAATATCTTTATTATTTTTATTGGCTTATGTCAGGGGGATATAAAATTTTAGGTCTATTTCTAGTTTAGTGTTTGTACACATCATTGTTCTGGCCTTTGTTTTTTATTACCATTTATTTATAGTGCAAGATAGTGTTGTTCGGGGTAGACTGTTTTCAATCTTGTTTGTGAAGAAGCTAGCAAGCTTCATCTCAATTAGTAAGCAGTATCTCTGGCATGATTCACAAGTAAACCCTCACCTCAGAAGCTTTCACTTCAAGTTTTGCAGAAGTCTTTGTTGTGTTGACTGATTTCAACTGTAGAATCCCAATAATCCGAGTGGAAAGGTGTCAATCACTTTCATTCTTTCTTGGTCAGTGAATAGCGCCACGCTGGCGGTTAACCTGATCGGTTGTCTGGCATGGATGTGCGGCGGAGGCGGGGCCACCAATTTCGGCATGGCCTTCCTATGGCTCCTCCTCTTCACCCCTTGTTCATACGTGTGCTGGTTCCGGCCCATTTATAAGGCCTTCAAGTAAGCCGCTTTGCATGGCGTCTTAGACAAAAAACAACCAACAGGCTTTTTGATATTGACCTTTTTTCTTCCAATCAGAACTGACAGTTCGTTCAACTTTATGGCGTTCTTCTTCGTCTTCATGGCTCAGGTTGTGATCAGTATCATACAGACGGTCGGCATACCGGGATGGGGAGTATGGTAAGGTGATAACCACAAATATACGTCATTTGTATTTGGGTTGTTTTAAATAACATTTCCACTGTGTCCACTAGTGGCTGGCTGGCAACCATCACGTTCTTTAGCACCAACGTGGGCTCGGCCGTGGTGATGTTGATCCCCACCATCATGTTCACCGCCGTGGCCGTGCTCTCCTTCATTGCCCTCTCAAAGGTTAACCAAGCCCTCAAATTCCAACCTACGACCGGTTGTTTGTTTACACAATTTTCCCGTACAGGTGCACAACTTCTACCGCGGCAGCGGCGGCAGTCTGGGGAAAGCCCAGGAGGAGTGGGCCACCGGAGCCTGGAAGAACCCCCACGTCCAGCAGGCGGCCCAGCAGGCGGCCATGGGGGCCGCCCAGGGGGCCGTGCAGCAGAACCAATACTCGGCGGCGCCCACGTACAACTACGACGACCCCATGTAGGACGACAAAAAGGTGCCCGGTTCTAACAAAAGGGATGAATTAAGAAGGCAGTTCGTAATTAGGTGCCCTTCATTAGTAACCACTTCGCAAACAGAGAAGCATATTATAGGGTGTAAGGTGCAAATGTACTGTACATTTATTGAACTTAAATGTGAATAAGTTACTTTTTGTATCCCTTTATCACATTTTCACTGTCAACAATGGCATTTAATATTGTATCCAAACAAGCTAAAACATCCAGTTTCTTCACTTTTTTGGACTATTTGAATCCCAAACATGCGAGCAAGTGCCGCTCAATGGATAAAATAAGGATGATCTCACTTAGTTTAGTATTGCACGGCTAAGAGAAAAAATACCAAGGAGTTGAGGCAACAAAATATTTATGCACAAAAAAGCACTACATGTCATCATAAATGATACTAACTGCGTTGGGTTTGGACAATAATTTTATAACATTTGGATGCTCTTTCCTTAGGCTTAACTTAAGATGCCGAGATAGCTTTAATTGATTTTTTAAGGCTAGAACACTTTATTGAAATATTAAATACAACTGCAGTTATAAGTGGTAAAAATTATACAATACCTAAATGTCAAACATTAATTTGATCCATCTTACCTTATTGTTGTTTTATGCATTTTTTTTGTTAGGAATTACTGTGTAGCCTTTTTATTTTTTTATCCATGGTATCATATTCATTCAATTTTTGTGATACACTGATTGTGTGTAAAAGCACAGAATTTGAAGAGCCCTTTTTACAGCAAAATATTACATTTCATTAATATGGCTCCATTACACAAATGTGCCCAGTTTGACTGCTTTAGTGGTCATGATGTGTGCTGTAAAAAGGGCTGAAAAGGCGTAATTAACTGGATAAACATTCCAAAAACCGTGTCTTGAACTGGAAGTTGGACATAACGTGAATAGTCGATGTTGTGGGTGCTTAAAAAAGCAGTTTTCAATTCTCCCTCTTCTTGTAATCTGCTTAAAAAAAATATCCTTGTTCCATTGTCATTCTGTGGCTGTGTCTATTCTACCAGGTGTACTATGATATTAACAAAGAAGAAAACTACAATATAAATTGAAATGAGGTAATCCGAATGTCTTCAAGATTAAGATTGCCCGTGACAGTGTTAGATTTCAAACAAATGTACAAAAGTATGTAACTGACTGCTTGTTATTTCCAAAATGTGATTTGTCTTGTCTGGTCGTGATCATGTGGAGAAAAAAAATGCATATTTTGTTCAACCTTTCAGTTGTTTGAATGAATTCCAAACATACTTTTTCCCACTTTATGCTTTTTATTTTAAAATTTTTAAAACTGAAGTACATGGCTTCTAAAGAACGGTGCTCAGTGTAATTATTCCAAGATTGTCAAATTTTAAAAGGGTTGTAAATGAGTAAACCCCCATGTGAGATCTCAAAGTGAAAACCACAATTTTTCTGTTCAATGTTTACGTTACATGTACACCAGTTATCACTTGTACAGTGGGAAAGGTGGATTTTGTGCAGACCACAAATGCACTCCATTAGTGCTGTATTTAGGCTTCCAAAGGCTGTTTCCTCCCATGTGTACTTTTTGCTGTCTGATCTGTATTATCATGTACTATAAATGAATAAAAAAAATCATTTGTGAGGTGGATTTAAAGTGACAGTGTTGTATTGGGTATTCTTTGGTTTTGATTTAATTGCATGTTTGGACATTTTTAAGACTGAAATTGATCTAAAGTCACCCCAAAATGGCTAAATTAAACCCCTAAACAATAATAATCATAAAATTCTTTATTCATAAACTTGATGCAAGCTTACAAATTACTGTACATGGTCAAAATGTCTTCAAATGAAAATAAAAATAAAACCTGAAACTCAAAGCAAGCAAATTGTGCCAGAGGCCGTCATCGTCTTTCTTGTCTGTCGCTTTTTAAAGAGATTCAACTTTTCCATCACAGTTCAGTTCAGACAAGTGTGCAAGTCCATTCATCGCTATGTGACATTCCATCTTGAATCTTTAATTTTGCCCCATCAGAGCAGAGTTTTGGCGTTGGCAGCAAGGCGTTGACGTCGGCGGCCCTTTTGTGTTGATGTGACAAAATGAAAGGGGGGAAAAAGAAAAAAAAAAGTCTCCTGACCAGAACAGCTTTCTAATGCTTTGGAGGAAAACCCCCAATTTGCATTTCAAAATCCCGGTTAATGAAATCACAATGAGAATCTTGATGAGGAATGCCTTTACGTTGCTTTAGGCCAATTCAAATTGTCTCTGAAACGCGACAAAGCTTTAAAACTTGTTCATTTAAAAATTGGATTGAAGTTCAGACAAATGTTGCATTCTTACACAATAAGCAAACCTTTTTCTCCCACCAAAAGCAACACGAGTTCACCTGCATATCGGAGCAATTCATGAGAGCCAGCTTACCTTTTCTTTTTCTTTTAAATACAGATCACTCAACAACTCTCCGTCATGTAACAGCGTTGTGTCTTAGTAACTAAACCGAGAAGGTGCAAACCACTACAATCAAGGTATGTCGCGACTAACAAAGTACATACACTATTAATAATCCAACAACCTTTTGCGTCCTTAGTGGGTCTGATCTCAGGGATGAAAACGTTTCCAGCCACGGCCAGAAATCCGACTGCATCGGTAACCACATCTAGTCAAACTCTAGCAGGGATAATGTGTCAATTTCTGCTGGAGCGCATCAGGACACTTAATTTAAAAAGCCACTGTGTTTGTCAACAAGGAGCGGACTCCAAAGTTGATTAACATCAAGCCAAAAACAACTGTGTTTATCATAAAAGAAGAGTGGCAGGGCATTTGAATTTAAAGATACCCATCCACACTATGACAATTGGCTCATTTATTGTCGGGGTTACTCGTATAAAATAAACATTCGCTCGATAGCTTGGGGGAAATAAAAATAGCTGTGTACCTGTTCATTAACAACAACAATAAAATCATTAAAAACACGTGAGGTGACGAGCCACTCCAAGGGCTTCGGAACGACTTTTAAAAAGCTCATTTAAAGTCCACTTTGTTAAAAGCAGCTAAAGAAGGACCACCCCCCTCCCAACACACATTCAGACCGGAGAAGAGACAATCGAAGATATCTGAACGAGGCGGGCGATACCCCCGTTATCAAACGAGGGAATACTTGGGTGGGTCCTGCAAAAAACATGATGCACTCCCAACAAGTCAGATGGGGGAAAAATACTCCAAAGAAAATGAGACGCTTTGACCCATGTTCCTAGTGCAGAGTGATGATTGTAGCCGCTTATCCGTCCTCTTTAGGGGGTGTGTACCAGCCTGGGGATGGAAAAAAACCCTATCAAGTATGTGCAAACATCTTTTCTATCAGTGATAAAATTGTACGTACCATTCTTTTCATGAATCTGCACAAGAGATTTGTACGACTGTTGTGCTCTGGCAAGATTGTACTGGTTCTGAGGAACAGAAATTTCAAGTTAGACTAGGCCTGTCCAGATAATAAATTTTTAGTAGGCAAACTATTGTCTGATAAATGACTGCCGAAATGCAATAATACAGTCAAAAACAGATAGAAATGATCCAATGTAATCAACAATCCATTCTAGCAGACCACCTATTCAAATGCAATATTTTCTTTTCCAATACCCACAAAGTGGATTCAAATTATATTTCAAAAAAATATTCACAATTAGTTGAAAGCAAGCTTAATGTAAAATAAAGTGTCAAATATTTAAGGGTCTGTTTACTTCTAATTTTGGAAATATAAGATGCACAAGCTACAATTTATAAAAGATGAAACCTTGTAGAAAAATGGTTGACGTTATTGAACTAGTTCAAATGGATTAGAAGTATTGTGATTGATGAATGCCAGACAGTTTCACCTTATTGGCCCCAAATTGAACTCTGGCCTTTCCTTTCACCAGAGTTGCATTAATCTGCATAATAACAGATTCTATGGAATAGGCACTGCTCCAGCCCTGCAAAATACAACCAAACAATGCCGTTAACATTAAAAAAATAAAAAATATATAAAAAAGACAGTTCTTGTTGACCCACCTGCTTTGTGAGAAGTTCCATACACAAGGCTCCTCCCCCTAAAACATAACTGCAATAATAACAATAATAACAAACAATATGGAGAATGGGTTCATATTAAAAGCAATTTGTATCCAAACTGGACACAAGCAGATCAACAGCCACTCACCCTCCAGAGAGCACAGGAGCGACAACCCGCACAAAAGGTGGGTCAAAAGGAAAATTATCCTGTCAAGACAAGAAAAAGACAATCAGTTTTTGACGCGGCTGTTCAGTCTGAAAAGAGGATTCCACACACCTATGACGCGACTCACTTTATAAGAGAAATTAAGAAGAATATAGTCCACTCCTTCTTTTTCTTTTAAGACCTGCAAATCACTATGCAGCGGACTATCTGGATCTACCCTATGAACGACAAAGAAGGTGGAATGGTACAGGTGTGGCATGGAATAACAGGTAGTGGTGTCTTCTCAACTTACGTCCTTAACTTGATGTGCCAGTCATAGAGGCTGTCATTGACGAGTTCCACGGAATAAATACCTGTCAAGTGACACATAAATACACTCAGTTATGGGAAGTGTACACGTGTGTGATTATAATTGGGCCTGGGTATGAGTGTGAGCATTAATGGTTCATAAAAAAGGCCCTAAATGTTATTTATGTTAAAGTAAATGGGACTGCTGCGATTGGCTAGTCATACAATGCAGGGTAACCCCCCACCCGCCACTTGGTGCCCGTAGTTAATTGGGATGGGCTCCAGCACCCCACTCTTCAACTCTTGCGAGAATAAGGGGTATAGATCAAGAATGAATATTATACACAGAAGATAATAATACACAGTTTGTGAATACACATGTATATTTTAATATGATTGCTAATCCAGGTTTATTATTATTGCCTGATTTTGAAAAATCTGTTTAAAAACATGGTTAGCCTGAAGATACAACATTATTTTTTAAAGCATACGGCAGGCAAATGGGTAACTCAGTGGTCTTCAGTGAATGTCGCTTCGCGATAGATGATTTAAAATGGGAAAAAGTCCAAAGAAAGGGACATTGGCTACCTGTCTTGTAACTCTGTGATCTATAAATCTCCCTGAGTTCCTTCATGAGGCGGTCCGAAGCCTGCACAGAGCCAGAAACTGCACCCTAAAAAAGCCAAGTGGTTTACATCAATGCTGTGGCTCCAAATGAATAATAATAACAATAAAGGACTTACATTCAAATGGTCCTGTCTCTGGTTTTTACGGACCTTCTCCAAGATTGCCAAGTGTTCTTTTTCAATACCGTCATCTTCCGACTTTTTGCCATCCACCGGCTCCTCTTCTTTCATGTCGTAATGGTCCAGGTCTTGGTCCAAGTCAATATCCTGCTGCCAAAGTGAATCAGTGGTGTTTAGATAAACGGCTGATGAAACTCCAAGCGCTGACAATTTTCCAAAATGAAAACACATTGGCACCTCTCCCATTTCTTCCTCCTCGTCTTCCTCCGACGTCACCTCATCCGGAGGTCCGTGCTGAAGTGTAGCGAAGCGTTGTTGGTCAGCGGGCGAGATTAGTTTGTTTCAACGACGTGAAACGGCTAAAGTTAGCACTTACCTTTCGCTCTTGGATAATGGGCCCAGCGGGAAGAGGCTGGTCAAGCATTTCCACATCTGGATGCTGAGGGAGGTTGTAAAGTCGACACAGGTCACAAATGAGACGTTTCAGCTGCTGAAGAAGCTGCAGAGAGGACCGAGTCAAGTACAACCTTTTCCCTGTCGAGAACCATTCGTTATTGCGTGCAGGCTTACCAACGTGTTGCCTTTCCGCACATCTTCCAAGCGCTCCAACACTTCGGCCAGACTTGGATCATCGGAGTCGACAAACCATATGGGGGACGTTGAGGGATAGGATTCCTGCGGTTAAAGTAAAATGGTCTCTAAAAAACAGCAAGTCGAGATAAATTCTCTGTTCGTGATTACATTTTTGTTGTGCCGTCGTCAGAGGTATTTGGGAAATAAAGCTGAACAATGAATGTCATTCTTATCAGTGGCCAACATTTGCAGAAGTCATATCGGTCAGGGTCATAATAGATTTGGATTCCCCATTCTAGTCACATTTTTTCCGCTACTTATTTATATCTTTCAGATTCAGTTTGAATTGATTTTTCGGCCTATTTTTATTTAAATGCTTAATTTGAATGACTTTACATGTTACGAGCAAGACAAGAATGTGATTTAACCATTTTGTGCCTGAATTAAGATTGTTTTTTGCTTATCCTTACAAGGCTGCCATTGACAGCACTAGAAGTCCAATTCATTATCCCAAACGGATTGGAATTGTTTTGCCCATCCTCACAGTTTAAATGAATTGGACATTTTTTTGCAAAAGTAACGCTAAATAGACTTTTTTTTTTTTTTTAAATCTGATCTTGTTGTCTGAAAGGGTTAAAACAGGTATGGGCAGGGGGCTTCATTGGGCTTTTTAAACCGGTCCGCCGACGTTGTCCAAATAATGTTTTGCCCACCCCTGGGTTAAAATGTCTGAACTAACAGATGAACAACAACCCTGCAATCATCCAATCCTTTTGAACTGGAAAGGCTGTCATTGAATGATGGTCTTTTTGTGTTTTTGACGGCTACAGACGTCCAAGCTATTTTGATTATGACTGCTGCCAGCCTTTGCCATCGAATTAGCTTCCGTCTTTATTGCTGAAAATGGGAGCTAAAAAGTCAATTGCTGGAACATTTGACTAATGTGAATTAGTTGGATTTCCCTTGTTATTGTTTAACTAGTATTCCACTTTTCTACTACACTTGCTTCTACCCTTCTGTGCCATACACTATACACACTTTCTAATGTTGAACGACGGAGCCAGCACACATGCTATTTTAAATCAAAACAGTATATTTAGCAATATGAGAGCTGAAGATGAAGTACATAAAGTGTTTATAAGTAATAGGAGAAAAATATGCCATTGCCATTTGTGATATTCGAACCAATGTTGACGGTCCGGACATGTTTGCCACGATAAGTAGTATTGTGATGTATAGTCGGGGGGAAAAGCATCACTTAGATGAAAGGACGACGTTGCTTATGAACAAAAAAATAACAAGTTAACTGCGAAGCTTTACCCAAAAAGTTCTGGCAAAACAACCGCGAATATTCTGGGCTAACGAGGAAAGCTAGCCTTCTCGTTAGTTCCAGTCAGGCGAGCTTAGCAAAAGCTAGTTTTGCAGGACGCTTCTCGCAAGTTGATTCTTTCACTTGTTGTATTCGAAATGAGGGGACGGGGGTTAGGAAATCAAAATCCAAATACTGGCCCATTCGGTTCGTCAAACCCGGGGGGACAACGGACCCCCGTCTTGCGTCAAGCTAGCTGGTGCGATACGCCAAAGGTGGCCGGCCCACTCGGACCCTACCGTGATGTTGCAGTGAATGATCAGCAGCTTCTCCCCCGTTACGTTAAACTGGCAACTGAGCTCGTCGGGTTTCCAGTCGATAATTCGGAATCTCTCGTGGTTTGGGTCGAAGATGGACTCGAGGAACTTCAATTCGGCCTTCAGCCCCGACACCGACATCTTGTACTCATCTCAAAGCGAGCAGGCCGCTGGCGTAGTAGGGGAAGTCTGCTCCGGTCTGGGCGGAATGCGGTCGAGTCGCCTCTGCGGATCTCGCATGTTAGCGTGAGAACAACAACAAAAGGGGCTGCGGGTTCACGTAGAGTGGCCAACGTAGAAGATGACAACGTTCTCAACAATATATACATGCGCCATGCATCAAAGACGTGTACAAAAATATATATTGCCAGTCATCATACAGGCACGGCGACAATATTGAGCAAGAGTGACAGGAAAACTCTTATTTTCAACTCGACATTTCGAGCGCTGGATTCTTGGAGTTCATACATGAACACTGGGAGAAAGTGTGAATTTGGTTAGAAATGGGGTTGAATTGGATTTTTTAAAAATGTTTATTGCCCGAAAAATTCATTTCGATTGGTAGCACTGCTTGTGGCTCATCTTTAGGTGACGGCGATAGACGTCAAATCCACTTAGCCCCGCCCCTCCCATATACAGTGTACTACGTAGTTTATAAAAAAATACTTCAGTGTCAAATAAACGGTAAATATTCTATTGTGTGTATTTATTGTATTTAAATGTTATTTTATTCATATTTTATTTCATTGTATTTATATTATTATTTATTTTTGATAAAACGTTAAATAGAGTAGTGGTTGAGTTTCACATTATCAATCATATCAAATAATACTATACTTAACGTGAAAGAGGAAACATGAGATCAACATATGGTCTCCCCAAATTCAGATGGATTAGACGTCTATTGTCGTAAATGGCAACGAAACATGAACTTCTCGTAGCAGCCCTCCAAGTCAAAATAGATTAATAACACACACATGCACAAATTATACGGTCTTCAAACACATTCAAAGAACCGTAGTATTGAAGCTGATTATATAGTCAAAATTATAGGCAAAAATTTAAATGTACTAATCTAAAAAATTAAGTCTATTTTCAAATGAAGCACACATTTACAAAGAGTTGTCTTTCACATTTCTCTCTCCATATATATATAGCCATAATGCAAACATTTTTTATTCGTTTTTTGTTTTTTTCATATTTAAGCATACTCTACACATGAATCTAATAATAAAAAAGCAGGCGAGAGTTAAAAGCAAAACAAATGCAAGCAAAGTCATAATAACATCAAACGAACGATAAACTACGAAGGACATTTTGTTGGACTGCGCTTTTAGATGTTCGGCTCCTTTATTCCGTATAACATATTCGATCCAAAAGACAGCCTGATCCATCGGCTTCATTGGCTGATCCCTTTGCAGCCTCGACAGTCTTTGCATGTTTTCCCTGTACGACGAGTTGTGAAGAACATCAAGAAGAGCATCGAGAAAGATCTGGCTGTCCAACGTGACGATATCCACGTTTACTGCTGCTCCCTTTGCATGAATTCTATTGAGATTATCATGCTGATCAAAGAACAACGGGATTCCTACGATCGGAACTCCGTAAAAAATGGCTTCCTGGACCCCGTTGATGCCTCCATGAGTAACAAACGCTCTTGTTTTAGGATGAGCCAAGAGGTCGTTCTGAGGTAGCCAGTTGACCAGTAATGTGTTGTTGCCCAGTTTGGCAGGTTTCGGCCCTAAGTACCTCCATATAACCTTCTGGGGTATCTGGGCGAAGGCTGCGGCAATTTCCTCAGCGAGATCTCCAGGAAGCGTCCCGACGAGAGTTCCTAAAGTCATTATCACCACTCCGTGATCTCCAGAATTCTGGACCAACTCCTTCACGTCAGCAGGGAGTTCCTTTGGAGGCTTGCACTGAAATCCGCCCATGTAGACGACATTTGGCATTGTGGGTCGAGGAAATTCAAAGACAAAATCGTTTCTCATCAGCCAGATCTCGGCATCCAAGAAGAACGTGGCGTAATCGACCTCGGAACCAAAATAACGCGCCACGATTGGCTTATAGTGAGGTTCTGCGATGACTTTTGTTGACCAACAACCAAAAGTGTAGGCTATAACATTTAAGACTCTTTGAGGGAATGTCATCTTATCAGTTAATCGTGCTGCAAGGAAAGGAGTGTAGGCCAGAGGGGACGGGGCAATGAGGTCATGAGATTCACCTTGCAAGGTCCATCTAACGTTGTAAATGAGAGGAACTTTGAGGAGCTTTGCTAGCAGCGCTCCTCCACCGATGCCAAGGTCGGTCAAAGCCACGTCATATTTAGCGTTTCGAAAGTACTGCATCTGAGTTTCATTCTCAAACATCTGAACGACTGTCTTACAATGAGCCTCGTGGAATTGGGAAAAATGATTCATAATCACAAATTGGTTCTGCATCTTACTCCAAATGCGAGGCAAAGGAGATAGAGACCTCTGCTGAAGCATTGTTTCCAGTTGCAGAGACACAAAAGATTGAAAGCCCTCCTTGAATCCACCCCGGCTAGGAAGGTTGACGGACAGGTAGTGAGGAGACTTTTCGTCGATGTACCAGCTATCGGACGGCCTGACCACCGTGACTTCGTGGCCTTTGGCGTGCAGTACTTTGATGATTCCTTTCATGTTTATCCAGTGGCTTCCATCTAAAGGAAACACTAGAATTTTGCCTCCAAATCCACACGTTAGTTGCATGAACAGGAGAGCAAAGGGGATCACGTTCGACTTTGTCATTGTGACGCCCTCGAGCGACCTTGAAAAAATAGAAAACAAATAAATAGACGAAGGTTAATCCTGTTGCCGCTTGACATTGAAAATCATGCAATATATACAATACTTTGCCGATAATCATCAGATACTTTGAACTCTTAGATATATTGTCACTTACCTAAGGTTACAGGACAATACTTGAAACGAGACAAAAATAACAGAAATTGGTGTTATTTTTAGAAGACTAATAAGCGTTTACAAAAGTATAAGCGTCAAGGGACACCATTTAGTTCTGTGCTTGACCTATGGACCACTATACACTATGAGAAGGCGGGCACTCACAAAAACAAGATTCTATAATATTTGATTTAGATAACAGTTAGTCAACAAGCACACGGTCTCTGTTAATCTCTTGCGCTATCTAGAGGTGTACTTACCAGTACTACTAAATCAGTCTGAAGTTGTTCCTAGTGTTTACTATTTAGCCCTTAATATGATGTAATTATCCATTGGTGCAGAAGCTTATTGCATTCACCTTTAAAATAAAAATAAAAATGTATTTATTTTTGTTGTTTTTTTGTTTATTTATTTTTCTTCTCTCAGACTGATTATACAGTCTTTTTGTATCCAGTAAATGCTGTGTACACCTCGAGATGGCGCAAGAGATTAACAGAGATGGAGTGTCTGTTGATTACACTACTAACTGTTATCTAAATCAAATATTCCACTCCAGATATAATTTTGTCTTTGTGAGTGCCCACCTTTCATGTAAAATAGTGGTCCACAGAACTAAACCGTGTCCCTTGACGCTTATACATTTGTAAACTCTTATTAAACTCTTATCAAAGTGTCTTTAATGTTATGGCCTACGCTTTTGGTACTTGGTCAACAAAAGCCGCCTCAGAACCTTACTATAATCCAATCGTGAATAAATAATAAAATAAAATGAAAATGAATGAGCCCTATATTTGAAAATAGGCTTAATTTCTAAGATTATTACATCTATTCTACCCTAATTTTCTCAATGCACTTAAAAATGTTTATTTTTTTATCCTGGAATAGTTTATTTATATAACTATTAATGGATAAAATACTCTTACAGGGCATCTCAAAAAGGATTAGGTACTCAACTTTGAAAAGAAAGTAAATTCCAAATACAACTTCATGTTTTAAACTATGATCTTAAATTGAAGTTGTTTGTACGTATAGTGTTTGTTTTGCTCACTGCTATCTTTTAAAAACATTGAAAGAATAATCACCAATGACTTAATTTTCCTAAGAAGCAGCTACTGCATATCTATCTACTTATAGAGTGCAAGCGTGCTTGATATTTGCTGTGACTGAAATACAGTCGGATTAAACTACTTAAGATACTGGCTTAGTTAGCTCCAGTACAGTAATTAAACTTGACATCTAACCAATAGCAGAAGTATTTGTTGAGCTATTTCTTGTACAAATCAATGTAACTTTCACAGCAGCATTCGGTAGAATAAGCCCTTTATGAGGCAATAGCATTATTACTTTTAAATTAATAGATAACTGTTCTACTTAATTGCATTATTGTGGGTCGTGCACAGTTTATTCATTTAAATCATTTTATTTTAAATTAACATTTCAGTCATTTATAATGGCCGGATGAGTGGTTGGTGTGTCGACCTCACAGCTCAGGGGTCCTGGGTTCCAATCCAGGTTGGTCGGTCCACCTGTGTGGAGTTTTCATGTTCATCTGCGTGGGTTTTCTCCGGGTACTCCAGTTTCCTCCCACATTCCAAAGACATGCATGGTAGGCTGATTGGAGAAAAATAAATTGCCCCTAGGTATGCATGTGAATGTGGATGCTTGTTTGTGCCCTGCGATTGGCTGGCCACAGATTCAGGGTGGCCCGGAGTCAGCTGGGATAGGCTCAAGCACCCCCTGCGACCCTAATGAGGATAGAAGCGGTTCAGAAAATGAGATGGGATGAGACATGCCCCTACTTGCAAATTGAATCCCGTCTCTTTAGGATCTCGCGAGGTTTGACAGAAGACGCTTGACTGTTGCTACCACCGCGGTTCCTTGATGCAGATTGCAGAAGGCAAGGCAGAAGGAGGGAGGCGAGCACGTCGCCTGTGCGTTATTGGAGCCCCCTGCTGCTCGAGTCTGCGTCTATTCCCCCTTTTTCCCTCTGCAGCGTGTGCTTCCTTGGCGATTCCTCCCCTTTAAATCACCTTTTTATCGCATCAACCTCACGCACGCACCGGCATTTTCTCTGGCCGAAGATGACACCTGGCAAACGCCGAGCTGCAGCCATGTATCTCCCAGTAGCGATAGTTGGAGCCCTACTGCTTCACACCGTCTCTTCGCAAAACGGTAAGAAATGACCTACCATAATCTAATATTAATATTCATTAAGTATAAACACAGGAAAAAATGATCGATGTCGTCGTCCTGACAAACATTTCATCAATTAATTGACAACACTTGTGAAAAAATTCCTCCCACCTGCAAAGTATAGTCCTTTTGGCCTTCACCAATTTAAACGATATTTCTATTTTTGCAAATAAAGAGTGGAGCTGGTGGTATTTTCTTCAAACGACGTGTGAATTGAAATGGAATCAGATCCCAATCTGTGGAGGTTGAAGTGGGCCACTCAATGGCCTTGTGTGATGTCCCCCAAAATGTCCTTTAAAAGTGTGGAGCTGAATACTACAGGGTTATGCTGAGTAGCTGTGGGGGAAGGTGGTACATGTCCTTCTATCCATTTGAAGTTTACACACAGACGGACATTAGACACGCATTGGTAAATGTGTGGATGTTGAAGCGTACAAGTCAATCTCTGGAAATAGCATCATCGGTCCATTTTTCTGCATGCTTCTATTTTTAGAGCCGGGATGCTGCACTGGGATTCATGTCTTTAATGTCCTCTCACTACATTGAATCTGTTAACTCTTGGCCGAGATGCACTGCACTCCACCGCGCTGCACAATTACATCGATTTCCCCACTTCGGACCTGCTCGCGTAGCGGACGAGCTGCTCATAAATCGGGTGGACGTGGAATGGAATTTAACCTCTTGAAGGCCCTCTTTCATTACATTAATCCCTCGAATATCGCAGATAAAGCAAAAACCTCGAAGTAGGATGACCCCCATTATTACTACCATACTTACCATACCATGCTATTTTCAGAACTAGACAAAAATACAAAACAATACAATTATCAAGAAGTGTATTTATCAGATACTACAGTTATGGGCATATGAAAAGTCTAGGTCTGAATAATTGAAGATGAATTTGGCTGTCAGTTAGTCGGACTCATTGCTGATTCATAGCTATTGTGTGTCCAGATTTTTCTGCTGTAATTGTAAAAAAATGCAACATTAGAAACATTACACAACTGAGAGAGTCAATTCACTTCAAGTACAAACTATGATTCATAAAGGATCAGAATATTCATTAGGCTTCTTTCAAATCTTAATGTTCACTGAAATAGAAGCTCAGAGTTCCGGACTGGTCATTTATTTATACGTTCAATGGAAACATGGCTGTTGTTTGAGTAATCACATTCCAATTGTGTGCAATGTTAGAAAATGACTCTGGCGGCACATTCTGTCTCAGCAATTTTCTTGTCAGGTGCTGAGAAGCTGAAAAGAGGTGCATGATTGTATCTACCTTTAGAATGGAAATAATGCCAGAAATATGTGAGGATGAGGAAATTGGAGTCGTATGCTGCTGTAAAATGTACAGTTCTCTCTCTCTCTCTCTGACGATTTCCACAGAATGGCTGACTCTGTATTTGTACTTTTTTTTACTGTAAAGTGCTTCTATGGAAACAAGGGGGCTTACGTATCAGCACACTCCCACACAGTCCCCAGAGACCAAGAGAAGCGGCTTCTATAAATCTCTGTTCAATCTCATGTGTGCTCCATGGTGCTTATTGACCATTCTTGTGAATGCAGCAGCAGCACCCCCCCCCCCCCCCCCCCGTTCTGTGCGCACCCCATCACCACTTGGTTCAATGATATTGCAGTTAGTGCTGAGATCTTTCAGTGATGGCATACTTTGCTCATTGTTTGCTGACCTTTGCAAAGATAATCATTTCACAACGGCTCTTTCGATATTTTCAGCACGTGATGCACAGTATATAAATAACAAGGTCATTCAGAAGACATTAGCATATGAGTTCTGCAGGCTACAAGTAAATAATCGGAAATCTTTTGGTTTTTATTGTGGATTGAATCAGATTCTTGTTTTTGAGGGACTTTTAGGGGACACATTTGAAGTAAAACAATGTGTCTAAAGTGTGCGTCTATTATGAATGTCATGTTGTTAATGAGCCTCCCAACACAATTAGATTAAAGCTCCCCAGAAAGAACGCTTATAATGGCTTCGGTAATTGTGAATTTGACTTTTTTTCTATGCCAAATTGTGAACATTATGGTGGCAATTTCATCATGTTTCACATTTGTGTTTCATTTCTTTTTTTGTTTTTCTTCCCTATCCCCATTTTGACGTCACACACCGGAAATTCTTTTTCTCGCATCTGTAAACTGGCTTTTGCCAGCCGGCTTTGTGAAATCGCCTCTGTCTGAAACCAAGCTCACCGGCGACACATTTGAGCTTTTCTGTGACGTGGTGGGAAACCCCACCCCCGAGATCCAGTGGTGGTACTCGGAGATCAACCGAGCCGATTCCTTCAGGCAGCTGTGGGACGGCGCTCGAAAGCGGCGGGTGTCCATCGGCACCGTCTATGGCATCAATGCGGTTAGCGTGCTGGGAGTATCCTATCTGACGCTGGACGATATCGGGACATATGAGTGCAGAGCCAGTAACGACCCGCGACGGAACGACCTACACATAAATCCCACCACCACCTGGGTCAGAGCGCAAGCTACCATAACAGTATTGCAGAGTGAGTGGTCAGTGTATTGGAAACAACCCTCCCTTGGTGATAGAACCCACAGTAGACAGTGTACTGTGTGATCCAGCCTCCCTTCAAACATCTTCAGAAGACCATTAACTCCCAATGTAGATCTTGTCATTCCCGCAGTTGCTGAAAAAAGCACTAGCATTTGTGTTGATGTTTTCTTTCAAGCAGTTATGTCCAGAGACCTCCGTAGAGCCTTGTCATCCTTGTTGATATTCCCCTTCTGCCCTCCACTTTGTTCACTTTTTCAATCCTCCCATTTGCCGTATTATTGCACCCTCAACACAACAAACAAATGTAGGGTTTTGACAATATGTTGAAATGGCGATATATTTCCGATACTTTATTTCTTGAAAGGTTATCTATATGCTTTTGTCATTCTAAAAAGATATACTTCATAATTTTGATTCACAAAACATTTACCATTTGATGCGTCTTTTGGTGAGTATATACACGTTAAGAGGTTCACCAGTGTCTACATGTCCAAACAAGATAATCAGGCTTAATCTGAATACAAATGCTCAAATCAGGATTTGACACGGTTTTGAGCTCTAAGCATCCTAATCCGCATCTTTGAGTCCCTCTGTCAAGCTAACGGATCACTGATCACAATTAAAAATTGAGGTTGATTAGTCTTATATACTGCATCTGTTCATCCTTTTCAGGAGTACTGTATTTTTTACAGATTATTAATCGCATTGGAGTATCGCTTGCACCATCCAATTCACAGTGAAGAGAAAAAAACGGTCTTACTGGACTGTAAATGGTATTTTTAGGGGAAAATCATTTCATGTTAAATGCAGAACAAACATTCTCCCTCATAGCAAGAGCAATAAAATGGCGATAACCAGGCGTACTTACTTAACCACAGGTTTTACTCTTACACTCGAGTGCTACGTTAAAGTTGTGATCACGAATTTGAGGTGACCTTAATATCTCAAATTTAGAGTCAACATCACCTCTGCCCGTGCTAATCGACTGCCCGGATTGTCTTTCTTCCAGAGCCGTCAATCGCTGCCTCTGAGCACACTTCCCTTCCCGTGGAAGGCCATAGTCCCCCTTTCACTCTCCAATGCAACCTGACCAACAGCGACAATGCCCTCCAAGAGAGCTACTGGATGAAAAATGGGGAAGAGATCCCAGAAACACGCAGTCCTAATAGAAACACAGAGTACAGGTAATGACCTCGCGCAATTTTTGCATCAACGCGTGCTGCAGAAATTGACCTGACGTGGCTTCCACTCGACGTGTGCTTTCGCTCCCAAGGCTTAATAAACCGAGAGGGGACGACGCTGGCCTGTACATGTGCGTCTTCACCTTCGGGATGTCCCCTGCTGCCAACACCACCATTGAAGTTAAAGGTCGGGTTCATTTGCAAACTGTCATCTCGTTGCTTATATTGCTAATAACGGTAGCGCAGAGTAAGGTGGAAAATGAGCTGAGCTGCCTTGACATCTGACGGGGAGGACCTGTGATTGCTCCAGGGTTGTCACCGCCCTTGGCGCCTTCGTCGAACTAGTAGCCAGCTCAGTGGCAGCAGATGGTGTCTTGTGTGATACATGGGGATTAGCTCTCAACGGCAGAATCTAGTTGCAGTCTTTCTTCTGTCACACGCATTCCTGTCCTTGGAAATTAGGGTCAGAGGAGAGGCTTATTTGACTACAATGGCATATACACTAGAAATGTCATTCAAATTGCAATACATGGGTAGAAATATTAAGATTTACACATTTTCAACAATGCACATTTGAAAAACGCCTAAAACAAAAACGGGCAAAAATCTAAACAAAAGAGTTTTTGCTTTTAACTCAGAGGTTCAGAAGTCAGTTATTTTCAAACTGATTTCATCTATTTGGAAGAAAATCATCAAAATGACCTTTGATTTCTATTGAAAAAAAGGCAGGAAATTTCCAAAAGGATTTGCTTTGATTGAGTTAGCTTGTATAACTGTCTTACAAAATGGGTTAACATCTCGATTGTTTTACAACATTAATCAGTTATTTTAATTAAACACAAAGATAATTAGTCACCATTCATTCAAATTTGAAAATTTGTACTGACATAAAAATTGGAAGCATTCAAAGTAAATCAATCCAATTAAATGACTGATTCTGACTGAAACCTTTGTAAGCTAAAAGACAAATTAAATGTTTTTTTTTTTCTGGACTGGATGCTCCCCTGAGGTGTTGTTGAACTGGATTTAAAACAAAATAGGCTTGTTAAATAAATCCTTCTCTATAGTGATCTGTGAATAAATTAATCTCCTTGGGAGAGATCACTGTGACTACATTTATCATCATTGTAGATTTTGGCAAATAATCATAGTTTTCAACATTTTACAAGAGCATTATTTTATTTATATTCATATTGCTTCATCTTTTCTTCCTGTAGCTGCTCCTGAGATTATTGGCCACAAGCGTAGCGAGAATAAGAACGAAGGCCAGCGTGCGTTGCTTTACTGCAAGAGTGTGGGCTACCCTCATCCCGTGTGGACCTGGCGCAAACTTGAAAATGGCATTTATCGGGTATGGCGAGTGTGTGTGTGTGTGTGTGTGTGTGTGTGTGTGTGTGTGGTTGTGTGTGTGTGTGTGTGTGTGGTTGTTTGTCATTTTCATGACAACACCAATCAGCTTTATGTTAAATGCCTGACATTACAAGAGTAATCATGTCATTGAATAAAAAAACCCAATTATTGTAATCCGATAGGAAATTGACAACTCCTCTGGACGCTTCTCCGTCAGCACCAAAGACAATTACACTGAGCTCAGCATCACCAATCTGGACATCAATCTGGATCCGGGCGAGTACCAGTGTAACGCCACCAATTTGATGGGTAGCAGTGACGAGAGCTCTGTGCTGAGAGTGCGCAGCCATTTGGCCCCCTTATGGCCTCTTTTGGGGGTTTTGGCTGAAATCATCATCTTGATTGTCATCATCGTTGTTTATGAAAAGCGGAAGAAGCCTGAGGATTCGCAGGATGGTGAGTCACCATCACTTTAATGCTTTGTTTGCTATTTTAAAAAAAAATCTTTATCTGACTACAAACCAGGAGTCATGGATTTCCATGGGACATAATTGGGATATTCAATTTTTTTTTAAGTATACTAATCCTTTTTTTAAGAATTGACCACCGTATAGGTTGGATTCTTTTGGTTTTGTTTCACAAATTGTCGAATAATCAGTTTGATGTTGTGCCTTTTCTCCTGACCTCCCAATTGGCTCCACTTCTCTATTTCTTATGACGGTAATAATGTATGGCGCTGCAGTGCGTGCCGATGCTGCAGAACAGTTTGCGTGCCGCACAGCCATGCAGGAAATTGGGATTCTTTCCGCCGCATGCGCTCACACTTGTCGAAGGACAGCCAGGCAAAGAGACCATGTTTTCTTTGCTTGTTTTTCCTCGCTCGCATAGTCACCTGAAACGAATGCTGCGTCAGCATTCAATAATTCATTCCAGTGAGTCGGAGCCAAAAGACGAGACACTGTTGCCGCAGGTCGCACCTTATCAGGACAATTTCAGCCATTTTAATATTCATGAGAAATGGGATACTGCAGTGCCGTGGAGGTGACCATTCTCAATGATTAATAGTACTTATACGTGCCTTCAGTGTAGAATACGGAAGGACTAACATGGCCTTTTTGAGGTGTTCTGTCAAGTTTTGACTTCCTAAGTGAAATTTTGATATTGCAGCATAATGAGTACGGTTTGGTGATCTAATGTTACAGTAGGTGTCCAATCCATTTGGAACGGGATAGGATGGTAGCAAGTGATGGCTGCAATCCTCCCCCCTTCAAATGCTTTGGACGTCTTGAATTAAGACTTGCTAACTGAAATGAGATGAAGTACAGGTTCAAACAATTTCCTTTTCTGTTTTCTTTCTTCTATCCAAATCCAATTCTGGTGGATTGTGTCGTGAGCCAGAAATTGTGCACGAATTGTTAATAATTAATACTCGATGTAATTGCTTTGCCTTAAATTAGGTCAACTCTGGCTGCTGAATATTTTATTGTTATGATATCTTGCTTTTCCCCTTTTATCCAATTGCTTAACCTAACGCTGTATGTGGTAAGTGTGAGACTGCATGCAACCTTGTCCCCAGTTGCTTTTCTTGGAAAATATTTATTCCAGTGTGAAAAGCATTTTTTGGTTCTTGTTGTTGTTGTTGTTGTTGTTGCTCATCTCACCATCATTGTTCCACGCGAGCTTATCAAATGATTTGGAATGCAATTCCTCATCCACGCATGAGGATTTTTTAAACTTAACATGCAATTTACTACTATGTGGAAAACTTGTTCTGCCTTTAAGTGTGTTCTGCTTGTAAGGCTGCATTTTTATTCCATATTCCATTCCGGATCAATGTGATTTAAACGTTAAAATGAACCTTATTATAATATTAGGCCAAGCCGAAATACATTTATTGATTAAAAGAAAAACGAAAGAAAGAAGAATCAATATTTTCTCGTCCGTTCCTCGCTAATTTGCTCATTTTTGGTCTTCATTTCTCTATATTTCCCTCCACTGCTTCAGATGATGACCCAGCTGGACCAGTGTAAGTGTCAAACTTTTTTCATACCACGAATTGAGTTATTTTGTGCTTTGAATAGACTACTCGGTAATTTGAAGTTGTAACTGCGCATCAAATACAAACAATTTTCATTTGTAATACAGCATATTGTATCCTATGCAATCTGATTGTGTCATTTACTACCAAAGGAAAACCAATTCTACCAACAACCACAAAGACAAGAACATACGCCAGCGGAATACAAATTGAGACCCTGCTTGTCTGCAGAGTGAGTAATGAATTATTGAAACCAAAGCAAAATGTCCAAGTAATGATAAATATGTATCACAAACTCATAGGAGCAAATTTTCTTTTTTTTTGCGTCAAAATATGATGCCTGGCTGACTGCTCAAATGACACGTGCTGTCTTTTGACTTGCAGGTCACATTTCTCTTGTACTGACCACATGAAGGTAAACAGCAATGGAATCAATGCCAGTTCTTATTCGAATTTGTCTGCCAAGTAAGGTTGTGGGGGAGTTGAATGAGGCATGCCTTATAATTTTACAGTGTAAGATGCTCTTATTCATTCATATCACGCCAAGATTGTTAACATAAGCCTTGTTACCGCATGCAAACCGTGACGTGTGATTTAGTTGCTTCTCCCCCTTTTATTCGCCACTTGAACACTTTTACTAATTCCGATAAATTGCATGCAAGAGTTGAGCCTCTCTTTGAGACAGGAATTTGTCCTGCATTTTTTTCTCCTCCGAGTGGCTTTGCGTAGATAATCCTCACTGTACTACTATTTTTAAAGCGAAAAGCAGAAAAAAATGACGCCGTTATCATTTATGGCAGTTTTTGTACGGTTTCCTCATACAGTTGCATTGCATTAACCTAAGAGCCATCATAATATTCAATTTTCCATTCCAAGGGCTTTGCAACGTCCCTCTAAAAGCTCAAAATATGTATGTATTGTATGTATCAAATCACTATAGCTATGTATCGATATGAATAGTATGCACTTCAATGTTGTCAATAACAGAACACTTTATGAACTCTGTAACAATCATTCTAACATTGGTTTGTCATTGTACAGCATGGCTTTATTCCTATGCAAGAAATATCCAGATCAATCTATTGAAGAACTATTGGAGCTTTTGAATTTCGTTTTTTTTTTGTGACAAAGCTTTGAAATATAGGATCCCCCATAGAGCATAGACTTTCTAGTAGACCACTGCATGGTTTTTGTAGTGCAGATGGGATTGAAGAGCCCGCCACACAAACTATCCGGTCATTATTTTCCAGAATAAACATCTACAAACAACACACCATGTCTGTTGACCTGTTTTCTCTGAAATGCTGAACAGAGTTGAGCCAATGGCAACACTGGAGAGGAAGCTTTTGTATGACAGCGCTCTCTAGTGGCTTCCATGGCACAAAGGAAGAGAAAAATGGTGCTTGAAGTACAAAAATGACCTCATTAGGTCATTAAAAAAAGTTTTGAATGCCTGATTTACCAACCCTTGACGACTATAGACGTCCAATCAAATTCGACTAGGAGGTCGATAAACCAAAGTCACCCTCGTGGTGTCTCAAAAATGAACGATTATATAGGGGTTTGGGGGCTACTGTTTACAACAATTTCTTGCTTCTTTGCTTTTGTCTTTGATTTTAAAGGTATACATTAGATGGGGACAGATTGAAGAGGTGACAAGGAAAGTCCCCTGGATGAAAGTCTGGGGATCAAAGTGTATTATCCTTTTGAGATTATGGATATAGTTGGAGGTGAAAAGTCAAACATCCATTATCAGAGTGGTAAGCATGCATGCAGGTCATCAGCACGTGTGTACTTGTAGAGTGGACATCAGTGGATTGCACTGTCCAACTAAGTGTAACTCTCCTGAATGTGTTTATGTATGTACTTTACATTTGCAAAGATCATATTTTTAAAAAACAACTTGCGCTTAACACTTTCTTTGCCTTGAATATTAATTCCCCCTGCAGTAAGCATAGCTAAATCACAACTAATTTAGACTTGGAAAAGCGGACAATGCAACACTCATAATGTCAATGAAATGACTTGTTTGACTGCATGATGACTTTTTCTGAATTTCCAGTTCGGCTTTTTTCCTCACTTTCTCAGCTGCACTCTGACAAACATCTGTCCATGCGGCGCACATGGCACAGAATTAGATGATTAAAGATCTAGTGATCTGCTTAAATATGGAGGATTTGTTGGCAGTTTGTAAGAGACTATCCATTAAGTGGCACATGTATGCCTAAAGCTGCACTCTGGCCAAATTAAGCTTGCCCATTACAGTATTTTGAAATCAAAATAAAGTAATAGCCTGTACTTCTCTCCATCAGACCACACAGATTTATTGAACGGACAATTAGTTATTTTATCAACTGTTGTATGCGTTCTGATTGCATTAGATTTAAGGAACTTCAATATTTGTGTGTTATAAGTACGAGTGCATAGTGTGATTATGGTAGGATTTTCTGTGTAAGTAGTACTTCTGAATTTCGTAAAGACAATGAATTTCAATTACTTTTACCTACCATTGTTTCGACTATGCGGAGTATCCTTCTTGTGGCACCAAGGCCAGAGCTCGAACGTCCCACAAAAAAGAATTATGAGTCAGTCCTAAGATACAAGGTTGAATTTTCATAACAAAGGCGCAGTGTGTTGAACAGTAACTATAAACATTAGGCTTTATAGGATAAGTGTGAATACAAACATGATTTGAGTTATAATACAAACAGGATACACATTCTGTGTGAGGACAGTCAAAAGCTCGAGAGCTGTGTGTTTGCCACTCCTAAACGAGTGAAAGTATGAATTTGTATACGTAACAGTAATGTTCTGCAATTTCGATGCTGTAATCGTGAATTTGTCAGCGCAATAAATGACTTGACATTTGCTAACACTTCATAACTGCACTTGTATGGCAAGAGTGCTGTAGGGAAGTACAGGTGAGTATGGATGTGATGGATCACGACGTCAAGAAGCATGCAGGTGTCATTTCTGATTCGTGTACGCCTGTCACTACCTTGTGCTGACTCAACGCATTTTCTCATGCAGGGAGGTGGAGAGTGGAGACCATGCTTTGTCATTGAGGAGCTCGGTAGGCGTCCCATTCTTTGACTCGTCCCGCACATACCATCCGACGCTTCATCCCGATGTCGTCTCATCTCCACGCTGCGCATCTCCACGCGTTCCCCTCCCATCGCCTCCTCCTACTCCTCCTCCCCCTCCTCATCATCCTCGTCCTCCTCCTCCACACACGACGGACTTTGATTGTTGACGCATCATCTCCAATGTTTGGATCCGAAGTGGCGCGGAGAAAGGCACGTCCCAAGTGTCCCCCAAACCCACCTGTCCTGTCGGGGAGCACCCTGTAAAATGCGCGATGTGATTCGAACGACCCGGCGGTCCTCTCCTCCTCCAGTGGACGACGACATGGATAGGTTCCAGTCTTCCATGCGCAAGCGGCTCTACAGCCTGCCGCAAAACATCGGGCAAAGAGCAGTCGTGATGGAGCAAGGAGACGGCGGGGACAAGGACGCTAAAAGGAAAAGTATTCTGTTGAAACATTTGTCCTCGCTGTCCCCCACCGGCAGTTGCCGGAGCGTCGAAAGGACCAGCGAGCTCACCAAGAGCAACTTGAACGGGGACTGTGGCCGTTTCCGAGGCAGCGTCTCCCCGGTCGGCGACCGCCAACCGCCGGAGCAGCGCCGGCTCATCCCCGAGGCTGACGCCGGTGGAGGTGAGAGCTCCCCCGGCCAGCGTGGGGGCTCGGCTCCTGGGGGTCCGCTGGGCACCGCCGGCCAGGCGTCGCTCTTCGATCAGGGGACTTTCATCAAGTTGGAAGGGAGCGAGCAAATCATCCCCGAAGACGAGAGACTCTACCAAGCCGGATTTATGCACCGGCAGTTCGGGGCGATGCTTCAACCTGGAGTCAACAAGTTCTCGCTGCGGATGTTGGGCAGTGAGAGGGCTGTGGAACACGAAAGGGAACGCGTCAAATCGGCCGGCTTCTGGATTATACACCCTTATAGTGATTTCAGGTAACTCGCCGTGAAAAAAATATGCTATACTACACATTTGTTGGGGGGTCCGGGGATCCCAAATGGATCTTAAATTAGGGCAAAGTCCAAAAAAAGTATAGAACAATTCACATAAAGACCAAAGGAGTGTGAGAAAGTGAACATATCTTTAATTCATGGGACATCACTGCACTAAATCCAAGTGTATGTGTAAATTTAGAATTTTGGTTGAAATCATCTATTCCATTTTGTTCTGAATCACATTAACAGACTGTTTTAAAATGCATATACCCAAGGGCTTAATTCCGAAAACTAATTGTGCCTGCGCCACATTAATGCAATTGACTAAACAAATGGCCTAATATGTGTAAATGACCCTCAACTGAAGACTTAATCTCACGGAAAATCGTTTCATGCCTCCTAAATGAGCTGATTAAGGTACAAAGCAACACATAATCACAATCACATTAGATTCATGCTGTTGCAAATCACTACTTTTCGAAAGTATTTATTAGCATTTGTGTCAAACACATTGGAATGATTATACTGCATTCTGCCCAACATGTTTTTGCAACAATCCTACTTTTTTGCTGCTGCTGTGTTTTCCACTTGTCTGAATGACACTTTTGAAAAAAATAATATATCATTTAGTGAGACCGGTGGATTAGATTAGAGCCAATGCAGCGGGATCTTGGAAATAGGGTAATCAAAATAGGGTAACATGACCATTCATGATATTAGAAGAACACATCAGGCAGGATTATTACAACACAATTAGTTTAATGGAGTGGAGATGTTGCGGATGGGGCGGCTGCCACCTGCAGCACGCTGACATGGACGGATGGAAAGAGCAACTGGAATGGGATCAAGACATCCAGCTGTTTGCTCGATGATGTGCATAATAGTATACGTGTTTACCCGTTACAAAAGATAATATCGGGGGAAACAAATCTTCAATTTTAAATGAAATCAAACACTTTACGGTTTACTTCCATCTTTGTCACCAACTAAACATTGTGTTGACTTGCGAAATCCGAGTTTGAGATTTCAAAACAAAGATGGACGCCATCCTTTTTTTAGATAGAATGAGGGTTTCATTCAAGTTTCTGAAATGTATTGGCAAAATTGTTTAAAATTTGAAAACTAGGGATAAGATTGTATTAGATTTAAAGAAGTGGAGCGGAATCGAATCGAGGCAAATTTGCATCTTTTTCCTAAAAATCTACTTTGTATTGTATAGTCAGGAAATTTGCTGATTTATCCCTTTTAGTAACTAGTCTTGACAAAAGTGATAGGGCAGTTTAAATGGATATTGAGTGCGTGTATTCCCGTCAATGGCAGCCAATGAGTTAACATGATGGCAAAGACATAAAACGACAATGAAATACTATCATGGATGTGTCACTTTGACAAAAAGTTATTGTGGTGAAACTTCCTAAATGCTCCCACATCCATCACAGCCTTGCTCTTTTGCAAGCACATTGCGGCTGCCCTTTTTATTGCGACTGCAGTGGCTTCAGCGGCGGATTCGTTGCCACGTTAATATAATGGTGGGCCTGAGCCTCAGTACAGGTGTGTGTTAAGCCACTGAGCTGCATGCAGGCTGTTGTGCTTCAGCTGGGGTCTGGCAACAAGAGATAAGTATCTCCAGTACAAATGTCATCCTTTTTTTCAGCTGTCCCCATTGATCTAAGCTCCTTTCACTTTTTTTTTTAAAGCCTTTTTGTGTTCACTTTGCCTATAACTCCTCTGGCTTTTGGCGCTCTTTAACCGAGTTGCACCCTGACCCCGATCGTGCCAGATTCCTCTTCGCAGAGGTGCGATCTGTATTTGGATGCGTGGCAGATTGCACCAGAGAGTTGCTTGATCTTTATGGCTCGTGTTCTGCGTGCGCTGTCAGCTGATGAGCCAACAGGAGGCTCTGCAAAGGGTGACGGTAATGCACTGTCCCCTCCACACTTTTTTTTTTATGTGTTTGTGTGTGTGAGTGAGGGTCCAGCTGTTCTGACATTCTGCAGCACAGTGACGTGTGCAGAGCGGTAATGCTAACTACTCAACATCTGGCTGATGGGAGCTGACTTCTGGAGATGACATGGATTCCCAGGAGATCACGGTGGATTTAGCCAGAGAAAGCATGAGCAATTAGGACCACTGTGTGACCGCAAATACAACAGGGAGATGAAGAGAGCAAGTCATATTAGAGCCGCCACCATTAATCGCCTTATCAGCAATTATTTTGCTAGTCGATAGATTGTTTCGGGACATTGTTTACCTTTTAGATTTGACCAGATACTGTTTTTTTGAACACATTGGCTGCAATCATTCGATGGATGTTGGCCGTTCCCATTCAAAATGGATGTCTGTCGCTATTAATGAGTTCATAGTAAATATTGTGCTTTTTAATTCTTTATCATTTTTATTTTTTTGTTTTTGAATCAAAAGAATATAAAGGGCAAACCGTACATCCTTACAAAGGTGGAATTCTTTTCATTTTTATTACTAAAAAGAAAAAAAATCAAACTTTTCTGCCATTGACCAAAAATGTTAGTTACTTTTTAAATTAAAAAAAAAACTGAAATATATTTTTCCACAGTCATTTATCTTAATTTCTTTAGTTTTAGCTCAACACTCAAGAGGGGCCGCCATTGAATCAATGGAAAGCAAACATAATGATTGCCTGCCAGCCATGAGACAGAACCATTGGAAGTGAATCCCCCACTAATAAAAGTTGTCCCCCTCAGGACACAAGTCAGAATTGAGGATGAAATGTGTTACTGCACTCTCACTGACCACCAGTGCCTCTAGGTGGGCCTCTTTAGAGGTTGTTGATTTGACTGCTGATGTGCAAGTGTCTCAGGCTGCCGCTTGATCGATTTAAGGTTAATTAGTTCCCCAAAATGGATTCTGCCCGATCTCACACCCAAGATAGCATTCAGTGGGAATTTGGCTCCACCGAGACACGCCGGGCGATCATTGCTGTGCTTTGTATCATTCTCTAGTCGATTTTTTTGGAGAAAAAAAGTCCTTCATACATCACTGACTTGAAGGAGGAATTTAATGAAGCATGTGAAAAAAACAAAAGCCATGTAGATATAATGTACAAAATCAATTCGGCATGCTTTTGCAGATGTAAGAGACCGCCTTACATTTTGGCTGCCATTGAAGGCAATAGTTGGCCAAACCATTTTAAATGCAAGTAGCCGGAAGCGACCATTTAATAGAAATGGTTTGGATGTTTAATTATTTTTTTGTCACCAATAGGTGTTTTCATGATAAATTTCTCCTATCCAATTTTATGCAAATGTTGTTGTTTTTTTTCTCTCTTTTTAGATTCTACTGGGATCTGACCATGCTGCTACTCATGGTGGGAAACCTCATCATCATCCCCGTGGGCATCACCTTCTTCAAAGATGAGCACACGCCACCTTGGATCGTCTTCAACGTGGTCTCGGACACCTTCTTCCTCATGGACTTGGTCCTCAACTTCCGCACGGGCATCGTCAAAGAGGACAACACCGAGATCGTCTTGGACCCTCAGAAGATCAAGACCAAGTACCTGAAGGGCTGGTTCGTGGTGGATTTCATCTCCTCCATACCGGTGGACTACATCTTTCTCATAGTGGAGACTCGCATTGACTCGGATTTTTACAAGACGGCCAGAGCCCTGAGGATCGTGCGCTTCACCAAAATTCTCAGTCTCTTGCGCCTGCTGCGACTCTCCAGACTCATCCGCTACATCCACCAATGGGAAGAGGTACATCGGATACTAATGCTTCACGCCATACTTAAAAATCTTAATTTCACATTCACATGTTCAAACATGGCATCTCTTAAAGTGGTGTTAAAAGTTGACTAAGAGATATTCATCACATTGTGTCAGATCCATTGATGCTGATAATGTGTGTGCGTATGTCAGGTTTTCCACATGACCTACGACCTGGCCAGCGCCATGGTTCGCATCATGAATCTGATTGGGATGATGCTGCTGCTGTGTCACTGGGACGGCTGCCTGCAGTTTCTGGTTCCCATGCTGCAGGATTTTCCGCCCGACTGCTGGGTCACTCGAAACAAGATGGTGGTATGTTGTCACATATAGAAGTTTCTGATTAATCACGCTGACTCTTTTAAGCGGACGACTCAGCTCTAATGGTCTCCTGTTATTCAGAATGTTGTCTACTCATTTATCAAGTTCATATTTTGCGTGCCATCTTATCCCTGGTTGGAGCAATATATCGATTAGCGTATTTTCCGCACTATAAGCTAAACACATTTTTCAGTTTGCCTGGGCTTGCCACTAATACTCGAGTATGACTTACAGTAGATGTATTTTCTTCTCACTGACTGACCACCAATCTGTTTCTTTTTTTTGCCTATAGCGACCTTGAAAAAGTGCTTTATTAACAGATGCCTATTTATCTCTACTGTCTTTATCAATAAGGATTCTTTCCACTCGTTTTCCCCTCCAGAACGACACATGGGGCCAACAGTATTCTTACGCCCTCTTCAAGGCCATGAGCCACATGCTGTGCATCGGTTACGGGCTGTACCCGCCAATAGGAATGGCCGACGTGTGGCTGACCATACTCAGCATGATTGTGGGCGCGACCTGCTTTGCCATGTTTGTGGGACACGCCACGGCCCTCATTCAGTCTTTGGATTCCTCCAGGAGGCAGTACCAAGAAAAGGTAGGAGGCCACCACTCCAATGTTTTCCAACCGTTTTTGAAACAGTAAATCGCAAGGCACTCCAACAGCTGAAAATCTTCCCATTTAAAACTCTGACACCTATATAAAGTAATTCCCATCAAAGAAAATGTTTTATAATATTTTATATTCTAAAATATTGCACAATCTGAGATATTGCACAGTTTTGTGGTCACGCAAACTTAACGTGACCAAAAGTTGTTGACCGTAAAAACACACAAGTTCACTGCTTCATGCTACATTACAAGTAAGCACCAAAACGACTTGAAACTTGAGACATGAACAATTTGAAACTTGAACTATTAGAATATGGATTTACTGGTCGTGATATTTCAAATTGAAACTGGTAGAATGTATGAGTGCTCGGCAGGTAATTTCCCTGCACTATTCATCAATGCGCCGCACTGATTTTTCAGTTATTGAGCGATAAGAAAGAAACCACTCAGTATGAAACGGTCTAAATCTTCACATAGTGTCATATAATCTCCGGGCATAAAATTATGCAATCATCTGTCGCGGAGAATGTCTATTCAGCTATTTAATGATGCAGAATAAAAGCAGATCATTCGCATTAAGCGTGAAAAGAAATATAGAGGAAGAAAAAAAATCTTTTTGAGACTTAGCAAAGGGAAGATGACTTGAAATGACTTAATTCTAAGGGAAGAAATGTTGGTAGAACTCTGTCAAATTTCATTCCCAAAAGTAAGATCTCCATTAGATTCGCTTAGCTTGTTAGTCGGCAGTTAAAATGGAGCCGTTAGACCTTGGAGAGCTGTTTCACCACATAAACTGACGTGAATGATGGCATGAGAGATGTCAGTGTAAACAAAGGAGAGGATAATCACATGTCTTTAGAAGAAAAGGTACTGTCATTAATGGTCAGGAAAAATGTCATTGAACATTGTCAATAGCAACAACTTGTACTTGGGAAGGTTATTGCAGGCAAACGTCAAAGGAATTTATACTTCAACGATAAATGGCTAAGCTGCATTGTGCAAGTTGGTGATACTGTCATTTTTATGAAGAAACCTCAAGACAACAAAGATGTCCCCATTAACCACCGTCATTGATGAGATGGACTGCAAGGAAGGCTCTTGTTTCATGCCTATTGTGTAAATGCACATGTTTATGTTGACATTTATGATCCAT
Organism: Stigmatopora nigra; assembly: GCF_051989575.1. Classification (NCBI taxonomy): domain Eukaryota; kingdom Metazoa; phylum Chordata; class Actinopteri; order Syngnathiformes; family Syngnathidae; genus Stigmatopora; species Stigmatopora nigra. Next base: position 12,517,752 of record NC_135509.1, on the reverse strand, counting down.
CTGCTGTTTTGGGATGATTAAATCATTTTGATTCAAAATGATGATGCATCTTAGCATCAAGCAAGGGGTTAAAAATCACGACGTGCAAACACTGCAGTCTGGATTTCAGTCGGAAGTTAAAGAAACTGGTCTTTGACAAGGCTCCAACTTTTGTCCAATGATTCCATGCCTTCCAGTTTTCAGATGGTTAGAAAATGAACGACAACAAACATACTGAAGGTCATAATTACTGTCGGTCAGTGTTGCGTTGCTGTGAGTTGACTGCTAAAGGGCTAACAAATCTATAACATGACTTTCAGATTTGCGTCAGTGACCTAAAAGACACAGTGCTGATTTTCTTCTAGAGTAAAATTGCTGACCGTTGCCTCCCGAAATTGTGGTTGCAGTACAAACAGGTGGAGCAGTACATGTCCTTCCACAAACTCCCCGCCGACACGCGACAGAGAATCCACGATTACTACGAACATCGCTACCAAGGCAAGATGTTTGACGAGGAGAGCATTTTGGAGGAGCTCAACGAACCACTGCGAGAGGTCAGTTGTAATCTGCTTTGGGGATTTTCACCTCCTGTCATACACTATCTGTAACCGGCTCATAAATATGATGATTGCATTGGATATGTAATTAAATCCAATGCAAAGCCCCGCCCGGTATTTACATTTGACATTCACTTTGCCGTTTCATATTTCCCGTTGAATAAATAAAATTTGGTGACAATTAAGGTCTAAAAGCTAAAATGAGAACAATTTCTTTTTTTCATGGTTAAAACTCAAATTGAAATGCTAATTTCAAAATTGCAGTCAGTTTTTCTTGCTTACTTCATTTGTTGTTTACCATTATAATACTAAAAAGCACATTTGTTAAGTGGGATAGTTTTTGTATTTTTAAAGAAAATAATTTCTAAAAAACACAATGTGTAACTGCAATATGATAAGTGTATGGGTTAATATGGACTGGTTTAAGCACATTTAAATAGGAATCAATCAAATTCAAGCATTTGCTCAATGTGTTCACCATTAAGTTATGCTGTTTTATTTTTAAAATGTTTTTCATTGGCATGATTATTGCGATTTGGGGGGAAAAGTGCCAATCATTCAAATTGTTTGGTATGTTTAATGCTCTTGGGGAAACATTACATATCATATGTTGTATTAAATTGGTCAAAGGTCCTTGAATTTGAATTATCATCCTCAAATGTTTATATATGTATTAAAAGAAATGAAAAATCCAATGAAACATGATCACCCTTGCAGGAAATTATCAACTTTAATTGCCGCAAGCTGGTGGCGTCCATGCCTTTGTTCGCAAACGCTGATCCAAACTTTGTCACCTCCATGCTGACCAAACTTCGCTTCGAGGTCTTCCAGCCGGGCGACTATATTATCCGAGAAGGAACCATTGGCAAGAAAATGTATTTCATCCAGCACGGGGTCGTCAGCGTCTTGACCAAAAACAGCCAAGACACCAAGTTGTCAGACGGCTCTTATTTTGGAGGTAACGTACCCAAGCCACGGCCTTTTTTTTTTTCCTTTTTCTTTTTTTTTAATGCATACTAAAATAGCTTATCGCTAGCGGCGGTTCACTGATGTGAAGAAGTGGTAATAGTCTGCCTTGTTTTGATTTATTTTGCTCAGGCACTCAGCAGATTAACTTCCCGCGCTATTGCGGCTGGGAAAAATAGTCCACATCATCTCTTTAAAAGGGGCTCGGGACTAAAAGCGCTAGTGATGTTTTCATCTTTACAAACATCTGTGGGGTTTCCCCCCTTTTTTCACTCAATTGTGAAGGCTTTTCATCAATTTATCCACACAGCTTCTTGAAAATACATCAAATGTGACAATGTATAGATTTGAGTTGACTTGCAGAGTGATCAAATTGCAAATGAAATGAAAATGTGATGGACAATACATTAGTCCGCAGTCCCATGTGCTCTTGTGATTGAAATAGATTCAATCAAGAAACAGGATAGCAAACTGTGTGTTTGCGTCTATATCCTTAATATGTCTGGCCTAAAAAAATATGTCTATTTTTTTTCCAATGCTGCTTTATTTAATTTTTCTGATCTGGCACGACAGATTAGGCCAGGACAAAAACTGTAAGCTGCAGAAATTGCATTAAGTGCTCCATCTGTGGAGTTCAGAGGCAACGCTCTTCATGTTTCACCAACCCACCCAACTAAAACCATTTGGACTGTTTTATTTGCACTTAGGAAATCAGCCCAAAATAGGGTTGCCATTTTTGTGTCCTTTTACTTCTTGTATAATCTCCTCAAAATGTTGATATACTTTTTTGAAAAGCTTCCTAACTCATTTAATTTGACATTTGAAACTCTGCAATCTTTGTCATTATATCTGGTTTCCCCATTGATAATGTCTACAATTTTTTTCTGGTTCCAATTTGAGATAGAGGGTTTCCTCCAATGGGTTAAAGGTAGCAAAATTTGACAAAGTAGCAACGAACGATAGTCGCCTCAATCAGAAAACATGGCTGTTGGCGAGTGATTGTGTGAAAGCACAAAAAGGGGTGACCACTTGGATAATACAGCGCCGTGGTGACATCACACTGTCACTGATTTGAAACCTGCTTGTTTATAGAGCGGTTTGACTTTCAAAAGGGATGGCAATCAAATCAAAAGCCAGAGAGATGACACATTCATTTTGACCTATCGTATGCCTCAGAGATGGCAGGGGATTGGGGGTCAGTGCAAGGTCATCTTTAAACATTTTGCATGCATGAAGTTGCATGGCTGAGATTTCTTTCCCCCCCTTACTGCAGAGATTTGCCTTCTCACCCGAGGAAGAAGGACCGCTAGCGTGCGAGCAGAGAACTACTGCCGCCTGTATTCCTTATCGGTGGACAACTTCAACGAAGTCCTGGAGGAGTTTCCAATGATGAGGAGAGCCTTTGAGACGGTGGCCCTCGACCGGCTAGACCGCATCGGTGAGGCATTCGGGGATAAGACTTACCATTTTTACCTGTCACTTGACCCTTTCAGAGCTATATTGGATGTTTTATATAGAGGCTTATTGTCGGGGACCATGCAGTTTGTTGTGAAAATAAATGGGTTTTTCATCATTTGTGTTAATGATGGCCACAGTTACGTCTTGGTAATACGCTCTTCAACGATTGGCTTACGTATAGTTCTTCCTCTCGTTAACAACAGGGAAGAGGAACTCAGTTCTTCAGCACAAAGTCCAACATCACCAAAGTTCAGGGACGTTAAACCTCCAAGAGAATGAAATCATCCAAAGAATAGTGCAGCATGACCGCGACATGGCCCAGTGCACCCGCTTGATCCAGACCAGCAACACGCAGATCTTGAGCATCCCCCCTGTTCCTTCGCCCCCGACCCCTGTGATTTGGGCCCCTCTGGTTCAGGCGCCTCTTCAGGCCGCAGCAGCCACGACGCCCTTGGCACTGGCTTTAGCTCACCACTCCCAACTGCCCCCCATCCTGTTTCATCATCCTCTGGTCACCGGCTCCCTAAAAGACCCCATCGGTTACCCAAAAAATACCCTTGGCGGAGCGCCGGCACCTAGTGTTTGCGAGTCAGTCCCCAGTTCTCCTGGAGGTTCAACTAAATTCCGCACAGACTTCGAAAGTCCCACTGTGGCCTCCATCATCACCCCGCATCTCTCTTCCGGGCCCTCGTCCACGGTGACGTCCCAGCCCATCTTCACCGGCAGTCTCCAACCTTCGGTTCCCTCGGCTCAACCGGCCCACCACCCTCCCCACTGCGCCTCGGTCTTCCCCGTCAGCCGGACCGCCGTCTCCTACGCCTGCGCCGCCCAGCTCCACCCGCAGCCCTTCCAAGAGATTCGGAGATTCCCGGCCACCTCTACCTGCGCCCTAAACCCTCTGATCTCCAGCTCTGTTGGCCCGATTCTAAGCCATCTGCAGCAGACATCTCACGCCGTGGCGCAGCAGATGGCGTCCAGTCACGGCATCGTGGGCGGGATCCCCAGGACTCTGAACTTCCCATCATTCCCCATCGCCACCAGTGCAAGGCCCCCCAGCAGATCCTCGGGAAACGGTGACGGGGTGGCGGCTTCTTTGGCGCAGTACAGCCTGGCCGGCCTCAATTCAGTGTTTCTGCCGCAGGTCCTTCCCGAGCCGTCCGCACTGACCTCCCTGATGCAGTATGGCTCGGCGGAAGCTTCGCCTTGCTACACGCCACCTCTTCTCCACAGTCCCAGCTTACAGAGTCCCGGGAGAGGCAGGACAGTTCAGCAAAGCGAGCCCCGAGGGGCCCGAGACTCTGACAGCCCCCTTACTGTTCAGACATCATTCCCTGTCAAGTCGGGGTCCATCGTCAGGGAGAGTGATGTGTCACCAGCTGAGTTCTTTACCCAGGAAATAAAGACCATCTCAGGCTCTTACAGCTCTTTACATCACGCGCAAGACAGACTTTTGGCCATCACCCCGAGGGGGGCGGAAGGGGCACACAGTCCCATCTATTCCCCACTCACAGCTAGTAAACCCCAAGCAATGATCCCGGGTCACACCACTGCTGTAACCTGGACATATTCGGGACTTGAACCTCAGAACCAGTTTCTAGACGTGAACTCTAAAACTCTAGAGAGTCAACGCAACCAGTCTACACTTCCCTCCAGTTTGTGAGGCTCAGAAACCCCTTCTTTTGATAATTGCAAATCAATACCCTCCTTTGACACCCCTTTTTAATCCCGCTTCAAACATGGGAGGGTCTGTGATTTGTTTTCTGATTGCAGATTTCCAACACAGAATGTATGGATTACAGCAGGGTTGACCAAGTGTGGTCCTCCAGAGCCCCTATCCAGTCTGTTTTCCATGTCTCCCTCCACCAAGACAGTGGATTATTTCTGTAGCATGTTTACCTTTTCTAATTTAGGATTGAAACCACCATTGGTGGGTTCATAGCACCTCATGACAGTAGGAATTTTTCAAGTTCGGTCTACTAGATACAAAAAAATGTGATTATTTTCACGGTTGAACCATGTTTTTTTCGCATCCTTTTGTCTTGATTTATTTACAGCTCTCCCAAGTACGTATATGATAGACTACCAACAAAATACCCTTTTCCCTCTTCTCACTTATGACTGCAGTGTTACACAAAGAGAACTTCAGGGGCTCTGGTTCACGTTAATTATTTTTTTTTGTTTTATATAATGTTTGCAAACGCCAGCAGTAGGTCAAATTTATCCTTGTCAGATGTTGGACGAAGACAGAGGCAATAGGTGTGACGATGTAGGAACTTCAGGCAATAACAACAGATGGGAGGCTTTAGTTTTCATTTGAAAAGGATGGATTGCGCACAGTTTGGAGTGTAGACCTCAGATTTAAGCAGTCAAAGTCTTGTTCAGGAAACGGGGACAGATGGATTTTAGATTGAGAAGAAGACTGATTCAGGTGGGGGTTTTCGGATCCTTCCTTGAGCAAACTATGGTTGTATCCAATCATGACGGGTATTATCACAAAGAAAACCCTCAGATACACTGGAGGGACTTTAGAGACTATTCTTCTAAGTCAACGCCAACCTTGCTGTTTGATCTGGTTTTGGACTCGGTCTTTGTTTCCGTCTTGGTCTCGCTTTGGTTTTTGTCTTAACTTCCATAAGTCTCGATTACAATTTGGCTTATGGAATTATGGCTTTTAGTCTTGCTCTGGTCCTGGTCTTGAGCACAACCATTTCTTTTAAATTGACCCAATTTTGCATGAGCACCATGTCACCAAAACACCATGTGACCGGCCCACGCACTGACTGCAAGAAATCCTTAAATTGGAGACCGGAGTCCAAATGGATCCGACGGCTATCGCTGTCAATGACGGCCTATGAGGTTTTTTGTTTATTTTTGTAAATGGCTAAATGAGTATTCAAGTTTGAAATCTGTCTTCCAAGTCGTTTGAACAATATTGCACAGCCAAACGGGCACATAAATCCGATCATATTTGTACAACTAGTGAATGTAGTGTTTGTCTATGTGGGTGGACCATGTAGGTCATCAGGAAGATAATCCTGTGCGAAAGAGGCAGCGTGGCTCTCACTTCACTGTTCTATTACAACCTTTTCTGAGGACAGTTAGGACACCTAAGCCATGCTTTTTGTAAATCCACGCTGTTGTTTATGGCTACAAGCGAGTACTGTGAATCCAAGCACCAGATGATGAACTCAAGGCAAAAAAAATCGTCGGCACATTTAGCCAAACGTGAATGTTTATCGTACCAATGAAAAGGGCTAAAAGCAACGTACTTGGACGTGGCTGCACATTGATTTCTTCTGTATCTCATTGGGATCTCAACTCGAACCCTGCTACGTGTTGTTAAGTTGCACCTGGCAGTTAAGGATTCATCGGCCCGCCACGTCTCCGCATCCTCGGCCTGGTTTAGCGTTCTCGAGGATGAGTTCCGCCACAGCCGAGTGACACCGAGGAGCCTTCTCTGGTGGGCTCGATCAATTCCTCATTACTATTCTTCTCCAAGCCAACTACACCAGAGGCATGAATGCAGTTTGACGAGAAGGTATGCGTATTCCTGTCTGTCTTCTGTTTTTTTATACATTCATTGTTTGTTTTTTGTTTTTTTAGATGCCTTTGAAATCCGAGGATTCCGTCTCCTATGTTCAGTATGTTAGCTATATTTTACTATATTAGGTATGGAATTCGATGCAATAAATTATTATCTGCTCACTAATCCTCTTTGTTGCCTACTCTTAAAAAAAAAAATCACAAAGCATATTGTGATTTTTTTTTTTTGTAAAGGGCCAGTCATCGTCATCATTACAGCAGAGAGAATTTTGTTGAATATTTTAAAAGAGCTGAATTTAAATTTTTCAGGGAATGTAATAGTACAGAAACCTTAAACAAAAGCCAATCTTTCTATGAATGGGGGGCTGATATGGGGGCCAACTGTATGTCTTCATAAAAAAAAAGGATAATATTTAGTTCAAGAGTCCTTTTTAATGGATATCGTTATAATACTCGGTGACTGTATTAGTTTCTCATGATTATTAGCATATACTCCTCTTGACTTTTACTTTTGCCTTGCACTGGAGATGGATGGAGCTAGAGTTGTTCACCATTAAATGGCACATGACATGAGGGTGTCTGGTAAAAGACTCTATGAGGAGGGGGGTTACACAGTGCAAAGGGGCGGGTTAGTAACGTCCTGGCATGGCGCTCAAGGCACCAGAACCACCCTCATGGTGTTGGTGTAACCAGAACCCGGACGCCAGCCGGTCACGACCAGCGCCACGTCACCGCTCTTGAAGAAGTTCTTGTGTTTGCCTGCGCAGGTAAAAATAATGCAAGGTTGTTGCTAACAAATCCTCTGAAATTAATTTTCTTCATTTTTCTCTAGTTACTCACCGACTTCCAGGGCAAAGTTGACGCGCTGGTCGACGTCCTCGGCCCAGACGTCGTTGGCGGGTTTGGTGTAGAGCACGGGGTAGATGCCACGGTACAGGTGAGCCTGGCGGGCCGCTTGTCCGCAGCGGGTCACGGCGATGATGGGGGCGCGGGGTCGATACCTGGACAGCATGTGAGCAGACCTGCCCAGGAAGAAGCAAAGCAAATGTTGTAGGTTTTCTAATTATTGCCTCTGATTTATTGATTACCAACAATATATATCAAGTCTTATTAAATTTTGATTTGACTTTTATTTTTACCCAAAAGGGTGCATGGTTAGGTCTCACAGTTCTGATATCGAGAGTTCAATCCCCCATGGGTTTCGACCTTGCTCATCCCACTCCCTTCCACATTGAAATCAGGTGAGTGCACCACAATGCTATAAGGCGGCTTTTTAATTTTTCAATGTTCGAAAAATGAATTAAGAAAAAGGATGCGGTCATTCACTTTTTAAATGCTTTTTTTAAAATGTTTTTTCTAAATCTCAAAAAGAAAACAAAATATTCTCATTAATTTCTGTCTTAATAATTAAAAATGAACAACGAAGGGAAAAAACTAATTGTTTAAAATTAGTTTAAAAATCTGTTACCATTCCCTGTGAACTACAGTAAAAATCCTCTTATTTATGCAACGTAAACAATAACATCATTTATATATGAACTGATTTAACCGAAAATTAGAATTATTTTCGTGCCAACTCCTTTTAAAGGATTTTCTGTGCCAGCGCTAAACGCCCCTAAAGGCACGGCGCAATTTGTCGTTCAGCATTTCATTGCCGGCCAGGAAGTGGACAGCAGGCATTTGTACGGGGAGTTAAAATTATCGCGGGAAATGTCAGGGTTCACCTCCCAAAAGGTCAGAAGTGGCTCACTCCAGCAGAGCCCACGGGCCTTTTTGGAGGAGAGACCACCTTCAGGAGGGATTCTGACCTTCCCGTTTTGGTGAGAACGATGATGGCACTGGCGCAGCACTTGAAGGACGCCTCCACCGTTCCGATGGCGACGGTTTCCGTGGGGTCGCGGGTCAGGTGTGAGGTGCGACGAAGCTCTTCGAACATCTGCCTGTGGAACATGGCCGCCTCGGCTTCACGGGCGATCTAAAAGTGCAGGTGAAAAAAAACAAAAAAAACTGTTGAATGAATGACTTCCCATTGTCAGCTGTTAACCAACATTGCGGAAAAAAATCGGTTTTCCATCTCAAATTGCTATCGAACATTATGCCCAAATCCATAGAAAAAAGTACACACCCTGTCCAAATGCCAGGCTTTGACGAGGCAGCAAAAATAGATCCAGTATTTTGAATGACCGCTAATTAATGTGGGCAGCGAAACAAGATACTCTTCATTTTGTTGTTGGTTAAATATGCGACAGGTCACACCGACCCGTTCCCATTTGCAATGTGCCCAAGAAACAAACAGCAGGTGAGTTGGTGTCATTACATAACAATTGGCCTAATACTTCTTTACATCACAACCATGTGAAAGCGGTATTTTTCAATAGTCGCTAAAGATCCTAGAAAATTAGCATCCAGGTTGTTTTTCGCAGAGTCCCATCATGGGAGTCGCCAGAAGTTTTTGTTGTGTAATTTGTGTGCAAATCGTGTTGAAAGCAACCGTGATTTGCTGTATAAAATTAATAGCGCTGCAAGGATCTCGAAGGGCTTCAAGCAAGAAATCCCTAGTGTCCCTAGACTGCCCACAAACACGGCAAAAATATGTTTTCGCCCACTTGAATACACAATAGATAAGCAAATGATGTTATCAAGCCACCTCAAAAGAAAAAGTTGCAAGACACTATGTCAAAATCATTCTAACTCTACACTGTTTATTATATAAATAGATGATATAAAAAAAATGACAGTGACATGACCAACACTTTAACTTATTACAAAATTTCTAGTGTCTATATATAAAATACAAATTATTATTTTTATTTTTGTATTAACTAATTTGATTTAACTCATTGCGATGCCACGGTGGAATAGTGGTTTGCACAGGTGTGGGCAAATTATTCCACAGAGGCCCCTTAGGAGAGGTAGTTGATTGCATTCAGGTGCTTCTCGTTTTCTGTCTGTGCTGGCTTGCTTGGAAGAAAAACTTCCATTCACAGTGGCCCTTGAGAACCGGCTAGCAACAAAGCCATCCAGCACTAGGATAGGCGTCACGGATGACCAAAGAGTGCTCATTTTAACGGGTTAACTAACCTGCAGAGTCCAGCACATATAGTTTCTGGGTGGGAAGGACTTTACCTCATGCTGCGTGCGCACGGCCTCCAGCGGATAGTCGCCCTTGGCCGTCTCGCCACTCAGCATGATGCAGTCGTTGCCGTCCAACACGGCGTTGGCCACGTCGCTGGCCTCGGCGCGGGTGGGACGGGGCTTCTTGGTCATGCTCTCCAGCATCTGAAGGCCGACGACCAGTCGCTAGCGTAAATGACCGGCGCCATCCGTTTCCCCGGGTTTCCACAGACCTGAGTGGCGCAGACGATGGGCTTGCCCAGCCTGTTGCACCTGCCGGTCATCATCTTTTGAGCGATGAACACCTTCTCCGTGGGGATTTCGATTCCCAGATCTCCGCGGGCCACCATGATGCCGTCGCTAGCCTCGAGGATCTCATCGAATCTAAGATGATCAGAAAGACCATTTACAAGAGCCATTTTCGGTCTGTATTCCTGAGTTACACTACTACAAAACTACTATACTACCATAGTACTACTTATAGGCATGAAGCTTGAAGATGCACTATCGCTAGCCGGTATAATGTGGAAATTATGTTGGCATATTTTATAGAATATAGCTTCATATTCATTTCTATCTATTTTCTTTCATATGAAATATAACACAGGGTCATAAAAGAAAAATTGCGACCAGTTTTCGATTCACACACAAAAATACAGTTCAAATTAGTGGTGATATCTCATTAATCATCACTGAAACATAAAAACACATCGCTATAATACATGTACCATATTTCATTCTAATCTGTCCCCAAAAAACAGGAGTAGACATTTTGGATAGTATCCTCACCAAGAAAAAAGTAAGATTAGTAACTAAGGAGTTTCTGTCCATTCCGTTTTGGAATCACATGGAAGCTTAAACTCTTGGTGAGGATTTTTCAGGAGTCCGCTGAGAGGATTCACAGAATTTTGAAGAACCCAGGTTCTGGTCTTTGACTTACTTGCGCACTCCCTCGTGGTTCTCCAGTTTGCTGATGATCTTGATGTCCTTTCCCTTCTCCCCCAGAGCTTTCCTGACGGCGTGAACATCAGCGGCCTTGCGGATGAAGGAGGCGAACACCATGTCGACTCCCTGCTCCACGCCAAACTTCAGGTCCAGGAGATCCTTCTCCGATAGGGCGGGCAGGTCCACGGCGGCGCCGGGTAGGTTGACTCCCTTCTTGCTGCCCAACATGCCGCCGTTTTCAATCTCGCACATCAGGTAATCGTGACCTTTCCCGGGATAAGAATTTGCGTGGTAAAGTGGGTGACCAGAAGAGGGCCCCCAAAAATAGTCTATTATTGTTCTTACCGATATCTTTGACCTTGAGCGAAATCAGACCGTCGTCGATGTAAATGTGGCTTCCGCTCTGAACGACCTTAGGGATGTTTTTGTAGTCCAGCCACAGTGTCTTCTCGTCACAGTTCTCCATGTAACTGTCATCCAGCGTCAGCTTGATGGTTTCACCTTTCTTCAACTCCACCTCGGCAGTGCCGCTCTGTGCAACGAGAACCCATCGATAAAGTATTAACTCTCGAACCCCCCTTCGAGCCCGTGGTGGTTATCTTGCGGGAATATCTCACCCCTTTGATGAGCCCCGTTCGGATTTCTGGACCCTTGGTGTCCAAAGCAATGGCCACGGGCCTGTAGCTGGGGGAGCCGGCTCCGAAGCTTTCCGCTGCGTCGCGGACGTTCTTGATGGTCTCAGCGTGGTACTAAAACACAAACAACAAAACCAGGGCAAACGATTCATATACAGGATAATAATTTTTATAAATCACCAATTTCATGACCAAAAAAATGGAGGGGAAAACAAATGTTTAATTAATTGCATGTATAATTTGGACACTATAATCAAATATTCAAATTGTGTGTGTGTGAGTAGCTAAGTATGTGTATGTATATATATATATATATATGTGTGTATATATATGTGTGTATATATATATATATATATATATATATATATATATATATATATATATATATATATATACACACACATATTATATGTGTGTGTATATATATATTGAAGCCATTGTCAGATAAATCAACTTGTACCACGTGTAAGAGTGTATTCTTGACTTGTAAACAGACCAGAAACAGCTGATCAAATGAAAGTAAACATAAACAAGGGAACAGGAAACGGAAATCACATGGTGAAAGTGTTACAAAACGAAATGTTTATCATGATCTTTTTTTTTTAGCCAATCAGAGGCGCCGGTACATATTATATGTACCGGCGCCTCTGATTGGCTAAAAAAAAGAGATCATGATAAACATTTCGTTTTGGAAACGCATGTCTGCCAAGTGATATATGATATATCACTTGGCAGACATGCGTTTCCGGGAAGAAACAATGGCGGATGGTGAAAAATGGCTAGAAAGTGCCTTAATTTATTTTTTTTTCTCAAAATCACCGTTTAGCGTACCATTTTCATGTGTACAGCGTACCAATATAAAAATGGGCTTTCAGTTGTACCAATTACGGCGAGAACGTACCAGTTGACAGGTATGCATATATATACACATATATATATACATATACATGCATATACACATATATACATATACATGCATATACACATATATACATATATATACTTGTATATGTATAATTTCTAAGTGTGTCACTTTGTCAACACACGCCAAGACGGGTATATCCTGACCAACAACTGCATCACCATTTTTAGCAGGTGGCGCAGCTCAGCTGACCGTCCCAAAACAACTGCTCGAGGTGTGAGAAGAATATTTCCACCTAAATTTGCATTTACGTACAGGCCAAGTGTGTGCGTGTAGAGTTGGATGCTCGGCAGGCATCAGTGTTCTCGAATGCAAGTTGAAAATGTTCAGAAGATGAGGATACTCCAAAGACATTGAACTGAGAGCATTGCTTCCAGCGAGCGTGGCCACGTGCCTGCGAATCAACTCTGAGAGTCTCAAACTATTAATAGCCGTACCGACAAGTCACCAGGCAGAGGTCAATTTTGTTTTGTCCTCACCGCGACAATTTGCGCGTCCACTTGGCGTTCATGTGACTGTAACTCAAACCGCATACTGTAAGCCTAAAAGCCATCATCAGGAAGACTTGCGTGACTTTGCACTTCTCAAAGTCACCTTTTCTGGAAAGTTTCAAAGAGTAGCAAGTGGAGCTTGTTACTAGTCCACTCAGGTGACAGCAAAGTAAAAGAAGTATGACCTTTAATAAAGGTGACAGTTCAACCGGACATCTCTCCGACAGGCCAAATCGCAAGCGGACAGAGTACAAGATCTCGTTACAGGCATTGCGCTAAAGGGTACATTTACTCCCAAAGGGTCAACTGTACTGTTTTCATTTCATTAATGTGAGTGAATTGAGTTAAAATAGCCATTTTTGGATACAATAATTGAATTTCTTGGAGGAAAAAATCAACAACTAAGAAAACACTGGCCGCCACAGTGTAAGGAAACTTCAGTATGTACTTGAAGGAACATTTTTCATTCACGTGGGCACAAACTCAAATGAACTCACTTCATGGGTGCCATGAGAGAAGTTCATTCTTGCAATGTTCATCCCGGCCATGATCATCTCCTTGGCCATGGCGACGGACCGAGAGGCCGGTCCTGCAAGAAGACATTTTACAAGAGACATTAATGGATAGAAAAAAATATATATCAAGCAACCCTAAGTATGAATTATAGTCCAGCAAATACAGCAAGTGCCATAAATGGTTTGGGAGCGTATTTCGGACCTATGGTGCAGATGATGCCAGTGTTGCGGGACACGGCGGGCTCCGAGTCGATGTCCAGCAGGCACATGTGCTCGATGAAGGTGTCGGCCATGGCGGCGTGCAGCTGCTGGCTGTGCATGATGGAGGACTCCTTTGACTTGGACATGATTGGACACGTGCCTTCGGGACTACGCCTGAGGGAAGAGAACGGACACTGTGAACGATTTGTCGTTGGTGATCAGGACGTCCATTCCAGTCTACTTGGAACAATCTCATCTTTTCAGTGGCAAAAACAGTGAGGAAATGAGCGAATACTTTTGGGATCATTTCCGATGTCTTGCTAGAGCGCCATTTACAAAATAGCATTTTGAACCAATTCAAATTAGTTTAGATCAAATTAGATGACATGGTCATAGAACTTTGATTGATTTTTTAAGCCGTTAAAGGAATAAGGACCTGTCAATTTAGATTTGTTTTTACATAATGAAGTCATCAATTCAAATAAGTGTGGCCAGTGTGTATTTTGCTCTGGAAATTTTATATATTTGCCTTTTTAATACATCTTTTGCAATGGCTGCAGTTGACGGTAACGGATGTCCAATCTATTTAACCTGAGAAGAGCTAGAAAAGTAGTTTTCTATATCAATGTCCCTCTTTTACGAAGAGTACTAATACATGTCCGATCTCGCGTGAAGGGTTCACGGTTTGAGTGGGCAGAAGTGCAGCGAGACGGTAGTTTTGGTGCCAACTGATCAAACAGCCCGCCTGCATAAAGCAACAAGGATAGAAAAATTGCATTCTCAGCATTCCACTGGGAGTAGTCGTTCATCCAGGTCACTTGGACTTGGACGTTGAAGCACAGCCACAAAGAGTCAATAAGCGAGACTTATGCGAGACACACCAGGGACAACTGTTGTTGAGTCAGAGAGCGTGCTGGCCCGCCATTCGCTGACCCTAAAATAACCATCTGAGAGTGTTGTTGGACAGTGGACAAATGCTCTATGACTGTTTCCCTTTTCATAGCGTGAAATGAACTCATCACAGAAAAGTCACTGCGCAAAAGGCTTACGCTCGTATTAGATTGGGTGGTCAAGTCTAGTCAAATCTGGGCTGGTAAACGTTAGAGGCTAAAGTGCTGAGTGTTTAACCCTTTCCGGCAGTGGAAAGACCTTTAAGGAAGGGAAGATATTTGGCTATCAAAAAACTTTATTACTATTTGCATTTTTTTTCATCATTATTAGTCCTTATGGTATTTTTATATTATTTTATGCAATTGTAAATTGATTTATTCACTAATTCCATGTTACTATAAAGTTAATCAATGTAATCAGAATAAATAGAAACTCAAAAACTCTATTTGCATCAGTCAAAGAACCAATGAAGAAATAAATATAAGTCACACTGATGGGTAAATTGCATTTGGAGGTGGCATTTATTAAATATGATTAGAACGCAAGAAATATTATTGTAACTTCCTAATACAAGATTATAATGTATTGCAATACACCTGTTTGCAGTAAAATGTACTAAAGAGTAAAGTATTTTAAAGTTAAGTACTCTGTGAGCATCTAAAAATACACACGATAAAAACATGACCAAGGTTTGCCATTTAAAACTTACAAGGAAAAGTATCCTAGTCCAGCATTTCTGGATAAAAATCAAAATGCACATTGAATTTTGAGTTTATCATCAGCAATTAATATAGCATGAGTAAGGAATTTCAAAAATTGGAAGCAACAAAGCGTAAAGTACATTCTTGTGATTACAGGCTTCTTATTAGCCATAGTGGGTGAGTGAATTAAAAATACATGTACTATAGATACAGAATAATTTTTAATAACCTTTGACAAAATGTTGACCTGTTTTCACACACACACTTGTATGTACACTCACCTTCGGGATGAACTTTGCAGGGAACCAAAGCGCCACTTGACTGCCCGTGGCAGCTGCTATTTATGTTCCTTGGCTGACTGGAACTACTTTCCCCTGCTGGGTAGCAAATTGTTGCGCATGGCTGTCCTTTTTAACTCATTCACTGCCATTGACAGTCAAAGCCATCCAATCCATTTCAACTGGCATTGAGTCATTGTGTTTCACTACCGTTGGTGCCGATGAATGTCCAATCAAAATTTGACAGGAGTGCTGGCACCGATGGAATGAACGACCTAAAGTCAACATAGATTGGACGTCTGTTGCTGTCAATGGCAGCCAATGAGTTCAAGATTCTCTTTAAAATAAAAAAGCGCCTGTTCATCCGAGTTAGCGTACTAAGCGTCAGAAAGCTTTAAAAGTATATATTTTGACATATTTTTTTGTTTTTAGGTGAAACTTTATCAATCTTTATCAGGGAACCTTGAAGAAGAATAATAACATTTTTTTTTATAAAAGAAAAGGTAGTCCTGGGCCACTGTATAGTACAGTATAATAGTATACATTACAATAATCTGCAGTACACGTGTAAAATTATTCCTCAACTACTAATCCAAATGAGTTTGTCAATGTAGAATTTGTCAATATTTTTGATGGCTAAATATTGTTCACTTGAATACTGATATTATCTGACTACATTCTGGGCAATTAAAGAAAAGAACCATGAACTAAATGTGCTAAATTTCCATCTTAAACAAGACAATGCATATGCTAAAGATAACCAGTGACATTGATGCTTTATACATTTTGTGCATAACATATTATAGCCAATATACAGTAGTTGACCAACATGCTAGAGAAGTGTCATGTGATGAAGCCACTTCAAAAATAGTCATCCTCCACTATGTCATGTCACCAAGAAAATCTTTGACATTCCATTCCGACAATAGCATGTATGCTTTAGTTTATCTTTGATGAAAGTTAATTGCCTCTCTAATGTTTCAGTCATAAATGGTAAGGGTTAAGACAAAATCATAAAGTGGTCACGTGGTAAATGCACACACATTTGAAAGAGGAATGAGTGTGTTGGATGTTCCCTTTAAAAAAAAATGCAGCATGATTATGCTTGAAGTTTACATGTGATGAAACTGCTGAATTAATTTGACTAAATACTTTTATCAACAGTGCCCCCTTGCGGGTGATTATTGGAAGTGGAGAAATACTGTCCCAGACTTGAATTGATGTCCTTCAAATGCATAAGAAAAGATAAAAGAGCTAAGATAACAACGAAAGTAGTGGCCTCAGTTTACTATATAGATGTATATATCCACAGAGTAGGACCAACCTAAGTTCGAACCCTCGTCCCCAGAACTGTGAGGCTGATGCGCAAAACCCCTCAATCGCCAGGCTGCCATTACATATCTATATTTTTCATTTTTTTTGTTGAATTCTCTGTCTGCCATTAAGAACTAGTTGAAATTGTGTTTGCAATGTCATCTTTAGCCAATTTTCCTGCTTTTATAAACTAAAATTAGCCATACTCTGTGACCCGAGTTGGCAGTCAAAGGGTTAAACTAATGAAAACTTTTGAAAAGATACCTGAGGTAGCCAACACTGTCCCGAAAGGAGCTAACGAGCAGGGGGGGGGGGGGGTTTGTGCAGAAGACTGTTACCAAACACGCTTTTAATTGGATTATCGTATGCTGAGAAAAGCACTTAATGAGAAAGCACACATGTAGGGAGGCCTCACAAGTGTGTAATCTGAGCAGACTGTGGAGCAGCAGGCGGCTAACTGAAGATTAAGGTCAGACTGAGGATGCTCACATTCAGACGGGGCGTGGAACAAGGTCTGCCAATTTGTCTTAAAAGTTTTCAACGAAGGACGTTTGGAGCCTGATTCATGCAAATAAGGTGCCAAATCAGGAGGCAAAACCACATGGTGCATCTGTGGCTCTTTCCTTCTGGAGGTCGCGCAAGGCCGGCCGGCGCCTACCTGCAACCAATCGTGCGACCGATTGTGTGACCTTCTGCTCTTCACATCGCACTAGAGTCACATTGCTAACCCGGTCATCCAACAAGGAGCAGTCCTGGTCTCTGTGGATGGAATCACTGATTTATTGGGAATTGTGGAAGTTAAGGAGTTTTCTGTGAAAGGAGGTGAGCCGTAAGTAACTTGGATAGTACATAGATGTATAACATTGTAATTCTTGTGTTTGTTTCCTTACTCACAGAATATTGATAGGTGTTTGCTGTTAATCAAGTGTAAAATTGCTGCACATGGTGAGTCCAGAACATCTTTGTACTGTACTTTATATTACTAATTCACGTTAACATAAAAAACAAGATATTCACACGGATGATGGATTTTCAATGTAAACATCCAATTCAGGCTGCAAATGGTCACATTTCAGTGTGCCTTTCATGACGATAGACTTCCAATCTATTTGGACTGGGAGTGGCAAATGAGTGAAAACACTGGATTTCCCCTTTACTTTTTCAGGAATCTGACTGGAATCACCAGAGTGAAAGAGAGGAAGACTTGGATTCAGAGGAGGAGGAAATCACAGATGTAAACACACATTTTGAAAATGCTAAAAAAAAAAAAAACAACTTTTTTCTTCTTCTTTGTGATAACTTGGAATAACATGTTTGTACTTATCCTAGCAGGAAAACTGTGTCATCGAGCCGGCCTGCCATCCTCAATTGGACCGAGACGTTGAGACAATCAGGAACCTGTATTCGTATCACTCCGTCACCATTCGGTACATGCCTAAACAATCACTCTTATGACACAATCATATAATCATTATTATTATCTTGATTGTTCTGGTCACATATTTTTATTAGTGAGTCCCAATGAGCTGAATTTGAAAACCTGCCAAATGTATTTCTTTGTAACTTTCACAGGGAGTACCGATCAATCGATCAAGTGGATGTTGATCTGAACATTAACACCAATATTTTGCAAGTAAGTTGAAAATGACATCGACTACAGTGAATTTCAGCGATATAGTGAATTAATTATGCACATTGTTTGTTTGTTCCCAGGAGGAAGTGGCAAAGGCATGGAGTGTAAACCCAGAGGAGCCCATTGTTGTCCGCCTGCACTTCTCTTTGTCGCAGTATCTGGGTGGACCTGGTGAGACTCTTCACCACGCAGACCGACCCAAGAGCATCAGATTTAATGTATATTTCTCACCGTAGAACCCACCGTTGAAGTGTTTCAGCCGTCCGATAGAGAACATTTCAGTTTAGGAAAACAACTGCAAAAGTAAGTTTTATTTGATGCTCATATTCAACCAGAAAGGCTAACCTTTGTACTACTGTTCCTCAGTCTTTTGGCTATTTTCATATCACAAGAGTGGAACCATCTGACAAATGACAACATCATTGTGAGACAAAAAAGAAGGCACAGCTGGTTCAGGCCTGGTGGAAGCATTAAAAAATTCCGTGCAAGACTTTGCGTATGGCTGCCAATGCCAAAGTACATATACCACTACATATTATCTAATGTTATAAAGGCTTTTCTGAACATCTCCTCTGCTCTATAGAACTAACGCACTTCAAGAACGCAGCCGGAGAGGAAGGATTGTTTTGCCCGCCATTAAACTGAATCATTTCTCCAGTCACACCACATCTTACAACATCAAGAACCCGTCTGGAGAACTGTTCACTTACACGCCTAGTGGAAAGGTCAGTGCTTGTGATAGACACACAACACGACAAACTTCAGTTGTCTAATGTTCTATGACTTGAGGTTTGCTTTTGTACATTTTACTCCACAGAGGGTGATGGTGTCAGGAGTCAAGTCCTCATCTCAGCTCAGCACCAAGCAGCTGATAGAGTTACTGTTCTTCTCTCAGGCCATTGGGCACTGTAAGACCACCCCAACTCTGCAACATGGCTTCTTAGCGCAGGTAAAGCCAATTCAAATATTAGAGGAAAACTCTAAATCATGATTGATTTATTACCCGCACACATTTATTTACTATCCACACACTTGCACTTTGATTTTCCCGCAGGTTATGAGATACGCAGAGCAGAGAATACCCACCTTGAACGAGTATTGCGTGATTTGTGACGAGCGCCACGTTTTCCAGCACGGCCCCCTGTTAAAGGTAAACAAAACCACATGTGAGATTTCCGACAAAGGAATCAACACGTTCCTTCTTTTTTTTTTTGGTATCGCCAGCCTGCCGTCTGCTCCCGTGAACTCTGTGTCTTTTCCTTTCACGCCATGGGGAGCGTGTGGGGGGCCACGGAGGAGGCGGCAACCGGCGCGGAGGTCAACGTCCGTTTCCATTGATTGCTGAATATGTTTGGTGGATCGTATTTTTTCAAATAACTTGAATCCGTTTGGACAGGTGGTGGACTTGTTGGTGACGATGTGCAGGGCAGCTCTGCAGTCGTCACGCAAAAACATCATTTTCGAGCCCTATCCGTCTGTGGTCGATCCCCTGAACCCAAAAATGCTGGCCTTTAGTCCCAAGGTATCCTGTCAGATTTTGCTACCCATCCAAATTTGCTACTTTGAGGTTCTTCTTCTTTTCACTGGTGGATATTGTTGACATTATTTTTTTAAACCTTTGATGTAGAGAAAGAGCTATGAGAGGCTAGAAAAAGCTTTGGATGCTGTCCTGATGATTAGAAAGATGCCACAGGTCAATCTTACATCTTTGCTATGATTTTTGTCTCGGCTTGACTTGATTGTCATCGTTCAATCTGCCTGCAGGGTTCGTATTCTGAAATAAAGAAGCAGATGGATGCCATTGACCCTCTTGCTATTCCTTTGCTACAATGGTAAGTAAGACAGGCAATAGGCAAATAACACGCATAGGCTAATTGAGCAATCCAAATCGCCCCTATGGATCATCATGTGTGTCAATGGTCGTTTGTCTATAGGTGCCCTGCGACTGTCCTTTTTATGAATTCATAAATGTATTCATTTTTCAAAACAAAATAACATTTAGATGAATCAAAATAGAAATGCACTATGATAAAACACTGTAACATTGATTTTAATGGTATGTATTCACCTCAATGACTACCATTCACAACAATTGACATCCAATTCAATTAAACTGGGCGTGGCTATGAATTTTTTTTTTTTTTTTAAATATGTTGTGAGGTGTCCATTCCATTTTGATCGTGGGAAGCCGACAGTTATCATTCAGCGTTCCAGCATTTGCAAATTCAGTCATTGCCTTTATTATTTTTTATTTTTGGGACGTGGCCACCACTCAGAATAATTCTCAGCTCATTTGTTCATATGTTCAGGATTTTATCCAGCAACAGATCTCATATTGTCAAGCTTCCAGCAAACAGGGTACGACAGTTCAGTCTTTGATTAATGTTAGCAGTACATACTGTAAAAGTAGCGTAGATTTTAGAGAGTATACATACTCTCTAAGACCGTACTTAGGACACATACCTCTTTCTGTCCTCGCTGCCCAATAGCATCTGCCATTTATGAACACGCCTCACCAGTTCCTGCTCATCAGCAGCCCTCCATCCAAAGAGGCTCGTTTTCAAACGGCACGCAAACTCTACGGAAGCACCTTTGCGTTCCAGTGAGAAAATTTGCTTCCATCTCCTATGTTTCAGGAACATAGTTCATAGATTCCTTGTGATAATCATTTTTTTTCCTTCCCAGTGGTTCCCACATTGAAAACTGGCATTCAATTTTAAGAAACGGACTTGTGAATGCCTCCAACACAAAGTTCCAGGTAAGATCCGATTGGTTGTTTCGTTTATAAAAGAGAAGATCATTAATCCAATTTTTTTGTGATTAGGCAAAAAAGTAAGATTTTATTTTCAGGGCTTTTTGCTCAGCCTTAACAGCCATTTTTTATTCTCTTTTTAAAAGATCCATGGAGCTGCATATGGCAAAGGGATTTATTTAAGCCCCATTTCAAGCATATCATTTGGATATTCTGGTATGAATACACTTCAATTTTATTTTACAAAAAGGTATTCTTTGGATACCAACCTTTTTTTGGTCCAGACATGGGCAAAGGACAACATCAGATACTCAACAAAGAAGAACTCCTTAAGAAACACAATCGCATGAACATCATCCAAAAGGTCAACCACGTAAATATATACTAATATTCTATTGTTCAACTTTACTTTTTGTTTTGTCCTGATTGTAGGATCTTCCTGGCAGGTTTCTCCAAAGCAGAAATCTAAACTGTGTTGCACTTTGCGAGGGTATATATAAGAAATATGAACCTTTGAAAATTCACTTATGAGCGCTAGTGAAATGTCTTTGACATGAGCTATTTTCACAGTCATAACATCGAAGGACCTTAAAAAACACGGCAACATCTGGGTGTGCCCCGTGTCCGACCACGTTTGCACACGTTTCCTCTTTGTGTAAGAATTACCTTACGCCACAAAATCCAATTTTCCGTTCCATCATTCCGTTCAACACAAAACACTTTTTTTTTTATCATAGGTACGAAAACGGTAGCGTGGGAGATGTGCACATCAACACCCAAGAGGACGAAATCCTGAACCAAATTTTGGATGTCCTTGCAACTAAGGACGGAAGAATGAATACCCCAAATGGTGGATAACAGATAAGAATATTTACTCTGAATTTATCTGTAGAGTGGACTCTCCAAATATGTTTTATTTTTGTATCTGAAATTAGTATACAGTGGTGCCTTGACAAACAGTAAACACACACGAACTGCAAAAACTCTAGTACTACTTCTTCATGTAGTACTGTTTTGTTGATTCAAAAGTATAAAAACAATTGTCGTTTGAAATTTTAGGTCCTACAGGAAGGCAGTTTTCATCAGCTTCTTCTGACAAGATGTGTAAAAACTAATACCATGTTGATTTTATATTTTTTTAATATATTATATTCCCAATTAGGCGGTTTGGTGAAGAATTGGTTAACGTGGCCCGGTGACCCCGGCAACCTTTGCGAGGAAACTCGGTACGGTACATATTTTATCCTTATTTTTTTTCAATCAAGGTAGTGAATGCCAGTAAAACTGCCCTGCTTTGTGAAAAGACGTTAAAAAAAACATCTATAAACTTTTATGAGTAAAGCATAGTCCAAATTGTTGTATATTCATAACTTCAAATGAGCAAAATGCCACATTTAATAGCCCAGAAAAGGCACATTTAAAACCCACGTTGGATGAGAAAATGACAAGAGCGTGCTCATTGCTCATATCAGCAAATAACAGGAGATGCATCCCACCCCATGAGGCAGAAAGGCAACATCATAACACCATTGTGCTTCCACATGAGCCCCGCAGCTGCCTCCCCACAATGTTCCTCCGCCAGCATTGTTGGCATCTGCGGACAAACCTGTTTTGTTGCTTTCACAAACAGGAAAAAAAAAAAAAAAAGATGATAGCCGCTTCAAGGTTTAAATGTTCACAATGATTTACAAGAAGCCCAAAGTGGCTGCCTTTTTCTGGGTCAGCCCAACGGGTGACTGAATGACTGACTGACTGACTAAAAAGAGGACAAATGTCTGACTTAGCCTAAAGGATGACATTTCCTAAATACCATATGGCTATCTCTGTAAACATTGCAAAATATATTTTTTGAAAAAAAGCATGGAGGTTGAGGCAGGCTCTAATTGAATAGAACGGAAACATGATTAAAATGTGTAAAATGATCAATGGTTGGACTTTCAAATATTTGCAAGTGTACGCCTCATTGCATGTGCTTCAATCGTGTGTATTCAAGCGCTTCATTTCAGCAACCGCACTGAGGCTTCGGGGTCTCGCAGAAGTTTCCTGGCAAATCCGGTGAACGACGTTAATGAGGGAAATCAGCCGGGCAAAAATGTGGCATGTGCCTTTAAGAGCTCATGGTAGCGCTCTACTCCGAGAGCCTCGTGCCTCGTTTGTGGGCATCAGCTGTCCTCCACGCCTAACAGCGCAAAGACCCCTTTTCCTTCACATCAGAGGGATCAGACGGAGAAACCTCCCTTTTCTTTGTCATTTGCACTCCTCTAACAATGGAGGAATTCTAGATGGATGGGAGACAAAGTTTGGAAGACAAAACGGATCACTTTTGAGGAACTCTCCATCAAAA
Source organism: Stigmatopora nigra (assembly GCF_051989575.1). Lineage (NCBI taxonomy): Eukaryota > Metazoa > Chordata > Actinopteri > Syngnathiformes > Syngnathidae > Stigmatopora > Stigmatopora nigra. The sequence goes on along the minus strand of NC_135509.1, from coordinate 12,494,513 downwards.
TACACCAACTATTCAAAGCTGAAGGCCGGGAAAAAGACCTGTTTTTTTTTGCATGACTTTTTGAACTATGACAGAATCTGCGTTTCAAACGGTGAGTCTGAGTACTTCACGTGACGTCAAGAAAGTGAGACGGACAGATGACGGCGGTCCATTTCCCATTCCGGGACTTGTCGCAGACTTCCTCCACATGAGGGTGAAAGAAGGAAGCAAGATCGGCAATTTACTGCGCTTCGCCACCGCTCGCATGCAAGCAGAAGGGAAAGACAAGCACGGGCGGACACCGAAGCAAGTGGTCTTCACGGGCTCGGACAGGGGTCTCACCAAGACCATCACGTGCGTGGAGATTCTCAAACGGAAAGTGGAAGGACTCCACCAGGTGTCAAAGCTCTACTACAAGACTGTGAATGAGGTTTTAGATGGATCACAAGATAGTGCGCCAGGAAGGACCGTTCAAAGGACAGTCCCTGCCATCTGTATTCTCCTCTCCAAAGACCCCCTCAATCCTCAGGAGCCTGGATACCAGCCCCCCCAATCAATCAGCGTTCCCACACCCAGCACATGGATATGCAAAACCTCGCTCAGACCACCTCAGTGCCCGATGCTCCCCAAGAAACTCTGCACGGAAAAGTAAAGAAAAATGTGCGCTATGGTCTCATAAAATAATCTGAATATAGATTTGTGGCTAATTTGTTTGGCTGCCCACCGGTCCAGGTGCCCGTAATTACCCGGGATAGGTTCCAGCACCCCCTGCAATCCTAGTGAGGATAAAGTGGTTCAGAAAATGAATGAATAAGATGGTTTTAATGGGTTTAATTGCCCTCGTCTCCACAAACATTGTAAAGTCAGGCCAATACCATCAGTGATAACGCCAGGCACAACGCAGCGGGCGAATAGACGAGTCCGTGACAACCTTGAGTTACGCACAGCTCGATAATTATTGGGGCATGAGCTCAATTCTTAGGTGAAACGAATTGTAATGACAGCCGTTTTTATGCTCTGTATCTCTCCCACTTTTCAAGGGATTAAAAGTAACGGGCCGATATGACTCGATCTCATGACCTGGATGGTGTTTGCATTTCACTTGCAGGAACGGGTCTTATGTTTGGAAAACCACAAGCAGGGATGAAATCCAGCCTTCACCATTATTTATCATGTGTTCTAAAATTCAGTCATTGTCTGATAAGAAATTGCATCCAATATATGTTTTTTGGTAGTTATCACTAGTGCTAGACTTATCTTAAAGTGTATTACGAAATGGAAAATACATTTTGTAATGCATATTGAAATTTAATGGGCAAGTTTGTTGAACTTATTTGATGTTTACAGATGAATTTAAAAAAGCAGGGCACTAATGAACTAATTGGTTTGTTTATTACGATCTACTGAAAACAATTTTCAGGAATTATAGCTATCTGGTTTACATTGAAACCATATAGCCAGGCCTCATTATTAGACATTTACCTTAACAGTTTGAAAATCTTATATATATTTTTTTGTTTTATTTTTATTATTATACTTATTATGTCAAATGCTGAGAATATGAGGAAGCTCAGAGGCGGCCATCTTGCATCAGAGACCTTCTTGAGCTGGCTATATGTATTATTGCAGATATGATTGGTTAATTGTTTCTATATTTAAGGTCAGTTTTATAATTGTTATTCAGTGTCCACTATATTCACTGCATCTCTGACGTTTATAATAAGCGCACACCCAAATATCTGGCTTCAAGTATGTGATATAATAGCTATTTCTAGGTCAATTTTGCTGGGGGAAACTGCACATGCGCACCAGGGACTGGAGACGTCACCGCACGGGTGGGCGGCAGCTTTGCTTGAGTTTCCTGCCCCTGCAACTGACCGGTCGGTCGCCGCCTGGCTGTCAAGCATCATGTTCAGAGCAGCCCTGCGTCTGTCTTTTTCCGGCGTTCGGAGTTTGACCCGCACGAAACCGGCTTGCCAAGGTATTTATGCCTATCATTTGCCATGTTTCGTTCATCTTCGAGCTGAAATAACTATAGTAGAACTAACTGTAACCCTAACGACTCCTGTGCTAGTTCAAGTTAGCGAGTGGAACTTGCCGACTCTTAAAAAACGCCGGTATCTCTTTCACGTTAAAGACTGTGAATTCAAGCTATCAAGTCCCGTTCAAAATGTGGCATTGTAGGGGGTTTCTGGATTGTTAACGCCTGGTTGCTTCCCTCCGTTCTATCCGTGTCCTTGTCGTGACCCAGTTGAAAGGCTAATGTGTGCGGCCTAGTGGTAGTGCGGCTAATGCTAACACCTTCAATCAAGTGAGCTCAAGCCTCCTTTAGTCCCCTCACCTAGATCTCACAAAATGTTTTAATGTCATTTAGGTGTGATGCCCTCACGTATATTTTTTTAATGGTACACATTTTATATTTTAAATTGTGGGTAGTACTTGTAAACGGGACGCCCTTCACAGCAATATTCATTCATGTTCAGGAATATGTATTAGTTGAGCTAAATCTTTTAGTTTAGGGTATGTAAGCCACTATAGGAAGACCTAGTATCAGTTCATTTAATCATGGAGCATTGGCTTTGACTGGCCATGTTTCAATGCAATTGATAGGTGCCATCCCTCCCAGTACAAATATATTTGGACTTCTAGCTGCCAGTCACTCACATGTATATTAATTGATATTTATGTGTCTCATCTCACAGGTTTGTTGGCCTCAAGGTGCTATTCACACGGGAAACAGGAGACGGATGAGGAGTTCGACGCACGTTGGGTCACGTACTTCAACAAGCAGGATATCGACGCCTGGGAACTGAGAAAAGGTAAATTAACTGTGAAAAATACTTTTTTTAAATTGTTTTTTTTTGGTGCAGAATCCAAATATAAACCTTAGTTTTTCACACTGAATGTACATATCACAGGTTCAAGTTTTAACAGTAAATGTTGAACTCCAGTGAAATGGGAATTACGTTTATGACAGTCGTGTTTATTTGCCACTTTTCTTTAGTACAGTAGTAGTACAACAAAGAAGGTAAGCTGTGGATAAAAAAAAACTGAACGTCTTCAGAAAAAATGATTAAAATTTTGAAATACGCTCTCTACAGGACAGAAAATACATTATTCATTACTATGCGTCATGTTGAATATTGCGCATTTCATCTGCCACTGCAAGTGTTTTTAATATGACGTGTGTTTCCAGGAATGAACACATTGATTGGTTACGATCTGGTACCTGAGCCAAAGATTCTCGAGGCGGCACTACGTGCTTGTCGTAGGTTAAACGACTTGGCCAGCGCAGTCCGAATTCTGGAAGCCGTCAAGGTGAGAAGACACTGCTTGTCCTCATTTGATTAATTGCTAAACTGTTCCCACCAATGATGGCTTCTACAGGACAAAGCCGGCCCGCACAAAGAGATCTATCCATACCTTCTTCAAGAACTTCAGCCGACATTAGACGAGCTCGGTATCTCGACACCGGAAGAGCTCGGCATTGATAAAGTATAAGTAAGTTATTGGAGCTGGCATTTTCATCGCTCTGCCACTCAATATCAGTTTACTGGATTTTATTTTGTTGTTTTCCAGATAAAGCGGTCACTGCGGATGTCCTCAGAACGCGGAGTCTGTTTACCTACATGTTTGCTTAATCCGTCTATTTAATTTTGCCTTTATGAAGTTCTTTTGCTTGTAAAATATTGATGAACCCAATAAAGGACAGTTTATCTGTAATGCAGCTCACCATTTCAGAATACTGGATTTAAAAGTGAAAATGATGCACTTCTGGATAGAACCGGTTGATTTCAATTTCATTAGTGTGAGACAATGCTTATTTAGATGTGCTTTCGTGTGGTTTGCTTGTTGCCACTAGAGGCCAGCATTTTCACGTTGTTAAGCTATTCGAGTTGCATCTGTTCATGAGTTTTATTCACTGATCAAATAAAAGTGTTCAAATGGAACATTGGCACATTATTTCTACTTGTAGACGACCATAAGTGTTCAAATCCAGTTTGACTGGGAAGTATGGCAGGGATAGTTTTGTTGCTGCCCTCCCTCCATGGAATTGGAATGGACATCTATTGCTGTCAATGGCAGTAAACCATGATTATTCTGTCAGTCCTCCCTTGAAATGTATTTGATGTTTATAATAATGGTCATTGAGAGTGAATGATTTAAGGTGTTTGTGTATGCAAAACAATTTATTTTCACCACTGAAACAAAATGTAGAGAACAAATAGAAAAGGAGCTAGAAAATTGTGGTCTTAGTTCAATTTTCTCACATTTGATTATTATTTGGGTCTTTATGTCAAACATAATACTTTGATTCTACAGGTTCATTCTTTGATTTCTAATAATTTATGTGACTGACCCCTACTGTCAAAACTGAGAAGTGCAATAGAATGTCAGCTGAATTGCAGCTTCTTGTGCGGGCCCTATTCAATAAAATGTCCATAACTTGCTGCGGGTTGTAGTAGTTTGGACACCGCTGTTTTAGCCTCAACACATATCGCTTGCTGTTGTGTGTCTGCAAGGAAATCCACATTTACGACCAGTGGGTGGACCTCATTCATTCATTTACCCAAGTTGGGAGGGGTTGTTTAAAAAGAAAAAAAAGGACGTTTTGTAGTTTCCATGCACTGTGACCGCGCAGCTTGTCGTGCGTGACCCCACCTTCTGCTCTTCAGCCTCCTCCCCTCCTCCGCCTCCTCTCCTCCACACGGTTTATTCTCCCTAAAGAAGAAACCGAGCAAGCAAGTCGCTTTGGTACCGATCCAGCTCTCCCGTCCGAAAGGCTCGTGCGATGTCCAAAAGGAAGGTCGGAATAGTCGATCGGAGATGATGGATTACTCCAAGGGGCAAATGGTGAGTGTCGACGACCGCTCGGTTCGAGCTCCCCCCCCCCTCCGACAAAAAGCCCCGCAGGCCACATATCTGCTGGCTCACCTCAACCTCACACAGTTGCTTTTGTAGTATTTGCTCGAACGCTTAATCTCTCTTAAAAGTCTACTATTTCTATCAAATTGAACATTAGAAAGCGAAAGCACGTTCAAAGTTTCCTGGTCGACCACCCTGAACAAATGTTTACTATCCCACAATTAGAAGCCTTTCTCTGGGTAAGATTCCTCTTAAAAAATAAAATTAAATTGTATTATATTAATTAGCTCGTTCTTCGGAACAAACTGGATCAATTTCTTTTTTTTTAATGTTTGGTAGGATGAAATGATCCATTTTTATAAGGCTGTTGGAAGAAAAAAAATCAGTAAACGGTTCAAAATTAGCAATGAGCTTTCGCTTGTGTTGTTTCTTAGCTATCTTTAGATATTTTTGTTGTTACAGTGGCAAAACATTTAATAGAGCGATGGGATGATAAAAAGGTTCATGAGATATTCATAGTAGAAGTGGGGGTGGTATGAGCCGGGTAGCTAATATGCTAATGTTTAGATAGCGATCATATACATTGCAAAAATGCAAGATAACACTAAGTGAATTTATCTTGTATTTAGTAGGAGGGGAAAAAAGCCTTACTGTACAAAAACATGATTTATTTATCTAAAAACCTGAAAATGTAATTGCTATAATTTCTCAAATGAGCTATTGTTGTGATTAGTCTTTTTAGCTATTGATCAAGAATACTTTTATTTGCCTTCCATTAAAAAAAAAGTGCATTTATCTATCACCTGAAAGCAATGGTGTTGTGTATGTCTTAGTCCGGTTTATCCGAGGAGAGCAGCACCACAAGGTGCGCCCAGCCCATTCCTGCCGGCTTGAAGCTGGAAGCGTTGATGGAGCAACTCCAGAGACAGCAAGAAGCCAAACAAGACTTGAACCTCCAGGATAAACACCTCCTTCAAGCTCAGCTCCTCTTCGCTCAACACGCCGCCGTGGCGGCGGCGGCCCGGGCCCAGTCCGGCGGTCGGCCTGATCCATTCGCCAAGCAAGCTGGCAAAGATCACCTGGGCGGCGTTAACGTTGGGGAAGAGGAGGAGGACGATGAGGGTGATATTGGGGACGATGACGACTCTGAAGATGAGATGGCGGTGAATGTGGACAATGAGCAGGCCCAAAATCCCCGACTGCAGCAGGTCCCGAGCCTCCCTTTCATTCCGTATTCTGACCCAGTGGCCGGCAAGTCCTCACTCCCGGCTGTAACCGTGAAACAGGAAGAGGAGGAGAAGGAATTGGCGTCTCCCGTCGGCCCTCCTGCCTACACGTCAGCCAACGGCTTCACTGACTGGGCCTACGACGAACCCCTGAAACAAGTAAGCCAATAAACACGTTTCGGTGCCTTTGACAGGGGGGGAAGGAAGGGTGTTCAATTCATATCCACTGCTAGCAGCTAGCAGCAATAACTTGCTGTCAGCCTCTCCCAATCCAAAAAGGTTGCACGTGTATTTATGTCAATGGTAGCAAATTACTAGTTGAAAAGGGTGGTTGTTTGATTCAGTAGTGTGGTCAAACATCTGTATCCCCCTTCATCCGTAGGCTCAAAGAAGGAATGTGACCTCTTTGGCAAAGTGCCCATAGTGTGATAGTTCTCAATTACCGTCCGCACCATCGAGCTTCTACTTCAATTATATGGTGTACTCTTGATAAAATGCCACCAGCTCGACTAATTCCTCTTGGCGTTCGTCCAAGCCAGCTGGCACAGTTGAGCCGGACAAAGTGCAATCTAAAAAGATGTGTTTTCACTGACAAGGACTCAGCAACAGTTGCTGAATCTTGTCAAATTATATATTGTAATGTAGTGTTTTTCAAACTTTTATTGAGCCAACAACACATTTTATATTAGAAATATCACAAAACCAAATGATTGATAATAATCTGGTAACCTTGGCTATGGGAATTGATGCTATTTGAATTTTCCAATATTTTGTGGATAAACCTGAATTCTACTTTTTTAAGAGCAATCAAAGGGTTCCCTACGCCAGTGTGAATTGGTTAAAACGTGGCTTGTCCCTTTCAAGTTGTAGCATATCAATTTTATATGTTTAATGTCAAAGGATTAGTGATTTATTTACTCTGAGTTAGAAGGGTTTTTGGTACAAAGCTATTATGCTGTTGTTTGAATGGCAACAGGTGCATATACATTTCCATTCTGCTAAAGAGTGGAAAAGCATTTGTTTGTTCTGCTCCACTGTATGCTGCTGCCATAGTTACTGATCTCCCTTCTCCAATTTGAATGGGGTTTTATTTGGTTCTTTTTTTTTAAACTAAAACCAATCTCCCCTGTACCCTCCCAAAGTAATACGTTCAAATTAATAAAACCTTCAGCTAGATGGAATGTTACTAACTGTAAAGTTGACATAATAAAATAAATTTAACTACACATTTATAAAATGTACACTTTCAGTGTGCATCGTAAGCTTAGTTTTTTTTAGTAATGTCCCCTTAATTATTGAGATTTAAAACTAAAAATACAAAAAAGTTCAAAATGAACTACGACCACCCGGCCCCTTCTGCTAGCAACAATAAGTCTGTAACATCTAATGTAATCAATTAGCCCCAAGACAACAAAGTAAGAAATAGGCCTCCATGTATCAATGTGTACACGTACCTACAATATAACTAACAGATTAAATTGTGAGACGTCCACAAATGACACAGTATCAGTTTTAATTGTGTAATGTATTGATTTCATTAATGCATTCTGGGTCGGATGATCGATCGGTATGCATTCCTAGAATACGCCTACTGCATTTCATTCTGATCCGTCCAAAAGTAAAGAAGCAGTATCAAAGAACAAATTAAGCATTTTTTTTTAATCTTCCTTCAGGCGGTCTATTACAAAAAATCTTTTCCCAGTCTGACATCCCCAAACAAGTCGTGGCAGTTCAGTGGACAGCTCTGCATAATTTTGTTGTCTCCTAGCAACACTAAATGGCACTGTAATTCACATGCAAGTAATCAATACATAATGGCCACCACAATGAGAATACTAGTCCTTTCTTCAGCATGGCACTTGAGGCTGTGTTAAAACCAGCACTCCCTGTTAATCGCGTGCTGTTAAAAATGCAGTGTGGGATTGTTAAATGTTTTTTGGCCCAATTGAATTCTCCATTGCGTTTGAAGCGCCAGAAGCCATTCAGATTCGTGTCGAACTGTGATTTTTCACAAGGCCTTTATATGTGAGGTGCGGGCTATCACCTGCAAGTGAAAATCCTCAGATGTAGATTCACTTTTGCATCGTTCCCCTCCACTATCAAACCTTGGATAAACCATGTTTAACTCACTGAGCTTTATTAATGACAACTGACGAACCAGATGAACTGTTTTTGTAGTTGACTACACAGTAACTTTACTACACTTTACTATTTTAATGTTATTTCTTACATTTCCAGAAATGCTGTGGCAGTACATGATGACATAACTGTCAAATTATATTTTTTTTATCATTTAAAATTGTGTATGCCTCATAACAACTTTTTAAAGTACGTTTTTTTTGTAAAAGCGATCTCGTTTTACCCATTTTGGCTCTAATCCGGATCATCTCTGTCACTGATAGGAGACGAAAACGCCATCATCAACTGCTAATATTGTCATGCTTTAAGTTTACGCCATCCGCCTTTTCACTATATAACTGTAGCGCATCAGGAAGCAATGTACCTTGACAGCCAAGCTACAGAATCTTGAATATAGTGCATACTGATTGGAGACCCCGTTGACTTTAGAGAATTTTTTTTGACTTTTAAGTGCGCCCGATGTGAGTAAAAATGTACCGCGTTGCATTTGTGCATTTTTTTTTAATCACATTATAAGGGGAATTGCAATATTTAATAAGGGGAGCAATTGGCCGAGGTTGCCAGGTATGTGATCATGGCTGTACACTTTCCCTTCATTTTTTTTTTTTTTTTTTTTGGCCCTTATTGAGCCGTCTTTGTCGATACAATAGAAGATTCCCCACGCTGGACACCCTTTACACACCGGACACAGGCTTTAAGCCGGGTTAAAGAGCCCCCCGTTTGCACAGCATGGGGCCGGATAAATGATGTAGATTTGTATGGGAGAATAAAGGCAGAATAATTTGATTTGGCTTCAGATTTTAGCCCCCGCTGCTTCAACTTTTCACTTTTGTTCTCCTAAATGGTTTTATAATGAATCCTTTGGTAATCGATTAAAGACAAGGGAAGGGGGTCTAAAATGAAACCACACATATGACACACACATGGATGTCAAGGAACGGAAATGATTTTGCGAGTAGTAAAAAGTGGAATTTGTAGGGTAACAAAAGCAACCTTTTGCTGACCTACATACTGAATACTATCAGCATTCCCAGAGTTGGATGTGTGAAAGCTCTGTGAGCAATTAACTGCCAGCTCTTTTGTTAATAGAGCCACAGTAGGTCTCACTTGCTCATCAATAAGGGGGGGAAGGGTTTTATTTCCATTTGATGGTGAAAGGACTGGGATGTTTATCTACCTTTGTGTCAATAGGCTTTCTGCACGGGGGAGTAGAAGGCCTTTTATTAGAAATTCTAAGCCCAGCTATTACATGTATCAAAAGCTAGCCTAGGGTGAGGTTTGCGTGAGAAGAGGTTGCAGACAATCATTTATATTCAAGCTGCGTGGCAAGACAAATAATACCAAGTAGAGACTGAGGGCCAACATTTACATTGCATGGGGGCCTTTTGAGGTAAAAACCAATCAAACTGTTCTTTTCGCTCACCCGAACCAAGGAAATACTAGTCACGCAAAAGCAGGGTTGATAATACCGAGGCAATCAGGGATAACATTGTGTAAGTTCCTGTTCAATGATTGTCTGTGTAGAGTTTCATAATTATAGTTTTACCTCTATTTGAACTGGGCGTGTAGGCAGAAAATGGACACGTTTCAGTGGCGGTGACAGTGATAGAGGTCCTACAAGATCCCTGCTAACCCTCCCAGTCAAAATTGATTAAACGTCTTTCAGGCTCTGGAAAAAATCTAATAACTGATTCTTTGGTTCAGACTAAATAATCTAAAGTGGGTTTGTTTGTACTGTAAATATAAGGAGAATTGCAGTTGTTTTGTTTTGTTTTGGTTCCCATGTGTGTAATAGCTGAGCGGGTGAAATGTTGTTATGGAATCATTCGTTCAACAATGGTTTTGGTTGTCCAGCAAAAACAACAGAGATGTTACTATCGCAATCCGAGCAAGAACCACAACAATCCATTATTTTGATAAAACACAGGTGTGATGAATGGACGAGGCGAAGCTGCCGGGTACAAGCATGTCGTGTTGTCTAAAACACACCCTTGTTTTAGTCCCAAACATCAAATTGTATTGAATTGTGAACTGCGTGGGACCGAGGGCCGACCACGAACGGTTGTGGTGTCAACAAAGATGTCAAACGGTGACTTTTGGATGGAAGAACTTGATACGCTAATGCAACAACGTCCTCTTGGCCCGATATTTACGTATTCATATCATCGCTCTGTGGGACAATGATATCTCCACACAGATTGACCTTTTTATCCTTTTAACGGTCACACGGAGCAGCTACTCTTGAAGCAATAACATGTCACATCCAATTACCTCATGACAATGGAGGCATCCCCTTTCGAATGGTCACAGCTTTGAGTTAACGCTCCCCCTTTAAATGATGTATTATGTGTACACAGTCGAGAAATACAGGTACCCTTTTACGTGGGGGCGCTAGGTTCCCTTTTGAATGCAATAGGTGAAATACAAGTATTTTGAAGAATGGGGAAATTGTATGGATGAATGGGCAATGTGCATCAAAAATTTATTGAATTGGCCTAAGAACGCTCTTTAAAGTGTCAAGTGCTCTCTTCTCCTTGTAACCACAGAGAGCTCCCATCTGGGCCGAGGAGAACGAAGCAGGACGCGGAAGAGCGGAACCGTCCAGGGACTTTGCAAAGGTCAGTCTACTCAGCCAAGACCGTCATTCTCATTTTACAAGCAATGAAGCTCATAAGCTTTTCCCTTTTGTTCCTTCCCAGCTTTATGAACTGGACAACGACCCCCAGCGCAAGGAATTTCTTGATGATCTGTTTGTCTTCATGCAAAAACGAGGTGAATCCTTGTTAGCATTCAAAGTTGAACTTTTACAGCCAAATCAAACACTTTAGTCAGGGATATTTTCCTTGGCTGTGGCTTAATGCGTAACTCATTTCTTCAATGTTCTTAGTAGTGAAAATGTAACAAACAATACAGGGGAAAGTTGTTCTTCTAACAATTGATCATTCCTGAATTGGAAATAAAAAACACGGGCCAAACTATGAAAAACAAAGTGGGACTTTTAGTCCAGAAAATATGGTAATCAGAATAAGACAATTATTATGATTTTTGTTTTTTCCCCAAATTCTACTCCCAGGAAAAAAAGCTAACATTAGTTTGCATCCCCTCGATTATGCCAACTATTATAAACACCAAAACATGAAATGGAAACTTTACTATTGATCTGTAAGATGAGCTAATTAAACCTTTATTATCAATAGTATTATTAATAAATCTGAAAAAGGCTTATTCAAGAATTTTGATGCCAAATGTCCTCTAATTCTGGAATAACCAATGTTTAATGTTCGGAGTTACAACTCAACTTGTTTTTATTTAACCTTCGTGATCAAAAAGTAACACAGTCAGTAACCCTACAGGTCAGGTTAAGGCCAACGGCGCATGTGTCCGTGCTTAGCCCAAACTAATCTTATTTCTACAACTTTACTTAGCCATCTTCATTAAATGGCTTTCCTACAGAGGCTCAGGCTGTGGCCGTGATTGGCAGCCACTGCTGCTCTCCATCCCGCTTTCCCATCCCACCCCCCACACTTTGCTCAAATCAATTCTCAAACAAAGCTGTTGCTGCAGAATTACACCCATCCCCCAAGCTCATCAGATATAAGCTTGACTCACCATACATGTTGAACCATTTTACCTGACATTAATTCCTGGTGGCTCCCTCCCTGTCAATGCAACTATCTAAAAACATGATCATTCACTTCCAGCCTTCCCATTTCAAATGGATTTGCCGTTTATGAAATACTCTGCATACAGTGTATTAGAGGTCTATTTTAAAGGCTAGATTACACCACTTGCAGTTACGACAAGATTGGCTGCATTCACGACGTCATGGCTATTCGCAAGCATACTAATAAATCTGACAAATTCCGTAAATACCGTAATTATTGTGTGTGCGTCTTCCCGCAGGTACACCTGTCAACCGTATCCCCATTATGGCCAAACAGGTGTTGGACCTGTTTAAGCTGTATAAGCTGGTGACTGAGAAGGGAGGCTTGGTAGAGGTCATCAACAAGAAGATCTGGAGGGAGATCACCAGAGGTCTCAACCTCCCCACGTCCATTACTAGTGCTGCTTTCACACTCCGTACGCAGTACGTGTCTTTTCACTACGGGGAATTGGGGAAATATTCCAAAAAACAAAACACTGCAACTGGCATATAGTCATTTCAGATTTGCTCAGTTTGTCTCCACTGCTTTTCTACTTAAAATTGTGTTGCTGCAAATACATGCAAAAACATAATAGTGTTACATAAAAATTGCAATTGCCTGTCAATATTAGATTTTTTTTCCATTAAAAGAAATAAACTAAAATATAAATTAAAGCTAATTGCTATAAATTTAAAAAATCAGTTTGAAATGAGTATTGCCTTTTTTGGATTTTAATGTTAAAAAGTGAGGCCTGTGTGTATTTTGATCTGGGAATTTTTTTGGTTTTGGTCTTTTAAATCTTGTGATCTCACAAATCTAGCCACTTTAGCAACTTTATGGCCATGGACATTTAACTGGCAAGCAAATGAAGTGGCCACCAATTTAGTATACTAAGTATTTTTTCCCCCCCGTATAAGAACAAGTGTCAGACTCAAATCACCACCAATTTCGTTCCCCAGTGTTATATCTCGGTTTATTATTACCCTGCGAAAAGGCACACAGAGTTCATTCCGTGCATCAGCAGTCCCACTTTATCTATTGATAATGTCAATCATTAAACATGCCTTTTTTTCACAGCACATTTGTGCACCTTTCCCATCTCTGTTTAGGTACATGAAGTACCTGTACCCCTTTGAGTGCGAAAAGAAGGGTCTGAGTTCTCCAGGAGAGCTGCAGGCGGCCATCGACAGTAACCGCCGAGAAGGTCGTCGTCCCAGCTACACCAACAGCTTGTACCGCTACTCGCCATCTCCCACTTCTGCTGCGCACAATCTCCTCTCCTCGCCCACCGTGCAGACCCCCACGTCTGGACATAACACATCCAGTCAGTCAATTAGCCCAAATGTCAAGAAGAATCCAGGTATTAAAAGTGCCTCATTTATCCTCGTGTTTAATTTTCTCTCTTGGTTTAAACTGACTCCACTTGATCTTCAAGATGATGCCTCGGCTCCGGTGATCCCCAGCCGGGTTCCCATGGCGCTGGCACTTGGGCAGCAACATCATCATCATAATCAACAACAACAACAGCAGCAGCAGCAGCAATTGGCCCAGGCTGCCACTCTGGAGCATCTTCGAGAAAGGCTGGAGCGCGCTGATGGCCCAGAGAGGAAAATGATGCGTCTGGCGGAAGAACAGCAGAGGCTCATGCAACAGGCCTTCCAACAGAACCTTCTGGCCATGGCCTCCCATTTCAACCCTCTGAAGCTCAACAATGGCCACGGTTAGTCTTCCTCCTCCTCCTCGTCAACTCACTGTGAACCATGTTTCCCAATTTAAAAAGCCATATACAGGGTGAGTGCAGCAGAGGTTCAAACCAAGGGGGAAAAACATTTCCCTGTCAATGACGAGTTTAGGAGGATGCTTCACATCCTCCATGGCAAAGATCCACCGTTTTAGTTAACTCGTGATACTGCACAGCTGCCAGATGATGGCAGCGATTGGCCATTTCAGATTCAAATTCCACTCATTGAGCCGGCACCCCCTTTTCCCTTTTTGTAACTGACTGCTTACAAGAGTTATAAGACTGTAAGACAAGGGGACAAAATAATAATAACTATTTGCATAATGCATTGTGATACCATGAATTTTTGTTGTTGTAAATCAAAGTCATTGTTCATCATTCTCCTTCATGTATTGTGCTAATTGCAGAAAAACACAAAGTGGTTTGCGAGCAACATGAGGTTGGCCAAGCTGACAACAACTCACAGGAAGCGGCCATTTAATGTTTTCTGTTCTTTTCCCCCCAGAGAGCAAACAGGATCTGTCTCTGAGTATTTCGACTAATGGAGCGGCCAGTATCAGTGTGTCTGTGGAAGTCAACGGTACCGTGTACTCAGGCAAGTCCCACTTGATTGACAACCCTTTATAGGGTGCTTATTTCATTCATTGGCAGCCTTAGATGTTAAATCAATGTTTCTTGGGAGGATTGGCAGTGGAGCATTTCTCCCAACCCTCCTATTCAAAATGGATTGGCGGCCTATTGACATCAATTACCCTAAAATATGTGCTTTCACACCCAGTCGCACTCAGTTTAGATGAGTTGGATGAATACTATTGTCAATGGCCAGCAATTAAATGAAATAAAATTCAAAAAATACATCCAATTTGGAGTGTTGCTTATCTAGAATGTATCTCTCTATTTACTCATTTTAATGGCACTGATGTTGTTTTAATAACCTTTCATTAATTTACCAATGTATTTATTCCATTATATTCCATTTTTATGTATATGCAATATTAATATTGTGGTCTCCCTCACCTGAAATGTGATGTCAACATGGTATGTTTTTTTTTATTTCTTTTTACTAAAAATCACTTGTTTTGTAAAGATTTCAAAGTTGAATTTCCTTGTATCTCAAAACACATATTCAATGAAATCATGTGATCCTTTTTTTTTAACAGGAACGCTGTTTGCCCAAAAGTCTGGCGCTCCGGTGGTCTCTCAGGCTGTAAACCAAGCAGGGACAAGTGGTTTCAGTGCCTTTTCCTCCTCTCATAGCCCCTCGTCTTCTTCCTCCACTTCTTCAAAGGGGCCAAATTAAAAAGATTCTTTTAAACCATCTGTACCATTATCACACATCGGTCGGTATAGACTATAGTTGCTGCCTTGTCAGGCAAGGGCCATTTAAAATGTTTCATTTCTTTTAGTCAGGCCGTTCGGTCTGTCGGGCTCGACGCGCTCAATGTTTTTCCACGATATATTTGCCGTTAGTTTGCATTCATACTGTATTGTTAAGCCTGTAGTCTCGGAAAGCTATGAAATGTAACTCGTGAAGCTTAGTTCCCGATGTGAGCTTTATTTGGAGTTGTAGTGATGTTCACGTAAAAGTGTCTTTTCAGTGCTGAGAGAGAATCAATGCTGTTTTTTTTGCGACATCCCTAACTCGTTTATCATCTTGTTCTGATGCCAATAGAACAGCGATGTTGCCAAAGTGAATGAAGACCAAAAAAGCCTTAGCTCAGTGTCCTAGTTCTGTTTTGTGTTCAGCATAGACGCTATATATGATTTAACTTGAGTGAGTGTAAAGAGTAAAGTTCATGGCGACCTTCAGGGAAATGTGTACACTTCAGGTACCGCAGGACTTTTTTGGAATTACTGGGGTTTTTAGCAACGTTTGCTGGTTGTAGTTTGTATTTTCTTTTCTTTATTTAATGATCATAGTTCTGCCTTGAACATATCTGCTGTTAGTCGTTTGTGTAGAAGAAATGCCATGCTTACCTCATTAGAAAGATTGTTTTTTGGGGGGGTGGGGGGATTTCTGTACTCAGGAATGTCCGCTGGACCCGTAACTGTGCTGTGATGTATTTTTGTATAGGCGACGAATGTATCATTACTGACCTCACGTTGGACTGAACCAGTGCTACCTCAATCCTCGAGAGAAATATGCAATTGTTAAAGCAGCAAGAGCTGATGTAGCCATCTGCTGACATGTACTGTAGGCGGACAATCAAGTTAAATTTCACACTAAATGTTACTGACAACTTGACAAGTGTAAACGGCAAAACCTTGTGTTTGCTCTTTGAAAACATTTGGTGGATATATGGTCATGTGGAATAAATCATGTGTGTGCTGTCCAATGGTTCTCAAATTCAGCCAAGGGCAATTTTACCTATTAATTAGTCCATGAACAAATGCAGTTATTTGACGTCAGGAAAAGTTTCTAGCTTTTGAAAGACTGTGTCAAAAACTGTGACAACACTACAGGATTCTTGACATTATAAAGAATGTCTGACTCCACAATGATGTGTTTTCAGTGCACAATTTTTAACCAACCACTCACACAGCTTTGTTTAATTTTGCTTGGTTCTAGGATAACAGAGCTCAAAGTTTTATTTGTCTTTGCACTGCCAGCCCTCACAGTGGAAATTAGTTTTGGACATTTATCACTGTTTATGACATTGAAACATGAACATTCCAATAATTGGATTGTCTTTCTGTCGCTGTCTATGGGCAGCCATGGAGATTTATTTTCAATTTTTTTAAATACTCAAATAGTGGTACAAAATGTGTAGAACGACTTGAAATATTCACTCACATTTATTATGTGTAGAAAGATTAATATTGATATAGTTTGGATTTGTTTTTCTGCATCATACTGTTCCTTTGCGACAGAAGATGCTCAAGGATTGCACGCAAATGCTGTCTTTTGTGTGTGTGTGTGGCCATTTGAATGTTGTTAACAATTGGAGAAACAAGTCGTTTGGATTATGACGGTCACAAAAACACGAACTCTGTAGCTAAGATTTTATGGGCGGTGGGGGTGGATTGGGGGATTTATCGTCGGGATAGGTTATTACGCGTTGATTCTGCTGGATCGACAGCTGGTTCAGTGTGGGCTAGGAAAGAAGCATGCACAGACCGCGAGAGGCATTACCAGACTAGGATCACTCCAAATAAAGCCAACCCTCCAGAAAGCAATAATGCTTGCATAGAAGTGGAACTCGCTGCCCTACTTTTAGAAGGAGCGACTACCAAAATCGTGTTTTTTTTTCTCCATAGTGGAATTTCCAGCCTCCCCTCCGAATTCTGGAATATCCTCATTTTTTGTTCTTCAGCTACATTATCATTCAATTCTGTTATGTCGCATAGATAATCCAGATGCTCCGACAGCACATGGGGAAACTGAAAGTGAGAATGGTGCGGTAAATTGCCTAAACTAGGAACAAATCTTGTATTGGTCGCTTGGTTGGGACTAAACCGGATCCATGCCTTATCACGACGAAGAGTATCCGGGCCAGCCTCTTTGGCAATCTGTGATGCTCTTTTGCTCCAAGGGGATGATTGAGATCATCATGGTTGTGCTCTTCTTCTGGCTCCTTGTGCAGGTGCTCTTCACCAAACAATTAGAAGGTAAAAGCGCTTTCCGTCGTTATCACAACAAATCATTTGTAATTCCGTCATTTTTTTCCCCACTCTCTTCAGTTCACCTTCAGGTTCTCCTTCTGGTTGGACTCATTACCTTCTGTCTGTGCTTGCTGGCGGGATGTGTTCTCTGCTGGTGGCAAAGCGGCATTTGTTGTGGAGAAGACGAAGAACACGTGGCATCACTGGACT
Source organism: Stigmatopora nigra (assembly GCF_051989575.1). Classification (NCBI taxonomy): domain Eukaryota; kingdom Metazoa; phylum Chordata; class Actinopteri; order Syngnathiformes; family Syngnathidae; genus Stigmatopora; species Stigmatopora nigra. The sequence goes on along the minus strand of NC_135509.1, from coordinate 12,477,105 downwards.
CCCCTACCCCAGATGCCGCTTCTGTGGCACCCCCGCCGACGCTTGGCCTTCAATACGACGAGCTCGACGGAGACACTCTGGACTACCCGTCTACGTTCGCCAGCCCGGCCGCTTTTGAGGGCCAATTGACATCCTGGTCCTTCTCCAGTCAAAGCCATTCTTCATCGGAGCTAAAGGAGCTGCCCAAAACATTTTTCTCCCTGCGCCGCTTCAGCAACCCCCTTTATAAGCCCATAGACAGCAGCCATACGTCCCTTCCTTCTTTCCCCAAACTCTTTTCCAAGGCCTTGCAGAGACGCTGCACTGTGACCGGTGGTCCCTCCGCGAGCCCACACGACCAACCCCTCCCCTTGGTTTCATTAGGTTACGGCTCCAGCGCCAGCTGCACGCCGTCCACACCCCACCTCCATTTTACGATGCTCTTTTCCCCCGACAGACAATCTGCGACAATTTCAATCCTCAGCCTGACGGGGTCATCTCTCACGCTGGATGACGTGTCAGTGAGGGCCTCCCTTCAGCCTCTCCAGCCGTGTTATGTACAAGCGTCCGTCCAAAACGGTTTCCCTCAGGTCACGCTTTTAAATGTAAGCTCCGCAGAGGAGCTCCAAAGGTGCACCCTTAGACTAGCCGTGTACGCGGGGTTGACGCACGGCGCGACTGGCGACGTTTTGGGTGAGCTGCAGGCTAAATGTTGGGAAAGAGACTGGGACACAGGACGCGAGATTCACTTCAACAAGGAGATCAAGTCAAGCAAATGGGTGGCTAAAAAGGTTGGGGTACAAAGAAAAATGTCGTTTCTCACAGAGGAAAAACTTTATTTGTACGCTCGTTGGTTAACATTGACGGCAATACAATGTCTGAGCAAAGATCATTCTAGAATGTTCTTGTCATTTTTTTTCTTGGTGGGGAACTAAAATTGCTATTCCTCCATAATTTGTAAATAGATCGAAGCAAAATTTGGTTTTGGGATGATTAGGTAATTAGACTTATTTATTTTGGATTTATTGTTGCCTATAGGTTCCAAGTTAGCCAGTAAAGGGTATGGTTGATCTTTAAGTGCACCTAACACATCTGGGTTGATAAGATGTTTAGGGTGGTCGTAGTTCATTTACCTTACGCCACATCCTGCAACTATGTTATACAGGTATAAGTTAAAAGCTCAGATAATGCTGCCTTTAATAGTTTATCTAATACTGATGAATGTGTAGCGTTAAATGAGAAAATTCCAGACTCCTTTTTTCAAAAATGTCATAAAATTCTTTAATGACGCAAACATAGCATAACAATATAACAATGCACAATATTCAATGGTCAGCTTCCTTCTCCTTTGTTTGAACTTACACCCTCTTTTGCTGCAGAGTGCGACCTACCATGACGTACTGATGTGTAAGGGGCTCAGCTGTCCTCCACAGATCTTCATCCTTCTGCATTTTAACCCTCACACACATCGGATAAAAGTGGCCGTCCTAAGGGCAGACAACCTGGACAACCTTGCTCACACTTCGACCGCACCAGGTAGAACTGCCGGTCGGTCACTCAAACTTTTCACTCCGTGTTCCTCCACACCACATATTCAAACTGCGAGGGTCGATATAACCCTTCAAGAGGGGAAAGGTAAAATATTTCCCTTTAGCTTTTAATGGTAAAAGGATTATGGGATGTCTTACAGGACCTGAACGAAGTGGGAGATCATCCCGTTTTAAATGACATTGTGGATTAATCCTTTACTATTCACAATCCTCATAGGGAAGTGTTTCAATCTCCACGGTAGCGCTAATCTTTATTTGCATTAGCATGTCTAGGCATTGTGTTCATGGCATTGTGGGCGTTAGCATCCCTATTTCATCATTCGGACCAGAAAAGGTCAGTGTAGATTGGAATCCAATGGATATTTACACAACAAGACAAAATGCTGTGTGGTATCTAATTGCTCGAATTACACATCGTCATCATGTCTTGTACAAAATCGCATACCAATTGCTGCCAGCATGATCAGTCAAAATGGATTTGGGCGTCTCCCACCGTCAATGGCACCGACCGATGGTCGTTCACTGCTAGCTACTGCAATCAGTGTTTGTGTACAGACTACCAAGTAGTGGTCAAGCTGCATCACAACGGCCTTGTGATCAGCAGTACAGAAACGAAAGGAGCCTCATTTGCTGTTTGGAACTCCTACTTCCTCTTCGACCTCCCACCAGGAGACATCCACCAATTACCGCTCATGTTGGAGTTTCTAATCGTGCAGGTACGACTCATTCTTGACACGAGTGTTTGTATTTAATCAGCTTTTTGCATTCATCTTCCCCCCTTTTGCTGCATATCAGAGTTACGCCAGGTCACATTGCAAAGTCCTCGGTCGAGTCGTCATCGGGGCCGAGGCCGCCCATGCGGGACGTGCTCACTGGAGGGACACGTGCAACCAGCGAGGGGAGCCGTCACGCTGGCACACGGTCCAGACCGAAACCACTGAGGAACGTAACACCCACATAACTACGGACTGAGTCTGTGACCAGCCAATTGCAGGGCACAAACAAGATAGACAACCAAACATACCTAGGGGCAATTTAGAGAACCAGCCTAGCATGCATCTTTTTGGAATGTGGGAGCAAACTGGAGTACCCGTAGAAACCCCACGCACACCCGGGGAGAACATGCAAACTCCATACCGTGAAGACCCACCTGGAATCGAACCCTCGGGACTGTCAGGCTGACATGCTAACCACTTTTTCAGCGGGCCAGCACATAGAAAATTGCAAAAAAATGACATCAATTTACACCCACTGAAAGACAAGACAAATAAAAAAACGATGACCTGTGTGTGTTTACGCAGACACCCGAGAATATGTTGATTAAATACAGGAACAAGGATTAGATAGGTCACATATGTGTGAGCGTAATGGATGACCGGCTGTTGTGTCTCATCATCTGTCTGCCGCGATTATGCCGTTTATGATATTAATTTGCATCTGTTACAGATGCTAATACAGAATGTTTTACATACGAATACATTTCCTATGGTCTATTCATAGCGTTGGTTTATTAAACTAGTCTGCCTTTTACATTGAAAGAAAAATGTAAAATTAAATTAAATGAAAATACGAGATTTAAATAAAAATCAATCAACAATAAAGCAATCATAAGAGAACGTTGATTGATGTGGTGAAAACATTCAGACTTTATTGCCTTGATTTAGCAACGTGCGTATGGGAAATGGGGGCGTTTTATTTTGGAATTGTACCAGAAACCGGAACTCGTCACCCAGATGCGAGCAGAGAGTGTTAGCAAACCATTCATCAACACTTAAGGTAATAGTTTCAAACTCCCTCAATTGACGCTCTTAAATTAACAGTTTCTTTGCATTTTTGACGACTATTCCGTGTGTTTACTTTCAAAATGGGCACGCTACATATTTAATTATTCTTTTATCTTCACTGCGCTCATTCACGAGAAAGACTATCTTAAGCTAACGTTAGCATTTTAGCTCTGCTTGATCGTGATTGTCAACTCACTGGGATTAGCGTTTTTCAACCAACGTAATCCCATTTGGTTAGTCACTACGGTTCGACTGTGGAATGTTTTCGTCGTTTATTGTGTCATTTGATGAAGTTCACGTGTGGAATTAGACAAGCATGGCTGCGGATTGGCTGGGAAGTTTGGTGTCAATCAATTGTGGGTCATCACTTGGAGTCTATCAGGGAGAGGTCTCATCAGTGGACCAGTCTTGCCAAACCATCTCACTTAGACTACCTTTCCACAATGGTGTCAAGTGCCCAGTTCCAGAGGTCACATTCAGGTAATGTGTGGGATTACTGTATTTTGAATGAATTCAGATCTACAAGGATGTCAACTCTTTTTTGCAGTGCCATAGACATAAAGGACCTCAAGATCTTAGAAATAAGAAATGGAACTGCTCAGATCAGCGCTTCATTTTCGACTAAAACCAGCAGTGCCCCGGTCGCGGTACCAAAAGGTGATTCTCGGACTGTGGAGATTGTCAACTCGCCGCAACACTGCTCCAAAAGTTTTGGAGACCGCCATCTAGATGTCCCGAAGGGCTTCAGGCGGCGACACAACTCTTGTAAATTTTAAATGCGACCGAAACACAACTTTTTATCCAAAAAAAAAAAAAAAAAAAACTAATTGATTTTATTTGCCAATTTTGCGGCAGGGTCATCAAGCAGTCGAGGTGCAAACCAAGCCACCCCCAAAAAGAACGGCCTGAAAAACGGTAACAACCAGATGAGGCAAAGGGACGACGAGTGCTTCGGAGACTGCATGGACGACGGCCTGGACACAGATTTTGATTTCGAAGGAAACTTGGCTCTGTTCGACAAAGCGGCCGTGTTTTCAGAGATTGACACGACAGAGCGACGAAATGGGGCCAGGTCACGGGGTACGCCTTATGAACAGACGCCCTCGCGATACCGCCACGACGAAAACATCATCGAGGGCAAACCTGTTGTGTACAGGCAGATAACCGTACCCCAACCTGGAACCAAAGAATACTGCACTGGTACGTTTTTTTTCGTAATGCCACAGAACGAATGTGGCCATTACATAAGTATTAGTTGATTAATTATTTTTGTGTGCTTCTTAACAGACTCTGGATTGGTTGTACCGAGTATAACTTATGAACTGCACCGACGTCTACTGTCAGTCGCTGAGCGATACGGTCTCACGTTGGAGCGACGGCTTGAAATGACCGGTGTGTGCGCGAGTCAAATGGCTCTCACGCTGCTCGGTGGGCCCAACAGGTGAGCTTTGAAGTCCTGCTGTCGTGGATTTCATACCTGTCCCCTCATACGTTTTCCCTTTTTTATTTCGAGATTTAGTCCTTCAAATGTGAAAAGACTTGTTTTGTGTTCTTCTAGATTCACGCCAAAGAATCTCCACCAGCGTCCCACAGTGGCGTTACTGTGCGGTCCGCACGTACAGGGGGCTCAGGGGATCAGCTGCGGTCGTCACCTGTCCAATCACGAAGTGGAGGTGGTCCTGTTCCTTCCCAACGTGGGCAAAATGCTCGATTCGGTCACCAACGAGTTCACGCTTTTTGTCAAAACAGGCGGGAAGCTTGTGTCCAATGTCAAAGGTGAGCAGGTTTTTTTCCCCCCTGAAAACTTATTAGGGATGCCTTCATGTTCTTGTTTTCTGGTTGCTCAGACTTGCCAGACACACCCGTAGATCTCATCATCAACTGCCTGGACTGCCACGGGAACACCTCGCTGGTGGATCAGCACTGGTACCGCACGGCCGCAGACTGGGCCAACCAAAACCGGGCGCCCGTGCTTAGTTTAGATCCCCCAGTTTGTGGACAGGGACAGGCAGTGGAAGCCAAGTGGTCCCTCTCCCTTTGCCTCCCACTTCCCCTCGGGGAGGGGGCCGGAAGGGTTTACCTTTGCGACATTGGCGTCCCCCGCCAGGTCTTCCAGGAGGTGGGCATCAAGTACCTTTCGCCTTTCGGGTGCAAATTTGTGATCCCGCTGCACTCGGCTTAAAAGGGACGGACCACCCAGACAGCGCAAGATTATTGTATTCCTCACTTTCTAATCTTGGGCAGTTTCTTCAGTAGTTTACAAGTTACAGAATTTATTTTTAAGATGTGAATGTGGTCTCTCCTACATTCCTCACGACAACCATCGTTTAATGCGTTAGTCGTCCAAGCCAATTGGAGGGAAAGACTTTTGTTTCAACAATTTGAGATTATTCAGATAATATAGTAAAACTTTAAGAGGCTACAGTAATGATGTAGATATATTCAACCTTATATTGCATCTTTAATATTGGGAAGAGGAGCCTATGTAGAAAAAAAGTTGATATATTATGTTAAATCTTGTTGGACAATCTTGAACATTTTGATGTAAATCCCATTGGGATTGAACAATATTTACACCTTAACATCGTCACTGATATAAATTCATTGAACATGGCAGCTCCTTAAAAAAAAGGATATTAGTCTCCAAATGGCCAGATTCTTTTCCATGCTGACGTTGATTGTGTTGCTAAGGGTTTTGGTTTAATGACAAAGCATGTCTTTATTTGATCCCTTGTTGTAGTATTGTCTGAGGTCAAGTTTGGATACATTTCAATGTTTTCCTGCATTTTATGTACGTCGTACCCTTAAATTTATGACAGAGTAAGGCAAGATATCCCAGTCAAAATGCATGCCAAACATTCTTGACTAATAACTAGAATGACCTTTTAAAATTAATTATTTTTGCTAATTGGGACTTTTTTCTCGTTACTACTAACCATTTTCTTGAAGGTCGAGCTAAGCCGATACTGTGAAGGAAAAAAAAAAATCAGGTTTGAAGAGTACTGGTTTGCGTTGCACTACAGTCAGAAAACAGAAATAAGCGCATTCTTCATTTTGGGACCAGATTCATTAGTGCAGGATGCAATTTGTTAACAAAAACATTGACAATTTTGTTGTTTTAATTTTCAGTTCATTTTTATTTACACTGTGTTGTATTCCAGAATGAGTGTGTTACATATGATGAGCCCAGTCTGATGGTTCATCCAGCATTAATGAATGTTGACATTGTGAATCGCGCTTCTGCTGTAATTGGGACTTTTTTATTTGTTTCTCAGAGATTCCATGAAGCTGTTTGGAAACATTTGTAGTATACTTGTTTTATCACGTTTGTGGGGATTGTTTGAGAAGCAATTGTTTGCATTTCAACACTCAACCCAAGTACCTATTTTTGGTCATTGTTTTCGAATGTTTGAAATGTCTGCGGTCTGAAATAATTAAAAAGGTTGGCCTTTTTTGTTTAACATTTTTGCTTGAGTTTCTTGTTCAAATTAGTGGGCTGAGTTCATTCACTGCCCTTTATGGTCATAGTTGTGCAGTCCATTTTAACTGAAGTGTTCAATGCAGTTTACACATATGAGAGGTTTATTAAGGCAGGTTTTTAAAAGTGGAGTGAATACTTTCCAGATTCTTAATTTAGAGAAAGAAGCACAACCCAAGGGCCTTTTATATCTATCAATGTAGGCTGATCATAACTAGTCCAGTTTGGCAAGTTTTGCCCTGAACAACCCATCACAATGTGAGAAATTCACATTACTACATCCAGTTACTGCTTGGGTAATATTTGAAACTTGGTTTATGCAGAATGAATGAGCCTAATGCTAACATAGTTTGATTTGACCAGAATTGGCGGTGCAACATATAGGCAGGCTACTCATTTCCCGGCATTTGCAGTGCAACATATAGGCAGGCTACTCATTTCCCGGCATTTGCCCAATCCAATATGGCGGCCGCTTTAACGTGTTCTTTCACGTATGTGCTTCAAGAAGGTGCGCATGCGTAATGCAAAATCAAGGTGCGGCAGTAAGAACTTATCAGAAGCTGTTGGAGTTGTGCGTGACACGTAAAATAATTCCTTTTCATTTCTAGTGTAATTTAGCATGATCGTAGTCATTTTAGTTTCACTTGACCTTGTTTCTGAAGACGTCTGTGGTGGGGTTAGGGGACCCCTGTAATCTGTTTTCCTGGTTACTTTCCTTATTTCTGGGCTTCGATTTGTTTTGTTTGGTTTTCGTTTGCCCGTGTGAGGAAGCCCGTTCATGCCGGGATGAAAACCAATTGTAGGCAGTATAAAAATCTATAGACTAGCTGCAGCCACTTTGACCTGCATTCAGGTACAGTAAACATCTATTTTATTGCCTTGGTGGGGATTTTAGTTTTTTATTTTAACAATTGTGGCCTTTTTCCGCCTGCTTAAATCATAGCTCTCGTGAAATTAATTGTAATACCCAAGCACACTATTATTACGATAACATTATACTACTCCCACTCTTTTCCAAATATATGCAACACCCAAGATTTGAAAAACATTCTGTTCCTTTCTCATGTGTTTGAAACAACATCTTCAATCAAATTGGGGATGTATTAAGCAGGTGGAAAATTGGAATGGAAAACTCTTCCTAAAGTACAGTGAAAAAGTAACATGGTCATACCAAGCATACAATACTTCTAATTATAATATTGTTGCACACAATGCAAGTAAACATTACCCGTGTGCCCTAAATGATAGTTTGATGTTGAAAAACCAGTTTAACTGCAACAACAGAAGACCACTGCTTACTGGAGAGAATGTGAAGCATTCTGGATTTAAAGCACCCCTGCTCATTTTGTAATAAATAAGCTTAAATGATTCATTAATTTGATCAAGCAGTGACCAATGATTTGTTCATTAAATGGGAGTAACAGTGCAATGTAACAAACAAACAAAAAAGGAGAGAAACCTTGTCACAGGAATGCAGAGATACTTGAGGGAAAGCTTGGTAAGAACTGGAAAGTTCACTTGTTCTAATAAGTAAGTGAATCTCTATCTCTTTGTCAACGGAAGGCGTTAGCGCGTACGTATTCCATGCACAACAACTTGTTGACAAAATGATTATATATGTATAGATGGCTGCTTTCTTGACAAAAAATCTAAGATTGCATTTCCAGTTAGGCCACTGTTTTACAAAATAAAATACGTAGTTGATCTGTCTGTAGCCTCAAAACTGTTGCCCCTTTTCCCCCCTGAAAAACTGCTCCAAACCATTTTTTATTCATCGCTACTATTTGGCTGGATGTATTTTTTTTCATTTTTATCAACTGGGTAGAAGGGTGTGTTCATTCTTGGTGTCCGCCATATCTTTCCCACGGAAACTTAGCGTGTCATAATTCTTAATTCCTAGTTTATTGTGTGTGTGTGTGTCACGGAAACTCGTCACATTCCAGAATGGCTATTTTGACGCGTGTTTGTACTGTCATCTGCTTCAAAAACTCTCTCTCAATCTTCCAAAACACTTCGACTGACTGCGAGGGCTGGCATTTATTGTAAAATTGACCGTTGTCCCTATTTTTTCTTCAGATGTGTCCTCCGGGTGAGATGTTTCCAGTCAGAAGATGTCACCTGTGAAGGGATTTGGACTGTCAACATGGCAAAGGTGCAATTGAGTTTTACCTTAGTCAGATCCACAAAGAATCTGGAAAAGCTGTATAAGTTTTTTTTCTGGTTACATGAAAAAATGTTCAACTGTGAGTTGAGTTGGGCTTCACCCCACTTTTTGAATATTCTTTCTAGACTCCATGGCCCAAAGGCTCCAAGTGTGTGGGACGATTGCAGTTTAAAGGTTCATTAGAATGTCACCTTCCCTTTAAGGAAGGAGAAATGTTGACCATCATTAATACCACAGAGGTAGAAAATATTATTTATATTTTTGCTTTGATAACACAGCTGCTTCTTTTCATCTCTGACACATTTTTCATTGAATTTTTGTTTTACAGGATCCGCAGTGGTGCATAGCTCAAAATAACAATGGTCGTCAAGGAGCTGTTCCCACCAACCGCATTAAAAAAATAGTGAAAAGTGAAAGCCAGCTGAATCTTATGCCGTGAGTTCTCAATTATGTTTTTTTTTTTCACAATTGCAGCTTGGTTAAGCTCAACGCGATTACTTAGACTGTAACTCCTTCCTCTAAAATAATGTACAATATGATAATCTGCATTGCCAGAACAACAAAAAAGGTCTATGGACATCTTTTATGTACATAGTGTCATATTCCTCCAAAAATAGACCTGTTCCTGCATTGCAGATATTGGACAGTAGATAGCACCGATTTGCGTTGACTTGCTACTTTGATTTTGTATACTGTTGTTGTAGTTATGTAGTACCACCAATCGGCCTGAAAAGTCAAGATTCTGACAAAAAGTTTGTTCAAAAATAAAGTGAGGGGGATGAAAACGGTCATAATTGCGGTATCATTATTATTTTTAAATATCTTTGCGTATGAATAAAGGATAGGAGAATTTTCTTTCTCCTTTTAGACCTTCCCGGTTCTCATTGCAGGTGGTTTCATGGCAAAATAACACGAGTTGAGGCCGAGAGTTTGCTGTCTCCACCGGAGAAGGGCTTTTTCTTAGTGAGAGAGAGCAACAACTATCCAGGAGACTACACGCTTTGTTTGAGCACCGACAACTTGGTGGAACACTACCACATCATATACCGCAACGGCAAACTCACGATAGATGAGGAGCAATATTTTGACAACCTCATCCAACTGGTCGAGGTACCGTATTGACTTTTTCAATCTATTATTTCTAAGTTTGTTATATGGCATACACAATAGTAAATGATTTAAAAAAAAGGATAAGTGGACAGGGAGGACCCATTCATTGCCTGTCAAAATGTTTTGTTTCTTCCAAAGCACTACAAAACCAATGCCGACGGGCTGTGCACTAGTCTCGTCAAGCCAAAGTTGGAGCAGAAGACTGTGGATGTCCAAGATGAGTTTTTAAGAGGTACGCTTGACTCGACTGCTCCGTCTTCGCGGCTTTCGTGACGACACGTTTGCGACATCCCTCTTGTCTTTGGCTTCCAAACAGGTGGTTGGGTGAAGAACAGGGAAGACCTTCTGTTGAAGAAGACCATCGGACAGGGAGAGTTTGGAGGCAAGTAGTTGCACGACTGTTTCCATCCCAGCAACAGGCAGGAAGACAACATGGGGTGTTTTTACTTGTTTAATTTAACATTTTTTACGAACTAATTTATCATGTTTGCAGAGGTCATGTTGGCTTCCTACCAAGGCAATGAAGTTGCTGTGAAGTGTCTTAAAAATAATACCACTGCCCAGGCCTTTACTGCAGAGGCATCTGTTATGATGTGAGTAAGACAAAATACCTCACCTAACCATTATTCTACCATGCGTCTAATCTGTCTTTTGGTTTATTTTTGCGGTTAAACTAAAGAAAACATCAAATTGTAGGGGTGTTTCTTTTGAAGAGGTCATTAGGTGTGCCTTCATATTTGTTTTTATTTGAATGTATTACAATGTTTTTTGGGTACAAAATGCACTTCACAGACGCCTAGTGGAGAAATCAGGGATCTTTGATAGATGTTTCACTTCCTTTTAGGGGGATTTAATATTTTGTCACTGCACTGCAACTTTTGTTGTTGTTGCAATAGGAAGAAGTAAAAATGATTGTGATGCATGTAGTATTTAGTTAAATCCACATATAATCAATAAGCATCATAGAATCAGAATTCCGTATATATATATATATATATATATATATATATATATATATATATATATATATATATATATATATATATATATATATATATATATACATATATATATATATATATATATATATATATATATATATATATATATATATATATATATATATATATATATATTCATGTACATAGTCGAACTTTGCCTCAGTTTTTTGGTACAACATTTTGCGCATTATACTCCAATAAATACGGCAGATACAATTTCTATTGCCCTCACTGAGTATTGGTCATATGAAATGATTTTCAATACAAAAAAGGACTAAACTCTGATTCACTGCTACCTGCTAAAGGAAATTAAGACACGAGAACTTGGTGCAACTGCTCGGAGTGATTGCAGAAGAGGACGGCACTTTGTACATCATCACTGAATACATGAGAAACGTGAGTGTCCTTGTCATTGGCAGTCAACATCATGAATACTTGCCTTGATGGGCTTGCTTTCCCCCTCCCGTCAGGGTACCTTGGTGGACTACCTCCGTTCCAGAGGACGGACAGTCCTGACGAGTGTGGCGCTTACTGATTTCACCCTGTGTGTCCTTTGTACATCTGCTTTAATGAACTGCAAGGCGACGAGTCAACCTGAACTATTGTTCTTTGGCGCAGGCACGTCTGCGAGGCCATGGTGTATTTGGAATCCAATAACTTTGTCCACCGGGACCTGGCGGCCCGGAACATTCTGTTGTCGGAAGACCTCGTGGCCAAAGTCAGCGACTTTGGTTTGACCAAGGAAGTCTCCTCCCTTCAGGATACTCATAAACTCCCCGTCAAGTGGACATCACCAGAAGCTCTCAGAGAAAAGGTAGACTTTTTTTTCTTTTTACAACGGTAAGAAGAACTTTGTTTTACTCAGAAAATAGTACTTGCAATCATTTTCAGCACCCCGCTCTTTCCCACTACAGATATTTTCCACCAAATCAGATGTTTGGAGCTATGGTGTTTTGCTTTGGGAGATTTTCTCATTTGGTCGAATGCCTTACCCCAAAACTGTAAGTATCCAAGTCACGACAAGAGAAAACATTGACTCAATCAATTATCAAGTATCCGAGTAGACCTCCAATACTACTTGTATCGTTATGGTGATATATCGCGATATTTAGTATCCCAACAAGTGATTGTGTGCTCCCGCTAAGACGTTTTAAGAACATGTCAGTGTTCAACAAATAATAACAGGTAGCTTTTCCGCTAGAACACTGCAATTGACAAAGTCCAATTAGTTTTGACTTGAAGGGGGCAAATGACTTGTTCATTTGCCCCTAACTTTAATATTTAATTTTCATATGTTGAAAACTAGCTTTAGCCTTAACAATTTCTCTGCTGTGTAGAAGTTAAAGGATGTGGGCACTCTTGTGGAGCGGGGTTACCAGATGCCTGCGCCAGACGGGTGCCCTACACAAGTCTATGAAGTCATGAAAAACTGCTGGCACTTGGACCCGGATGCTCGACCAACTTTTCAATCTTTGAAACAATCGCTACTGCAAATCAAGCACAAGCTCCGAAAACAAGGCACACCACTCTGACAAAACTTTTTCTCCTTCCGGCGGTTTGTGGAAACCTTACTTCACTATCATTGGACATCACAACATTATTCAATGTTGCTTAAGCCCCATGACCCCTAATTGTGGTCATGTTTGCCAAATATTATCTGTTTATTGTGCCTCCATTTTTTTCAATCTAAAGGTCTAAGTCTGTTAATTATTTTTTTCTTTAGCAATATAATGTAAATAAACCTCAAGTATGTTTTATTAAGTGCTCATACATGAAGCAGCCTGGGATTTGTCATGTATCCAATAAGTGTTAAATATTGGATAAGTCATTTGTTACCTGATGCTGAAGAGCATTACGAGCACAAATGCAACCAGTTACCGACACAAGGCAGTATAATTTTAAGCCTGATCATCTGACATTTGCAACTTCCATTTTGTGCATTTTTTTTATTTGTATATTTTAATGCCGAGTCCAAAATTAATGACACCCATGCCCATGTATGCTTGTGAAAATCATTCTGTAATGTCTTTCTGGTTTTAGTATGACTATTATTATTTTTATAAAACATTCCGGTAGTGTAAAATGAAATTGTGTGTGCATTTTTAAGTTGACATTGTCAGGAGTGGGTTGATTGCCCCTCCTGGCATGATGTCATGATTCTTATCAGCCGTGGCTAATTAGGTGATTAGGTTTTTTTTATGCTATTCAAGCATTATGGTTTTTGTTGAACGCTGTCGGATCGTCTGGTTTCATTCCCTGTGTTTCCACGTAGTCATGCCGTTCACATTGACGCTACGCTGCATGTTTCTTTTCTGTAGTAGTAAGTGATCAAGCTAAGTTGTTTATGTTATGTTACCCCGTTTATTAAACCAAGCAACAAGAGCAACATATCTGCCTCCCCTTTTCGATTTGCTTCGGCGACTCCGCACCTGGGTTCACCCCCCCCCCCCCTCCCCCCACCCCCCCCCCCCTCCCCCGATCGCGTCGCACTAAGCTCTTGCTAGGGGGGGGCCTAACAGAAAATAATTGAGAAGCACTGGGTTAAACCAAGTTTTATCTAGTATGTTTATGACCTTTAATCATTGACAATGTATATTGAATGAGAAATGTAGGACGTTGGACCGGATGTGTTGTTGGAGATAAATTATAAAATAAGCCTTTGGAGTATGTATGATGTTACTCGAAATGGAATTCACACCCTCTTCAATATGAATATTTTTACTCGGAAATTATTTTCTTGTTTGGGGGACTGATTTATGCACTGCACGCGTGTGTCACAGACAAATGTGTCCGGAGAACACAACAGGGACCCATTTGTCCGCCACACAAGACAGCACCCAAACACTAACACTGTTTTGACTATGGATGAGGACGACAGCGTCTTTTATCGGGACCTCCCGAAAGTGGTGAGCAGCCCTGATTCTTGTGGATAATTTGCAAATGAAGAACTTTCTTAAAAATAAAAAAAAACTAGTAATGTTTTTTATTTTGTTTCCAGGAGCTGCACGCTCATCTCAACGGCTCGGCGAGCTTCCAAACTATTGGGAAACTCATAAAGGCAAAACATCATCTCAATATCGAGCAGCACATGACGGCTATTGACAAAAATCAACGGAGAACGTTGGACGAGTGAGTGTGGTGCACTACGCATTTCTTTATTGCAACAAACAATAATTCCAAAGTCATCAATTTCATTGTTTTTTGAGGGGTTGGACTCCACAAGGATCACACAAATGGCCTTTTTAAATTTAATTTTAAAAAATCAAAATAGAAATGAAGTTGGAGGAAAAAAAGGGAATTATTTGACCATTTGATATAATTGGGAAAGCTTAATTTTAAGACACTTGATTATTTTAATAATTAAATCATATGAAAATCACGTGATTTAACCTTTGACACAATTTGGCACTTGGACAAAAATGGCTTATTTAAATAATGATTAAGTCTAATTTTTACCATTCAAATTAGGATCATGACTCGACATTTCGTGCAAAAGGTGTTTTCAGGTTTTCAAGGTCATTCACCAGCTGGTGGATACGGAGGAGGACCTCTTCATGGTGAGGATAGGATAGGGTGATTTCAAAACTATCTTTTCATTGTTAAATCAAATACCTTTCTTTCACGTCAGGTGGCCACAGATGTCATCAAGGAGTTTGCTGCTGATGGGGTCAAATATTTAGAGTTGAGGAGTACACCAAGAGAGGAGAAGAAAACAGGTATGGGATGTTAAAGACAACAAAGACACTTATTCACATGGATCAAAGTAAAAAAAAAAAAATCATATTTATATATACAATTGGTGTCTTTTTTAACCTAGCAACAAATATGACTTTACATATAAAGTACTGCTCTCCTTACAATTAAGTTTGCCAGATTTCAATTATAATTCTTTTCAAGAGTATCAATCATTATTATTATTTCTTTCAGGTTTAACGAAAAAGAGTTATGTGGACACTATTCTAAAAGCCATCCGGCAGTGTAAGGAGGACGAGGTGGATATTGACGTAAGGTAGGTGTGTTATGAATCTATTGCAATGAAGGGGAAAAATGCTTTTAGTAAAGAGCACATTTCTTCTGGAGGTTCCTTGTTGCCATCGATCGCAGAAACGGTGCAGAGGTTGCCATGGAAACGGTGAAGCTGGCAGAGGAGTTTATGCTATCATCTGATGGATTGGTGGTTGGACTTGACCTCAGCGGGGATCCCAATGTATGTAAAATATTCAAAGATTATATTGCCTTCTTTTTAATTGTTGATGCATGCCGCCAAATGAGCTTGACACCCAAATGACGGCGTACACAGAGCATGATAGAAACCCATCTGAAGCCATGTGCTTTTTTTTCCTTCCCAGGTTGGGCATGCTAAAGACTTGCTTCCTGCCTTGCAGAGAGCCAGGAACAGCGGTCTCAAGTTGGCCCTGCACCTGTTCGAAGTAAGACATTTAAACAAGAGCTCTTGGGCTGCAAAAATCGGAACATTAAAAGCATTCGATCCCAAGCACCTGTTTTAAAAAAAAAAAAACCCGTTTTTTTAGGTTCCCTCTCAACTGAAGGAGTCGGAGCTGCTCCTCAATTTACCTCCAGACCGCATCGGTCACGGCACCTTTCTGTGCCCCGATGTTGGCGGCTCACAAAGCCTTGTCGACAAAGTGCTGAAGCATAAGATCCCTTTGGGTAAGTTCACCTTATTTTTTCCTCCCCTCTCTTGACTACTAAAACTCTCATATGAAATCACACTATAGTTAGTTGTTTAACTCTTTAGAAAGCCATTTAGCTTGTGACTGGTGCAAAAGATCCAATGCATTTTGACTGCCATCGATCCCAGTCAAAATACCTTGGACACCTTGCACCGTCAAAGGTAGACAATGGAGTAAATTAGAGAAAAAAAAATAAACCTGATAATTTTATATATTCATAAAACTATGAATCAACCAAATCCAAGTGACATTTGTGTGTTGATTCTACATCTGTTTACCTTCACCAGAGCTTTGCTTGACATCAAATGTGAAAGGACAAAGTGTCCCAAGCTATGCTCAACATCACTTTAAGCACTGGTACCAGTTGGGCCACCCGTGTATCATCTGTGTAAGTTTTACCTCATTTGTATGTGACCTTCCGTCAATGCGTTTTTTTTGGTAAAACTATTGGACTTTTCCATTTTGACATTAATGCCACATTTTCAATCAACCAAGAAATATATGTTTGTGTATATATGTATATGTACATACATATATGTATGTATTTGTATGTGTATGTGGATATAATGAGTTGCCATTGGTCCTCCTGCAGACAGACGACAAGGGCGTGTTTAGTACAGACTTATCTCGGGAATACCAACTGGCGGCGTCCACTTTTGGCCTGGATCGCCAGGCCGTGTGGAGCCTGTCTCGCCGGGCTATCGACAGCATCTTCGCCACAGACGACGTCAAACGGGCGCTTGAGCAAAGATGGGCCCAATTGGAGCCTGGCATGCTCCAATTATAGTTTTGCACTGCGCCCAGGAGGGGCCAACTGCTTACTCACTTTATGGAAAATTGCCTAAACGACTAATCTTTGTAGCAATCATAACATTACTAAAAGTGAAAACACTCGATTGACTAATGTTCCACACTAATGCACAACTTTAATATTTGTACTTGATTTTAAAAAAAAAAAGCTGACAGCTTGTCCATTTCATGCATCCAATTAAAAAAAAATTGGAATCGCATTGTCCATTTTCCTTTCTCACAATATTTAGATTTTTTTTCTTCCAAATTTACCAGGTTTGTTATTCTTCCTAAACTTTCCTTGCTTCTTATCCATCCTCTTTTGTTTCCCATATCCAGGATCAGCATTGTCCGCCACTGCGGTTCCTGCATCTAGTTTCCTCTTTTGGTCACTGACAAGAAAGCAAACAGAAAACAAACTTACAGATTCCTGGAGAAGTTCTGCACAAAAAGAAAAAAAAAACATTCCATTCCTGCCATCCTCACCTTTTAATGCTGACGATCGCCGTGCTCCCACCTTTCTTCAGCACGTCATCCCATTGGTCGTCCTGTCCGCGGATCTTGTACCTGCAAACGCAAAGGATTGCACGCCGCTCACATCAGGTCACATTTCGTGTGTGCTGAGATGTTCCAAACTTACTCTTCCATATCAAGGTCTTTCACTTTCTCTATTTCCCGCTTGTGTTTCTCCTCAAACTCTTTTGCTGCCTCATTCTGACGAGAGAAAACTATGTTTACTTGGGAACGTCAAGGAGAAATATCATGTTTTTTCCCTTAAAAGCTACCAAATAATCACAAGTCATTTTGAATTAATGGCAATTGAAGGAGAGACTGTACCAAATCATCTTTAAGGCTCTGGACAGTTGGCTCCATGTCGACGTCTTTGGCTGTAGCCATGTCTGCTTCGATGGCTTGTTCTTGGATGCTGGTAAAAACCTACAGCACAAGTTACATATAACTATAAACAAATTGTCAATTTCACATCCACCCCATCGAAAGGTGACATATTTTTAAAAAATCCAAGCAAGTGATGAGTTTGTTTTGGGCGAGCGGTAAACTCACTTGCACAAATTTACGCACAAGACGGTTAAAAAGCCCCATGAGCTGCGTGCTCGGGAGGTCCACCTCCTTTTCCAGCTGCCCCACAGTTTTGTGTTGCAGTCCGACGCCCAACAGCATTGCCTGGAAAACAAGAACCACCTTAGACAAGTTCAAGTGTAGGAGAAAACTGGGTTGATGGACAAACGTATGGATTCATTTTCAGACATGGCGTGACTCCAACTCCGTCTCGACTTCGGACAAATTTCTGTCTGAACGTGGCCCCGGCCGGGCTGCTGGATTTCAGAAAAGCGAAGGACTTACACACTGCGCTGCCGACAGAGACACGTTCCCCAGCTGCTTGAGGAAGAACAAGCGCGCCAAGGTCGGCACCAGGTCCATGATGAGATGGTAGTCCACCATGCTGCGAGAGTATAACTCCAGGCGCTTGAGGTCGTACGGGCTGAAGTAGACTGCCAGCTCCGAAGCGCTCAAAGCTGAGAAAAAAGGGATGACTTTTGAGCTCCTCCCAAGTGTGGCGAAAAAGTGACGGCGAATCCGCCCTACTGCTGTGGGTCTCCTTGGCGCCCCTGTTCTGGAGGATGCTGAGGGCGAGGCTCGGCGAAAAGCTGCTGAACTTGTAGGACAGCAACGAGAGGAAGCGCTTACGGAAATCTGAAGCAGACAAGAGGGGCTCAGCGGGGAAAAGTAATGAGGACCAAGTGGGAGGAAGCGGCAGGAAGCTTCACCTTTCCAGAATGAGGGCAACCAGGTGCTCTGGTCCTCCTCGCTAATCAGCTCTTTCACCATCACGCACGAGTGCTCTCCCGTCAGGTCATTCTGCCGATGCGCAAATGGTCAGAAAAAAACACCAGTCAAAATCTCTGACAATTGAGAGTCTGCTATTGCAAAATTATGCCTCTTAAAAGAGGCAAGCTTGAGTTATTTTAGGCAAGAATACTCACGGTTGTTTGTCTCAAGTAGACTGGAGTAAAACCTGCTTTCTTCCAAAATCTGGCAGATAAAAAAAAACAAGTCATCTTTCACATATGACCATTCCAACCCACCGTCCGCCCAAGAACATCCTCACTTGAGCAGCTGAGCCGTGAGACCGTAGGAGACCCCCAAATAGTCAAGTCGCTCGGCTCTCCTTTCGCTCAGCTTCAACAGCAACGGCGGGAGCTCCTTGCGAGGCGTCACCACCTCCTCCAAGAGCGTGACGGCCTGAGACCACAACACTTTGTTTGTCATAATGCATTGTCCACCCACCCAGTCCAAAAACTGTGCTAGACCAGAACCCGTTTGAATGGGATACCTCACTGTTGACGCTGGTGATTTCGTTGCGCTGGGAGGATGTGCTCTCGTCCAAGGTGGGGAACTTGCCCTCGTAGTACATCTGCAACAGCTGGAGGACTCGCGAGCCGTACCCCATCTGTAAGACGGATAAGATCAATGGGCTGAACGGAAGCGTGACGCTTCACCATTGCACAAAGACCCTTTTTGTACCCCTTGATAATCCGGATTGACGGCAATCCGCACCACTCTGCCTCCGGACAGGCCGGCAAACTCCGGGTCTTGAAACTGAACGCAAAAGGATCGCCAATCTCACTTTGTGTGAAAGAGCAAAGACAAATGGAGGCTCCGCTCGGTTTCCTCGCACCTGTTCCGACACCGTCCATGGAATGAGGTCACCCGAGGCTTTCTTCCCCCTGGAGAGGCTGTTGAGGATGGACTGCCGGGAAATTTCGCCCTCCAGACAAACCTGCCATGTTTCCGGAGGATAAGTAAAAGGGCGACAAAATTCTGGAGCGTATTCTGCTGGAAGACCAACGACCGACCTGCACCACAGCGAGGACTTCGGGTAGAGAGTTCTGCGTGGGGGGGACTGGCGGGAGAAGACAGAAGAGGTGATGGGCCGGCGCGTCGGACAACATCTGTAAGTCGTTGGGGGAATTCTACAGAGGAACAAGAAGGGGGGGGAGTGGAATAAATGGGAGGAAATCACCAATCTTACGAAAACATGCCACGATATTGATTCTTCAGACAATGATAGAATTTGCGGATACACTATTACCTTGACGTACGAGTGAGAAATTTGATATACAAGTAGAATTCCAAACAAATAAAAAAAGTCGGCAGTAGAAAAGTAAAAAAAAAAAAAAAAGGGAAATCATTTAGTGTAAGGTACGATTACTAACTCATTTTTAAATGACCAGAAATAGTCACTTGCCATTTATAGAGTGAATAAAGCTTTACAAAAGATTTAAAAAGAAGCAGTTCGATCTCACTCACCTTATAGTGGGACGCCACATAGAGGGCCATCAGACGCTGTAGGAAGGCCTCAGACGCTTTGTGGTAGCAAAACAGCGTGTCTCTGTTTACATAATATCTTCACGCACTTGGTTAAGCTTAGTAGACCGCTCAATGGAGGTGTTTGATGGTTTGACTTTTAAATTCAGGATACAGGTCACAGGTTTGTGGAAGAGGACAACCAGAGAGGAGTCTCGGGATGTTGAGGCAGTCCAAACACAGCAGCTCGTTGAGCCACTTCTCCACCGCGTCATTGGCCGCGTACCTAATGGACTCGTGCAGGCTGACTTCGTGCAGCGTGCGAGCTGTGTGGGATACGGAGGAGAAGTCACACACCCAGGTTGCCAGTCCAAAGTGTCTGCTGCATACCTGCCGCCAATCTGGCCGTGCTGGTGCTCCTGTTCTGGGCCGACATCTTCTGTTGGCTCTCTGCGCTCTGCTGCCTCAACTGCTGAATCAGTTTTAGGGAGAGGGAGCGACCGGTGCCTTCGTAGCTGCACACAGTCAAATGGAATCACCTCAAAATCAGACAAATCATTCGTTTAACACGGCCAAATTTCCGACTGCTTCATATTTAAAACCTCTTTTGTACAAAACAAAGCCTAGTGTTCCGTGTAGAGGTAAGATCGGGCTGAAAAAAATCCAACCCGACCCGACTGGGCCTGTGGGTATTCATTTTCTGTGTTTTGTTTTGATATTACTTCCCATGAGCTAATATATTGCATCCCCGATTCCACACATTTAGTGGGATTGCACTGACCCGTTGATGGTGGAGGCCATGAAGACCAGATAAGGTCCTAGCAGGTTCTTGACAATGGGTAAGGGGATAGCTGCCGCCTCGTCAATCACCAGAAGCTCAGCCTGGCCAAGTCTGACGGCATCGCCAGGATGGATATACTGCAAGCAACAAGATCTTGGAGATTTAGGATCAACGCACACGTTCCTTTCTTGCAAATAAATTCTACCTGAATAGTCTGCCTGTGCTCTTTAAATATATTGACCCTGACGACCGCTTTGTCGAACTCTGGATTCATCGACTGGATGATCTCGTAATCCATATGTTCCTGCACCCGAAAAAAAGCGGAATGAAGGCGGCATGTGGTTTACAACGAGCAACACCACACTGGTGTATCTTCATTACCTGATACTGAAGCGCATCGAACCCTTTAAAAATGAACTCAAACATGGTCTTGAGATTATCTGGGCTTGGGGATGTGACAAAGATGTTGGAATAGCTGGAAACAAGACAACACTGTAAGAGGTTACATTTGCGCTACTGCGTTGTCGCCGCAGCTTTGAATTGGATTATATCCATCCACTATTCACGGTCTAGGGATTAATTCATACCCAAAGGCCACGGCACCCGCGACCGCCAGCCCCATGGCGGCCGATTTTCCTCGACCACGGGCGGCCGTCACAGCCACGGTGCTTCTAAGGGTCTTCTCAGAGATGGCTTCGATGAACTTCAGCATGCCTTTGGCCTAGACAAGAACACATATCGTTAGATTCTAGGAAGATACAAATTTGGGCTACAAGAAATTATTAATTGGATAGCTTGCTAATTGTCAGTTATTTTGTAGCTTTGTGGACATGTGGTGTTTCATAAAAATAGGACTGATGTTAAACTTCTGAGGAAAATGCAAATATTGTGGGAAAAAAACTCATTTTTTTATGATAATATACTTTTTTTCCAAACAATCTTTCCGCCTGTTAAAAAAAATACAATTCTGCAATTGATGAGCCCTGATATAAAATAAATAAATAAATCAGGCCCCGAGCACTGATGCCACGACATCCCAAGAATTTACCGACC
Source organism: Stigmatopora nigra (assembly GCF_051989575.1). NCBI lineage: Eukaryota > Metazoa > Chordata > Actinopteri > Syngnathiformes > Syngnathidae > Stigmatopora > Stigmatopora nigra. Next base: position 12,455,395 of record NC_135509.1, on the reverse strand, counting down.
AAATTTCATTATGATCTGTTCACAAATAACAGAGAAATAGCTCAAAATGAAAGAGTATAAACCACCCACAATAACGTCAAAAAAGTCATGAGTGACGATTTGACAGGCCTCGTCATAAAAATACACAGAATGTTACATGAATTTAAGTGGATTTATTTTGGAAAAGCCTGTCACCTGGTCCATGGTCTTGCATTTATCCACCAACACTCCCACTGGTTGAGTGTCCTGAAGAGACTCCTTGAGGTCTTTCAGCTCTTGTTCTTTAGGAGACAAACCCTCCTCCTATAGTAGAATTAGGAATAAAAATTACATTTGGGGCGTTTGCTTAATGAGCAAGCGACTGATTGGTTGTTGAGAGTGCAGCCACCTGCGTCTTGGGTGGAACTGGCTGAATGTTGGCCATGTGGCTGGAGATGGGCAGTATGTGGAGTTGGTCGTCAATGACCACGCAGTTTTTACAAGAGGAGAGGGACAGGATGAACCTATAGGACGAGGAGTGCGCCGTTTAGTTGGAGTTAAAAATGTTAAAGGCGGAGTGGCGTTTACCTCTCGTTGAACCTTCCCACTACGTCCTGATGAGCCTCCGTTCTGTAACGAGCGTGCACGTCCTGGAAGAAATCCATAGCAACAATTGCATCATGTCACTAAGAAAATGCTTAGGTCAAATCGATGTCATGTGGACCAATTTTAGATATAATATTTAGGTTTTTTGTTTTATTATTTCAAAAAAAAAAATCAGATCCAATGAACTGGATCAAAATAAATATTCCGTTTTTTTTAATAGTTCTAAAACACTATTTGAGGTTTTTTTTCTTAGTAAGTAATCATTACTTTTTAATTTCAAAAGGAAACTAAAGATATATTTTTTGAATCCTGTTTAGTATTAAGAAAAAACAGAAAGTATTTTATAAATTTATTTTTAGATTTTATATAATACTTTTTGAAGTAAAAAACACAAAAGAAAAAAAATGGATTACAAAAATAGCAATTATTGATTTAAAAAGGGAAAAATCAGGAAATATAATATACATCTATAATCTTCATTTGAATTTGATCCTAAAACAGAAAGCCGACAGTCACAATTTACTTTTTCGGGCCGGAAAAAATGATCTGCCGGGCCAGATTTGGGCCCCAGGGCCGCCACTTTAACACCTGTGCAGTAACAGGAATAGTTGCAGTATTTTTCATTTAAGAAATGTCAAATAGGTGAAAGACTAAAAGATGGAGAACTGAAAGAGACTTGTTTTTTAGTACTGATTTTGGTAGTCAGTGGTCAAACCTAAGAATTGGGTGCTCATACTTGCAGTGCAATTGTGGCATGTGTGGAAGAGCTCAAAGATTTACCATCGTCATTGTGTACAGCTGCTTGAGAGAATTGATTGACCGTAACAGTATGACAACAATCCCACCACCTTCCACTGTCTCAACGGTCCTGGCTAAGAGGTTAGGAGTGAGGGCTTCAAAATCCTGTGCAATAAAGGTAGTAAATAAAAGCAAGTAGAAACACACACACACACAGAGAAAATCAGTCATCTCAGAAAGGCTTACTTACCTGTAAGACGCACATTCCAAAAGTGTTTCCCAATATCTTGTGGGTCTCCTTGTAGTAACAGTAGCGGATGTTCGTGCCGGCGACAAAGAGCTCAAAAGGGTCGTCCTGATTGAGATTCAATGTGCCCGTCTTGATTTTCTTTTGGAGCTGCTTCATGCGTTTCTTTCGATTGCTGCATGGGCAAATGGGGCTCAATTGTTGGAAAGAAGTTGGACATTATAAGACCAATAGTTCAGCGTAGTTACCTGCTAAAGCCAAGCTCTTTTTTGTAGCACCACAAGACTGATGGTCGTGCTCGGACACTTGCTTTGGATAGCATGTGATGGAGGATCACCACCTAGAACGTCAACCCAAATCCATTGTTATTTTTCAAAATGCCAACAAGCTTAAAATAATGAGAACTTGACCTGATCTTTTCCACGATTTCCGACCACCACAAACATGGAGCGATGGTGGAGGGCAACTCCATTCTCGATCTGGACCCGAATGCGGTTGTCGACTTTCTTGCGGACAGTTGCCATTCTTTTACTGCAAAACAATCCAGAGGACTTAGACATCTATTATGTCGTACAATGAAATGGCACAGCAAGGAAAACAGCACAAATAGAACATACTTAATTTGAAGAAAAAACATTTAAAGGGAATAGACACGATGGTTAGTTAAACTATGAAAACTGCCGAATTTTTAAAATCGCTGATAATGGAGAAAATGTTACGAAAAAAATACACTAGTTTCGTAAATACAAAATGATAGATTCAACACGGATGTGAAACATGTATCTCCACTACATCGCAAGCGCTAACATTATTGCTGCTCAGTAGATTCTAGCACGCATGTCTGGAATACAATACGATGATAAAAAATAACCACATTATCCACATTACCTTGTATTTTTCACACTGTATCAAAATGTTAGGTGTTTAAATGTGTCCTGCCGTCATGCTGTTGAGAAAACTCACATGGAGCGAGACACAGTTCAAGAAGGACCCCTTGTTGTTACGTCATATTGTTGCGACGTCGATCCTGGTACAACATGGTATATGTACCTCCCTTTCTTTTCAATATTTTTCCCAAGTTAACGTTTTTCAAGTGTCTGTCATGAAATCATATATTGACTCGGCCTTCTATTTAATATGGAGTTCATCTAAAATTAAAAGATGACATTCTCCTAATCTAAATTGAATCACAAAACATACTTTAATGTGCATAATTTAACAAAGTCACCAACACAAAGCTGAATCTTGGGTATGCAACACAACTTTATTGAAACCAGTTGAGCAACATCAGTTTACAAACAAGGAAGGGGAGCTTTGTTGAAAATAAAAACCTTTTTTTTCCTCCAAAACCAAAATGACAAGAACTGAGAGGGGAATCAACTCTCATGGTTGGACCAGCAATGGCAGGTGCATTTTAATAAAAAAAAAATAACTTATGAAATCTTTCAAGTTTCCAGGAATATTGTTAACACATGGCCTCTGTAAAACACTGATTGCATTTACAGCTTTGCTCTTTTCCAGACTAAATGATTCTGTTCTATCCCATAGCAAAGCAATTGTTGCTTTGATGGGAGAAGATAGGAACAATACTACCGATGAACATAGATAGTAACGAGAGCAAAAGAGTGAACATGGGGAAATGAATTTTTGAATTTGGAATTTTCAGTGTGGTGCACTTATATTCAGTTATTCTGAGAGGCCTTTCAGGATCTCATTGGCTGAGTGTTGCCTCTTGGAGCGCCTCTGGGTCCTTGGCCAGTCCCACGCTTGTAGTTCTGTTGGTAACCATCCTTGAACAGGCATTGACGAGACAAAAGAAGAGATTTGAGGAGAGGAAGACTTGGGGTGGGGGAGAGAATTAACATAAACTTTTAAAAGAAGTGTCTCATACCCGCTGGTAATTTCCATTTGAGTAATCTCGGGGTGTGTTGAATTGGGTCTGTCCATAACCAGAGTTGGGAGTGTTGGCAAAAGGAGGTCGATAACCGTCATAACCACCTAGTATGATAATAAAAAAAAGGTCTTTTAATTTTAAATATGCATTCCAGTCAAAAATGTGACAAACAACTTGCATACTTAAGTTAGTTCCCAAACATTCCAAATAAAATTGACTTCTGCTTCATTAGAGACTGGCAGTAGGCAAACATTGAACTTGGTGATCAGTAGTAGAGTAGTCATTACCCAACCCAGAGGTTGTGGGTTAGATTCCCCAGGCCTAGTGACCTCATCTACGTATCCCTGAGCAAGACCCCATGTTGCTCCTTTGCCTACTGTCATCACTAGGTAAATCCTGATATGGCATCAAAGCACTTACTATTTACCAAACAAAGATGACTCTAAAGTCAATCATGTCTAAAAACTTGGTCAGCGCACCTCTGAAGCCATTGGAAGAGCCTCTGTAACCGTTGATCATGCCCCTGGCATTACGGGGTCCGCCACGTGACATCCCTCTGCTGTTGTAGAAGGACTGAGGCTGCCTGTTGTAGCCCGGGCCTTGCTGAGAAGGCTGCTGATGGCCTGCAGACTGGTCTTGTGAATGAAAGGCACCAACTATATGAAGACACACCATACAGTGGGAAGGGAACAACAGTTGAAGAAGGCTTTTGATTTGATTTGATTTTGGTGAAAATGCTGGAATTTGGCGCCTGAAAGCAGCACATGTGTACGTGGAAGAGGCGCCCACCAGTTTGCAGTTGTTCCGGCTGCATCTCTGCTGGTTCAACAGGATGCTGAGGCTGACTGCTGAAGGCCTGGTTGAAGCTGTTTTGGTACTGGCCGGGCTGGCCCAAGGCCTCCGTCTCGCTCGCAGGTGGCACTGGCGCATTGAGGTTGAACACCTGCCGATAACAGTTTGTGCCAAGGCAACGTTGCATTAGCTGGACACCATGCGTTTGTCTCTAGTCGTGTAGTGTGGGGACAAAAGGAGAGAGCCTACCGTCTGCATCGACTGGAATGGTGCTGCGTTGACGTTGATGCCGCCACTGTGAGGTACTTTGGGAACAGGTTGATAGACAGGGGTCTGCGGGGCAGGGGCGAGAGGCGCCGAAGATGGAGGCTGCTCTGACGCCAAAGATATGGACGCCTGGCACACAGTCATAAATCATGTTATAGTGTCAGCAATAAACGGCAAATCGATTTTGACCAAGGCTGGTTACAAATGTAATAATGAATATTTACTTTTCCCTTAAATTGATTTATTTTTAATTAAAAAATGTATAAGATCATATTAAAAATAGTATTTCAAAACATCTTGCAGTACATACATTTTTTTCTCTCTTTATAAAACAATGTTAAAATCAATAGGATAAAAAAAAAAGTCTATAAATTATTGACACCCTCAAACGCTTACCTGGATGGGATCGACTGTTTCTGTTGGTCGGGAATCTGGCGTGTGAGAGTTTTGATACAAGGGTGCCGGGGCTGGGGGGATGATGTGTACCTGGCAACACAACTTTCTTGTTCACAACGGATGGGTATAAAAGCAACATGCACACTTACATGCGCAGGCTCAGCTTGGACAGGAACATTGTTAGGTTGCGAAAGCCGTGAGTCAGGTTGAACTATAAATAAAAATAAGATACATTTAAAAAGAAAAAACACCCCAAAAAACATGGAAGGCTTAGCCAAAAAGACCCCTGTCGAGAAGCATGATTCTATTCTCCTGCATTACCTGGAGGGCACATGTACTGTGCCAGGTCGATGCTCTGACCAGGCTTCATAGGCTGGGCAGATACAATAGCGGGGTCGATTGGCTGTCCGTCAAACTCCAGCATGGAGTCCTGACGCCGGACCAAATTTGCCATCCGTCAATTTATTTCCCATAAGAATCCTATAGTGTTTTTTTGTGAGTGGGGCCAGCCCTACCTGCATGAAATTGTAAGTTCCCTGCATCTGAGCCATGAGGTCCTGCACTACCTGCCTTCTGGCCATGGGGTCGGTAGATGGCTGCGGCGGAGGGGCCACCATGGTCATTGGGTGATTCTCCATGACAATGGGGGCAGGGGCCGACTGCACAGGAGGCTGCTGCATGGCGGCCATCACCTAAGAGTTACAAAGAGAAGATGAATAGCCAGATTCAATCAATCTAGAATTGATTGGGTTCAAAATAGAAGAAAATGACGGGGAGTCACAAGGTAGCGTATCGCACCTCGGTTTCTGTGGTCCACTCGCCCGCTTGCTCCTGCTCACTGCTGCTGTACGCGCTATCAGGAATGAACTGTCTGTTTACAAACTGAAAGCAAGCAAGAAAAAAAGATCTGTGTTGTAGTTATTTCTTTAAAGCTTCATTGGCAAGATTGACCGACTACAAACCTCTTTTGTTTCGACAGCTATGGGTTCCACAAACTCTTCAATAATTTCGGTTTCTACGAAAGGTGAAGAATGATCAGTGCACAGCCACCACTTTAAACTTGAAGTCTTTTCCACACCTACTGGCACGGCTTTAGAACTGACCTGCGTCAACAGGCTGCTCTTCAGCTTCTGACGATTCAGCCACCGTTTCTGTGACTGAAGTCGCCGCCGGCACTTCAACTTCTGCTTCCTCACCAGCCCGCTCCTCATGCTCTTCCTCACACACACCATTTTGGTGAGTTGGCACCTGGTCGAAGTAGCCGCTCAGCAAAAGCTGATCCAACTTCTCCTTCAGCGCCTTGTCTAAACAGAAAAAAAAAACAGCAGGCTTCCAAGGTGAGCCAAAGGATATTTTGAGTGACAGCTGATGAATCCAAAGTGTTCCTCAGATAGCCAAGAGATGATCATGCGTAGATTATTTGAATATCCAATTACAAGCAGCAGCTGGCCTGATTCGACCGCACCGGTACATTTCAACCCGGTTCAGCAAGCCAATAAGACTACATAAGCTGCAATACAATGGGGCATTGTTGCAGGCCCCAGAAAAAAAAAAAACAATGCCTCTTGTTCCCGTTTTTAACATTCTTACGTTCACGTATGTTAGTTTCAGTAAAAAAAAGCCCCCCAAAAAACACAATTTATGTTCCAGTGCAATTTAGTCTTTTTACCCCCCTTCAATGTGCATTCTTTGGCTTATAGTCCAAAACATTTAGCAAATAACATAAATGTACACTTTTCAGGAAAGAAATTCTTTTTTTTTTTTTTTTTTAGCGTGTGTGTTAGCAAAAATAAATATATAAATCACGGACATTTTGGACTCTGATATTAATGATGAGACGTTTAGTTTATTTTAACTAATAGTGATGGAAGACGCTTTCTTGTAAAGACTTACATGTTGTTCCAACCACAGCCTTGTCTTTTCCTTCCAGCAGGTCCCAAAGATGCACTGATGCTTCTTCATACTGGTCAACCAATCTGAAAAGTGAAGAGTAAGTTATTTTCAAGAGGAAAAAGTCAAAAAATAAATAAAATTGCTCTTTAGCAACCTGATTTTTTGGTCACGATCTGGGCCCACCAACTTGTAAAACTCCTCGAAGGTTGTCAGATCCACATCTGTGAGTGGCACTGAGCCTCCGAGTCCCTGCTTTAGGTCCTGACGCACGGTCTCGTCTCCCAGTCGGTCCAAGAGGAACTGCAGCTCCAAAACTGTCTTGAGCCTCCTCTGCTCAGCCTCCTCCCGTTGAAGCTGCTCTCGGCGGTTAGACTTTTTAACGGCCTTCTGAATCTGTTAATCATCAATTCAAAAGAACCTTTCAGAGGAACTCATTGGTTGTAATGGTGGAATAAGAATGAGATTACACCCCTCAAATCAAACATCCCGTTCTTACGTCTTGACCAAGCGCAACAAAAGTCTTCTGCAACTCTCGGGCAAACTCCAGGTTGTTAACAATTTCCTGGTATTTGGAAAGGGCCTCCTGAAGCGACATGGTAGAAAAATGAGTCAGTTTTGCAGTTACCAGCAGTGACAACATTTCAGAACAAAAGATACTAGGTCTACGCTACCAGGTCACACAAATGAAATTGTGAATCATTTTTGTTCAAATGCATGCAGTACATATGGGGCTCTTGTGTCCTTACCAGCTGATCCTGGTTAAGGGGCTCGCCTTTATCCTTTCGTACTTGATAATCATCCAGTTTGCTCTGTGAGAGAGAGAATGAGTTACATTTTATTTTACAGTTACTCCGAGGCAATCCTGAATGATCTGGTTTGTAATGGGAGGTACGTTTTGCTTGATGTTTTTCAACACATTCCAAAACTTTGTGGAATGACAGCGACCTTCTCTTCAACTAGCCAATGGGCTGGCAGAAAGATGTGAGGCGATAGCCAATAGCAGAGCAGCTACAGGTGTATATACATTCAGTCAACTCTGGGAGCGGCGACTGTATTCTTGCCTTTGAAATTTCTCTCGCAACAAAACACAATATTTTCCCATTGACGAGTGACGTAAATTGTGGGAATATGATGTGATGTTGAATTATCATAAACTGGTGTCGGGATTGGAAGAGGGCAGAATGAAAAGAAGAAAGTCTTGAGGTTTGAATTTTAACAACGGAAGAAAAGATGCAAGGTGCAGATGAAGAGTAAAAAATCAAGGTGTTGCTGAAGCTATGCCAATGATAGTAAATGTAATAACATGAATACCTACTTGATAACACTACCTCTAGTATTAGAATACATGTCAGCTCTTTACCTTTTTCTTCTCCATGTTGCGTGCTTTCTTATCAATGACTTGGAGCACTTGCTTCAGGACTTCAGACGGCCCACTGAGAGTGTTTCCGATCACTACGCCTGGAGCGGATCCCACATCTGGGCTGGCGGACTGCGCCATCCCGTTGGCATTCATCGCAGAGGGCATCTGAAAAATCCAGATTAGGTGTCTTAAATTAGGGAATACAACTTTTGAGTCACCCTATGCAGAAAGGTCCAAATTGAATGACGAATGATTGAATTTATGTCTAATAAATAGTCATCTGTAAAGTAAAAGTAACAAATTTGGGATTGTCACAACATACAAAATACTAATAGTGTTATTGAAAACGTGGTATATTGATGATGAGTGGATGTCATGAAAGGCTTTGTGTTCATCTGTTGCCTTAGAATTAGATTATACAATTCCGGACAATCGCTGTGATCAATTTAACCCAGTAGTATATGAACTCAAGCCACCGTTAGTTACCCTTTTTAATTCTGAAATGCGTCATGTAGCGATGAAGATGCATTCAATCCTGCAGATCAGGTTTATCCTCGCTTTTAATACGAGACACCGATAAATGGGTTCAATTGGATCTCTGATCCACCGTGGCGAGTTGCCCGGTGATCTGTGAGGTTTGCTAAAATGTCCGCACTCCCGTTAGCATAGCTAACGCCTCGCGGTGCGGGTTAGCTTAGCAGCCGGTCAAAAGCCTCCCACACTTAGCCATTTTACCCACCTTGATTATTTATTATATATGTCCACCGGGGAACTTTGTGGCGAAATGTACAGTAGGGTCAAGTTGTTACAGTTCTTTGATGCTTTAGTTTCTTTTTCGACTGCTTGTGGGATCCGCCCCGCCGGCCTCACCGACAACTGAGACGGCTAGAAAGAGGGAGAAACGCTTTATCCAGTCGAATGCCACTTTTGTGCTGTCCAATGTTTGCCTGTTCAAATAAAATAAAAAAATATTTTATATTCGCCCCACTGATCATGTTTAAAGTATAATTACCATTATTTACTATCAAAACGGTTACAAAATTTAAGAATATTTTCACTAACACCCATTATTCTTATTGTCGATTTAATCAGGCATACCCCCTTCTGCTTTCAGGAGGAAAAATGCACACTCATTAGCTTTGATGGGCTGTATGTGGTTGACCAGACATATACCAGTTTATGAACTGAGCAACATTGAACATGGTTCCCCAAGTTTACGTTGTTCCACATTATGAATTGGAAGAGGAAGTTTTTTCTGGCGTGACTCCAAAAATCCCAAATTCAAACGTGAAGCTGTTGGCCAGATATTCTCATTCCATTTTCTAAACCGCTTAATCCTCATTAGGGTTACGGGGGTGCTGGAGCATATCCTAGCTGACTTCAGGCCATAGGCGGGGGACACCCTGATTCGGTGGCCAGCCAATCGCAGGGAACAATGAGACAAACAAACATTCACGCTCACACATACCCAAGTCTTTGGAATGTAGGAGGAAACCGGGGTACCCGGAGAAAACCCACACAGGCCCGAGGAAAAAATGCTGACTGCACACAGGTGGACCGACCTGGATTTGAATCCAGGTCCCTCACTGTGAGGCCAACGCACTAACCACTCCGCTGTCAGGCCACCCTGGCCAGATATTGTGCAGACAAAATATGAAGGATAGCCTCTCAGTATTTTAGAGAAACAAAGTATATTTCATTTTCAGTATTGAAATATCTCAGTGAAAAAGATTGTATAACGACATCTTACAAGAATCCACCTTTGCAAACAAACCCAAATATTTGAGCTCTCCAAAGTAGGTATGTTGCAAGAGTCCTTTCCTTCTGTTTTGCCCAAATACAGGAAACGGTTACATGGCCTGCACAGCATTTTGATTGCAACGTTCCACCCGGTGTTTTCCTTGCAGGGGTAACGCTGACTGTGAGTGCAAGTCAAGATTCTGTTTCATTTCTGCAGGCACCTCAGACCTTGACATGAGGGTTTTATAACTCTTTTCGCAGCAATTGTTCTGGCCCTTGTTGAAGCAGGAAGTGTCAGTTCTCATTGAATAAACCCGAACAACAACTTAGCGCTCTTGAATGAACATGAACAACATGACTTCCTAAAAGTTGGTCACCTATTGTACTTATTTTTATCAACCAGTGCACTTTTATCTCTGTTTACGTAGCTATACTTGTGTAACCTTGCCACTGGGCGTTCCACGCTAGATCTAAATGTCTATCAAGTGAGTGCATGTAGTCCAACAACTGTCAAGCCTAAGGATATGAATTCTGCCAACATTGCAGCTGACTCTGGCTGACTGCCGTTTCGAGGTGCTTTATCTGCTGGACCAGTCAAACTGCAGTGTGTGTCCCTCCCTCCTGGAGGAACCCCTAGTAGTGTGTTGGCAGCAGATAGGAGCAACTAGCAGCTTGGACAACAACAGTGAAGATACGGCTGTCACTGTGTTGTTTTAACAGAGGCCACAACATTGCAAAATTGAGATGCCAATTTTGAGCCACTTGATGAGACATGTTTTGTCTTATGAAACAAAACATGATAAAGTAATACAAAAACATAAACAATGGTGTTTAGAGCAGATGGACAAAGTATAGAATGCCTGTACAAAAATTGAAATGACTGTTTGATGAAGTGGTGCATGTGACTTAACACTCTTAAATGTGGTAAAATACTGCAAACTACTGAAATACTCAGTAATCTAAACACAAATCAATATTGGCGTCGCTAGTTTCTCTTGGGGCAAATTTAAGTTGACAGTTTATCTAAAATGGAATGTGCATCGACATAAATGGCAGCCAATACGTTGTAATATAATAGTTTTCCATATAATTATAACTAATATTTAATAAATACACTTCCCGATAATTGTACTTGAGTACTTGTATTTCTGGTGCGAAACGTCGTATGATATTAATAATAAGGGTGATCCTACTTTGTGTTTTTTTTTCATTTATCTGGTCAACATTATCCGCGAAATTCGAGGGATTACTGTACTAGACATTCAAGTCGGTATGCAGTAAATCCATATGAAAAGGGGAAACATATACTTATATAAAAAATGGTGGTATATCGGCTAACAATGCATAGGCGGGTGATGGAATGAGTATCAGGGGCCAAAAAAATGATATGGGTGCAAGACTCATTTTCACGTGTCATTGCCCAAAGTTCGCAGGGAAATGTAATTAGCGAAAGCACGCACGCACGCACGCACGCACGCACGCACGCACGCACGCACGCACACACACGCACACTTTGGCACAGATAGGGGGGCTCATTAGTGTCAGTCACGACTCACGTCGCAGATCTGCCTCGAACCGCCGCTTTAAGGCTCATTTCCTGCCATTGTCACACGGTCGTGAGCAGGAAGCGGCAGAATCGAGGCGAGGCGGGGGTGCTTCGAACGTTAATCCACCCAGCTCCCCCGTCCACTATATAAACACGATGGACGCTCCATCCAAGTTGCGACTGGAGCGGGACAGAGACGCGCAAGAAAAATGATGCTAGTCACCCCCTAAAACTCCAGCGTGAGGAGACCCTTGTGAGACTGCGGGGGAGCAGGTGCCACCGCCCCCTAACACACACGCAGGAGGATATATATCGTCATTTCTAGAGGAATGTCGTCTACCATCGAGAGGAAAACGCTGGAAGCCAACGAGTGAGTGGAATATAGTTCAAGATGAGCGCTGTTTAAAGGGAAATATTACCGAGCGGTGCTTTGGATTGCTGTTTAAGGGGTGCAGAAATACAATCTGTAATAAACACAGGGAAATATTAAGACGAATCTACTTTACTTGGGTTCTCCCATAACAATAACATTCTCCACAATCCAAAAAAAGTGGATTGATTGTTTTCTGTGAGTGGCCCAGATATTTTTTTCCCATGACATTTTCTGAAACTGTTGTGGAAAATGTCAAGTGTTAAATTAAACATAGATGTGGAAAATGTCAAGTGTTAAATTAAACCTAAATCTAAGAGGGTACTTTATCATGGCCTGCACATTTTTGGTTGTTTTAGGTCTTATATATAAAATATTCAAACCTATTATCTGGGGGAGAAGGTAAAACTGATCGTAATTTTCCCTTCAATCACCTTAAATTGGTATACATAGTACTACTATAAATCTATGTCCTCTTTAAAAACATGGAAAGCAGTATTCTTTATATATTTGATGTTCATGTATAATATAGTAAATTGAAATTTTCGGATACAACTGCGTTTTCCAAAACAACTTAGTATATATGCAGTACTAATATCCACATACGTAGGATATTTTTCAATCTTGCCCTCCTACTTCAAAAACTAAAAGTTTTATAATAATAATAAATAATTTCTATTATGCTTGGGACTTATTTTTGCCGGTCCACGAGAAAATAGGAAGAGCTCTTCTGGAGTAAGAAAGAGGTTGGCAAAGGACTTCAAAATTAAGGATACTCCTGTCATCAGGTTCACTACTTTGTGAACAACAATGAAAGCATAAAAAAGTGAAACTTAAAGGCGTGTTTGGCAACCCAAGGAAAATGGCAATTATTTTGTCAGTGGGTTTTATGGAAGGTTCTTAGAAATGCAAGACGGATAGATACAAGTGATGAACAATCTACAGTACTGTATTGTGTTATGTTTGATGTATGATGGATCACAAGCATTGCATGACTTGAGCGCGTTACCTTTGCTTTGCGCAGGGAGCCAGTGGATGAAGTGCTGCAGATGCCTCCGTCTCTGCTCACATGCGGCGGCTGCCAGCAGAGCATCGGCGACCGCTTTTTCCTGAAGGCCATCGAGCAGTACTGGCACGAGGATTGCCTCAGCTGCGACTTGTGCGGCTGTCGCCTCGGGGAAGTCGGTCGCAGGCTTTATTACAAGCTGGGAAGGAAACTGTGTCGAAGAGACTACTTAAGGTCAGTCTGCTTTAAAGGAGGTCATTTTCCTCAGTCATCATTGTTTGCTTGAACATTTCATTAAAAGTTAGTGAAATGATTTTAAGACACACCACGCCTAAAGATTGGAATGTTTTTTTTAAAAAATCACCCCATTAATTATGCCAACGTTTTTAGGTCATTAAAATGCATTCCTAAAGCATAATGATACAGCAGAAGAGTGGTTAGTGTGTCGGCCTAACAATTCTAGGGTTCTGGGTTCGAATCCAGGTCAGTCGACTTGTGTGGAATTTGTATGTTTTACCCGGTTTCCTCCCATATTCTAAAATCATGCATGGTAGGCTGACTGGACACTTTAAATTGCCCATAGGTCTGAATTTAAGCAGGAATGGTTGTCTGTATCCTCGTGCCCTGCGATTGGCTGGCCACCAATTCAGGGTGTCCCATACCCCGTGCAGCAAGTCAGCCGGGATAGGCTCCAACACCCCCGCGGCCCTTGTGCGGTTCAGTTTTATTTAATGATACAATGATCTGTTTCAATTCATCGATTGCTAAAGCAACAATCCAATCAATTCAATGAAAATGAAATTTTTAGTTTAATAGGACTATTTCGGGAAGCCATATTTCACAAACGTAAATTATCTTCATTTTAATAGGAAAAGATCCAATGGCTATAATGAGTTTGACAACTGTCTTTCCTCCCCAAAGGCTTTTCGGTCAGGATGGCCTGTGCGCATCCTGTGAGAAGAGGATCCGAGCGTTCGAGATGACCATGCGCGTGCGGGACAAAGTGTATCACTTGGAATGCTTCAAGTGCGCTGCCTGCCAGAAGCACTTTTGCGTGGGCGACCGCTACTTGCTCATCAACTCGGATATTGTTTGCGAGCAGGACATTTTTGAGTGGACCAAACTTAACAATAGCAGTATGGTTTAGAGGCTGCTGCTCTCGCAAATGGACAATCAGTCATTTCTCAGCAACTCAGACACTTTTTGATATACACTTTTTGGAAGATCGTCATCTGGATCATCATCTCTGCACAAGGACCGGCTGCTCTTTAACTCAGGACTCACACATGCAGGACTATTAGAATGGATAAGGCAAATAGAACTTTGGAGTGCACTAGTTGTGCAAGCATTTGATTGGTCTTGGGTCATTTTGATCGGTACAATGCCAAAATTGCTGCGTTGTAAATGTAAGAATCCATGATGATATGATTCGTCTATCATTGTGAATCGTTGCCAATGAGTTAACAACAATGAGTTTCCCCACGTTAGTTGTCTCACTTTTACCCAAAATCACAAATCGTAGCGATTTTGAGCTGTAGCTTTTTACAAGATGATGAAAATAAGGCTCCTAAATAGTATTTGGGGTAACCAAAGCTATGCTAACAGGGTATATAATATGACAATTGTATTTTTTAGGCTTAGAAGAGGCGTAGTCATTTTGTCTTTTGGAATGAAATAGACTCAAAAAAATGCATTGACAACGTTTTGAATAACATAGTATTTTGGTGATAGCAGTGTAATGATCAGTTTGGCCACAAGTGGTCACTAATGGACTTAGTTGACCTGCTATCTAGTTCAGTGAGACATTTGTACTAAATGCATTGGGTAGTTTTAACCATTGGAGAGGCCCAACCTGATCCAATTGAACAGGGAGGGTTGGCAGACAATTATTCATTTTCAGTGCCACCGATGAGGACATCCAATCCAAAGGCACCAGAGGGCTGCTAGTCAATGCTTGGATTGGACATTTTCTAATGTGTAATTAATTGGGCACCAATGTACAGTAGTACTATGCGGTGTGTACAAATTCATGGGTTGCATTTTAAGTCCACAATAGTGAAGCAAAGTAAAATTTGTATTGTCAGCCAGCAGATGGCGTGGGAGGTGCAGCAGCACATTATGCTTCCAAATCTTTTATTGGCACATGATTTCCATTAGAAAAAAATATCTCATGGGACACCATGAAAATAAATGCCAACAAAAATGGATGTAGAAGTCGAGTTTGCATTCACCGCATTCTTAGCAATCATCTTCACACATGTAGAATATATTTAAAAACTAAATTTGTAACTCTTATAATAAATGAAATTAATAGACTGCAAGCCCATCCCATTTTTTAGATGGGAATTTAAACAAGTATTTATAATGAGGTTTATTGCTGTCAAAGACGGCCAATGAGGTAATTTATGAAATATGATTAAAGCAGTTTGAGTTTATTATAGATTCAAGGTTATAAATGGTTAGTATATGGCAGGGGTGTCCAATTTTGTATTTTTATTTGAGAAAAATCAGATTGAAAGGGCCATATTAAAATACTTTGACTTTCTTTGTAAGCATAGAATTCAAACCAGTTAAAAAAAAAAAGGTCGGGTTTAACTCAATGACACAGTGATAGACGTCAGATATATTTTGGCTGTGAGGTCTAATAACGTTTACTGATCAACACCAGCAGTCAAATTGGATTGGATGTCTAATGCTGTCTAAGTCAGATAAATATGATTTTTTTAATGCTAACCCTCCATGTTAAAATGAACTTCATGTCCATCCATAACTATCAATGCCAGCCAACTTATTTAATCTTATAACATGTGATTATTTATAAAGACTAAAATCTACACATCCACACATTTTCCTACATTGATTTAAAAATGTTTTCAGGTTTTTGATGTTTTCTAGTGTTGAAACTGAAAAGTTCAATAATGTAGGTTAAAAGCAAGCTTCTAATGCATGCCATATTTCATAATTTGCCGGAAAAATCCTCATTTGGAAAGTAGCACTGATTCATCAATTGCAGCCAAAGAGCTAAATTCAATTCACAAGCTCTGCAACTCTACGTTTACTTGACGTACACAGTAAGGTGAAGACATTTAGCGCTACCTTATTTGCACAAATATTGGTGTGTTGATTGACGTGGACAACACGGGAACTCCCCCTCCCCCACGTGGCTTTCCCGCAGAGTTGCCGACACGTGTTTAAAAACCAAAGCAAACAACTTTGAATGGCTGAGCAACCGTCACCATCAAAGCATCCACAAAACCTATGAGGTCTATGTGGTGGCCATATTGGAAGGGGCGTTGAGTTGTGAATCACTGCACCGTAGCGTGAAATATGAGCAAAGAAGTGCTTGGTTCATAACTGTCATCTGAAGAAAAGGATTGATTAAAAAGGAAAAAGGAGACTTCAGCGACACCTAGCAAGGAAGATGCGGTCAGATAATGATCTACAGCGCCGCGACCATTCATCACGCGGCGGCCTGTCAGTGTCAAGCGCGGAGGAGCAAATGAGTCAAGAACTATTGATCACGCCCGCCTTGGGTTTCACTTGCACTCACGCTTTATCAGATGTAGCTAATTGGGAACATATTCAGGCGGCGGTCCTGAGAGATGCGTCTGTCAAGAGTCACATTCCTGCTCTGATTTTCCGATAGCACGTAGCGCCTGCCGTCTGGATGGAGGGGGGCAGCTGTGGGAGTTGACTTTGGGCGTTTTGGGGGGCAGGGGGGGTTTTGGGCCTGGGGGTTTTGGCCCTCCAGCAGCACATCCAGAAATGGATAGGTGAGTAATAAGTGTACATCCTTTAACTCTCAGTGGGTTTGTCCTCAGACGGGATTAAATATGTGCTCAGGATTTATGAGTTAGAAAACCCCCCCGGGACCTCCGTACGAGTCCGCCTGCACTTTCTCCTTTGTTTTTCTCTCTCACCCTAATTGTTTTTTATCCTGGCTAAATCACGAGAACATTGCTTTGTTTTCCTTTTTCCTTCTACAGAATAAAATCGTATCGATCCAAAATAAAATTGGTTATTAAGATTAAAATTCACAGCGACCTGACCTTAATGGCTAACTAATTAAATGTTGTTAAACTTTTTGTTTTGTTTAAAACTAAAATATCTGCTTTCTGATTTGTTCAGACATGGCAACATCACTTTTGGTCAATATGAGGGAATGGCGGTCATGAAGTTGTCTTAATTTAAAAATGACCACCCAAAGA
This sequence comes from Stigmatopora nigra, assembly GCF_051989575.1. Taxonomy (NCBI): domain Eukaryota; kingdom Metazoa; phylum Chordata; class Actinopteri; order Syngnathiformes; family Syngnathidae; genus Stigmatopora; species Stigmatopora nigra. Next base: position 12,438,374 of record NC_135509.1, on the reverse strand, counting down.
AAGCTCAACTATATTATCTTTTACACGCACTGTAAGTACTATGTCAAAAATAATTTATTGATCAACTTCCAAGGTTGTTTTTCTCCCAGGCAACATATTTCTTCCTCCCTCATAGTGTAGCACCATTGTGGATGTAATACATAGTTCCTGTGGGACTGAGTGAGGTCATACATGCTTCATGTGTTGCACGCCACATTTGAGGACCCTCATAAGTTTCCAGTCCTACTAAAGTGCTTTTCTGCTTGTGTACAGGATGTAAATTTGACTCTTACCTCTCACGTTTTTGTTGATCGACCAGGCATTGATGTGGAATGACTTTCTCCTCTTCCACTTTCAGTCAGGCAAAAGCTCGTCTGTGAAAAAAAAAACGACAAAAGACGTTAAGTCGATCTATTCCAAATGAGATTTGCTCTCATTGGCACTGAAACTTATCAATTCATCGACTCGTCTTTCTGTTCAAAACCATCGGATGTCTGTCCGAGGTTGCCTCACCTGGAACTAATCTGTAACACAATCACAGTCCTTACATAAAAGCTCAGTTCTTGTCGTCGACTGTATATTTCTTTCTACACTTGTTCCTGTCCGCTTTCTCGGAAAATCCTGTTTTGAATCGAGTCTTAGCAGCTAACTTTCAAATAATTTCCTATGATTAATTAATCATCCCTCGAGAAGGCATGGGTTTCCTTGTTTCAATCACCTTGAGAAATGATGCCCAATTCCACCGTAAACCACCAGATCTGCCGAGCTGAACGTGAACATTTGAGTGGGTTCTTTTGAACCGATTCTGAGCCAAGATGTTAATAAAATTGAATGTTCTTTGTGACAAGGCTTTGAATTCAGTACCTGGATCAATATCATAATGTTAAAGATCATCACAGTTTACCATTGGTCATTTTTTGAAGAAATTGCAATGGAATGACTTATTGGGGCTCAATGAAATGCTGATGATATTGGACACAATCCCTTCTGTGATTTGGGGTCACTTTCAGTTGATTTTGGGGCAATTTCAAGTCACTTAGGTCACTTTCTATGAATTTTTAAGCAATTGTGTATCAGTTTCCTTTGATTTTTGATCACTTCCAAGGGTATTTTGAGCCAATTCTGAGGTCACTTCTATTGATTTCTGATGATTCCTATTGATTTGGGGCCAACTTTGTTTTGGGCCACATTCTCGTGTTTTGAAGGGATTTTGGGGTCAACAATGAACTTTTGGGCTAATAAAAATACAACCCTGTTAGGTATATTGGACTATTTTTCTAGAATGCTGAAAATCAGGTATGAGATTTGGGCCAAGTGTGGTGCTTAAGCATTTAAAAGTATTCCCACCTGCAGTACTACTGTGATTCTTGATGAAATTGCCTTGAAAAGGAATGCCACACAGAAACCTTATTTTCTGGGCTTCATCAGGTTGCTTGGCCTTTCTCCAAGAATGGATTGCATCTTCTGCAGGAGTTAATGCTTCCAATTTTATGCATTTTATGTATCCATCAGTCATTCGTCCCAGTCAGTGTCCAGTATTGTGGGCCGATCCCAATCTAATAGAAGCGTTTTTTCAAGTCCAGAGGGATTTACTCGTTAGTCAACATGCCAGACCCCATTTCCTCTTCACACGCAGCTGCCTCTCAACACCCGATTGACCGCAGCCATTGCAGTTCTCCACATGGAACTTGTATAGATTAAGGAAACCTTGGAGGTGACCCTTCAAAGGGCCTTACACACACACACACACTAAGACCGCCAGCAAGAAATGTTAATTTTCTGCTCTGAAATAATTTGTCTACACAAATGATTAAGGAGGTTGACCTTCATATTAGGAGCACGGGCAAAGTGCCGAGTACTCCTGCAACACTTGGTCCGGACCCTTCTGTGACCTCGACCCAACAAGAACCAGGATTTTACACTACTGAAAAGTTCACTATTTGACTGTTATGTTTCATATTGGAAGTTTTTAAGAAGTAAACTTAGAGGAAAGTGGGGAATGCCGTTACATACACATTTACATGACTTTTTTAGGTGATCAGAAACCAATGACAAAATACTTAAATGGAGAACAACAGGGTGAAAAGTTATATGGAGAACAACAGGCTAAAAAAGTGCCTCTTCATGTAAAATGTATATCTTTTTAGGATTACTATAACCTAAAAAGAAAAACAGGCTTTTGGTGGTCAGAGAGAAGAAAAAAACAATATTACATGGTAGGTATTTTGACGTTGTGACAATGCACCAGCAATCTGGAATACTTGCATTTGATTGGCTAAAACTGGACCACGTTGGAAAATGTCATGTGGCCACTTCCTGCAATTTGTGGTTTTTGTTAACGTTTTTTTCCTAAAAAATGACAATTGAGGGTTTTTCCATTTAAGAATTAACATTCTTTCCAATAATATATAAAGGTGTTGTTTTTCCTTTTCTCAGTACGATCTGGTTTATCCCCAAAAAGCTGTCCTATTATTGGAATATACAATTACAGAAAAGCCATCCGACTAAGCTTAATAAGAGGAATTTTCCGACTGTCATGAAACAAAACCGACTCCCCGCCGCAACTGAGATGCCCGCCGCATTTTGGGCAAATCTTGTTTTGATGCTTCCCACGAGTGACAACAGTGCAAGCGTTATCCGGCGTCCAGTAGCGGGCTCGGGACAACAGATGATGCTCCTCCATGTGACATTAATTGAGTGATTAGACCTAACTCAATAAGCCATCGAGGGCCAGTGCGCGTGAGTCGTAGGCGTAAAGCAAAAGAGGACTTGGTGAGTGGATCCTTTGTCCGTGACTCTAAGTCGTCCGTCGCTGCTACCTTTCAGCGGTGGTCACGCGCTACGATGGGCCTCGGGCCGTCACCCCGACCGGACCTCGACGTTCCAAAGGTCTAAATCTAACTAGCCTATGGAACTCTACATGCGTTATGAAGGTTTAATGCTTCGCATTTTCCTTGTGAGTGACCGGACTATTTCAGGTGGCATCAAGCGTACATCGACGAGGACAGAGCTTGGAGAATGTGGGTCTGCAAAGTTATTAGCTAACGTACATATGACTTTTGTGATCATCGAAACGTGATTTGTAATGGCAATTTAAAAGCCACACTTCAAAAAACGCCAGGGAATTAAAGATGTCTTGGGCCATTCATATCTAACATGTGTCTTTAATGTTACAGCGGTCCACATGCCAAGCATCATATTGTTGGACTGTAGCCTTTATGCCTGTGCCAAAACGATCCATAGATTTACAGTAATAGCTTGAAGCATAAGAGCGAGAGCAGAAGCTTGCAGGGCACCCACAGGCCTTTTTCCAAGTTGTTTGCTATTAAACGTCGCACTACTATAATTGGTTCCGACTCCTGGAAGTCATGACGTCCAGCCTGAAGAAATTTCACCAGTTCTTACTGTCAATGGTCCTTGAATAAGACGCTATTAAAAACAAACAGAAAAAAAAACCAACTAAACAAACAAAAATAAAACAAATGATGGTCCATGATGTGAAAAGCAAGTCAACTGTAATAACTTTTTCTTTGCAGCTGTACAGTCTTTGGAATCCTCTGATGACTTATTTGAGGACATTTGTAACTTTTTAAAAGAGATCAAATCAAACGGTGAAAATAATGGAAAACAAGTGTCACGGGGACAATGACGAGGTAGCGAAGCGTCATTCCCCGGTGGTGGTTTGGCAGCGGCGCGAGAAGTCTCGGCAACCATTTGAAGGAGGACAAGGCAGTTGTTCAACAAGTGTCCTCCCAAATTTAAGTGCAGACTGTACGGCTCTGATTAGCGAGACCATGTGAAAAGACGTCTTTCTTGTCTCATTCAGAACATTCCTAACAATTAAGACCATGAGTACGGTACTGTTGCTCTGTCCGAAGGAACCTTGTCTCTCTGCTTGGTGAGTACCTGGAAGGCCGGGATGCGCCTGGGCCATGTGACCAATCCAAATGCAGCCCTGCCAAAGTTCCAAGTTGAACAAAAAGCAGGGAAATATAGCTTCATTCTAGAAAAGGGTTTACGTTGATGGCCGTTATTTTCCATTTTAAGTAGCTTTGGGATTGGGGAGCAAACAAGAACTCATTTTGTGTCGTTATGTTGAGTATGTCCCAGTGGATAGCGGGTCAGCCTCGTAAAGCTGGGGTCCTGGGTTCAAATCCAGGTCACATCCACCCGGGAGGAGTTTGCATGTTCTCCCCGGGCCTGTGTGGGTTTCGTCTGGGTACCCTGGTTTAATCTCTCATTCCAAAAATATGCATGGCAGGCTGATTGGACACTCTAAATTGCCCCTAGTAGTAAAATTGGGAAATTGGGACATTTGAAAACAGCTATGGACAAAAATAGCCATCCAATCCATTGTAATTGGGCATTGAAAACGATCGTTGGATCCCAGTTAAAATGGGTTGGAGATCCGGTAATCGAAGCTAAAGATAAACAAATAGCAAAATAAATACATCCCAGCTCCAAAAAAGCTGTTTTTGAAGAAAATCCCTCTTTTTTTAATAGTATAATATAATAGATGAACAAATGCCTTGAAGATAAAGTATGTTGCTCAAATCTGTCTAAACCAGTCAATTGAGGTCCTCATATATTTGATTAAATGTGACAGTGGTGATAAACAAGAGCTCTTAGATTTTTTTTTTCCGATTTTGATCTTAAAATAGCTGTAAATTCATGTTCCTATGTAGTTCTACAACATACCTCACATGATGATGGCGAGGATGCTTCTGTTTCTTGGGGGTTCGGGTTAGTCAGCAGTCAACCCCAGTGTCTTCCTGTTCAACCTCCTTTAAAGGGACACTCTATTGGATTAACTCTGGCCCGAGGGTCTAGTAGGTAGGGGTAACCTGAACAGAGGGGAAAACGGGGTCAGCCCACTGTTTCAAGTGAAAGTGGAATTCGGGGCATGTGTGTTTGTTTGTCATTGGCCGCATGTTTGGGACTGATGCTGACATCCTGTGAAGCCCGAGGGTTAGGGCAGAGGTTAGCGCCCAAGTGCATTTTGATCCAATCGAAAAATGTTACCAGTTCACGCTAAGGAATTCGCGATCCTACACGGAAAGAAGGTGATATGGCCTGATTCTAGGCCCAAAGACACTGTTGGACATCAACAATGTCAACGGGCCAAAGTCTAAAAGCGGCCAACAGGTTCCCGATTACGTCTTCTCTTAACTGGACCCTCCAGTTCACTCACAAGTACAAGTGGAGGCCCAAAACATGGGTGGTTTGCCAGAGATCCTTGTGATTTGCCGTCAATATTAAAACCTCAAACTGTGTTTTGGATGAAAAACACTTCCATCAGATTACAAAGTGGGTCACGGGATAGCTCAGTGTTCAGACGCCCCAGCCCTCCCGTGGGGCCACCTCTGAATCTCTCGGGGTGAGAGTTAATGCTGTGACAGTGAGGGTCTCTCTTTGCGACCAAAGCAAAACACCAGAGGGCAGAACGGCAGGCTCATCTCACCACCCAACCCGAGTCCTCAGGTTCCTGGCAGGCAGGCACAGAGCCCCGGATCATGGCCCCCGCCCCCCCTTGCACAAATACAGACAGGGTCGTGGGTCATCCGAGGAGCTCACACAAGGCTTTCATCCCAGAGAAGCTCATTTCAAGGGAATGTGGCTCTTTCCCCATCTAGATAGGAGTCCTCCTTGAGCCCTACGTGGCTGATCCGAACCTCGGATCGACAGACACGTTCCCTCGGACGCGTCTGTTTTGCTTTGTCCCCGCATCTATGTGCGCAATGCCGGGCCCGGTCCAGACACTGTGGTGGGAAGATCAAGTTAGGTCAACATACACATGGTTCTCTGTTACAATAAAAACATTGGCTAAAACTGTATCAAACAGGCTGATCAAAGAAACTTGCAAACAAAAAATAAAGAGGCTACGTCTTTACCTTGAAAGACCTTGAGGCTGCCATTGGCTGATATTTGTTTAGATGTTGTATTTGAGGAAATCATCAGAAAAGGTTAAGACTTGTCACATTTAACATAGATTAGGTTCACGTTCTAAGATGTTGAAAGTCATTAAATATAAAAGGCAGATTTTTTTTTAAATTCATATTTCATCAAAATGCAAAAATCTATTAACACCCTGGTTAGAGTATGTCTGTTTTCGTTACAGATTTTGTGACATTGAAAAGATTTTTCAGCAAGTCAAAGTTTATTGTCACGGTCGAGCATGCTCCATTAGTTTTGGTTTTGTGTTTTTTTAGCGGCGAGGGTTGGGGAGGCTGTGATACTGCGTCATTATAAACTGCGAGAGTGGCCATAACAACGGCAGTAGCTTGAAGCCATGCACAATTTTACACGTAACATCTGTCTAAAGAAAATTTCATAAGCGGGCGCAAAGCACTGAAGTGAAAATATAGAAAATTGGAGCATCATGGGAATACAAATGATGCATCATGGGAGTAAAATCAATTCTAACTGGTTTATGCAATGACCTACAATGAGCACATCTGGATTATGGACCATCAGAGTTAAGCTTAAATCTAAAATTGCAGGACTTGAGCGTGATACTTTTAGAATGTTTAGTGCAAGGCGTCATTTTGCCCTGCAATTACTTTACACAGAATTGACCCCTAAAAAAAGAAGATTCATTATTGTAATTATCCTTTGTTCATTTTGGAGAGGCCTTGCTGTGATCTGATAGTCCTCAATATCACAACACTGAACATGTTCCTACTTTAGTGGATGGCATTATTGCTGTGTGTGTGTGTGTGTGTGTGTGTGTGTGTGTGTGTGTGTGTGTTTGTGTAATATTTGCAGCATGTGTCCACAACTTGCTCGTCCTCTGAAGTCGTCCATATGTCCTGCATTAAAATAATCATGAGTGCTGTTTCAGTTTTGACATTATTAGTACGGGACGCCTCCATGAATATGTTAACATGGCCCAGTGATAAAATATATTCCACATTTTAGCCACCGAATGTCAATCGTTTGATCTATTGTTAGTGGTCCGTTTTATTGTAGTGGGTCTTTGTGAGATTTTTTTTTATGATTTCATTTGCCCTGATACATGCCTCTTAATAGCTACCAATTGTATTGTATTCTTAAATCTAATAAATAAGTTTACATTTATGTTAGTACAGGGACACAGAGTTCATTATTTACAGAGATAAGAATAAAAAATAAATACATGTTTGACAAAACTAGCCAATTTTTAGTGAAAGTGAATAATAACAAAAGAAAGACAGAAGTCGATGTAAGAAATTATCCTTCAAAACTCAAAAATTGCAAATATTTCTGAACTTTATTTCATTATGCCTCAAAGTACTACTTTATCAATGAGTCATTTAAATGTAACCATAATTGCTCACTTTCTGTATATTTATATTATTAAAAAAATGACAAATATCCTTTATATAAATGGATGTAATAACATATTCAAAGCTAACAGCAGTTTTAATATGAATACATAAAGTTAGGCTGGTTAAGCACTATAAATTGCCCCTAGGTATGAATAGCTGTGCCCTGTGATTGGCTAGCCAACAATTCAGCGTGTCCACCACCTGGTGTCCATAGTTGGATGGAATAGCCTACAGCACCCCCAGCGACCCTTTTGAGGATAAGTCGTATGGAAAATGAAAAAAAAACATTCATTAACAAATCGACTATAAAATCGATGACTTTGGCAAGCCGAAATAAAGCGATATTTTGTCAACATTGTGTTACTCATGAGGGTTCATTTCCTAGCCCGGAAGACCCTGGGATGCAGTGACTAATTGATTCGGCCCCTTCCAAGATACAAATGGCTATCCCATTTTGACATTATGATGATGGATTGATCTCGAGTTAAAAAAGCCTACTCGTTAAACTTAGAAGTACATGAAGGCAACACAGCATCTCTTCTGTCTATCTTTTTGGTTTGCTGTTATTGAATTATACATCAGTACAACCACTGCCTCTTTTTCCCCCTCTTTTTTCATCTCTGCTTAATTTGATCAGAGAATCTGCTGATGCGGTGAGCATTTGTCTCATGTGAAACCAATTTGAAGCTATACGTACAACGCCGTACACATTTGGGGTGTGGCGTTGGGGACACATCCGGTTATTGATGAACTCACAAATCAGATGCATAGGGTGTTTGTAATGTAAAAAAAGGGTAAATGATGAAGGAATTTTGATCATGATATAGACAGGCTAAGCAAGAATCTATGGAAATGCAAAACATTGATCAAAATTGTCAGAGATGTGTTTATTTAATTATATATTGGAGACCTATTACTATCAATGCCATGCAATGAGTCTAATATTAGAAGAAGAAGAAGAAAATGGGTGTTACTTGGGATAGTAACCAGCATATATTCTGTTTCTATTCATTTTGATTTCATTAATAATTTTTTTCTCAAAGTCGTATTAAATTATGAATTTAAAAGTATTTAAAAGAAATAATTAAAAAGTATTTAAAAGAAATAATTAAAAAGTATTTAAAAGAAATAATTAAAAAGTATTTAAAAGAAATAATTAAAAAGTATTTAAAAGAAATAATTAAAAAGTATTTAAAAGAAATAATTAAAAAGTACAATCAAATGAATAGTAACAATAGAACAATATAATAATTGCTCAATTGTACTTCTCTTTTTTTCTCAAATGACAAATAGTTTCATGCAGTTGTTACAGTACTAAGAAATGGTGTCAATGTCAAAAGAAATGACAACAAATCAACAGCGCCTCTACAAATTCATGGAAGTCCAAATGAAGAATTCCAATCATCGGTGACTGATTCGCAAATCCTATTTTAAGATGATTGCTACAAATTTTAACCTCGAGGTACATGAATAGATTTGAGCGCAGCTCCAGTTTTGTGTCACTTTTCTGCAAGTTTCAAACCTTTTTTTTTTTTTTTTTTAACCCAGCTGCCTCATCGTGTTACTACTTCTATGGGGAGTTTATGTTGGGAGGGGTTCAAACTGGACTTGGTTCCTGCTAGAGGTTAAAGAGCCAAGGGACCATCTAGCGAAAACCTTTTAGAGAAAATGCTAGGAAAGGGGCGGCGATGCCTATCTATGACAGCAAGCAGGCAGCCCCAAGCACACGACTGTTTACGGTTAAGACCACTGGATTGCAGGCCAGTAGAGACCCAGCTGTCACTCCTACAAGAATTTGGTTACCTGTGAAAACCTCTGATGTCATAGCACTTCTACCTATTTTACACACATACTAAAAAGAAAAGAGAAAAATGCAATACACACTTATTCAGTATTTTTAAAACTATTTTTCAAACATTATTTTCTTGGGAAGTGGTTGTTGTTTTTTAAGACTGGGTTTCAGGACAGGTATTTACTCAAAAACTGCACATTTTAGTATTTTGGCATGTGAATTATTCTAAATCCAAAGCGTGGAATCTAAAATGTCCTCCTATTCAAAATGAAATAACGCACTATTAATGCACACCAAAGACAATATAGAAAAAAATGTTTTGAAGATAATAGAAAAAGGAAAAAAACTGCAAAGTTAACTGCCAAAATAATCATCCAAATGTCTCTTAAATAGGCATATTCAAACTGAAATGATTATTAAAGGACAACTTCTGACGATGACTATTTAGTCTTTTAAACTGACCGTAGGATTCATAAAATTTCATTTTATGATGAGCCCTATCTGCAAAAGATAAAGGGGGGGGGGGGGTGTCCAACCTCAACTTTCTTGGAAAGTGTTCTGAAAAAAAATAGGTCTGAATTATTTTAATGTTTGTTGACACAAGTCATCACTTTGTCTGACTTTCAGAAAAAAATAGGAAATTGTTCAATTTGGCAAAGGCTGGATGGAGCCTACTTGCTTTTGACGAGCTAAACATTTCAACGAGCAATATAATTTAATATTTAGACTATCACTCATCCCCAAAATACACCGAGGGGTGGGATGTGTACAAAATGGATTGCATTGGCTGTAAAAGATTAACATTCACAGCTAGTGCTCCTAGTTTAAATGAATGAAAAAATAACGAATGCTTAAAACAATATCTGATAATAATTGAGATGTGGCATCATTTTGAGTCATTTATACACAAAATCTGATTATCGTGACCCAAAAAGTGACATCCATGTAAGCCAGAGCGTTATTCACTTATTTACTCAAATATGGAAAAAGTCACTTGCCTTAAAAAGGTTCATAAAAAAATGGTCAAACAAAAGGCATCGAAGCCATTGTTGACTTTAGAGTGAAAATAAACGCTCTCCATCCTGTAATTGAATCTGTTCCGAGTCCGAACGTAAAGCCCAAAAACAGCAGCGATCAACAAGAAGTCTGATTCGGCGCACACAATTAAAGTCGCTCCATTCATCTCCTAATGGCATTAATGTCATGTGATTGGTTTCTTACGTGTTTACCAGCAATAAAAAAAAAAGAGAGTGAAGAAGAAGAAAATGTTGCCCCCGTGCAGCCCCCTCCACCCCTTTCCTTGCTTTTGACCTCCCATCTGTGCATAATAAGCCTGAGCCGAGCGGCCCTACTACGAGTGCGTGCTTGAGGCTTGAAGGTCAGCGCAGTTCTGCGCGGTGGTCTTGCTATAACGAGGCATCTCCTTCACACAGAGGGGCTTTCAGCATTTCTTCTATTTTCCCCTCCTTCTTCTCTAAAACAGTCCCAGATGCGACACTTGGAGCGAGCCAGAGCGCGTCAGTGTGGAAGTTTGGGGAGAGCCGTTTAGAAGGGTGGGCGAGAAGGGCAGCGGCGTGGACTTTGCCTGTGTTTTTTTTTCTTTTTCGCTCTCCTGTTATTTATTTCTTTTCCAATACATTTTTTTGGGGCTAGGTATGAACGCCGATACGTGCGTCTCATACTGCGACATGACCTCCATGGATTCGTATTACAATTCGTCCGCCTCTCAAGGCAGGGAGCACCAGGCCAACCCATTCAGGACTTTCGGCCCCGGCGAAGTCAAATTCAACCCGACGACGTTCGGGGCCAGCAAAGCCCCGGCCTACGGGGAGAAGTCTCGGAGTCCTTTCCACAACGAGTGTCCCTCGTTACAGGACGGCACGGAGGGAGAGGGCCACTTCCACAAGTACCAGCTCTTCATGCACAGGCCCACCTGCAAGACCCCCCCTGAGGGCGGCAAGTTGCACTCGGACGGGGGGCATAACGGCATTCTCTACGGTGAGTGGCATCTCCAAAGGGTCTATGCCATCATCAGACAATATATATATATATTGATATTTATAGACCATGTAGGGAAACTATTTTCAAAAAGCAAAACAAAAACAAAAAAAATAGGGGTACTATGTCCTCATTTTATATGTTTACAAAGCCAAAAAAAAGTGACATGCATGCACTGGAGATATTTATGGGGTGATTTATTGAGTGAATAAAGAAAATGAATAAATAAAGCGAAATATTTGAGTTAAATCAAATTGAAAATGAATCAAATCGGAATAAAACGAAATCAAAATGAACAAAAACTGAAACTCATTCTGGTTTAAGCCGCTTTGAACACTAAAATTGAGACCCTAATTTAAAGCAATAGTAACAAATAACCTTTTTAAAAATGTTCATTTTTAAAATATACCTTTGAATAAATGTGAAACATTTGTTTTCTCTTTTTGGTCATTAATACAGAATAAGTTTTTTTCCCTTCTAAATAAAAGGATATTGTCTGTCGTTGGCAAGGATAAATGTACAATTCATTTAAACTGTTAATGTTTAAGTGTTTTTTTTTTTACAGTGCTAGATGTCCAATTGTCCATTTTGACTGTGAGGTCTCATTTTCTGTCGGTAAATATTTATTAGACGTCTAGCACTGTCAATGGCAACCAATGAGTTGATTGAGTGCCCTATAAAGGGTTAAATTATGAATACCATAGGCCCAATTGGAAGTGAAAGCTAAAAAACAAAACTGACAAAGAGAAACATACATATAAAGACTACAGAGAGTCCCTAAATGGTTGAACATTTGAATAATTTGTCATATTTTTGATATACATTACATTACTTTGCATTATGCTGAACTTTAGAATTTTTTTAGGCAAAAAAGTGACCTTTTCAAGTATTTATATAATGAAATTGATGTTGGAAATATTTACATGGAGTCTGTTCACTATTTAAAAATTGTAATTTTTTAGGAGTAGCAACTGTGTTCCAAGTAAAAAAAAAGATAGATAACAATCGTGTATATTTTTATCTATATTCTGCGAGAATATTTAAAGCCTCCAAAAGGATTAACACCCCCCCCCCCAAAAAAAAAGATATCGGTGCACATGTCAATCCAGCTCTATATACAGACTGCTATTTTTTTTTGTTTACAAAAAGTATATCACATTACAGGAAACCTGTTATCATGGCTCACAATGCAGGCATTTGAACCAAACAGAAACTTTCTTAACATGCTTATTTGCTAAAATTAATTTGCAGAAAATGTAGAAGGGATCTATACAGCATAGTTTGTAGCTGGCTATATAAATAAAAGTCAAGTGGCTCACTTGGGTGGGGAGAAAAAAAAATGCTAAAGTGCAAAGTCATCTATATTTTTTTTTTAGTGTGGGGAGTGTGTCGCCAAGCTTGTGTTGTACTTTAGTGATCTGATCTGGCAAGCGCAAAGACAGAACGATTGAACGCGATCATTAAATCCAACGAGCGTCCAAAAAGAAGAGGCTCCGAAAATGTTGCAGCCAGATGAAGGCACTGTGGCTGCGGGAAGGAGGAGGAGGAGGAGGAGGACACTTTTGGGGTCTAGTCAAAGCCTCAGGCGTCAGCGGGTTCTTATGTGTGGCCCAACACCAAAGATATATTGCTCAAGTTGATAGTGAATCCACTTCAACGTGTCAAAAAAAAATTATGTGATATACAGGCAGCGTCGTGTATGCCAACTTTGGCGCTTAACTGCAAAGTTGTTTACATGGCAACCAGGCTGTTGTGGGCTATTCGCTTTTCACAGTCATTCTGGAAATATGACTGCATGTGGAGATTGGAAATTGGCACTTGCTTCCAGTTCATGCCTGAACTAACGAGGTTTTGACAATATCAATAAAACACTCCTAAATCATGATATTATACGGGTAAAGATTGGCAAAACTACAGAAATATTGGATATTTCTGGATGTGTCAGTAGAGCGTTGACTAAGTAGGACGGATTTACGTTACTCTTTCTACACAATATCTTAAAAAACAAGCCAAGTGTCACAAATGGACAAAGAGAAATTAGAGAAAATATTCTATGCATTTATAGGCAAACTAATCAGCTGTGCCTGCATGGATAGTTTAATCCAGAAAAGCAGGGAAGTAAGTATTCAATCGTATGTGGGTTAAAGCTTGAATTTCTTTTTTTCCTAGTATGAAAGGCAACACAATATAAAGTAGAACAGCTATAAATAATTGTAAACTTTGACAGTGTCAATAATGAATCAGTTCAGGCATTAGAGTTGGGGTTCATTAAAGATTTTACCCGCCAGGACAACTCTTAATAGGCCCAAGACTGTGATCTAAGGAGTCAATTATTTTTGTATGATCTGTTAGTATAATTATAAAGTAACGATTTCAGTGCGACTGATGTATATATTTGTCAGTGCCATTTTCTTTTGACAATAACGGTGAAGCCTAGAAACAAAAAAATACTTGTTGTGGTAGTTGAACTATAAGGAGGTCCCTAAAAAATACTTCAACTTAAAAGGTTGTAATCTTGAATTAGTGTACTGTGGTAAACATTATCCTATGAAAATAAGGGATGTCTATATCATAAAATGTGTGCACAACAAAATGCCAGTTAAAAAAAAGAGTACAAGATAGTCCATATGAAAAAAGTACCCTAATCTGTATCAATAGTAATAGATTTGAGCTTGGACCAATCAGATGCCCTTCGGATGTGTGCTTATGCAGTTTAAATGTGATTGTTTATTTATGAACACAAGTTTATCACCAAAGACAAAAAGGGTTTTAAAATATGAGTCACCACATATACGCCCTTTCTTTTTTTTTAACAGTCCCAATTAAAGGACAAGATTTCCATCAATTGAATTGTACTAGTTAAATATTTCTTTTTTTCCCCCATCACAAAAGCTGTAGACGCTCTATGGGTTATTTTCGAATTGGTGGATATTTTCAAATCTTGAACAACCCACAAAAAAATACTAATACATGCAGAATGAAATTACAAAGACTTATTTTTCAAGATTTTTGGCACCCAAATATCGTCCAACTGTGGAATGATGTAGTATTTAAATTTTGCGTAGTCATTTTAGCTGAACGGCAACAACAGGAGGGATTGTAGTTCTAAGTAGATATTTTTTGGAGAGGGGGTGAGGGGGTAGATGGAGCCCTAAAATATGTAGACGAAGACATCCGGGAAAACAACAACATATATACATAGTGATTGCAGCAATTCTCCTTTTGCCTTTTCCTCAGTAATATCATGTTCACATCATTCAGTTCAAACAGGCGCTCTGACCTCAGTGTGAAATTAGAGCATCCTGTGATATGTAAAACATGTTTCTCAATGCATGAGAGCAAAACAAGACCACAAGGAGGTTCTGGCAGCGCTTTAAAAGCATCCTGTCAAAATATAGTCTTCAACGTGGATGGTGAGAGGGAAATTGGAGGGAAATGATGTCAGGGGATATGTATGGATATTCGCTGTGATGACTACCACATTTTGGCCATGTTAGTGGCTCAACGATGACCCGTGATCCTGCCCTGAAATGGTTTCCCAATACTACAAATCCCCCCCCAAAAAAAGTCAGTCTTTATCATTTTTCTAAAATCCCTACGTGAAAAGAGGGAGGATTTCGGTGATTACACCCTTTTATAAATACACGTCTTGTCATGAGAATTTCCAAACAGCGACAGCCCATTTTTTTTTTTGTACTGAAATATTTAAATCAGCGTTTGTACTGAAGACGTGTAACTTTATTCTTAACCACATTTCAACGATAATCCGAAACTATTTCTCTGTACCCTTTGATACGAGACAGTGACAGCTGAAGCCTAAAGTCTTCGGATACTGGTGAGGTAATGACTGCGTCGAGTCTATCGGTCGCTGATACAAAACAGAAAGATTTCAGGTTTCCCATGGAATAGAAGCATTCCTTTGTGTGCTGCTGCCATAGATCTCTCTTTTCGGGAACATCTGGGAGCCTTTCTTTAAGAAAGAAACAATAGGCAAAATATTGTCGGGGCTCCCTTGCAGGGCATTTCGTGTTTCTGGTCCAAGTTTGGGGACCGGAGCAGTATTTTTCGTCGTGTACTCTACCGTAGATGCGGTTTGGCTTGTGAAAGAGTCGGAGTCAACGTGATTTTTGATGCTCAGACCTGATCTGAGCAAATGAGGCCTTTTTGACGAGCTTGCTTTTGTGCAAGCATTCATCGGGGAGAACAAATGATGATTACATTTGTCAAATTCAATTTCAATGTATTGCAATGACACGGTCAAATCAAACCATCAGAAGTTATAAGAATCGGAATGACGTGTTTTTGAGTGGGGAGAAGAAAAAAAAACGTTTGGCTGTCATTTGAGTGAAAATTCTATGGAGAGAGTCCTAAGAAAGGGACTCATAGGCACTAAAAGCAACAAATACTTTTTTATATTTGACTCATAAAGTTTGACGAGAGGATGGGAAGCAACATTTTAGGAGCATTCTCCTTCCTCGTTAGTACAAGGTCATTAACCCTTCCCCAGGTTACTAATTTATAGTGTTTCTTTTATTTAGTTTCACTTGACCCTCCCCATCCCCTCCATAAAAACTGAGAGGGTGCCTTGCTACTTTACAGCCAGTTCAATTACACTTTGATGTTTTCAGCAGCGATTAAAAGCCTGACCCTAGTAAACACGTGACCTCGGCCGACCAAACGGGTCTGCGCATTGTCAACTTTGTCCAATGTGTGTACATTGATGCGTGATACGGGGCGAGTAAAAAGATTCCGCCGAGTTCCAGGAAAATGCCGCCATGACAGTGGCGCCTCGTCAAATGTTTCATAGGGGTAGCCAGATGTTGACACTTAAAATCCAAGTAATGTCATTTCTTTTTGTGTTCCCAGATGATTTTGTCCATGATCAAAAATGTGCCATTTGCCTCCTGGTGGTTTTCAATAAAAGATTATTTGTGATCTAATAGGTTGTAATGACACTACGGTTCTATCATACACTAAACAGTGGGCAGCCAAAATGAAAGTTTGTGATCTTCTAGAATAATAAAAAAAAAATGGCCGGTTAAATTCGTGCTTGCTCACAAATCGTATGCTACAAAATAGATTGATGAGTACAAACTACATGTTGAAGGTGCACTTGATGTATGTAGGGATGAGCATAAAACTTAACCATGGCCATCTGTAGCACCAGCTGTGCCTCACATTTTAACGCATGTGCCTGGCCCAACGGCACAATTGCACCATCATCCCTTTCCAGTGGATTAAACCCACTTCTGAATGGTGTAGTCAGGCCCAGTGGTTGAATGAAAACATTTGACAGGGCCACAGGAGACAACAGTAACATCAGAACATCTGCCTGCGTCCTTGGAGACAGTAAAAGGCTCCGACAGGTGGGTCACACCGATGCCAGTTCAGAAACCCCAGTTGGGCAAGTCACGTTATTCCATTAGTCTCAGACGGAGTCGGAGTGAGTACACCGCAGTGGATTGGCGCGACCGCTATTGACTTCACATTGCCAGAGAGTATTAATTCATGAAAACAAACATGCATGTTGTAGACGGCCCACACCCAACTTCATCACCACCAAACTATTCCCTCAAGTTACTCAACATTGAAAATATGGCGTACAGAGTCATCAGAACCACAAAATATTAACAGTCCTCACGATGCGCTTTTGTTGCGAAGGCGAAAAAGTGCGCAAAACACAAAACTGCAAAAAAATGTCTGCTGATCATTATTTGAAATGGAATCAAGCAGTGGCTCAAAGTTACTGCAAAACCAAGATTGACATCTATTTATAGGGAAGCATATTTTGATGGTGCCTCTGCAAAAATGCTCCTAGAACACAATGATATTCACTTAAATACTTCTGAGACAATCACAGATACCGCCGAAGATGCCTTTTCAATCGATACGTATTTGCGTTGTTCACCCTTGTTGACATTGTGCAAAAATACTACTTTTATCGATAACAGGATTTAGAAAATAAAACGGTAAAGTTACACACAATCACACATTCGAATTTTCCTTCGGGTCTCTAACTAGATTCCCAAAATAGTCAGTCTCAGTCTTGTTGGTATCGGCCACGTATTGACTCTCAAAATTCAGAAGATATTTTCTTTGTCGCAGTGCTTCTAACGTTTTGACTTATTTAATGTATCTTCCAAATTGATGACCACTTATTTCCGATTCATTCAAGAACGCAAAACCTTTCCTAATGCAAAGCAGTGGCAGAGAGAGAGAGAGAGAGAAACTGACAGAGCGGCATTTTGACTGGCCCTCCACCAAAGTCATACGTACGCGCTTATTTATCCACACTTTTGTTTGTTTATGTGAGGAAGAAAGGAGAGCCTTCTTCGTCTCCAAAACGGAAACAACAACAAAAAAAGCTGGCATGTGTTGACAGAAACAGAGGCGGGTCTGCCATAAAAAGGGGGCTGTCCAAATTGAAAGTGACAAACACAATGTTGTTTACATGTGAGGGCCAAAGTATGTCGGGCGACATCAGGCAAATGGAGGGAGGCCACGAGCACACAAAAAGCTCAAAGCGAGACCTTTTTTTTCTCCGGCTCGGATTTCGTAGCGCGTTGATTGAGAGACGTGAGCGCGGCCTCCTGGAAGCTCGTGTCACAGGTCGTCCCAATACGTCGTGACAACCCTTTCAAACACGTACAAGACAAGTGTAGATTCAGCATACACAGACAAGGCCTTTGAACCCCAAAATAAAACATTACCGAGGTGATGTAAGCATTAAGTAGCCGCAACTGTGCGTGTATGCTAAGATGTGATGGTGTGCAGATGCACTTGCCGACTTGTTAGTCACGGGATTGTTGTTTTTTTTCTTCTCTCTCGGCTACATTCACCAAAAGCAACAGACATTTAAAAGAGCATATTGCTCTTTGACTGTCGCTGGTTCTCTTCAGCGCTAATTGGTCAGCGACTTGCGTGGCTGCAAGCCACAATGAAATGTTTTGCTAAAGAAATAGTTACGCTACTCTTCCATTTTCAACAAGGCAACCGGTCATTGCAAGCCATTTGATTCCCTAAATAATCTTCTCAGCACAGACTAAAACTGATCTCAACTTTCCATTTCTTCATGCAGGAAAGGACAACGAGCTGGCAGAATCCGAGTTGCCTTCCAGTGTGGACCCCCCCGGAATGGAAAGCAGCTACCTAAATCTAAAGGACACTGGCATGAAGGGCTCGAGCGAGCGTCCGGGCTCAGATCTTTCAAGTCCCCTGGATAAAAACGAGCCAGAGAGCAATAAAGGCAAGAAAAGGCGCAATCGAACTACGTTCACCAGCTACCAGCTAGAGGAGTTGGAAAAGGTTTTCCAGAAGACGCACTACCCAGACGTGTATGCCCGCGAGCAGCTGGCACTCAGAACAGATCTGACAGAAGCTCGTGTCCAGGTGAGAGCAGATCACATGCAAAAAAAGAACTGCCTTTAATTGACTCATTGGTTGTCATTTACAGCAAAAGACAGTCAATCCTTCTGAATTGGGAGGACTGGCACCAAATAGCCATTTTTTCAGTGACATATTTAAGCCATTTCATGCTCTATCTACACTAGGGTGGGTAATGTTACACAGGCTATTTCATTGATTCGTTTCTACTTATCCTCACAAGGGTTGCGGGAGTGCCTGAGTCTATCCATGCAAACTGTGGGCAGCTCACACATGCGTTTAGAAAAGTTCAATACAAACTGGAAGAGGTGTGCATTTCTTGTAAAACATTTAAAACCTTTCCATGCTCATCACTTTTAAATTAATTGTAGAAGATGGAGGCAGATGCTTTTTTTTATATTCTAACGGCTCTTTTCTGTAGTCTGACATGCTATTCACCAGCTCTTCTTTACAGGTCCCATTTCCTGATTTCATTTTACATATCTGCCCTCACTTATAGTGTGACAACAGAAAAGTCAATTCTTGTCCACATCCATCTCCATTTCCTTCCAGCCAACTGGAGATGGGATTGAGATGGAGAGGAAGAAGAGAATATTCTCTGCATTTATTCGCTGCAGCAGACGAAGGTCAAGGGGCCAAGGGTTTATCCCTTGTGTAACCATGTTTCTACTACTTCCCTACCAAACTATGCAGGCAGGAGGTGAGGGACACGGGGAGGGACCAAGACTTGGGACTATTCGGGAAGGATATAAAAAGCAATTGAAATGCCACTTTCAATTTCCACGTGCAGTCTGAGACAAAGTCAGGGACGGTCTGGTCCATGCGGTGGTACAGTAAAAAAAAAAACAAAAAACAAAAAGGACGTCATGTTGGTTCGCACAGATCCATCTTTTCCCCAGATGAATATAATTAACTTTCCCAACTGAGAGGCACACAGCCTACTCTTTTGAGTCACAGTGAGGTTTGACCCGGAGTCCTACAAAACAGACCTTAAACATGCACGCAATCAAGTCTAAATCCCACAATTGCGAGAGAAAGTCTGTTAGGACAAAGTCCAGGGATATGCAACTTTAGAATACTGAAGGGCATGGCTAGCTTGCCAAGCCATTTAATAATCTTTTTCAGCTGCAATACGACACACGTTTTCTCCATAATATGCCTCACGGAATCTTCCTCTGTTCAAGCGATGTTCTTTGTTCAGTTTGGCGCTTTTTTCTGCTATTCGAGGCTTTCCCGCAGCGTGAGCGAAAAATGCGACCATCTTGGCCTTTGGGGGGGGACGCTGAGCTGCCCTATCAATCGCACTGGTTCTGGATGACAGAGATGAGGTGGGAAGGCTACAACTTCAAAGAAGCTTTTGGAGTTTGTGCACTCGGGCCCCGACCCCCGTTCTCTTTGCCTGCTGGCTGTGCAGCATAAATAAAGCTCTTTAATGGTTCTGTAAGCTGCCTTTTGCTGTCAACGTCTTCAGCTATTACTGTAACGCCGCCAAAGCACTTTGAGTCACCTCCCTTGCAGATGTGTCGGCGACAACAAAACTAACTTTTGGGATTAACTCATAGGCTGCCATTGGTGCAATCCACATTCATTTCAAAGATCATCCGAAAAACGTAAAATAATCAAAAGGGCAGTCTTGGAAATATGGGCTTAGTTAAACAGTTCTCGGATGACAATTTTCTGCCCAAATTTGAAATGTCCAATCTGTGTGAGCGGTCTTCGAACAGAGCTTTTACCGTCGTTTCTTTTTTTTTTTTTTTTGGTTCTTCTTTCTGCAATCAAACTTCTCAAACAGTTGTACATTTGATCATCATAAAGCTGATCGCATTAAGGAAATTTTGTAATGTAAATGTAGCCATTGTTGGTAGTGCATTTTATAAAATTTGTAAACAAGGCATTTCTCGAGGATACTTTAATGGAGAAATAGAATTCATCATTGACAAGAATGGAGAAGTTAACACAATTATTTTATTTGCGTTGTTAGGGTTAATCTTTTGACTTTTAGAAATAATCATTCCGTAAAACGGAGTTATACGACTTGATTTTCAAATATTTGGGATTTACATATTTTATTTTTTGGTTCTTAAAAAATCAATAGTGGCATAATATAACATGAAAAAATTGGATTGAAAGACAAAAAAATGTGCATTGGGACATCCCTAAAGACTTCACAGTTCTAATGGATTGGACATTGAACAAGTAAGCTAACTCATTGGCTGCCATTGACAGTGATTGATGAACCACAGTCTAGATAGTATAGTATATATATAAATATATATTAACTGGGATTATTACCACTTACAACACTGAAACTAAGAAAACACAGCAAGTTCTTGTCGACAAGTATGGCTTTTAAAGGTGCGGCATGGGACAGGCACATCTGACTTCATAACAATTGCGCCACGGATGATCTCTCTGCCAAACTATTTGGCCCACATCCTCTTTTTTTCCGCCTTTCAAAGACAAAGCAGCTTATGACTCAGAACACAGAAACCAAGACTGGGTTGGGGGGTGCAATTTTTTCCCCAAGTTGACAACATTCAAACTTTTCCAGTGATAGTGACTTTAAAAAAAAAAAAAAAATGACACGGTATGCAAATGCACGTGTGTTTGTGAGGGGCCGCCTTGGTCCACACGCCTCTTAGAGGTCAGAGGGGTTGGCCGCGGAAAGCCACGGGCTTTGGCGTCAGGAAATTAAACATGAAATGAAAACAAGCTCTAGTTGGAACATTCTCCCATCTCACTTTCCAATATCCCTGCTCCACTTCTTGGACATAAAAGAGAGGTGGTGGGAGGAGAAGGACGCACTTTGTAGAGGGCGGAAATGGTGGTGACACACGAGGTGGGATTAGGACAAAAATCACACGACCCATTAGATTTGTATTTTGGGAGGAATAGAAAAAACAGACCCGTCAGAAACACGGTTGCTCGTCACGTTTGGGATAACTCCACCAACAAGAGGGTGATCTTATGTAATAGCAAACGTAAAATGATCGGAATCCCTCCAATAAATATTGTCTTTGTAGAATGTCACTTTGGGCTAAGACCATTTTTTTTTTAATGATCAAATGTCTTATGTCACTTTTATGGTCTTTCACATGTTTCTGTTTTGTTAGCATTAATCCAACAGTATTTTAAGACGCGTCTGAAGCCTGTGTATTGAAAAATCTATTTAGAAATACAAATGCAATGTTTTGAGAAAACAGAGAACAAACCAAAAGGAAAAAAAAAATGTGGTAAACATCAAACAATGACAGACCCCCACCTCCGAGCCCTACCAAACCTCAAGGGATGAAACGGACCCCAAGCCCTCCTGCAAACATATGATTTAATTCAAAGGGCAACAACCTCTCACCTTGACATTGGGGGGTTGTCACAACCTTCCATATCGCTTTACAACTTTGGAAGGCTTTTCTTGCCAGCTGACCTGTGGAATGTGGATGTGAGATTGGTTAGCGTTCTTTATGGAGAAAAAAAAAAGAATAAAATTACAAGTCATTGATACAGTATGCGCCACATGGACCTAAAGATTAAATCTATAAAGCATGAGTTTCCCTATTTATATCTTAGACATCTCAACTTTTGCAAACCTGATACACAATAATTATCAAGAATAATTTAAAGGAATTTTGTGCTCATTTTTATTTGTAGATAACAAGGCAAACTGTCTTCAAACATGACGATAGGGTACATGGGGGCCAATGTAAGAATGAGTGTCAAGAAATTGCCTCAAAATTGGTCAATTAAGATATGAATATCACACAAATGGTTGATTTGGGAACACCAAGATCAAGTCTTTGAAGGCTCCGTCAAGTTTGTGCTTTTCAATGTTGGCAACGCAAAAAACTAAAGGAATGCTGCTACTTTCAACCTACCAAAAATGGTCTAATTCGTCATTGTATTCAAACTGTACCCAGTACACATTAAATTACAACAAAAAATATTGCTGTTTTTTTTGCAGGTGTGGTTCCAGAACCGCAGAGCCAAGTGGAGGAAGAGGGAGCGCTTTGGTCAAATGCAACAGGTTCGAACGCATTTCTCCACGGCCTATGAGCTTCCCCTTCTAACGCGGCCTGAAAACTACGCCCAGGTAATTGGAGGAGGGGGTGTACTCTACATAAATATCTATTTTTTTTTAAAAGTCAGTTCAACTTGAAATTTCAAGATAACCAATTTGACCTGCTGTTTCAAGTCAATAAAACAACTCATTATTATGAATAGGACTTTGGTTTAAATTCAACATTTTAAGTAAACTGGACATCACTATTAAAAAGTCATTACATCCAATCCAAAACCACTGGGAGAGGCCATAATTTCAAGATTGGTGCCATGCCTCCCAGTCCAAATTGATTCGATGTCCATGGCATTAAATCAGTTTTGGTGAATTGAATGTCTATCATTGTCAGTGGCAGGAAATGTGTTAATAAAAAAAAACTGTCAAGTAATATCAGGAATGGATTGGACAGCGTCTGACTTTTATATTCATGGCTTCCAAAGCGGCTGCAGGGAAGCTCTATCTTTTTACACTGTGCATTCATCTCATCGGTTACTCCTCTTCGATTTCAGATTCAAAATCCACCGTGGATCAGCGGCGGCAGTGGCGCCTCTCCGGTGCCAGGTTGCGTTGTGCCTTGTGATAGCGTCCCACCCTGTATGCCCCCTCACTCTCATAGTCACGGAGGGGTCCCCGACTTCCTAGGTGTGCCCAGTCCGGGAAGTAGCCACATGGGACAGGCACAGATGGGCGGTCTCTTCGGTGGAGCCGGAATGGTCGGAGGGTTAAACGGCTATGACCTCAATGTCGATCCGGATCGCAAATCTTCCAGCATAGCGGCGCTGCGAATGAAGGCCAAGGAGCATAGCGCCGCCATTTCTTGGGCCACATGAAGTTCCTGACGTAGTCTGACCCCGACTGTGGTGAGGGTTTTTTTTTTGAGAGCGTTGGTGCTAACACAGGTCAAATAAACAAGAAGAAACTGAACATAGATAGAAGACACTACTACGGGCAGCACAAAGGAAATAAGTGTGACTGCGATTGTCAGCAGAATTAACCCTATTTAAACCACTGACTGCCAATGGCGGTGATAGACGTCCAATCCAATTCATTGGATCCAACATTGGATTCATTGGATGAACACGCGTTCAGTGGAAGGATTCTGTAACGTTATGACATTAGTCCTGGAGCGCAGAAACGTGGAGAGTATCCATTAAAGCAGTGTTTCTGAAGGTTGAAACTAATCAAATGAATCCATGAAACATTTGACTTTTTAAAAGAACGAAAGTGAACTTTCAGTTCTTAAATGTCAACAAAATGGGTGTGACTGACTGCAGCTATTTCCATGACAGTACTACTGAAATGTCGTTTTGAGCAAATGTGAACAAAATATATTATGTTGCTTGTATGTTTATTATGAAGGAAAAAAACACTGGGGGACCTAATTTTGTTGAGTTTGCTAAAACAGCCGTTTTCAACTCATTTTTGGATGCAAAATTGAATACTGATCTTGTATTTTTTTTCTCTCACGTCAATTTTTTCAACTACAGGTTCCTCATCCGTATACAATATGATCAATACTGTACTTAACATTGGAGATCAACCAATAATTTAACAAGCAAGATCTTCTTAAATGTGATCCAAAACAATTTCATCACTAAAATGAAGGTTTCCTATCATTGCTTTGGCACAAGCAAAAAGTAGCTATTAGTTTGCACATACAGTGGAGGAGCATCCATGACATTCATCTGCAACCTTTTTTGCTATCAATCTCCAACTTTATCGTTTACTGTTATTTAACACAATATCGTCTGCCTGTAGAATAAAAAGCTACATTTATACTCACAGTTTAATGAAGTGAATCATCTGTCCACAAAACCGAAGATTGCAGATGTATAGTAAGGCAAACAGGTGACCCGTAATTATTTTCGTTGTCTCCTTGACCAATGAGGCACTTCCAATAAAGCCCGCCCACCTGTGACGTTACGTCAAAAACCGTAAAGGCAAATGTGGGAGCGCAAGAAAAAAGCCAAATGAAACCTACAGAATACCAAAATATATAATACAAATAGGCACATTAAATTAGAAAGAGGGCGCTTGTAAATCAATCGCACATTATTATTAAACATGCCTTTTTTTAACTATGGCGGGTTTATTTATGTTTGTGTGTTTTTTCATGTCAGTACCAAATAAAAAAAATGTTATTCTAAGTGTTAGGAATATATTCATGTTAAAAAGTGTGAATAATTGTCTCAATGATAGTTTTCTTTACATAAATATACTTTTAAAAAGATTGTTAATCATAATAATCTGTTTTCTAAAAATGTTAATTTTGGTGCATCCCTCTGAAGCACATTTGCTTGTGACGGCAATGTTTATTTTACAATATTATTTCCAAAACATCATTCAGTAATTGAAGCCACCTTCAATGTGCCTTCTGGCTGATTGGTGACCAGTCTTGGCTGTAGTTTGTCTTTTGCTCCAAGTCAGATAGGCTGCAAGAATACATAGTATAGAAGATGAATGTACTATATAGTAAAAACAACAAAAACAAAAAATGACGTGATAGAAAAAAATACCTGCAATTTTGGATTAGCGTGCCAATTTAAGTTTTAATCAGCATAAAATTGAACTCAACAGAATGGTGTTTTTTTTTCCCACAAAATGTTCCTCGGTGTAATGGACGTCCAACAGCCAAACCATTCTAGTGTTAAATATTGTCAAAAATACATAGCGTGTTCGAAATGTTTTCAAAAGGAATTGTGCTTTGGGCTTTTAAACTGCTTTCTAATTTACTAATGGCTTTAAGCTGCTTTTTGTATAACAACCAAGTATTTTTACTTATGGTAGTGACCTTATATAAATGTGCCATCGCAATAACTTATTGCACTTCCAATTTGGAGAATTGTATGTTTATACTTCCACTGCGACATAAGTTGAATAATGTTGCAGAGTTTAATAAGCCACCCATCCATATTATCACCATGACAACCATGGACCTTTGTACAGAACTTGTTTTTCATATGATGGAGTGAAGTGACAATGTAATAAAATTTCAAACAGCCTGATGTTATTCCTCCCTTAAAATGCAAAGGAGCTACTATCTTCTAAAAATTATTATTATTTTTTCTGGGCACAACTTAAACTTTGGGTAACGCTGCTATCTTGTGGTGGATTAATAGCAAGAATGACAACCAACCACGAGACAGCAAACCCTGCTCTCCCCTAATACTTTCAAACTATGCAATGAGTTATTTTTCTTCTTCGCCATTACAATGAGGCTGCTTTGACATGACCTAGCGGTCCATAACGTAAAAGACAAAGTACTCAAGCTGGTAAGTAATATAAACAGTAACAGCGGGGTGCACGTGCCCTGGGTAGCTCTCATTAAAGCAAACGGGTCACACTGCCCTAGCCAAACTCCATTGACATCCTTAATAGAGAAAAGGCCCCCATGGTTAAAAGGACCATGTACACCATTAGGGCACTTCAAAGCTCAGTCCACTGTGATCGGTCGAAGATGGGAAACCTCTAATTCCTCATTGGCCAATTAACTTGCCAGTCAGCACGCTCTTTAAACAAACGGTAAAGTTTACTGCTCATTAAAAGCCTTCGTTTGCAAAGTCGGGTCGCTCAAGTTCATCTGAACCAGGGGTCGGGAACCTTTTCGACGAAGAGACACACAAAAAAAAAACATATTTTCCAATGTTATTCCTTCTGAGCCATACAACAAATTTAAAAGTCAAAATACATACATGTAAAGGAGTGCCTTTTCTATTTTTTTGGAATTTCACCACTTTTAAAGTGGAAAAATAATGATTATTTTTAAAAATATTCTTATACTATTGCTAATCAATCAGGATGCATTCCAGAAGAGTCTACTACAAAAAAAATGTTCTAGATGTAATATCTTAGTTCTGTCACCAGCGATTTCAATATTTTAGCTGACAGGTTAGCAAAGAGCCAGATGCACTCATTAAAAGAGCCACATGTGGCTCCCGAGCCATAGGTTCCCTACCCCTGATCTAAACCAATGGAAGGCCACTCTAGAAGTGCACGATCTTGGAAGTGAGATTCAAAATTCAAGGATTTTTTTCCCTTGAATTTTCACTTGCAAGATCGTGCACTTCTAAAAAAAAAAAAAAAAAAATCAGTGTGTCTTATGATGCATTATCCCAGGGCTGCAAGAAAACTTTTCTAGTAAAAAATCTCACACGGTCACTTTCAACATTACTACTTTGTAACCGTGCAACTTTTCTAGGGGCTTGGCACATGGGGTCATTTATTTGTCGTCAGTTGAATACAAAAAAAAATGCTGGGCCTGAGAAACGTCTCGTCCCTACAGACTCATTTCCTGGCCTTCTCGGCCCACTTCCTGTTTTATGTCGACTCGTAGGCACCACATCGTGTGTGAGGAATGACAGCTACCCTGAGGAAGCACGGCCATGGCTGCATGGAACAATTTTTACCCAATTCAGGAAGTAGCTAGAGCAGTTGGGTAAACATTAGCGCTTGAGGGAGAAGCACTTATGACCAACTATAATGCTTGCAGCGACATCTTTTGCAGTCTATGGCATTGAAACGCATTGGCAGTTCAAATAGATTGGTCAACAAGTTAAACACAAGATTGAAAAAGCGCTGCGCAAGGAAAGCTGAGAGTTTAAATGGTCAGGAAACAGGATTTGTTCTATTCCTCGTGGGAGTTCATTCAGTCATAAATCTTCAAGCAATGAAGCTTGGTCTACAAACACAAAGCAAACGCTCCGCATCTGCTTTTTTCCCCCTGCTTGGAATTTTTATGAGGGAAGAAGAGATGCAGTTGCTACATGACTCCATTGGAGGAACGATGTAAATGAGTTGATCAATCTATAATGTCTTTTCCATGCATTCCCATTCAAAATGTGCAATGGAGACTGCCTTTCTTCCACTAGCCCATACAAATAAAATGTTTTTTTTCTGTAATAAAATGTTTTAGAACACTTGTAACAATTGTGTTAATTGCAAATTTACTGTTGTGCTGTCGTTAATAGCATTTTTTTCAACCAAAATTGAGAACTCAAAACAACACTGCCCCTTACTGACTTACCACTTTAGTATTTTGTTTTATTTAGCAAAACTTTGAACATTACACAATAATTGCAAGAATTGCTATTAGTGTACATTAAACACAGCACAACATTTCCTAAATGGGTTTCAGTGACAACTTCCAAGAGAATGCCTTGAAGTACAAGTGCAAATAACAAATAACTCTTTATCATAAACCCAAGCAGTACACAAACTCAATATTAGTCTTAATAATAAAATAGCACTTATGCCCTCAGAGGAATTTACAATGACAATTTTGAGCATACATTGAAAAATATTATGTCAAAAATAAAATAATTGTTAAAAAGTTATTTTAGAACTTATTTATAATTTATACTATGTGTAATGCATGAGAATAAAAGCATGATTTTAGTTTACAGGTATTTTTATATATTAAAAAAGTACAATTTGCTAGAGTACATGTATATTACGAATACATGACTGAAAATGTGAATATATTTGAAATACAATCAAGTACTTTTTTCCCCCCGCAGTCCCCTGCAGCACATAGATGGACATGGGAAAATACATCCAGCCTAGACATGTTGGAGTCCCCTGAAGAGGCATATCGCGACAGACATGACAACAATCTGAGGAGAACAGAGGAACATTTTATACATCAGACAATGAAATGGCAAATGAACATAATCAAATCTGCACATCACCGCTAGAGGGCGATCTGACCACACAGAAAGCTCTACAAGAGCTGCGTGTGATTATTTTTAAAAGATACTGCAACGTCAAATGGAGGATTTTTCACCCCTCAATACATGAAATCAGTTTGAATGAAAATATTAAGAGCTCAATCTCTGGTCCGTTTTTTAAAATTCTTTACTTTTGCCCAATCCAGCAATGTATACCTTTTTTTATTTGAGGTTACAGAACCTTTAAGCTTTTTGGGAAAATATCAGGACAAAAAAAATCTCTTTACCTGAAAGATCAGTACGAGGATAAAGAATGCAACCCCTAAATACATCACAGGTTCAGCAGCTGAATAGATCTTGTCATAGCAACCCTGCAAGTACACAAAAGAACAGTGAGGGGAAATAAGCCCAAATAAGCTTTAAGCATAAACCTCACCTGGGTAGCAGGTGTTTGTGAAATTAAATCAGTGTCAGTTGCTACCAACTCTGTTTCAAATCACCATTTTAGGCTGAATGTGAATGGGCCACAGTGTAGTATTCTCATTGGCACTAAATATACCGCCCAGAAATGTCTAAAACTACCATTCATTTAATTTGCCATCATCATTTGCAACCGAAACATTTCATAGAAAAAAAGATATTTTTGACATAGTAACGAGAATGATTAAAAAAAAAAAAAAAGTCTGAAAAAGGACCCCAACCAGGCAGTGATGACTCAGCAATAATCAACTGGCTATCATCTGATCCGACCGACAAAGTGAGTGACAAAAGAAAGTACCACGTCATAGCAGTTTGCAGCGTCTGTGGGATCGCATCCTTCTTCCTTGCAACAGCTGTGTGGCGCTGCGTCAAAATCCGCATAACCCCTTATGCCACAGCATTCTTTCTGAAGACAAAAGCATTTGTTACCTTAAAGCGTAACGCATCACTGAAAAATCATGCAACAGCGGCCTTCCCAATAAAAATGAATGTGACATGTATTTCTGTGAATGGCAACAAGTTCATGTTAACTCATTTGCCATTATTGTATACAACAATGGACATACCTTCCTCATAATAGCATTCCAAGCTTTTATGTATTTCTTATCAGTGGCTGCCGTATACTTTAACTTCATGGAGTCAGCTAACGAATCCTCATATAACTAAAACAGGCAGAGGAGAGATACAATTAACCAAAAGCCACACTGGATGATGAATATTTTTCTGTGAAAACATCAGCAGATACTGGAGTTTACCTCTGCGCGACCCGAAACGACCACACCCAAACCAGTCATCTCGACTATTAAGACCACGCACATTAATATGAAGAACTGGAACGAAAGGGAAAGGACACAGCGAGTAAAGACAGTGGTAACCTTAAGCCAATAAAAACACCCTTTTGACATTAAACTCCGGAGGAAGATGTGTTTGAAGAGCTTTTGGGTTTAGGAACAAGTTCTCAATGGCAACATTTTTTTTTTCAGCGTAGATTGATCGGGTTTAACGTTTCTTCTCTTCATTGAACCATGACGGAATATGATGTTGAGTACTTACAGGCAGGGGTCAGCATGGTGCTATGCACGTGTTTAGACTGCCACCATTTTTTTTAGAAGCCAGTACTGAGAGCAGATCCACTCAATAGCGTTTAATGAATTAATTTTATCCTGTCTGTAAAAAACTGATCTGCAGCAGGTGGCATGCAGAGAAGTCGCCAGTTTTTTGTTGTTGTTTTTTTTGGTCATAGAATAACTTCATCTGCTTTTGTGCAACAGATTTGAGGTTTATTTTACCCTAGGTGTGCCATTTTTACATGATCCTAATACTACTTATGTGCAAAGACCTCCTCTGGTAAAGATCGCCACTGTTATGAGCAGGTGAATCTCCGTTATAAACATTTTGTAGCCAAATCCAATAGGAGTATTCTCTCTGGTTTTCTCATTAAAGTCAAATAGGCCAATCAAACACCCCAACCCCATATTTGACGTTGTTTTGCGCATCAGGTTTAGCAAGCATCAAGTATTCTAGGCAAAGCAGAAGACCACAACTACCATACATGTACTTACAATGATGAGGAAGACCCTATTGTTGCGATGGGTTCCGCAGCAGCCCACAAAACCCAGGAAGAAGAGTGCGACTCCAGTTGCCAGTACAAAGTAAATGGTTTGAGTTAGCAATTCCGTCAGATGCAAAATTGTAGCTAAAGCTGAATCGCCGACAATGAACATCAATCCCGCGCCGACGAACAAAACTCCTGCCACCTGAAAAGGGATATGAGGTAAAGATTGGGAAAGTTGAAATTAGCGTATTAGGCAATTCACTGAAGTATTAGGTCAGGGGTGTCAAACATACGGCCCGCGGGCCGGATCCGGCCCGTCTGGTGGTTTGGTACGGCCCGGGGAAGAAAGCTGCATTGTATTAAAAAAATGTGTAGTTCTTGTATTATCCGCTAGGGGCCGCAGTGTTTTAGTACGTGCAGACAACATGAATTGACATTTATTTATGTTCTTATGTTATTCTCTTGTTCATAATGTAAAAGGAAAATTCTTTTAATAAACCTTGATAATTTACTCAATTATTTGCACTAATTATTAGGATTAGTGACTAATACAAAGGAAAAAAAGTGGGCTTATCGTTAGTTCAATGTAATTTTGCAATGAGTTTACTGGTCTGGCCCGCTTGATCTCAAATTAAGCTGTATTCGGCCCGCAGACCAAAGGGAGTTTGACACCCCTGTATTAGGTCAAATGGACACAAGGGCAATTTAATGTGGGGAGTAGATTAAAAAAAAAAAACACAATGAACTTTGAGGTATCTCAGCAGCACAAAAACATTGGCACTCATTTTGCAGGACTTGACTTGCCCCTTGTACAATTTCATCCTAAGAAGTATTTTGGAATGCTGAGAGGCTCATTAGGCAGACAAGATAAATGCTAAGGGTTCCAGCCAATAAGAAGGCGGCAGCTGGTGGACAAAAGTAAATGCTTAACTGTGCATTCTACAGTCTTTTTGTAAAAGGTTCAAATTAATCTTCTGTAACTGTTCATTCAGCAGAATTTGTGGTCAGATTGAATGAGGCCTCCGTACCAAATATTTATTCTAATGAGAAGTTTGATGTGGATTTATCTCGGAATCCTCTCAGCTCATCAATTTTTTCTTGCAGAATAATCAGTCATATTAATCACATAAATGAAATGAGAAAATAAGTGGCTTTTACCAAGCAAAAATGAAACAGCAAAATAGTTCAGTCTGAATTGTATGCAATTCTTCACTCACTTTCTCAAACAACAACACTCATTTTCATGGTAAGCATTAAATTGTAAGGAGACAAAAAGAGAAATACTTACTATAAAGAAGACGTTCAAGAGTAACATGACGTACTTGATGCATGATAGACAGTCACCTGAGGTTTGCGTTCGTATCTTGGCCTGTGAAACAAACATATCACTTAAAGGGACTGAAATTTAACATCGAATAATTTAGCAGCAAAGAGTTTAACAAGCACGCAAAATTTCAATTGATAAAGATTTCTTAGGAAATGTAATAGGCGAAATCTAATGGAGAAAAATAGTAGTAGACTCGTAGGATTATTTGCTAATAATTGGACAGGCCCTTGGCAGTACTGTAGCAGCCTTTCAGCATCTACTGCTGCAAGAAGCAACACATTCCTATGAGGCTTCCCACAATTCCGCCCTTAGCAAATAATCGGCAAAGCATACATTATGGATGTTGAGAGACTGCGCTTTACCCAGACTGAAAACTACTTGGAGATTTGCATACTAGTACTTTATCCCCTCCAAGGAAATTGATTTAAATCCAGTTAAAAACCTACGCTAAATCATAATGAAGCTGGGCTATTGATTACTCCTCTGGTCCTTTTGAGCTCAGCTGCCAAACTCATTGCTTGAGATGGGTTTTAATTACGGTCCCTCGGTTCTAAAGCCTGACGAAGTCTAGCGGGAGTTGAAAAAGAGCTACATAAGTGCTCTTTACTCTCCAAAAAATGTATCCCTGCAGTCTTCATTTTATCGGGAGACGAGAGAATGAAAGAAAAAAAATCTGGTGTACCCCACCTATTGCTTAGAATTCGATGGAATAGGCTACAGCACAAAAAAAAGACCCAATTTCTAGTCAAGAGTATACAGAGATCACAAAAGGAATGTACCGATCCAAAGGAGTACACCAGACAGTTTAAATATGATTGGCTATTCAAATTAGAAAAGCTTTAAGCTAAAAGTTTGTAATAGCATGTAAATGTAGCCATGCATGATAATTTATTGGGCGTAAGGATGTGTGACTCACACAGTCAAAGCACAAGCGATAGATAAGCCATCTGTTTGATTAAGAGTATTCCGCAGCTTATTATGACAGTGTGGTTTAAGCAAGCAAGATAGACAATTGTAATAATAAAAATAATAATGGCAATTGTTGCTTTCCCATTAAAAAACAAATGATTTCACTTACCTTTTTGTAGTACCTGGTAGTAGGCTGGTAGTGCTCTGGACATTCGACATGAGATCCGTGGTGTGTGCAAACGGCAGGCTCTACGCGAGTACGCATCGTTTATTGTTGAATGGAAAGAGCCTCTTCTTCAGCAAACTTCTACTTTTCCTGTTGTGAAGGGAGATATGGTGAATTTTCATTGTATTTGAGATGTTTTGACAACAGTACTTTTGTTACAACTCCAACATTTCTGAAAGCACTATATAAAGTTCACTTTCTCTACAACTACGGTATGATTGCAGCCTGCAAGATAATACGACTGAATTGACTCCATTTTTGTCTTAACCCCAATCAAATTTTGGATAAATTTAAGCCATTGTATCTGTTGGAAGAATGCAAAAAACGAAAAAAAACATCAAACTGTACCCACAGACAAGCATAAGAGAAACCACTACCGGTTGGGATTTGCTCTCATGTAAGCAAGCACATGGGGGCCAAACCTGGGGAGTAATGTACAAAAGTAGGATAAAGACATCCACGGCTAAAATAAGCCTTTTAGCATTTTCAATGAAAGAGTTGCTATTGCAATATAACTCAAAGTCAATTTAAAATAATGTGGAACGCTTCCGTTTCTAGGAGTAATCATTCTTTATCAACATCGCCATTAGCCTATCCCACCTGGCTTGGGGGAAAGGTGGACTATACACCATAAAGAATCACTGCACTATTGGGTGGGGCAATATGGGTCATTTAACATTATAATAATATTGCCTCTTTATAAGCATCTTTTCAAACCTTTCAAATAAACTGTCTTGCCTCTATTATTCTGTGATTCATTCAATCATTATCTTCACAAAGGTTGCAGGGGTGCTAGAGCCTATCTCATCCAGATTTAGGCACTAAAAGCAAGACACTGACTTGAGTGGCCCTGCGATTGTCCGGCCACCGATTCAGGGTTTTGTCCCACTCCTGGTACCTGAAGTCAGCTGGGATAAGCTCCGGCACCCCCTCCAACCCTTGTGAGGATAATTGGTTCAAAAATGAATGATATAGAGCAGCCAAATATTTGTCAAGAGTTGGAAATCAACACGAAAATAGCCTTGTTAACACTTTATAAGTGCTCTGCAGTGCGAATTGCTTTTGTGCAAATCATATTTACAGATTCTATTCATTATCCTGTTTTTGTGCAATACCTTCCCATACAAGAAAACGACTGGTCCAATATTAGTGAATATTTGCGTACAATACGGTCATACTCACGAATGATCCAAACATCCAAACTCTCGCCACTTCAGTCTTGCCGTGATTTATGAGGGGGAACCCCAAAATTTTGACAACAGGCGACTCAAGACAAAGAATCTCGGAGCAACCTATAAAACTACGTACCATACGGCCTTTCAAAATGTCTTGCAGTACATAGGCCGAAGCATGTGAGAGACGTGTTACAAAGCGTAACCTTTTATACCTACTTTTGTCGTCTTGGTGACACCCCAAAAACGTTCAATGTGCGCGACAACATCGTCCATTCATTCGTATGACGTTTACACTTCATCTGCTCTTTTTCTAGGTTTAATGACGGAGAAAAGGGACAATGGGCTACACGTGTGTTTGTTGTGCACACGATCGCGTCGGCCACGTTGCCTTTTAGTCATTTTTAGACTGGAAAAAACGAGTGCGTGTGAATGGAGGTTATTGCCATGTTCCACCAGGGCCGTACCTAACCAATTTGGTGCCCTCGCAACGTATACACAACTGGACCCCTCGCCCCCCCCCCCCCCCCAACACAGACACGCCCACGCAAGCCTGCAACGACAGCTAATTTAAAAACAAATATTCAAACACTCACGTATGACATTATTTGTTTGAAATTGATGATTAAAAACTAGTAAAATTAGGGCAGGAGTGGCGAACACGAGGCTCTCAAGCCGCAAGCGGGTTCAGGCCAAGAAGAATGTGACTCTTTGCTTCTTATTATATTTTGTGTATACTGTTACCTCATTTCATGTTTTTATTTTTATACTCTTAAAACACTCAAATGTATCAGGGCACAGAAATAATAAATGATATGTATTTTTAATAATTTGGGAGGTTGGATTTTTTATGCTGGTTTTGATGTAAGGTGTGGCTCTTTGACCCTCACAGTTTGAAATTTTGGGTCTTTGTTCGGCACCCCCGGTCTAGGGTGTGGTTTGCCTTCTCCACAGTCTGCTGGGATAGGCTCCAGCACCCCCTAACCCCCTGCCAGCATGCACGATGATGAATGAATGAATTCATATTTGAGTTCTGGATGCAAAAATCTGTCAAAAAGATGTGCGCATAACTAGCAACTCATTTGTATGATCCTATCCATACTTTTGTGTAAGAAATTAAGTGACACTCTTTGACCTTATATCAGATTACTTCCTTTGAGGACAGTCAAATCCAATATATTTATAGCTATATATCTAAAACGTCAGATTCATAAAAAAAAAACAGCTCTTTAGTTACGAAACATGGTGCTCATTTATACACCAGCATAATCAAAATGAGACATGGCCTTCTGTGGAGTATTCTCACATGCTGATTAAAGGCATCCTGTTAATGAGATTCCCTAAGAAGCCTATTACTGGGAACAGCAGGCTGCCCCCCCGGCCCACTGGGCCTGCCGCTCTCGCCATTTTTTTTTTTGTACATTTATCAGCTTTGCTTCAAACATTCAACATCCCAATCATGCAATAGTCTCATTAAAATGTTAGTTTACCACTCTTGTCAGCTATTATTAAAAGTTATAGAGAGATAATGAATACAACTATGTTTTTTTTTTAAATATGAGGAGTAAACATTGCATATTCTACAACAAAAAAAAACTCAATCATACATATGCAAACATTCCTGACTATGAGGGTTGGAAAACTTGGGTTATATAACATTAGAGCCATTAATGAAAGCTCTTTCCCATTCTGTAAAAGCAGCAACCTTTCAGCTGCTGTCACTCACCAGACAACTCCATTATGTGCTTGGCAAATCTGCATGGCCAATTCCTCAAGAACCATCTCAAGGCTCAGTGCGGAGAGAAAGTATGTAGCGTGGGCCCAGATGTTTTAGCTCAATAAGCTTAAGGATGAGTTCATGGCAAGAACATCTGAGGCTTTCAACTCTGTTGACCCAAGAAGGAAAGTCTTATTGCAGCCTCATTCAACAGTGTGTGTGAGTGTGTATGTGTGTGTGTGTGTGATGTGTGATGTATACGCCAGTCGGGAAAGCCATTAATAGATCAAATGTGACCTATTTTACACTGGGAAGGTGCAAAGAGTTAACAAGAACAAACAGGAAGAAGGAAATGCTGCATGTAAATGAGTTGGTGAAATTGTGTATGAGAAATTTGAGCAAAAAATGTGAATCTCAATTCACAGCTGTGGAATTGTGCTTTAAGTGTAAAAATGTCCACTGAAGAAAAATTATGTGGCTCATTAGTATTCATTCATTTTCTGTACCGCTTATACTCACAGAGGGTGCTGGAGCATATCCCAGGCAACTGTAGGCAGCAGATGGAAGACACCCTGAATTGGCGTCCAGTGAATGGAAAACCAGCGACAATTTTAGGTGTCCGAACATCTTACGGTGCATTAGGTTTTTTTTTTTAGATGTGAGAGGAAACCGGACGCCTGGAGAAAACCCACGAGAACATGCAAACTCCAAACAGGAAGGTCAGAATCCACCGGGGATTGAACCCTTGGTCTCAGAACTGTGAGGCAGACGTGCTAATGTGCTATGTTTGCTCCTCTAAGGTCTCACTCGTCCTTGACAGCATTAAACCCCCAATTTCCAGCACCTGCACAATTGAGCCACAAGTGGACTCAAGGGAAAGGGAGACTTGTTAAGTTTTTACGAGAGCAGACAGACATAATTACCTAAGTAAAACAGAGGAACACTGACTTTTATTGACTTTAGGGTTGTTTGACAAAGAATGGACCGACCCCATGCAGCTGGGTTTAACTCACTGGTCGCAATCGATGATGTCCAATCCATTTGAACTGGAAGAGGCAGAAGAAATTCTTCATTTTCTTTTTGGGTAAAATGAGATTGATTGGGCTTTCTAGCTGAAATAATTGAGAGTGAAAGCGATTGAATGAGTATCACCAGAATGTTCCAAAATCCTTTGACTGTCTGCTTTTCTCCTCACTCTCGTTTCATACACCAGGACCAATCTTCTCAACAAATACACACACACAGGAACATAATGATGGGCTTCTTGGTAAAAGGCGAGAGCAATCTTTCTGCATCATCTGGCTTGGATTAGAGTTTGCCTGTCGTCTGCGTTTCACTGTCACAGTTTGGCCACGGTACGGATAAAGGCAGGCGGTAGGGACGCTCTGAGGACCAGAAAGTGGGAGGGCATGGTTGTGGAACAATAAAAGCAGCTATGACTTGGGCAAATGGAGAAAAATAGCAGACCGTATGACGGTAGATTACTCGATGAACCACTGTTAAAGCAACTGTACAACTGTAAAATTTGATGGGAAAGGATTTGGTAGGAAATTGTCAAGGACAAATATCCAAAGTGCTGGATTTCTTGGTGCTCTTTGAGAGGTCTATTTGTTATTTTTCCTCTGTGTTGATTCTCTCATACAGTTCTGAACAATGTGATTGACTTAATCCAAGCTTTTAGATTCTGATCTGAATGGTGGGATTTTGGTTGTTGGAATTCATGTTTTTTTTAATTTTTTTAGGTCACTTATACTTGATGACCGGCGTTGATAACCATAAGTCGCATGTGTGTGTATTTATCTGGATGTCCTGGATTTTAGCACTATATTGTCCCGAGGCATGGATAAGTGACACCCCCGCCATTTGCCACCAAGCCAAAACACCCTTTCTGTGTTCCACCCACCTTTCTCTTGGGTTTCTACTATTTTCAGCGATACTGTAGAAGTACACCCTCTGGGTTTCTGTGCGTGTGTGTGTGACAGTGTTGTCGGATAAGTGTGGGGGTGGTTGGTGCCTTCAGAGTGTTAATGCAATGTCAAATTGTAGGCAAGGTCAGCAAGGAGAGAGGCGATAAAGGTAATGCATCACTGAATCCTGTGGAAGGACCATCCATCCTATCTGCAGGATCTATTTTTTGATGCACTTCCCCAGTTTTTTCTGCAAATGAATGGTACCTTTACCATTGAGTTGTTAAAGGTTTAAAGACTTAAGTGTTACTAAAAAATGAATCAAGAGTGATTTCCCAATTTGATCTCTTTATATTATGAGCAATTTTAAAAGACAATTGTTCACTTAACAAACAGTTCCCTTAAATCAAAACTAGAAATGCTATTGTTTACTAAAGGGTATCCCTAACTGCTGAATGTTCAAATATGTAATGTATGACTTGGCTGTTACGTGGATTATTATTATTTTAGTTTTAAAACTATATCATTGATTTGAATATTGGTTTGGGTTTTTATTTCTAATTTGTACCGGATTGTTTTTGTTTTCATTGTCTATTGCTGTTTTTATTAGTATATGAAGTACAATGAATGAGTTTGTCCAATCTATTTTATGTTTTTTTTTTCATAAAGGTTTGTGTAAATCAAAATACTGAACTTCTACGCATTTTCCTACATTGATTTCCAC
Source organism: Stigmatopora nigra (assembly GCF_051989575.1). NCBI lineage: Eukaryota > Metazoa > Chordata > Actinopteri > Syngnathiformes > Syngnathidae > Stigmatopora > Stigmatopora nigra. Next base: position 12,400,178 of record NC_135509.1, on the reverse strand, counting down.
ATGTGGTCAGGTTTTGATCACAATGCAAATGGAGAAGCTGTTTAAGTAAAGACATTACCAGTATCGAGTGTTTAAGATGAGAAGTGCACGACCAGTTTAAGCTTTTTGTGCGGGCCATATTCAATGATATTTGCATAATTTGCTGTGTGCCAATGAAAACTGGTTTGGATACCATAGTGGAACTCCAACACGTTTCCACAAGCACAGAGGTCTTGACATGCAAACGCTGACATGACACAAGGAAGGGAATACCTCAAAATACTAATGTGAGACAAAACACAGCAGGATGTTGTTCTCCCGCATGTTAAACTACAGGAACACCTTGACACATTTCTTGAAATTGGCAACCATGACATAAACGCTCCAGATGAGAGAATCAACTTGTTAAGAGGCTGGCTCTTTGTTGGGCTTGGCAGGTATTCGTGTCAAGCCAAGTTTGGGCAATTTCAATGATGTGAGCAGACAGCTACATTTGAAAAAGCCGCTGGAGGCATAAACACCACATATATCTTTTGCTCCACTGAGCGAGCAATCTTTTTCACATACCCTTTTAAAAATGGACTGCTTATCCTAGACATGACAGAACTAACTGGTTAACTCTCATGTGGTGAGATACAAGCAGACCTGATGGGTAAACTGATGAAAAATACCTTCAAAAATCTGTCTTCATCTTGCGATCTTGAGTCCGTCTGTGAGTGACCCCGTCTGCTGCTTTTTAAAATCTGTAGTCATGGCCAAGCGTCTGAAAAAAAAGAACAAAATATGAAAATCTATGTCAAAAAGAGAAGATTTGGATTGGAGTAGTGTCAGGGGAAGCGGCAGTTGGTCCATTGGCCTACTTTCTATTATGGATTTGCCCACTCTTCAGTTTATCCTTGTGGGAACACTGGGAATACATGCAGGCGTGCAATTCAGTCACACTTGGCCCGTCAACTCCAGACAGAAGAGGGGTGGGGGGGACGGGGACATTCTCCAAGCTTATGCATAATGATGAAGCAATGATAACATATTTATATTTCAGTATTCACCCAGGATTATTGCCAAAATGTCAGTACATCTAAACAAGAAGAAGCAAATAACTTATTAATGTTTTTTGGTGGTGAACATACAATTGATACATTTTCCTTTTAAAACCAAAAACATAAAAATTGTCATAAATATAAATTCTAAAAATAATAATAATATAAAGTGTGCAATGAAGGCAAGTCCTTTCTACAAGATGATGTATCAAAATATTTGTGTGCCAATGTTAGGGAAATTCCTTACTGCCGTGTGTGTAATTGCACAAAGCTTCTTTTGTGAGAGCTTGGAAAGCAGTGCCATGGACTGTTTAGTGAGATAGCACATGGTAAGATGGTATGTATGGAAGATTGTGGTAGCGTAAATGGAATAAAATGGGTTGAAGGGATATACAATGTGCTTGTGTGTTTTCGCGCATAAAAGTCTTCATACAGAGTTTTAAATATTTGTTAGAGTACAAAATTGTGAGGAAGATCACAAATCAGGGTGGATAATCTTAACCCTTTAGAGGGGATGGGACTATTTTTGGTATTTAAAAAAATTTAAAACCTTATTAAGACATGTGGCATTGAGATATGTGAGGATCACATTGTTGGTCAGGTGGGCCACAATCTTAACATTTCCTATAGTGCTGCCTACTTAGCTGCCAAAGTTATATCCTCCTATGTGGGCGCCAGGTCTAAATTATAATAATATTTTTTTCTGAAAAAAAATGACAGTTTTTTTCCCTCTAACAAAGCAATTAAAGAATAACAAATTAAAAAATACAAAATGATTAGTTGGAGAGCTTCCTTGTCTCCATTTAATGAGGAAGCCTTTTTCTTTGCTCTCGGCTCCTTTTGAAAATACCAGAGCAGCCAAAAAGAAAATACCTCAGCTGTTCTTTGTGCAGCCAAACTGTTCATGTGATACTTGTAGTGTGAAGTCGCCACCGGAATTTTTTCAGTGTTAGCTTTCAATAAACTTGATGCTTATTCTCCTTCGCGACGTTATTTGTTATTTCGTCTTTGCTCGTGCTCGATAGGGAATAAGCAGAAGGGTGGAGACTGGTAAGAAACTATTTGTTGGCTCTATCGCGTGTGCCACCGGGAATGTCAGAGTCGCGACCTTTTAGGGGAGAGGGCAAAAGGATTGGTCTGTGGAACGCTTATCTTGCACTCCATCTGTAGTAGATTTGATGACATGAGGAGCTCAGAGGGAGGAACCCCGTCCCCACACCCAAAAAGAAAACAGTCAAAACAAAAGCAAATTTCTTGTTTGGTGCCAAGTGAAAGCCTTCATAACGAACACGAGACAAAACGTATCTGTTGTTAGTATCACAAACAAACCTCAAGTCATTTGAGGAAGCCAAAGTCTACTTTGAACGTCAGCTAAACATACAAACGCAAAGTTTGTTGTCCTGGGCTGCTGTTCTTCCTTTAAACACATTAAAACCTCAAATGTGAGTTTGAAACGTGATCCGCACATACCAATTATCTAACCCAATACTCCCCTTACGGTCAAGGTCGGTAAAGGTCCGATTTTTCGGATTCTGTGAAGAAGATGGAAAATTAAACAATCATAAACTGTTATCATGGGAAAATGCAGGAGCAACTAGTCATGTTACATGTTTGTATGTTTTGTATTTTATTTTAAAGGAATAAATATATATAACAAATGGGATACATTGAGCTATCTTGGTTTTGATTTTCATGTGTGGTTTTTCTGTTGCTGAAAGTTTGTTTCAGTAGTGTAAACTTAAATACTGTATACAGGTTTGGGATTCATTCTGTTGTTTGTAGCCATTGGCAGTTCTAGACATCAAATTTGTTTCAACTGGGAAGGATTAGAAGTATATCACTGTCAATAGAGGGGAAATACCACAACATTTTCATATATTTTTGGTAATGCGTATCCTCACAAGGGTCGCGGGGGTGCGGGAGCCTATTCCTGCCAAAGACGGGCACGAGGGTGGGGCCAGCCAATCGCAGGGCACAAGGAGACAGGCACAAAACCAATCACACCCACACTCATGCCTAGGGGAAATTTAGACTATCCAAACAGTTTTTGGGAGTTGTAAAGAAACCAGAGTACCGAGAGAAAACCCACACAAACCTGCAGAGAATATGTAAACATCACACAGGAAGGTCCTAACCTGGGCTTGAACTCTCAATTTAAGAACTGTAAGGCCAACACATGAAACATAATAAAAAAAAAAATTAAAAAAAATTCTAAAACCTCTATCTCGTTTAAATTTGTTTTACCCGATTCCAATCCTCTGTTTAACAAATAATAGAAGGACACTCCTGATCTAATGAAAAGTATAAGATAACCCAAGCACCGAAGAAATCCCCCACTTTCCCAGGTTAATAATTCACTATACCAAAACAATTTGCTCAGTATAAATCTGATAACGCACCCAGTCAAAATAGGTTGGACATCCATAGCCGCCAATTGCAGCAAACGCTTTAATTCTCAAATAATGCAAAGTAAAAAAAAAAAAAACATGATGGCGAAGTTTGAAAAAAAAAAAAAACGATTTTCTTTCCCCGGGAAGATTTCCAGATGGAGCAAAAATTGGGATTTTTACTGCGGGTCTTCCCCTCCCACTCTTAGCCGAGGAGGGTAACCCGGGGGGCGGTGGAAACTGTGTCGGGGAGGCTCCAGCATTCCTGGTTGCTCCTCTACTCTCCTCTCCTCTCCTCTTGCCGTGACTTAGTAACTCCACACTTGGCATGCCCACTCAGTGCTTCTCCACTCTACCGTGCGTGGATCTTTAAAAATCCAAACACGACGTTTGGACGTTTTTACTAGATTTGTGCCGCGATCTTGTGATATTTCCAGAGAAAGGAGATCTCAGCTCAACGCTACGACACCAAGGTAAAATCGCGTTTTGGACCGTAAAATTGACCCTTACTTTATTTTCATCAAAATGCCTCCCTTTAAGCTTGTTTTTATTGTTCGGGTGAATTTACACACTGTTGATCCCCTCCTCCATCTTTTCACACATTTTTACGGAAGAAAGCATTGTTTCTTTGTGAGAAAATATTTGGAGTAAATAAAAGGGGATCTTTTTGTTTTTAGTCGGACATTTTCCCGTTAAAAGCCTTGTTTATATTCGGTCTGTATATAAATATATTTATATATCTATATTTTTTTGCAGAATTGATGGACCACCCAATCACCTGAGCAAATTGAAAGACCCCTAATTGATGTTATTGTGGTTGTAGTTAACCCTTTATAGCACAGGTTAAATTGTTTTTCAGATTTTTATATGCACCTGTTATATAATGTTATTTCCTAACATAAAAGTTCGATTAACTTTTTATATGGCATTGGTTTATTTCATTGTCTGCCATTGACGGTGCCAGATGTCCAATCTATTCTGACTGGGAGAGGCAGAGAGCCATCACTTGCTGCCAGCCTCTCCCAGTCAATATAAAGTCAACATCCAAAGGCGTCAATGTCACTGAAACATGAACATTCACACCCAGTTATCCTAGTTAAAATCAAATAGATGCCTTTTGTGACTTCCAATGAAAGAGAATTAGTTAAATAACATGCAAAAAATATCAGTCTTATTGGGGCCATAACTAGGGTGTGTTCTTAAATAGAATTAGATTTGAATAATTTATGCATATTCCTGAGGATATATGAATTGAGAACACAGTATGTAAACATCACATTTTGGGCCATGTGGGCAACCATATTACCAAAAAATGTTTTTTTTTTTAAATCAAATAAGCAAAATTAGTCTCTTTCCCTACACATGTTTAACAGAGGTGTACTTTGAACATTGAGTGCCTCAATTAGTTTAATCATTGTCAAAATATTTGAAATACCAATGGGAACAATTCTACCCCAACTAAAATAATGACCTGCTGAAGATATTTTTCAGACAAAACTGTGTTATATTTGTTAAGGTGTAATATTGCTTGCTATTGTGTGCCAGTCTGACATATAATCACCTCCCAGGCAAAGTCAACGGGGATAAGCTCCAGCACCTTAATGAGGAAAAGTGGTATATAGAAAATGGATGTGGGCATGTGGGGGTCCCCCACCCTACCTCACCCAATCTGGTATTTTTCCCACGGGATCTGGCCAGACTGAAGCAGTCTACTGACATCTTCCTGTTCATCACTTGCATGATACTTACCCTTCTCTGAAAGGCATTGGTACAAGTGTCACTTTGGATCCATCACAAAGGCTTATACACCCCACCCTATCTATACCTACTCTCTCGTTAATGATTCGTGTTGCACCGATACTGTTTATGGCTCCAGATAGTGATTTTGCGACCCAACATGGTCTATAATGAGGAAAATACAGTAAGCAGTAAGACTAAGTAGCAGTACCAGCTGGAAAAGCAGGATTGCATTTCATCTAAAGGCCATTCTCAACATGGGGACCATTATCACAAAGCCGTATGTATGTTTGTGTGCTTTTGCCTGAATCTGAATCATAATAGTTAATGCATTGAGCTGCTTACCGATGTAGCGCCGATTCCTTCTTGCTTGGTGACAGGGAGACAATGGCCACGTCAAAGTAGTGTAAAGAAGCTCCTAGACAAGAGCAGATACAGAAGCGTGCTTGTTCATAAAAAAAAAAAAAAACCATTTGTGCTGTTATGAAGACTATATGTGGAAAAAGCAGCCCTATTGATGCTGTAAAAAAACATCTGCCTACAGAGATGAATACAGTGCGCATGGAGCTTTTTCTAACAGGTGTTTGATGGACATGAGTTATACTTCTCAAAAACAAACATCAGAGGGTGCTTGTAACTATTATTATTCATATGAAGAACCACAGCAAGCAGCTTCAATTCATTTTGTTCCTTAAAAAACCTGTAGCCTAAATTCCTGTGATACAGTGCACATTTCATTTTTCTTATGGTCTGATTTGCTTGCTACTGAGCCTCCAGACTTGGCAAGTCATCTGACCACTGGCACAGATTTCACATTCATCAGCCTTACCACATGCATTAAGTCATCTATTATTCTTTCCTCCTATTCATTCAGTTCATGAGTGCGTGGACATAAATGGAGCATCCATGGACTCTTCACTTAATGTGGGTAATACGTAGGAATTGGCTGCTAATGGCTTCAGCATACACTTAGACGACAAATTGATTTGGAATGTTTGAATATTGTTGTGACAAAGGGCACCATATTTCAGTGATGCTCAAAATATTCATTCATTCATTTTCTGAACCGCTCTATCCTCACTAGGGTCGTGGGGGTGTTGGAGCCTATCCAGGCTGACTTCAGGCCAGAGGTGGAGGACACCCTGAATTGGTGGCCAGCCCATCGCAGGGCACAAGGAGACAGACAACCATTCACTTTCATACTCTTACCTAGGGGCAATTTAGAGTGTCAAATCAGCCTACTATGCATGTTTTGGGAATGTGGGAGGAAACCGGAGTACTCGGAGAAAACCCACACAGGCCCGGGGAGAACATTCAAACTCCACACAGGTGGACTGACCTGGATTTGAACCCAGTAGCCCAGAGCTGTGATGGCGACTTGCTAAGCATTCAAGCCGTCCAGCCGCCATCTGCTCAAATATTGCTGTGTGATTCTCTTCTTGTGTGGAAGCATAGACAAGGAAGAATTGACCTCAGTGGAGGTCATCCGGCAGACCCGCATGAACATAAAGCAGGAAGTTGAGCGGCCTCTCTGTTGCCACTTCCTCTTTATCAGGAGGAAACAGGTTGCATGTTTGCACTCCACCTCCAAATTCTTTGGGTTTATCTTGCCAGCTCCCTACATCCCCCAAATGCCTAGTATTTAAATTAAAAAAAAAAAAAGCCTGGACCCTGTGGATTAGCAGCCTCACTGGGAGGATTTAGTAAAAGGTGGATATTACCTCACCTTAGCATTTGGGAAGCACTTCTATATTTCCAGAAAAAAAAGTACCCACACTGCAGTTTTGGCATGGAGCTCCACTATCCTTCTGATGTGGTCATAGCTGAGATGGAGGCTTTTGTATGGCTTTTTGGATTTGACGATGATGCAAAGCTAATTAGTTCCCCAACAGTGGAAGAGAAGTAATGATCATTCAAGTCAAGTTGAAGAAGAAAAATACACTTGCTGCCTCATGTTTCAAACCCTTCATGGTTGCTTGTTGTTGTTGTGGTGGTGGGAATTTGAACAACACACCACAAGAACCACATTCACATAACGCCAAAAGTGGGTGCTAATCAAGTCACACCAGCCAGGAAGCACACAATAAAATGAGATTGTTAGGAAGGACATTCCATCCAGAAATGTTTGGTTTGACTGAGAGGAACATAAGGATTTTTTTTGGTCTTCTTTCTTCAAGGTTGATTTACTGAACAAGTTGTGTGGCTGCCTTTTACGTCTATTTGACAGTTTTGGCTACCAAAGCAAACACAATAAATCCATATGTCTCTGTACCAAATGTTTCTTCACCAAAAATGTAAATGTTTGCAAGCTTATCTTTGGCGTCATGCATCACATGACATAAACAACTATTCTCTATTTTCAAAAGGCTCAAGTGCGTTTCACAATAATGATCGGCTCATGGTGTTACTTCCTTTGACTCCAACGGATTCTGGCAGTGTTCCAATGCCTGAGTAGGATGAGACTCAACCGCAGATGAAAAGCGGGGTCATTGTCAGCAGCATCCAGGGACACAATCAGTGTTTGATATTGGCAGTTTTCCACAGTGTGATCCATATCGTGTCTGCGGTAACTTAGTGGAGCGGTTGTCTAATGAGCTGACTCCTGCAAGGATCACAAACTTGGAAGCGAGCAGCTTGTTCTTCTCGTTAAAGAAAAAGAAACAACAAATAAGAGCTAACGAAACAAAGATCAACAATCGTTCTATAAAAATTGTTCTGCTCTGTAACACTATTCAACTCATTACATTTTTTTCGCCATCGGAAATGCTGGCTTTATTAACCTAATCTAGTCTTTTTCAGGGTTAAAGTATCTAAATATTTATTATTTGGACAGATATTTTTCTCAACTGTACACATTAGAGTAGTTTACTATTTAACACTATGGATAATGTGAGACTTTCTGCAGTTGGCTATAAATATCTTAACTAATGCTTTGCCCTTGAACAACCACATCATTAGGCCAAATATGCTTTTAATATTTTAAGCCAAGGTTGCTATAGCCAATCGTAAATTTGAAGCAGCCTACTCTACTTAATGATACAGCACAATTTTGCCGTTTTTTTTTTAACGTGGTCCAGCACAGCCTGTTGCCAGCAGATGAAATCGTGTGTATATTGTTGTACTCTTGTTCAGTAGAGGAAAAAAATTAGTTGGGAAAACCCAAGCCCCTTACTGTCTCATCATTTTTTCATATAGCTTTATAAAAGATTTAACCTAGTATGCTGCCTTAAAAGCTCAGCAGTCATGACAAGCTTCATGGATGACCATGTTTGAACAATGTCTGTCTTCAAGAGGAAAACAAACCATTGCTAGGAATTAAGATAACATGGTTTAGGATACGGACATCCATTGTTATCACCAATGTCAGTGTACAGTCATACCTCTACATACGAATACCTCTAGGAACGAAATTTTTCAGGTTACGAAATGTGTACATGCAAACAAGTGACTCGAGATACAAAAAAAGATCCAAGTTACAAAGTCCCCCAAAAAGTAAATGCATGGAAGGATCAAAGAAGTCTCACTGTTGTGATCCGGTACCAAAAGCTTATTTGCCTATTTGCCTAAACAGTTTGAATTGACTTTTTAATTCAACAAGGACCAGATGTTGCTCTTCAAATATTCCTTTGATTCACCACATCAATTTATATTGAAAGTTTACAGAAAATCTCTCCGAATGATTTGCTCTTTCTTGGGGGTACATATTTGTTCTATTGCCTTCGATCGCCTGTCAATTTAACAGATTGCAGACATGAAGATTTCTTAAGCCAAGAACACAAATAAAACAAAAGTAGTTGAGAGCTAATCTTACCCTACATCTTGCCATTGGATTGAAGCTCAGTCTTCTTGGTGAGGTGTGTGCAGGTTTTTTGTTTGGACAATGCAGCCTTCTAGAATACGGTCTGTGAAGTCACTGTGGCAGCGCAATAGCCTGAAGAAAAAAAACAGTTAAAATTGTTTAGTTGGCAGATCCCTTATCCAAGTCTCCTCAAATCCTGCTGCTTTTGGAGGAGTACAAGAGTTAGTTGCTATTTCTCAATACTCCAGAAATAAATGTTGAGTTTTCGAACGTTTTCAGTATTGGTCAGCAAACATTCCACATACTAGTCAAAAGGATTTTAAAAGACCTTTAACTTGAACCTCAGAAGGATTCTCGGACCACATCCATCATGACACAATTGTCAGCAGTCCATCTTGTTTTGTGGTAACAACTTCTATTGACTTGCGTTTCATGAAGAAAAGAACCTGGACTGCTTCCAAGCAGTTCATTTTCCATTCTCCCCATCACGCATAAATCAAAGTGACGTAACTGCCTGAAGTCCCTTTCCCACAGCTCTGGCTCGGAGGCAGCGGATCTCAAGCGTCTCTATGTGGCCAGTTAACCTTAACCCCCGATTCCCAAGACCAAACTCCCATTCCGAGGATTTTATTTAGCTGCCTTAACATCTCACGTAAAAAAAAACAGTCTGATTTCCTAGTGTTTGATGTATTTTGTCCAATCCAAGAGGCAGCAGAATTTCTCACAGATGCAGCACCCTGTTTACTTCTGACTCACACACTTAAAAGATTAGCAGATGAGATCTAATTTTTTAATTTTTTTTTTCAGTGCTTTTTTGTAGAGCCAAGCATGAGTTCTCCTGACGTCTCCCGTCCCCACCACTAACGGCCTTCCACGCCTGTCTTATTCAGTAGTGCATTTTTGCAAATTTCAACGATGGAAAATTTCCAACCACATTTCTTTCCATCTTGGTTTCCTCTTAGAACTCTCTTACAGCATGCCCCTTATAATATCTTGCCAGAAAATATCTCACCACGCACGTCATTAAAAAAAAAAAAAAACTTTCTGGCAGGTAACAGTGTTTAGATAAATTTTCAAGGTTTAGTTGTATATTTCGTGTCAATTAAAATTTCTGGTTTGCTTTGCCTTTATGGGGAGGTGGCAGTCTGCTGTGTTTTCTGGGTTGAGGAAATGATCCAGATGCAAAGCTTCTCACTCTCATAACCCAGTGGGACACCTGCGTTGGGTTCCTGTGTAGCCCCTGTAACCCCCCTTTCCCTCCACGCCGCATTTCTCAGCACTCAAGAGATTCATCTTGTCTGTGCTGTTTCCTCCTCATGTGAATAGCTACATTTCTACACATCACATATTTTATTGGTCTTGCTATTTCTTGACTTTTGACCAGAAAATGTTAAGAGATGACTGGCTTGAGCTCGACTTTTAGAACTGTGAGGCAAAGGTGCGAATCCACAATAAAAATTGAAATGTCCTCAACCAGAGTAAAAAAAAAAAAAACATCCCAAACTATTATAAGCTTGATTATGTGTTGTATTTTTCTAATACCAAGTTGAATAGTTTATTTAAGAGCTGCATGTACAGAACTCGTGATCCATTCCACAGCCTTCAAGAAAAAAAAATGTTGTGTATTAGAATGGTTAGTTATCTGCTTAGAGTCAGTGTTAGGAAGAAACAAATACACAGAATTCCTACACAACTGCTGCTATTTATTATCTCTACACTAGCAGTGCAAAGCACCGTGAGGAAAGGTAGTCTGCTAACATCATTATACACTGAAACATGCCTTGCTTCAGATTTACGAATGGAAGGCATGTGGAGTGCTCAGGTGGCAGGACCACGAGCAGGGGAGTCCGTCAAACAAACCCATCCGAGTGGAGCCCCTGTCCCCCGAGTATACCAAAATGAACTCCTACCCTGGTCCGCGAGGCTGACCTGCTAGTAGCCTAGTGGTGTTTTTGCAACTCTCACTTCTTAATTGTGTCCCACGGGCCCACAGCTTGCAGGATTCACCATTTTTCCTGTTACAGCCTTATCCTCATCCTCCCCAGACAGTCGGGGTCTTTCCTCTTCAATTACTAAGCTTCAATCTACAGCCTAAAAGAAATGTCAAATTTAAAGACCCCTTTTATGTTACTCTCAACAGTTGGCCCACTCCAGGGAAAGGGACACATTTTGCATCATAACCAGTCCCATTAAAGATATATGACTACCCTCTTTATTCTATCATGAGAGACAAATGTGTACATAAAAAGTGTCAGGAGTTTGTGCCATCTTTTTTCTTTATTCTGTTACTTAAAATTATACTTAGGCTTTATGAACATTTACTATTGCGTTTTTTTTAAAGGTGGTGGTGTGGTTGTGTGTGAGGCATTCTTTGGGAAAATGAGCTTCCTCTTCACACCCCCATGTTTAGCCCACTTCTCTTCCTGTTTCATGCCATGTGACATCATGTTCAAGGTTGACAAGATTGACAGGATGTGATATATAAAAAAGGAAAAGTATGGGGAATTTGGAGCAACTACCAGTGGACAAAAACAACATTGGTAGTAACTCGCATATCGGTCATGCAGTTATTATAGTTACTTTTTTAGACCCAAGACGTAGCATTCTTCTCTTAACAAATTGATTCAGCAATTGTCAAAATACTTCATTTTTATGTTCTTAACTCATTGGTTGTGGTTCAGAAATGAGATATTTTAAAGACATTAACATCATTGTCTAAATGATATTAAAAAAATACATATTCTCCTTATATACATATAGTAGCTTGAATTGATTTTAAAAAGTGATGTTTAAAAAAGCGGAAAATAATGTCAATATTCTCTGTGTATTAGATGATTAATGTTATGGCAAATAGAGATGAGAATTTTGTAAAACATCGGAAAACTGAACTTCATATTGAGCTGTTTAGTCTACTAATTACAAAAATATAATTGGTTGATAGACTAATATCAAAATAATCATTTGTGCAGGCTCTAATAGTAACGTTTGAGCTTGAAATAACAAAATCAAAATGAATTAGCCAATGCCTTGATTAAATTCTCCATCTGGCTTGAGATATGAGGCCACGTCTCGGAGAGAATAACTCATTATAAAAAGGAAGTCTTCTAAGTGCGCCTCTTTATCAGACCTTCCTGCGTTTGGCCTTAGCGTCTCCCTGCAGGAGCTTGTCCTATTGTTGCGCTCTCTCAGCCGCGTGTGCTGATCTCTTTTTGGCCCCCCATAACTGATTTAATGAGGTGTTGCCTTCTGATTGGCGCTCCACTTTCCTCTGAAAATGGTTTCCATGGCACCCACCAAATAATGCAGACCCGCTCCAGTGTTGCTCTTCTACCTAATAGCCCTCGAATCTGACGCGTGGGGGTGCAAGCGCTCCTACGGGCTTCAGAGTGCCATTTGAGCAGCCCCATGTTTAATTCTAGACTGTACTGTAAACATGATCGACATTTTCGTACTACCTTTTTTTCATGAACCAATAGGGATGGTCTGATTACATTCTTTTGATTTCTTTTCTGATTATTTCTTATTATTTGCACCGATTTCGAAACATTCTGTTTAGGCACACCTGCCGATTTTCTCTCGTAACGATAGACATAACCAGCGTATCCATCTTTTATTACATTTAAATGTAGTTTTTATTTAGCATTTGTATGAACTCATGATTGTTTTTGTATTTGCAATTAAAAAAAAAACATTTAATCTAATAAGGTTTTTTTTTACTCGTTGTGCCCCACTTCCCGCAACCCATGTGAGGATGAGCAATATGCAAAATGAATGAATAAATCTAATTATGACTGCCAGTATTTCCTATTCTTTTAAATGTTCAAAAATAGTTCCTTTTCCTAAAAAAGGTAACCCTTAAGTTGCAAGTGGTTTTTTTTATGCTACATTTTTTATATGACTTTTAACATCAAATGATTTACTGCCCTCAAATAACTGTATTTATCCAATAAATACTTGAGTGTACTATTTTGAATCAAATGCATTTCCTGGTATTACGTCTCTGTTAAATTTGCCTTCCAGTCGAGGAATGAATTATTTTGCAAGATAAAAGAGAATAGCACGTTAGCTATCCGCTGAGAGAGAGGTCCTTCATTTATTATAAATGCAGCTGCGGTCATTTTAAGTGTCCTAGAATTGTCTCCTGTTTTCTCATGCACTGCTTCCAATGAATTAAAGTGTGTCGGATTTTGTCCCTCGCTTGTCTCTCTTTTTTTCCTTGGTTTCACCTCATTAACTTGGTGCTGACCTGTTCTTTTTCCACTGTGCTTTCAACAGTGCATAAAAAAGGAGCGCCAGCGAGTGCTAGAAAAGACGTCCACTTGACTTAAACAAGGACAAGGCACCAGGAAACAGACATGGTAAGCTGGTGCCTTATATATCCGCACCGCTTTGTTCAAAATGTTTTCTCTAAGCATAAAAGGAGAGGCATTTTCCATTACTCCAACACATTTGCACTGGCTGCAAAGTCTATTGGAGTCCTACAATGTAAAAAACACTTCCTTGATTCACCTTCAGGAAGGTGTAAGGCACAATACTGATTTTATGGTTCTTTTGGGGTTTTTCCAATCCTTACCCATAGAATTGATTAGGATGCTCCAATTTATAAGTACATGTTTACTTATATACAGATCATTCTGAACATTAAATCTGTATAGCCTACAATGAGATTGATGACTATTGAAGCTTAGAATCACCCATTATACATCAATTTCATCTTAGGTTATTCAATCATTATTTTTCTTTTTAAATAGAACAAGCTAATATAGATCAAGCCAAGATAAACATCTGATTTTAATGATGCCAAAGAAATATCAAGTAGAAGGAAAATATAGCATCTCATCTTATCATGTTTTGTTATTCATATACATTGAGAAGATTGCATTATTTGGACGTTTTTTTTTGTATAATACTTGATATGGACTCACCCAAACTCCAGTGATTGCTGGCTAAATCTGATTTGAGATCCTTTTCTTTGAGTGAATACACAGTGCAAAAGGTTTTAAAATACGAAATAAGTAATAAAAGCACAGCATAGCAAAAAAATTGTACTGGTTGCTTGAGGTGTGTACCTTTTTAAAAACTAGAGTTTTCTTAAAATATTACATCCTTGTGTGGCATTTTTTTTGCTGTACCATTTATTTAAAACAATGAACTTTGTTATCTGTTCGACTTCACATGCGATAACAGGAGGGTCACGGGAGGCCAAGAAGAACAACAAATATTGAAGAAGCCTCAGAAAAAGGGTCCAAAAGTGTTCTCCTTGTTGCATTGACACATTACAACAGCATTTCTTTTCAATTGAGTTATAACTAATTTATCTGGAAAGCCCCGGGAGTTGCGCTTCCTTGCACTAACTAGCCTGTGGGAAAAACTGTGACTGACCAGACTCAGACTGGCTTTTAGTGTGTGTGTGTGTGTGTGTGTGTGTGTCTTACTGTATTTGTTGATCCTGTGATTCAACCACATGGCTTTCCTCAGTGGAGCATTCTTCTTTGTCCTAAAACGTAAACAGCTCATTAGACATCCTTATTAATGACATATAATCATGGTTTTGTATCATTTTAACATGATATTTTGTGGCAGAAATTTACTCTGGCCACAAAAAGAGTCTCAAAATGTGGCCATGGTAGATGAGACTTATGCCAGATTCATTTTTGTGAAGTTTTTTTCTCTTCTGAAATGATTCAAATCAATTGATTAATCATTGCAGTTTTGATTCATTGCTGTTTGTTTGGCAGGGGCACGGAGAGGCTTCAGCACGGAGAACAACAACAATCACGGGTGACTGTCTATCATGTATCAAATACTTGATGTTGATCTTCAACACTTCCTTTGTTGTGAGTATTTTTTTTGTCTCTGAATACACCAATTAAAAGAGCTCTTCAGGTTGAATTTGGAAATGCAACAATTTCATCTGTCCTTAATCACCCTGTATTCATTTTTCAGGTGGCGGGCTGTTTGCTGGTTGGTTTGGGATTGTTGGGAATGTTGGGTACTTCGACGTTGGGTGCAGTGGTTAATCTGCACCAAGGGCTAAAATTAGCCATTTACTTTGTCCTGGGAGTTGGAGCTTCGCTCTTTCTTCTGGGCTTCTTGGGCTGCTGCGGAACTCTCCGTGAAAATAGGTGTCTGCTCTTGTTTGTAAGTAAATGACATTGATATTAGCAATTCTTGCCATTCTTGTTAAGCTTTTGTACGGCCTCAAATTTTGGGCTGAAATCAAGCAGAGATGAGCATGAAAAAACATTTCTGACGGAGGTTTTAAGTGTCTCATATCAATTTGGATAAAAAGAACAGTGAAGGGTGCTCACTGTCCTTTGTCGTGACAGAGAAAATCACCTGTCATGTCCAATCAGATTCGCTGGGAAAATGTCAAGTCTAACAACTTGTGGGCACCTGCAGAAATGCTTTTCGTTTCGACCATGTGAAAGATGTTGTCTGAAGAATGCTATTTTAATACTAGACTGAAGTTTAATATTCAATGTTTTGCCCACTGATTTGACATGTTGTTTTCTCCACTTGTTGCAGTTCCTTCTGCTCATCTTCTTCGTCTTTTTAGCAGAGCTAGGTGCTGCAGGTTGGACCCTGAGCACACAGCGGGAATCGGTAAACTTCCCCATTTACTGATGTTAAAGGGAAAATAACATTATTCTATAAATTTGCTGAATAATGCATTTTTTTTCTTTGTCTGTTTTAGTTGACTGTGGATGAGTTAGCCAAGCAAATGAAGCACAAGTTTAAAAACGATGAAAAAGACCCATATTCAAAAGCATGGACTACTTTGATGTTTAAAGTAAGTACATTGTGTTGCATACAGTAATGTGTTGAAAAGATAGCCTGACCAAATTTTGCCAGATAGAAAACACAGAACTCGAAAACATAAAGAAAACAGCATATAACAAATACACATACTGTGGAATCAAATACAAAACCATTTTTATTCCCCAAACATGAAAATTTCTTGCAGTGGTCACAAGTTAATTTCTCACAAAGCCCCACACTGCCACCTAGTGGTTTAAGAGCTCAAATGCCAACGCAGTTTGTATGAATTATATTTCATTGTTGAATGTATTTCAATATTTTTTGATGTGACAACTAATTCTCATGTGTTGCATCATGTTGTACTCTTCTCGTTTAAAATCAGTACGACTGCTGTGGCATAAAGGGTATGCAAGATTTTCAAGGCAATAGTCACGTAGCACCGCACAAAGTTCCGCTGAGCTGTTGCATAAATATGGAGACAGAAGCTACAGAATGTCGTCAAGGTCAAAGTTCAAAGATACACCAAGAGGTACTTTCTATTGTCTTTCAGCATCAACTACCCATTAGAAACCAAACAGCAACTACTACTTGTACTATTCTACATTATATAGTCCAACAAGTACAATAAGATGTCTTCTATAACTCTTGTGTGATCTCATAGAGTAGCTCATGGGATGACATATGCATATTGCACTTAGGGGAGGAAAAAAAATTAACTGTATATGCAGTATATAGTAAGGTTTTAAAAATAATTGAAAAACCAACTGATCTTTTTCTGTAATATTGTTTTCACAGGGCTGCTATCAAAAAATCTACGAAACTGTCGAACCTTACATGTACATAGGGTTAGCGTTCTGCATCCTGATACTGACATTTGAGGTATGAAAATGTTTTTTCATTTGTCATTTAGTCTTTTTTCCTCTGATGTTTTCCAACCGATGATTTAAAATGTTCAAACGTGTGGTAAGCTTACCGTCTGGTGGCGGTCATATAAGATAAACAGATTTGAAGTCAACTTGTCATTTCATTTATTCCACCTGCCTATGATAAAATGCATGTTATTTTTTTTTTCCAGCTTTTGGCCATGTCTGTCGCTATGTGTCTCTTCAGAGGACTTCAGTTTGTGTAGCCTGTCTGGACTGATCACTTCTCCAAGGAAAATATACGAGGAAAGAAGTTTTAACAAACTTTGTAAATGTATTGAACTGTTTTTTGTTGATGTTATGTTGGGATTTGAAAGAAAAAATCCCTTTATTAAAATGGTTGTACTTCACAGCTGGACTCTTGAAGTACTGGGTTAGAAAAAAAAGTGGTAAAAATCATTTCTAGACCAGGTCTTACATAGACTACATGTAAACTGTAAAATAAACTGGGCATGAGTACCAGATGAACATTTAAGAAGGCACTGCACTGACTTTTGGATGAAGAATATTTATGTTTGAAATTCTTGTCTTAACTGTTTAGGATGGCTGTTAAAACCATTTCTCTTGATTACTGTGTATAGTCTAGTAACAATTCCTCCCCATGCCCTTTTCACAGGCACATTTCTAAGAAATCAGTTTTATGAACTGTGTGCGTGGGAACACTGAATGCAAATTTTCAGATGTGCGATTGTACAGGACCTTTCGAGACTTGAAAGTCTATGTGATTTAAATGTATGCGTTTACACTTTTGTTTGTGCTTTATGACAATGAGATATGAATTTGGTCTTTAATAAATGGCATTCAACATGCATGAATGGTCTTCTTGTGCCCTGTACTTGTCTAACCATCAATTTGGGACACCCCCCATCTCGTATACATAGTTAACTGGGATAGGCTCCGGCACCCCCCGCGAACATTGTGAGGATAAGTTTGATGGAAAATGAATGAATGGAATTTTAGTATGATCACTGCCAATTGAGGCCGAAAATAATCAGCCTGTGCTTTTTTCATATCCTTTCCTATCTTTGATTTTGTCGTCTTGTAGGTCCACAGCAAACATTTCCAAGAATTTTTATCATCCATCTGCAGTAACGATCAACGTCCAACGATTTATGTTAGGCGGCTGATCCACAAAAATAACAAGTTACACTTAATTCACACATTGGAGTATTTTTCGTATGGCAAGAATATATTCTATATATGTACGATAATTTCAATTGAACCAGTGGCACGCTGGAAAGGACGCACAGGTGGGCTCAATTGAAAAACGAGTTCGCGTTCATAAAATACAACAACTTTGCATTTTCTTGAACTTTCAAGTGAATTATATGCATGTTATGGTGTTCGTTAGAATTCCTACCTTGACATTTGGGTTGACACACCATCGAAAATAAAAGTGGATCGTTCACGCAACTTAATATACTCCTTTTCTAATCATCACAAAAACCATCTATTTACTTGTCTTGTGTATACTGCCCTCTACCGTTGTAAACGACACAATCCCACGCAAACAAATAGTATGTACCAACACTAATTGGTGAAGTCTATTTAATTCGAGTTTTCTGGAGTAACAAAAATACAAAAGTTTTTCTAACATGCCTGAAAATCCACATGCATTTTTTTTGGAACAACTATTACTTTTTTCCCCAAATCGCAAAAACCAAAGAATAACAGTAAAAAAAAGCCTTCATCATATGAGATAAATTAATGTTACATCTGAACATATGGAACAAGAACATATTTGAAATAGGTCCAACACAAAGAAGAGCAATATTTAGAAGCAATACTTGTTTGTTTGAAATGAACAGGACAAGGGATTACCAAGAATCCATGTACAATGTGCTTAATGCAAGATAAATGGGACTTTTCTACCTCTGAAATGTACCTCTGGTTAACTACAAGAGGATGGCTTATTGTGTGATGCCAACAAACAAGAAACAAGGTTGGAGGAGACCAGTGGGAGAGAACAAAATGGTGAAGGAAGCCAATGTTTTTTCCTCCTCCACTTGGCAAAAGCAGAAACAAAAGCTGCGAATAATGAGATCAATTTCACATACGCGTCCACTCATACCTTCTTCATCTCCCCTCACTTACGGTGTCTCAACACTATCCAATTTTTGTAAAGAGCTCCTTGGTCTTTTCTCATTCTGCTATAAAAGGAAAATAAAGAATAGCATTCAGAATGGCACGAGTGCATTCTTTAAAACAGGTAACTACTGAACCCCCAAAAAGGTCAGACAAAGTCTCCTTTAAACATACATATAATAACAGCAATAAGACAACAATGGTGACTTGTAATCTATGGCCAACGACTATTAATTTGCCCGTGTTTTAAGTGGAAAGCAGAAAAAGCTCAAACGTGGGTATCAGCTGCCTTCATTTGTTTGTGTGTGTCGGTCTCATTTTAGGGACTAAGGGAGAGTCAGTCCATGTACGTAGCCACTGTACGTGTTGATCAGTACTTGGACACTTTTGTATAATCTTGCTGAACAATACTCTTGCACAGACACATGGAGAGGATCATGCCAAGAAGCTGAAAGAGAAAGCAATGACCATTAATCCTTTATAGGACAGTCGCAGAAGAGATAAAAGAGATTGTGGAATCCACCACTTTTCTTGAGCAAAACTGTTAAATAAGGAAAAAATGGATACCTCCACAACTGCCACTCCAACGCAAATTCCCAAAATAACTCCACAATTCTCCAGAAGCCATTTTTCCACATTGCTCATGCAACCCTGGAAGAGAAGCAGAGGATAAAAATCACTCAAGGAGCAAAGACAGGGAAGATTTATGTGATCCCACTCAGACATGAGTGTAGTTTTTTCAAAATACAACTATATATATATATATATATATATTCCTTGAACCTGGTTGTAAATTGCTAGAATATGACTTAACTATGCCAAGTTACGAGGGCAAGCGAGTTTTACAACATGCAACAGTAAAATAAGGCTTTTTTACTTCAAGTAAAAAAGGTATTTGCGTTCCATCTCAAAGTTTCCCCAAACTCACTTTTTAATTTTTCAAAATTTATTTTTAACTAAGAGACTATAAACAAACAAGGTTGTACCGTTGGGTAAACTGGAAGTTCTGAGGAAAGGTGCTCGCACAGGCCCACCACCTTGATGTCGCTACCAGGCAATGACTCATTGCGACACGAACAAGAATAGAGGTTTTGGGAGTTGTTCTTGATCAGCATGTTGTCAGACCAATTGCTAGGACTCATCCATCCACAGCACTTCATCTGCGAGAACAAAAGGGATGTATGAGCTGAGTGGGCATTTTCCTGCTTCATGTGAGGAACAGTATAGAAAGTAAAGGAATGAATAAAATAGCCCTATACATAAAAAGGTGTATATATATAATAAAAACAACTCTGAAACAAGTGCGACCAGTCACCGTTCTCTGGATATAGTCCCAAGTGTGCTCTGTAGTTTTGTTGTGGCCAGTATAGTGGACGATCATGTCCTGAATGATGTTTGACATTTCACTTTTCAACTGGAAAACAAAGAACATTCATTAACAGTCCTATTAAGATCATGGGTGACTTAAAATTTTCTAAAAGTACAAGGTATTATCTACCCTGCATTGCTAAAACCTAGCATACTTTGATATTCATTCAGATTTACTCTATTGACCTTTATTATGAAGACTTTGCTACACAGAAGAGTTGCATGAACATAAGCCAGGCGTGTGGGGGTGTGCATGCATGCAAGATCACAGAGTTGTGGAAGAGTTTTGGCCATAAGAGCTCTTTTGGAGATACAACCTCGCCCTATTCTGGGAAAAGGGCACCGCCCTGCCCTGTGGTAAGCTTTAAATACTAAGAACACATAGGGCTCACGGGGGATGCAGACACATGCAGCACGGTGAAGAGAAGCGGCAGAGATGGCAGCTGTGTGCACAGACTCAAATCTTACAATTGGCATGGGAAGGGGTATTAAACAACGTGACCTCCACATAAAGTCTCGATATGATTAAGGGTAGGTCATTACAATGAATGCTAAATTTGAAGGGAATTCATTTTGAATTTGATCATTTTTAGATTGTGTTTCTAATGGTTTTAAATGTATAAATCAAATTTTCCCCTATTTATTAAGACTTCTTTCCGGTAAACTTATCTCGAACATACTGAAATATACTTTTGGTGAATTTGTTGTTGTTCTTATTGAAATATTTCCCCACAGAAGAGGAAGACACCTCAGATGGTATCACTAGACTTTTACTGACTGAAGGTTCTCCATTCTACATCTCAGATTATTATTATTATTTTTAACCTTTCTTCCCTTAATCATTCCTTTATTTTATGCATAATCTATATGATTTTAGCATTTCTCGTCAAGGAAGAAAAATATTAAATAATTGCGGTATACATTTGAAGCATTTTGAATTGTGATTCTTTCAAATATATTTTGAAAAAATATACGTAATAATTTGCGATGTATGTAAAAGTATTTCTGCCGCTATTGCAAAAAAAAAAAAAAAAAATCCCAGAGGAAACAGTTACAGTCTAAAAACAACACCCGCTGACCAGCCACTTGTTGAGCTATGAAACAGTGTTTCACCACAGGAAAAAGGAGGCTTACACTCACAGCTGTGACATGAGGAAGTACAAACACACAGCGGGCTACAGCTGCACCAATAATAGACAGAATTCTAAGTCAACTGTAAAAGAAAATACGACAAAGTATCTCACCCGGTCTCTTTGGAAGTAGATGAGAACTCCAGCAGTGACTTGGGCGATAAGGATTAGCAGGAGACATGAGAAGTACTATTGGGGAGGAACAGAAAAAGAATGATATTCACCTGACAACTCTTCAGTGGCATTCAAGCAAAAAAAATAAAACTTGGAGGCAATATTTATTGCGCTGTTTGACTTTGCATTTGTAGTTGTGTAGACATGGTTTCACACATGTTTTATCTAGATGTGTGAAGAATGTTTGGAGGCCCCGTGGCAGCTGGGGACTGACTGTCTTTTGGGAAAAGAAGTAGGTCTCAGCAGGCCACAATTAACAGCCAACAGAACAGACCATCATGTACATATACTCCTCATACTTGACCAACTAAGCAGCTTTTATGCCTGCCTTGCCACTCTCCACCTCTGTCAGTCAGCAAATGTTGCAAACCCCCACTCCACCCACACATAAGTAAGTAGAGGTGCTGTTGGCTTGAGTGTCAGCAGGAATTTATAGTTCTTAAAGAGGCATGCTGACTTGAAGCAGGTGCAATTACAAGCATGTTTCTACTCTTACAATAGTTTGAAATAACACAGTAGACAACCCCAATGTGAGGATGATTAACTACTGTGGTCATTATTTGGGATAAGGAGCATGGTTTTCGTCTATTTCAGGCTATTTTAAGTGTGGTGAAATGTGAGGGAAATACGGGAAATTTAGATGACTAACATGACTTGCTAGGATTGACCACATATGCTTGTGGAGGGCGTTTTCACTGTGTGACCAGGCCATACAGTAAAACAATTACTTTTTGTGTGTGTGGTCATGACAAGGCTGTGATCACTCGCGAGTCAAACATGTCCTGTTGTTGATTTGAACAGTGAGAAATTACATTACAATTGCTCACCAGACCAAGCAAGCAACGAATTTCATAGATGGCACCGATGCAGCCGAAGAAGCCCATGGTCATTGACAAGGAACCCACTCCTATGAGGATGTAGGAAGCCACTTTCACAGAGTCTGATGATTCCTCTGTTTAAAAAGAAAGGGGAAAAACAGTTGTAAGAAAAAAAAACAATAAAAATCGTGCTAACTTATGATTTTAAGTAGACTCAAATGCTTAAGTTCTCTTAAATAACGTGCTGTTCAGAGTTTTACTTAATCATTTTCTCAAGTTAATATATTGCAAATTACATGAGCTGTACTAATTTGGATGATTAAGTTTGTAAGCCCTACGTAAATTTCTGGGCAAAATGAAGCTAAAACGACAAGTTTGATTAAGCCTTCGTCTTACTTTCGGAAGTAAGAGTGCTGGCAACCACCTTACAGGCAGCCAGCCAGTCAGTGTGTTGAGCCCAGTGCTATCACAGTAACAGATCCCCACTTGAAGCAAAATATTATCTATTTACTTAAACTGAAGTTCAACTTACTTGTAATGTTCAGTTCAATTTCCATGACAGATGTCCAGTTTATTTGAAATGATGAGTTCAAAGTGTTAACTTGTGTACCATGCTCTTAAAATGGTGAGTTTATAGGCTTAATGTGTTAGTTTTCTGTTTCATCTAAACTTGTAAATGTATGTGAAATTGTCTTACATGCAATTTGAAGTGAAACCATTTGAAAAAAAAAAGTGTATTTTTTTGGCATTCTGCCAGTACCCTCATTGTACTGGGACTAATTGAGACAGGCTGACACACTCCAATGATTTTAGTTCTTTTTCTGCTGAAACCACAGAAAGATCGTGCAAATTTTCCATTCAAGACAGTCTTTTTTTTAAATGAATAACCATCTGATCTAGCTAGTCGCAACGAACAACTACACAAAAACGCTTGTTAGACATAACAGAGTTAAATACTGACACCCCCCCCAAAAAAAAAAAAAAAAACATCCGGCAGAGTGAAAAATTCAAGGCAAAGCAAAAAAAGTAAAACATGACAGATATATTGATTGCACTCTTTGGAATGCTGAGATAGAATGCTTGCAAACAATCACAAGAAGAAGCTGGATTCATAAATTTACATGGTTCAGGATATCGGAAAATGTCTTTTGCTTACACTGTGAGAAATTAAGCCTTCTACACTATGAGAAGCTGTGTGCTTGTGTGTCTGTGTGGAAAGACAAATGTTTCCAATGTCTTTTTTTCTAGTGAAAACCTCCTACACATGCCTCTGTTTATTTAGCCTACACTGAATGGAAACCCAGGACAAAGGAATCCCGTTTAAGGATGAGCCATGGTGCAACTTCAAAAACACTATGAATCAATAAACACAACCTTACAATGTTTAGTTTGTTCTTCAATGTACAATAGAGGGATACTTTTAGTGAGGTCAGAACTAAGAACGAGAGGACCAATGGGTTAGAACATGTATGTAGAACAGACCTCCTAAGGAACAGAATGCCGTCATTACTGTCAAATTTGGTGTGTTACTCAAGATTGTAACTTTTTGAGGAAGTGATCATGATTCACATCATTTTTTTTGTTGTTGTGAAAGTTTCTACATGGTTACACTGCAAAAACAGTTTTGGTAGATGAGCCAAATATGCTGCACAGAGCAGCCAGTATCCAGTCAGCAAAACTTTGATGAGTCCAATATGCTGAATGTTTATGGAATATTAAGACAGCCGTACGTGGCAGTCCGAAAGAAAACGTGTGTGTTTGTTAAAGCACTTACGTAGAACAGCAATGAAGCTCTGTTTATCGAAAAGAACCCACAGTCCAAAGCCCATGATCAATGCTCCACAGACCTGTGAAAGCAAATACACAAGAGTCAGCTACTGAAAGAAGTGTTGCGCCTTCACTAGAGAGAATTCTTGTTTAGGTCTCCACATGCATCTGGTTTTAATCCAATTCTCTTTCTCAAAGTGCAAAAAGTCTGGGCAGAGGACTAAAAGATTCACAAACTATTCGAGATTCATCGCCTTCTAATTTCAAGTAATGACCAAATTAATGACAAAGCAATCACAAGTATGATATTCTTTTTTTTGGCTGCCATTATCATCCCTAAGAAATGGAATAAATGGGATTTAATAATTGGGAACTAATAAAGTTCTGTGTTTTGTGCCCTTGACATAATTATTATGGTCCTTGTGTACCAGTTAAGTGTTTGGGTGCCAGGCGGGGTAAATAAGTGTTGCTTGTGGAAGCCCTGCCCAGCACGGGAACCCCAATAATTAGAGGTCTGGTTAAGAAGTGTTCATTTAGTGCCACTACTAACCCCCCAGCAGTCATCATTAGCCCACCGGTTTCTGACGTGTGCACACGGGAAAACATCAACACACTCTTTAATAGGCACATCAAACACATCCTTTCAAGAACACAGTCATTGGAAAAGTCCAGACATCCTCCGACTTGATTTTAAGAGTTTTGTTTATCCAGCCTCGAGTTCATTGTGCCTTGTGAGGAGAGCGAGATGGCAATTCATGTTATTAAACAGTCTGCTCCACTTCAGTCTCCACCACGAAAGAACAACTACCACATTTGGGGTTCCCAAAGCATATCACATAGTAGCTTTTGTTAAAAGTATATTTATTTAGTATTAATAGTTTACAAGGGTTAAAAAAACAAACTCAAAAGGCATTTATTATTCAAATACATACACATAAACTGAGAGGACTGGGTGTAAATAAGTGCCAATAAGGCAGCCATAATGAATAAACTGTTTTATTTATAGTGAACATTTTATGAAACATGATGTAATATATAAATGTGAAAGCTACTTACAAAGAAGATGAGGTTGAAGAGGAAGAGAAAGTACTTGGTGACGGTTGTGCATCCTTGCGTCATGTTTATGATTCTGAGAGAAATAAACACAGCTCCATGGTTAAGTTCAATTTTAGAGCCAGTCCAAGCATGAAACAAAAAACAAATGGAGAACTCATTATACAAAGGCAGTTACCTTGGAGAAGGTCACACCACATAATAAAAAGGAACATTTTTGCAAATTCAATACTCTAAAAGGCATCTTTTTAATGCCAAGTTTTAGGTCATGACAAGATCAGCAGGAACACAATGCGTTGAAGACGCAAGCTAATTCCATACTTGCTGTAACCAGTTTACAAAACAACAAACTGTGTGACTAAATGACGTACACCATTGTAAAGTTGAAACAAAAAGTTGTCTGACAGCACAATGTTCGGACACGTGACGGTAAGATCAACTTCCAAACACGTTTTCTACTTTGCGTCATAGCCGGAAAAGCATGACTACACCGCAGTAGCTTCTTTATGTGGAATATTTTCCTTCGGCAAAACAGCTGTAGGGCAGACCAGCACCACTACAAGGAACAATCTTTAAAGGAGCTGCCTGGTGGCTGGACGAGAAAGCAGTGCTCCAAAAGCATAAAGTAAATATTTAGCCCAGACAGGCCTTTTAAATTCAATCCAGAACTAGTTGTCATAGCAAAGTGATAATACTGACTAGCATTTTACAAAATTAAGGGACAAAGGGATGATGATTTAGTATTACAAAAATTTATAACAAGTTATGCAAGTAATTATTAATATAGTCCTGATATCAGTACATTTATCAAACGTGTCTTGTGTCCCAACAATATTTCAATAATGCTTACACAAATGTGCCTTTAGTTCAACCAGATATATTTCCAAATTCTGAATAAAATGGTGTTTAGGGTAGCAATCCAGATAAACACCTTTGGTTTTCAACATTGTTTTCAAGCTTCTGGTTTTGCTTTGTTGTGGTAATTCACAAATAGGTTACACGTTTCAGCAGTTTTGAACAAGTCTGAAAAACAAAGCTAGAAAACGGGTGATATGTTCCTGTAACACATGTAACATGTGAAAAGAGCATCTGCTAAGCGGATGGAGCAAATGACCCAGATAGCAACAACTTTGCTTTGAGCCTTGGTGTACAAAGGCAACGCCACCCAAACATCACCATGCAATAATATAATCCTTAAAGAAGATTTTAATTGTGGATTGATGGAAGCCGTTTTCTGATGGCGCAATTTGGACCATCACAAATAAATTATGTTGAGGGCTCAAGTCATGGATGTTTGAGATTTTATTAAGAAAGGGAACCAATTTTGATTGGCCTAACATAAAGGACATGAGCGCAAGTGTGCAAAACCACACAGTTGCAATTTCTGTTGGACAGCAAAATTTGACAAAACACCGGCATAGCTGCTTCCCACAATGACTAGCGTTTAGAACTTGGTTGTTTCTCGGCCACATTTCAGTAAAAGTTCTCTTCAATAATGAAAGGACCACATTCCTCTCCATCTCCAATAAAAAAAGAAACCCAGAAGGTCACCAGACAAATGGAAAATATGATACAGCAATCCAATATTTGTTTTTTCTTTCTTTGTTATTGGAATTGTTTAAGCTTCTCACCCCTACTTGAGGCAATGTGAGTGGCAGATGGCGCTATGTCTAAGGGATCAAACCGTGGATCAAACACAACCCTGAAAGGGAACAAGCCTGGACCTACCTACCTTTAGCGACTGCTATTACATCAATAGCTGACCCATTTAAACATCTGTGAAGCCTGTGCTCTGGCATCAACCTCCTGGTAATAAAGCCTTTTAATACCGTCACGGAATCCTGTTTCAACCACTGCATCCAAACACAGGATGTAGTCATTATCTTTCCTGACATGATTGTGGTGGCATTTTGGGGCTTCAAATTATAGGGAACCAATTCAGGGGTGCTAAAAAGTGGACACGTTCCAGCTTCAAAGTAACCCTGAAACAGGTAATTGCAAGTAAAAGAGATGCTTCGGCAGCATCCGAGAAGAGGCTGATGTATACATATCATCTGAATTTTAAGTGTGTGATGTCATGGGGTATTAGTGTACTCTAGACAGTGTTTCATCAGTGATGACAAAGAGGGTTCTTCCAGATGGCACCTCTATGTGACTCATGCAGTTTTGCCATTACAATCTCTCACTGTTTGTTCCTCACAAGAAACAACTGAAGGTTGATTGGCACTATAGTGTTGATTTACAATAGTGATTAGTTTCAAGACAACTGATAACAGTACAGCACTTATAGTACAAATCTGTGTGTAGCGCTAGTAGAGTAGACACAATTTAAACTTATTTAAAAGTGTAGATGGCACAGTTTACTGGGGTTTGAGTTATAACCATATAAAACTATTGTGCCCAGTGAAGGTAATCATGCGGTTAACATATTTCAAGGATGACACAACTTAAATGTTTGGTTGGATGAAGGGCAATTTACAGACATAACAATACAAAAAAAATATTTTATTTAGCACCTTATCAAAGGCATCAAAGGTTAACGTGACTAACGAAATCCTAACGAAAGTCGTTTCACGAGACACATCTTTGGTTTCCTAACAAGAGTGAAGAAATACGACTAAACATTGGCAAGATTTTTAACAGCCTCAGACATTAAACAAAGTGACATACAACTAACGAAGACTAAAAAAGTTTCATTCACGATCAAAGTCCGTCGAAAACAACGTTGGCAACAGAAAACATGGTTTATCAAGGGAAATTCAAGAATAATGAGAAACTTACTTGTTTTCTTTTGGCAGGTGCAGCAATTCAGCGAGTTTTGTCGACAATATTGGCACAGACGTGAAACTTCAACGGATTTCTTTTGCTTAGTGGGAAGAGCGTGTGGTTCTCAGAAGACACGCCCACTTTTCCCTCGGTGAACACCTGCTCCTCCCCTCGTGGGGCTGATTTATTAACCCTTTACAAGGTCATTGAACATTTTGTTGAATAAAAACAATAACAAAAATTAATCCCATGCCCACAAACTTGGACATCACAATATTAACATTTCACAAGCGTGGCCTCCATATTCCAAATTGTAATGTGCACATGCTTGGGGATAATTAATATATTCTTTACTAAATTGATTGATTATTTTTAAATAGCTCTGACTGCCATTGACAAGAATAGATGTCCAATTCATCTGAATAATCTTTCAAAGCCACACTTCGCAGTGAAAAAACGGTCCTCAACACACATTCAGGATGAATCTTGCGCACACACACAACCTTACTTCAAACAAGTATCATAAATTGAGAACCCCGAAAATGACTTGGACCTTTAGTGCTGTCAATGGCAGACAATGCGTTAAACATGTCCTCTAAAAGGGTTAACCCACTGTTGTCCATTGCCAAGCAAAAATGAGGCCACAAATAATACCCATAGTATCATATCAACCCACGCACACCCATCCCATGTATGTGAGGTCAATGTGAGATTTTGACTTAGGTGTACAAAGAAACAATAACCCTTAAACAAAGATACTTTATTTCAAACCAACAATTCGATTTGAGGTACAAGATGCACAAACGGTCTATACAGAAACAAAATGCTACAAGTTGAAACATATTGGCCCCAGTATGCTATTCAAAACACAAGTCTAGTTTTCAAAATTTATCATATTGAAAAAAAAACTACTCTTGATCTTGAACCCAACACAAATAAACAAGCCAATTTTTCTCTTCCTCTTTGTGACTTAATGACTGTGAACTATGAGGACAGAACAGCCTCTTTGTTAGCTGCTTTCTCTTTGCGCGTAAAGGCCCATCGGCTCTAAGATCATACACATTGCAAACCTTTGAAAATGCAAAGTCTGACGATTGGAGGTGGAAATTAACTGACTTTATTCCCTTTTGAACCCCTTAATCAGCATGCTAGTAAAGAGAGAGTAACACTGTCACCGACCGGAGAGAGCAGTATTTAATTAAACCTTGGTAAAAGATAATTACTACTTTACGAATTCAAGAGACCTCACCCACGTGCAGGATTTCCTAGTTGGGAGTTAAGACTCACCCAAGTCAAAGCACATGTGTGCTCAATACTGGACTTGCAAATGCAAACCCGCAATCACTCTGACCTCAGGACTACTCCCATCTGGGGTGGGACTGCTGGACCACCTGGAGGCTTCTCTGTATGTGTATGAATCGATTTAAGTTTTGTTTTCACTTGGCTTTATTTTAGAATTTCCCTACGCTCAAGCTGAAGATGGTGAACGGTAAAAGCTCTAAATAAAAAGCTTGACTGAATTCGAATGATGGGAGGTAGAAGAAGAACTGTAGGAAAGGTTTTGGAGGAAGAGTAAGATTGCCAAGCAACTGTGACGTTACACAAAAGCTTTCCGTCACCCCCAAGCATACCAAGTCCTATATAGACGTACATATCCACCAATGTGACCACGTCTTCATTTGGTTGCCTGGTTGCTACACTACCAGCTATTTCTGCACGGCTGAATTATTACATGCATGACATCCACATACAAGAGTTGCCTAAAACTGGTACAAAATGAAATTTGAGAGAAATCTTAGCATTAGCTAATACTGAAAGAGTTCCACGTCCGCTTGACACCACCAGCACATGTTCTTCTATTTACATATATACCCGGTAAGGACCTAGATAGAGTGTTGCTGATTGTTTTAAATAGTTGTTAAGGCTGGGCTATGGGTATGCCGTTATATAAAAGTCGTGCTCCTACAACCCTCACGAGAAACCATTGTGGTTTTGTGGACCACTTAGATGCCAGCTCAACACTAACGGCCAACTGTTCCATGCTTATCCTGCTTTACATGTTGACAATGATTATCACTTTTGTAAAGACACTGTACACATTTTACTTTGGCAAAATTGCGTTAATAACAAAGTTGAGCTTTCAATTAAAATGCAATTCATTACTGTTAATTTCCAGTGAACAGTCTTAATGCAGAAGTGCTTTAGCACATACAAACAGTGTGAAAAAGCAGAACAACAAAATCTGCATAACTTAATCTTCACGTGCGGTGATGAGGAACTATCCAAATCCACCTTCTCATAAAAATAATAGTAGCCATACACATTCTCACGATGGCTGCTCTGTACAACTCTGTAAAACTGATTCTAAACAAGGCAACTACATTACAATGCAACGCAATAGTGCTTCTCTTTTTAAACTAACAAGCAATCGGGGGCAATTCCTGTTGACCTTATTCGCTTCTATGTGTTTATTTGTCCGTACTAAGTCTATAATGTGCTCATTTGTTGAATATTTGGGGGTAACACTTAAGATAGGTCCCTGCAAAGGATGGAGTAGTGGCAAAGGACAACACTCCTCTCAATTCCATTTCAAATCATCATCCAAACCTTGTAAGCATCTTTTTGTGATCTGTGCCACCCCCTGGAGTTTGTGTGTCAGCTTAGATCTTCTTTGGCTTGCGACCCAGGTGGTAGTAGTATGCCATGGTGACCACCAGAAAGAGCACTCTGCTGAGAAGCAGCAGTATGGCAGTATTGGGTAGGATGCCAATCTCAATTAAGGTGATGGAAGTCACTGAAACCACAAAAGAATCACATGATCATCTGAAAAAAAGAATGGAGACCTGAAATTAAAATTGGTTTCGGCTATAACAGCCATAACTGAGTGAGTGTGAGAGAAAGTTTGTGTAACTTGATGTAGTGAACACTAGGAGGCAGGCTCTGCACGTGAAGGTGATTGGTACTAAGAACTGCACTGAGATTTTAAAAAAAAAACGCTTCTACTAATTATTGAATGAAAACAACTGGAATTGTAAAATGAATACTATATATAGCGAGTTTTAAATACCGAGAAACTGCACTGCAAAATAGCAAGCTTCACTCAGCAGAGTCCACTGGATGACAATCTTCTCTGCGGTGTAGAGGCCATTCCAAATGATGAGGGCCAAGCCTACAAACAGAGGTTATCGGAATAATAAGGAGTAATAGAATAAACATACAAAACACAATGAATTGAATGACAATGAATGCAAAGGCATGAATTTCTGCAGTTACAACCTTTTGTAAAGGGTGACATAGGGATATAAATGGCTGCTTGATTCAGTTAAAAATGTTTTTACTTATTGATTTTGATAAAAGCTAGTGTTCCATTTCATGTTCCCTACCATTCTTCCAATCAATTTCCCTGCATGTCATTCCCACAGACACGGCAGTATGGCTGTTGAAGCGGGTTTGCCATAAGGCGGGAAGGGGCTAATGTACCGTATTGTATCCCTGCCAGATTGTGACTGCTTAGATGATGAGACCCTGTCCATCAACCAAGTTCTTTGTTGCTTCTTGTCACAAAGAAATCATTCTTCCCTGCCCTTTGATAAAGCCCCAAAGCCCTTTTGACATTCAACACAGGAAAAGAAAAGAAAGCCTTTTTTTGCCCATGTTAGCTGATTCAGTCATATGTTCTACACTGTCATCTTTAACGTTAGGGAGCATGGGCTCTATTCTTGAAGGTTTTTTTTGTGGGATGGTGGGTGCAGTTAAATGGAACTGTACTCTTAAGGAGTCACGTTTTAAGAAAACAGATCTTAAATGATAGGCGGTAGAAGCCTGTTACTGTAGAAACAAGCTATCTATTGTCAATTAATTTATGTTTAAGTTACTTTACACCCACATGTATTACACACCACTGGAAAACAACATAGCTTGGAGGAATTACTTCTATTTCTATTCATTTCAATCAAAATTGTAACTTCAACTACTAATTGTTTTAGTTTTCAAGTCTTGGCACAATAAAAGAACTGAAGTTCTACCCTAAAACATAAGTCATTGTGATGCATAAAGATGCAGAAGTCATATTTGAAAACTACCTTGCAGATTTTGATCCCCTAATAAACTCAAGACGCAATGGGTGAAATTAGAGGGAAAATATTTAAATCCCAGCCTATTAGCCTCTCAAGGATTTTGCAGTCAACTGAACTGGAATGCTTGAATGAAGCTGTCTATGACACATGTAAACCATTAAGCAATAAAATCTATATATTTTCTCCATGTTATTCATATGGCTGCTGAGAGGTAAAATGAGCCTTAATGTTCTATGCATGTTACAACCAATACCCACTGAGTAGTGCTCCTCCGTAAAGACGAACAGAGAGGCTGGGTGTTGATAACTCCTCCTCAAAAACAACCTCATACAGATGGTTGGGAAACACCAAGGCCTGTGTGGGGAAAAGAACATCACAAATGCCACTATTACAACACAGCTACATTGTACCCCATTTCCCCCTCCCACAATATTCCTAAAATGAGCCTTCAAAATACAGCCACTGTGTCCCATTTGTGAGTTATACACACTGGGAACTCCTTAACACCCAATACATTGAACGAGGAGGCAAGAAGGCAGACAAATACGGCCATTTCATTCATACTGTAAATATAAATGACAATGATTGAAGGACATTAGGTTGATAATATCTGCAACACCTACCAATATGGCAATGACTGTAAAACCCACTGCTGATGTTAGCAACCACATCCTAAAAAGAGACAGAACTTTATACATGGCTTTACAAAGACCCGGATTTGTTTTTTAAGAGATTTGACACATCTTGAACTTCACTGGGTGTGAAGCAGTGAGCGCTGTGTTAACAGTTGCGCTGAGTAACTGAGGAGCTAAAATCTCACCTCAATCCGATTGGCTCACGAACGGCAAACTTCATCTCGTTTCCCAGCATCTGACTGATCTAGAAGTCAACACGGGAAGGAAGCAAGTTATGACAATATATAAACTGAGTAAGATAAAGTGATTAGTGATGTTTTTTTTACAGATTTTCAAACTGGATGATATTGCAGGGCTGACAAATTAAAAGGCAATTATGAAACATTTAAAAACAAACAAAAATATTTGCAGAGAGCGAAAGAACACGATTATTTTGTCAAGTCGTGTCTCTTAAAGTAGATATTTTATATTGCTTCTGGCACAAATAAACATGTTTGACAACAAATGTGTGGTCAATAATTTAGATTAAGTTTGCTTGGCAAGATAAAACTTTGCAAGGTTTAGATGCTTTTCTTCATCATTGCTGTTGTAATTACTGCTCTGCCGATCAGAAAAAAAAGTGGTTAAACTTACCATAAAGTTGCAATAAGAAAAAAACAACATGCATACTGTGCTTGAATCAACTCCTCTGGCACAAACAGTGAGCATTGAGCTTGATTGGCTGTGAGGCCAAAGTATTTTGCCCAAAGTGTTGAAACTCAACAGCCATTTCTTATCGCTCTAAATGGGTATTGTGGTTTGGTCAGATGAGCAACATTGGGGGAAATAAAAAAAATAAAAAATAACGAAAAATACTGGCGCGTGAAATGAAGCAAAGCAAAAAAAGATAAATCACTTTCTAGATAGCAGTGCCCACGAGAAAATTACTATCAGTCACAAAGTCGTTTTCTGCTCGACGAAGCCATTTACCAAAAGCGATATGACTGGCCTAAATTTCAAGGGAAAAAAATGATATAAATCGAACCACCAGGCTCTGCTTTTGCATATTAGGCTGCTCTGGATTTTGACGATTCATAAAGCATTTTCAAGTGCCTCACTTTGTATCGTCAGACAAATTGAAGGAGTGACTATTGTATTTATTCAGAGGCTTCCAACTAAACCTTTACGAATTATATTCAATAACTCCACAGGTGTATTAATAATGAAAATAGCATTTCCATCTCCACAGGAAGACACACCGAGTGAGACACTACAGAAGCATGTCCCTCCTTTGTTTACAATGCCAAAAGGTTTCAGTTGTTTCCTTATCTCAAGCAAGCCATGGCAAGGAAATAACTTCAACATTTCTCTTTGCTACCACACGATTAAAATTCCAAACCAGGCTGAGTATCTGATTTAAACAGGGAATTAACAGACTATGCACATGAACCCGAAAAGGCTTATTGACTCGAGCTGGATTACTAAATACGCAATCAAGTCCCTTTGTAACATTGACCGTCAGACTAGGTAAATTACAACAGATTGTCAAATATTAACAACTCCTCGTGCTGTTTTCATCATTCCACAAAATTTTACGACTGGCTTCCTGAATCACTGTAGAAAACAACATGGTCATTGTGTACGAATGAATGTTTTTTATATGCATCATGGTCCTTGTGCGCATGTGCTGTAATATGTGAAAGCTTTAACAGAATGCAAAGTATTCCAATCACCTATCTTCCAAAGAAGTCTGGCATTTGAACAAAAGAACACTTTAAATACATGTAATAAACAAAGTATATTTTTGGAAGAATTGGCTCAGGCTGTGTGTTGTATAAGGATTGCTTAAAAAAGATCAATTCAGATGACAACTAATTGTGTTTTACAATTCTAATCACCAGCTACGGTTTTCCTTTACTGAAACCAAGGACCGTAAATAAACCTGACCTTTGATCGGTGAACTTCCCCATCATCATCTTCACCTCCAACTCCGAGAATTTTTCGGCTTTTCAGGCGGCTTATCAAATCTGTCTGACTGTGCTTCTTCATCAGAGGGGCGTGGGGTTTTGAAGCCATGATCCAAATGCCTGGGGAGGAAAAATAGAATCGTGCATGAAACCATTTTAGGGAGACATTTATTTGTAGTCTACCCAAAGGGAAAAGATGCAAAAAAACATTTGCCTAAGCGCAGCGAGAAATTATAAATGTTGCAATGCAAGATATATAATATCAGCTATTTTTGATAACACATACATATAAAAAAAAACTATACCTATTTTTGTTATCAAAAAAAGTCTGCAATTCCATTAATGTGTACCTAATACTAAAAACTAGGTGGCATAATCTCAACTTTCAAAATGTTTTGTATATCTATAAACAAAAAAAGCTTATTTCCTTTACATGTTCATTCTGACAAACATTACACACGCAGTGGTTGAGTGTATGTGCGTGATCTACTGAGATTGTGATCATCCAATATCCCAAACAGCAACACCAAATTGTGTGTTTACACAAACAGATCATGCACAATCTGTTGACATGACGGCGCTTTGACAGATGAAATCCTAATTATGCAGAATAATTAAATAAATTTGCCTCATCTGTTTCCCTGAGCAGTCAAGTTTGCATCTTTCTTTGCACAGGCAAATCTCTAGTCAGCACCAAAGGTTTCAGATGCTTACATTTTCATAGATTTGTCACTGTATACAAGTAGAACCTGTTACAAGCACACTCCAGAAAGCCAACTAATTAGCACTAATGACAAATAACTGGGGACACAACTTGGACAAATAGTCAAAACAAGTGACTTGATCAATGCCTCAATCTTTACCTCCACTAGGCATGCATGCTCAATAGAACAGCATGACAAGAATTCAATGGTTGCTCCACAGGGACAAATCTCGGAGGGAGATTAAGAGTCACAATTACTGAACAACCCTTCTATGGATAAGCAATCCATGCTAAACATGACAAACTGAGACCTTTGCTCGTGGTGAGCAAAACCAAATGTCAATTTCTTTTGCTTACAGAAACTACTGAGGTTTTACAAGCATATCCCACTGGAAGACTGTCCTGCAGAACACCCAGGACACACTGGAAAGAGACAAGCAAACAACCAAAATATTTGCGAAGAGATAGTTTGAGTGTACCCTTTAAAAAGATACTGCTTCTGCGACCCAAACCCAGTTAAGCACCTAGGTGGATCGATTATCCACGCCAGTGATATCTATATGTAGTAACATACATGCACATAAAATACTAGGTGAATAAACGCTCATTTAATTGTGTCAATACATAAAATACAAGTTTGACACCTTTTGCCTCTTGCTGAAAAACATAAGGATAAGATGAGTAAAATCAAACTACACATTCTTCTATATGCTCAAATACCCCTGCATGAATTTCCTTAATACTGCTTCTTGACTTGCACTGATGCAGTTGCCTAGCAACTGCCGAAGGACCAATCAACTTCTCATAGGAAACACAGGTCATGATTACAACTAGCATTGTTGATGAGGTCTATACTGAAAGCCATTGATGATTTCATAGCGTTAATCTTGATATCATTGAGGACATTTCAAAATATACTATGAACAAAAGATTAGGCACTCATAAAGGTCAGTCAACATAAATGGAGGCAATAAAATTAGGGAACCAAGTCACTTTTCAGCCTGTACAGTAATACTTTGCCATTTCATTTTTATTTTTTGATTATTTTGTTTAAGTTCATAAAAGCCACTCTTGCTACTAGGACTCACCACTGAAATTTGTTTTTACTTTTCATTCATTTATTTATTTTAAATAGGGGCGACCCTACTTGGCAGTTTTTTGATTATCACCACCATGTCCAGTCCACATCAACTGCGATAATCGAGGTATTACTGTACTCTTAATGTCCTCTTTAGAAGTAGTTTTAAATATAGAAGGTTACACATTCTTGTCAAAGAGGTTGCAGACACTGCGACAGAAAGCAAACTGTTGGCATGGGCTGATGAAATAGAAATAGGATGGCTTTGTAAGAGGATAATTGCATTCTCATAGGAGGAGTGAGTGTGAATGACTGCAAGTTTCTGATTAAGAGGCGATTAGGTTATTGTGTATGCCAGCCTTTCACTTTCCCAGTCAGCATGGATCAACACTGGCAACATTGAATCCTCTTTCTGTGCACAGGGAGGCATTGAGAATGTTTGCCTGCAATTCAAAGCAACAACCACAATAGATACAATTTCACAGCCAATACACTATTGGGCCAAGATGTGTACAAGAGACATCAAGGTCTTCATTCTTTTGCTTGATTTGACAGCAGAGCATCTGTTGGTGAGATGACAAAATGGCTAAAATAGGAAGAAGTGTGGGAAATGTGTGAACTCGCCAGGAATCCATTGGAAGTGACATGATATATGGTGAAAAAAAGAACACCAGGCAGTGTGTAGGTGTGAACAACAAGAAATGTGTTTCTTAAAATAAGAAGACAAACTACCCTGTTGTCTCCCCATTTCCAAAAATAAGACACATTTATGGACGTACCGACTGCGAAGAATACAAGACTTGAGGAGTAATAAAATGGACAAACCTTATTGTTCAAAACAGTAGTCTATAAAACACAATGGGTCTATGCAAAAACTAATCCCCTAATCAACCATCAACAAGGAGGAAGAAAAAAAAATTAAAGCCGTTAACTCTTCTGAGAGCAGTCAGCTCTTCCTATCCCCGCAGCTACTCAACCTCATCAGTTAATAATACAAGGAGCTCTGACTTAGTAATTTGGAATTTTGGAAAGGTAATGACAATGGAATGTCTTATAATAGTGATTCATACATACATACATACATACATACATACATACATACATGTGATATGGCAGCCCATTTCAAGTCCAGGTTGGTCCACCTATGTGGAGTTTGCATGTTCTCCTCAGGCCTGTGTGGGTTTTTGCCGGGTACTCCGGTTGCTTCCCATATTCCAATGGCATGCACGTTAGGCTGATTGGACACTCTAAATTGCCCCTAGGTACGAGTGTGAACCTGAATGGTTGTTCGAATCCTTGTGCCCTGCGATTGGCTGGCCACCGATTCAGCATGTCCCCTGCCTCTGGCCTGGAGTCAGCTGGGATAGGCTCCAGCACCCCGGTGACCCTGATTTCTGGACTTTGAAGAAAATATTCACATTGCTCCATTCACAAAACTATATTATAACCAAGAAGGTAGTCTTACTTGATTAGGCAACCTGGTTGCTAAGGAGCCTCGCTGAATGACGTGGCAAATTCATTTCATGGCCCAATCTGCGTCAGAAATAATGTCCCTACACGAATTTTATGGCTTGGCAAAGGTCAAAGACGGGATCTTTTCAAATCCAATCCATTTCCTCCCAAATGTTGTCACATTTTTCAGAAAATTGAAGGGTTTTATAGTAGCCAGGGGTGGGTATGCGCCATTTAATCCTGACAAGAATTCACACAAAAATCTTTGTAAACAGTGTTTAAAATTAACCTCCAACAGGATTTTGAGTCGAGTCAGTAGTACTTAAAGCTACCTAATTTAGGATTAGGAAAAACAGCAATTGCACCTATTGCAGTTTTTACACTGTGTTTATTGACAAGCAATCAGCAGTCTTTGAGATGCTTGAAATGAAAAGGATGCTTAATTGTGAATTAGCATATGAAGATGCACAAATGCAAAAGTAATGTCTAACCAGCCAGTAATTATTCCAGCAATTGCTCAACTGTCACCAAAATCAATTGCCACTTATCAGTGAGAAGACAACACACCTTTCTCACTGCTTGCATTTGTCTGGCTGCAGCCACAAACATAGCCAAATTTACACATCTGGTGGTTGCTATTCTATTTGAGACCCTTCGATCATTATTCCCTTCCATGACACGACTACAAACGGGTTCCTGTGTCAGGAAAAACAAATCCATACCAATATTTGCGTTTGAACTAATTTGCTGCCTATGACATTGATGGACACCCAAAGCATTTGAACTGGCATTGAAGTGCATAACTTTAGAAAAAAATCATCCAAAAACTCTACATTGGTCTTTTTGAAATGGCTGCATAAACAGATAAACATACTAATGAGAAATGTTTCATACTTGTGCCGAATCATTTGGTGCCATGGAAAAGAATTCAATTCACTCTGGTCAAGGAGATCTAACAAATTGTCTTTGAAATGTCCTCATCTTGCTTGGGAAAAGCAAATGGCCCAAAAACAATCAAGATAAGAATGTAAACAATCAGCTAAACTCGGTTTTTCAAGATACTTACAAGAGATTTGGTTTCTCCTGCAACCCAATCAGGTAATCTAAGCATCATTCTTCAAATTTCCATTCAAACTTAAAATGTGCAATTATTTCAAAAATTATTTTCCAATTTTAGATATATAGAATAGATCATAAAGATTCTGCTACTGGGTTTCAAATGAAAACAATTCAGTTTGTCGAATCACTGCATTCGTCAAACTGCTTGTGAAATTTCTAAATTTCTCATTACTTAACGATCTGCCATCTATATGGCTGGCTGGTGCCCACCGTCTCAAAGGAGAGGCAAAAATCACGAAAATATACTGTATAATGTATGTAAATATATGTTTTCAATGAGCAAGCATGTTTCTTTCTTTTATATGAAACAAGACATAATGAAGGCGCCAGCTTTTTATTCAAATGAACATTGAGCTACTTTCATTATAATGTGCATAATTTTCTTTGCGCTGGAGACTGCTTAAATACAGTATTAAAAGCGGGCTTTGAAATACAAGCTGTTTTTTCAGACTCTTGACCCTTTTGATAAGGATAAAAAAACTGTTTGGGGCTGAAATGACTCAAACAGTGGGTATCTAAGGGTTCCCTACCTAATTGTATTATCAGGGTATACACTATTACTGATAAGGCCTTATATAGTCCATCATAAAATCTAGTAAATCTTAAACTTCTTCAGAATAAAGGGCTCTAAATAAATTTCCCATGTGCCTTTGATTTTTGCCATGATATGCATTATTCACACACCTGCACATGCTGAGATAATGTCAAAGCTCCAAGGCTGCCACTTGGTAAATGTGCGCCATAGAGCTTGCTAATCAGGTTTTTACCAAGTTCCCAAAATGCCATGAGGGTTCAGTAGAGTTTACACAGCAACAAATGAGGGACAAAACCTTAGCTAGCGGCAAATCATTTCCTACAGAGTATCTCTAATATTCATGCATGAGGAACTTGGTCTCTAATCACGGGAAAGGTTGCATTTGTCTCCTAGACCAATTTGTTGAATGAATTACCTCAGCTAGAAAGTGCCTGAGATTTTGATCCATTTAATAATCAATTAAACTTCAGTGGCCGACTGCTCAATCTCATATATTTTGGGGATTTTCAGGCAGGATGTATTAGTCGGTTCTATTCCTGGGGACTTGCTGAGTGTTTTAATTAAGATGTATAGATGTGCAAACTATAAATATATCACAATGTCTAACAGTAACTGAATAATTGTGGGGTTCAAGTGTGGCTTCAAATCCAGGTCGGTCCACCCATGTGGAATTTGTATGTACTCCCCAGGCCTGTGTGGGTTTTCTCCGGGTACCCCGGTTTCCTCCCACATTCCAAAGACATGCAAGTTAGGCTGATTGGACACTCTAAATTGCCCCTAGGTACGAGTGTGAGCGTGAATGCTTGTTTGTCTCCTTGTGCGCTGCGATTGGCTGGCCACCAATTCAGGGTGTCCCCTGCATCTGGCCCGAAGTCAGCTGGAATAGGCTCCAGCATCCCCCGCGACCCTAGGGAGGATAAAGTGGTTCAGAAAATGAGATGACATGAGACTGCTGACTGATGAAAAAAAATGTTAGCATTCAATCAGGCAACACTTCTTTAGCTTGTCAGTTGTTTTTTGGTTACTTAAACCTTACTGGACAGTACAGAATTAATTTAATTCTAATCATATAGGCACAATTAATCAGATAACCTAATTTAAACATTAGAGCACATGATTCAGCTACCTTGTTTACAAAAAACTTCCACTAACTGCTTGGAAGAAATAAGCTGTTATCAAAATGTTACAATATTACAGCAACTAGTCTTGTGATATTCAGTATGTGTACCCATAGAAAACAACAGCATTACCATATAATTTGCCTATGTTAGTTCCTGAAAATGGACTAATCTAGAAAACAACTTTAACATTTCAATTGACAGAAAAAGTAATTAATGTATTTAATGTGTACAAAGCATACTGCATGTGACTGACGTTTGCACTACAAACACATTTCACACTGAAAATAATAAGAACGTCAAGCCCATATTGTTACACAGCAAACCATTTTCAACGTTCAGCCTGCAACCCATTAGACAGTAGTTCAAGGGACTTGTTTTTTTTGCCGAGATTTTTCAAAATGATTTTCTCTTTGTATCACAAAAGAGCAACGCAATGGACGCAGTGCAAAAACACAAGAGACAAAGAAACATGGATTCTCAAAGCAATCTACCAGAGAAGAAACTAACAAACTAATTTCCACTGCCTGACCATCCTTGAGGGAACTTTATTTAATTTAGCTATTGTACATGAGGAATATGAAGTGGCGAGATAATGCAGATATCAAAATATTAATAATGTCTGTCGTGTCCACAGTTTCAACTGCCAATCAAGACAAGAGCAATACTGTTTGGGTGGCGACATTTTGGATCTGATTGCCAAACAGGAAACAACTGGATGAGAAGATAGGAAATTCCAACAGCACTCTCTGCTCAAGCATAATATCAAATATGATGGAATAAACTTGTTGAATCAATTTTCGGTCAGTTCATTTGAAATGAACCAGCAGCTGGGGAAATCAGGACCACAAATCTTGATGTGAATTACATTCTTATTAAAACTATTTTAGGCAAGATTATACAATAAATGTGAAATGAGATTTTTCCGACAGCTGCTTGAAAAATGAAATGTTCAATTATATATGTACAATATTGTCCACGGTTCTTTGTCAATGTGTAAAATGATTTTATGTCTTCCCCATGCTTCAAATTAATGACTTTGGCAGCCTACAGTTGTAATAAAACTGCCAGTGTCATGGAAAGCAGCAGGTTTTAAGCTTTGCTAATCTTGTTCACGGGAAGTAAACATGCACATCTGCTAAGGGGGGCATTATGTAAGCCATCGTTAACAAACTTTTATTGCCTGTCGGTAGGGAATTGAGTGGCAAGATGCTGTGATGAAAATAAACCACATGGTATCATTCAAGGTATCCCCACAGGCAAAACGCAAGTAAGCCAACAGACATGATTATAAATACAGTGGATCACAATGCCCTCCAACTACACAATTTGTGTCAATTCTAACAATTACTCTGATGGGATCCAAAGCAATGTTGCTTTGTACTGGAAGCCCCCGAAAAAGACAACTGGTGCTTGTATCTAAAAAAGAAAAAAAAAGATTCCTTCCTGAGTTTTTTCTCTTTTGATTGTTCCATACAAGAAAGACTAATTCAAGCACTTCACACATCAATTGATGAGCTTTTACCACTTACAGGCAATCTTTTACAGGTTGTTTGTCTTGGAAGCAACAGAGCTTTTGATTTTTTTCTAAATTCAGAAACAAGGAGGGTTGAAACAATCCTTGTGAGGATAAGTGGCTCAGAAGATGAATAATGGAAGGAATGCAAAATGCAGTCACCTGCATTAAAAGAAAATCTAGCTCAAATAAATTATTCTTGATTTTAATTTAACAGCATATTTAGAATGAGGGCATTGAGAAATGTATTAGTTTTTAAACAAGAAAATAAATGAAATTTTCCTTCCTGTTAAATGTCCCCAGTCCTTCATAACATATTTGTAATGATTGATATCTTTATTTCAG
The DNA here is from genome assembly GCF_051989575.1 of Stigmatopora nigra. Taxonomy (NCBI): domain Eukaryota; kingdom Metazoa; phylum Chordata; class Actinopteri; order Syngnathiformes; family Syngnathidae; genus Stigmatopora; species Stigmatopora nigra. The sequence goes on along the minus strand of NC_135509.1, from coordinate 12,357,867 downwards.
CAGACCTATCTATATATGTGCTCAGTATTATTTAGATGGAATGCCCTTATCTACACGGGGCTTGTGCTGGCTTGACAGTGGACCTTTAAGAAAGGTTCAGATCAACTTTTAAAGCTGCTTCAATTTAACCGATAAACCAACAAAACCAGACAAGGCCTCAACCATTTAAGTCCATTTAAATGTGGTTCAACAGTGAGGGGTTTTAAGCACTTTTCAGAGATTGTAAGCAAACATTGATTTGATCTTTTTTTCCCTCTACCAATTGGAAGATTACCACATCATTAGTATCTGCCTGGCTCTTAATGTTCTCTTCATTAGTATACAAACATAATAACCATAAACCTATGATTAATTGCACAGGCTTTATTATATTGACCTCCATTTTCAATTTAAGTTGTTATTCACTGAGGAAATTAAGCAAAGTGTAACCATCTGTATCGGCTACCAATGAAAAAATATCTAAAGAACCTGGGGCAAATGCCTCGAGCCATAGTTAAATATGCATAGACACATAACACATCATCTACAATACATAGTTTGGTAGTGCTTAATTCTTTGCTGAATTGCTTCTGGAATTCTCAAGCTGAATACCATTTCACATAAAAATGTGAATGCCTGTTCAAATTTTATATGATAATTAAATTAACACAAAAATATAAGCAGTCTTAATGAACCAATATGAAGGAAAACACTAGTTGTGGTTTCAAAGACAACTTCAGGATGAACTTCTACACACAACAGCAAAGATTTTTTGACACAAAAGAGAGAATTAACTAGTTCCCAGTATAGTCATAGTAATAGTAAGTAGTGAGATAGCCGTACTCCTGCTTAAAACTATAAAACAAATGCATCAAATATTGCATGTTTTTAGGGAAACATCAGCCATACAGGGTATTCTTATGTTACATTGACAAATGAACAGAGGTAAATTCCAGATGAAAAGCACCCCTTTGGAACTTGAGGCAATTAGAGTCTGCCGACCTGCAAAGCATGGATGAATTATTGATTCCCAATCACATACAGTAGTGATTAGAGCCAAAACGTTCACAGGCTTTCACTGGGGGGAAAAGAATATGACTTGTGACAAATGCTGTACAAACCAAGCAACAGTATGTTTCACTCCCCCGTATTCCATCCACACCGACGCAGTTGCAGTCCTACGATATATAAAAAAGCCAGCATGATTCTTCCCACATGTAATGATTGGCGTCCGTTTTGCCCAAGCCACAATTGGGACTTGAGGATGTGTTATTTGTGGCTTCATTGCACAAAGCACCTGAAGACAATATCGTGAAAAAAATCACCAAGAGCCAAGTTTTTCAGATCGACACCAAAAGGTGATGAAGATGTTATGCAAATGCATTGCTGCATTGCTTCACGGCTTTGAGGACAAGTCATGACACACCTGAATTGCACCATAACCTCTCACTATGCATCGTGCATGACTGCTGCTCATACCGCACCGCCTCTCCTCTACTCTCCTTTTCAAATATCTGCTAAAAAAAAACAATCCCAATAAAAACAATTTTGAATGAAGTTTGAAGTGACGTCAAGACTATTGCTCAAACTGTATGCCACGTAAACTCAGCTGTCGAGCATGGACATCCTAACACTGCACAATTTTTAAATCTTTGAGATTTTATCAATGACAGAAAATACTGTTTTTTTTTCAAATTCTATGCCACCAAATTTAAAAGAAAAAACGGTTAAATTTGCTTGAACAGCAGCCTTTGCTTTAAAATGAGATGTTTTTATATTGACCACACAAACAAGTCAGCCACCTACTGTTCTAACTTTTGTAACCTTTTTTTCTCAGGATATGCCATTGACGTCGATAGACGTCCAATCCATTTGGACTGGGAGGGGCGGCACACCCCTCCCATTCCAAGTGGAGTAGACGTCTCGCGATGTCAACAAAGCTAAAATATCACCGATTTAAGATCTGTCGGGATCAAACGCGTTAAAACAGCAATTTAGTGGGACAAAGTTCACAAGAATGTAAACATAACTCGTGTTTGACATGTTTTGTTTTCTGAGTTAAAGCTACAATTGGATTTAAGAAAGGCTGCCCACATCTTACTTTGTCTACACTTGAATATAAACTTCAACGGGGCATCAACTACAACCTGGAAAACAAATAAACATCAATAAAAACATTTTCAAAATTTTTGAAAAAGTAGTTAAGCAATCTTGCGAGTGAATTGACCTTTTTTTCTTCTTTTAGCTAACGGTCACAACAAGGCGATCACGCACACACACGCGCGCATAAAAACATCCCTCAAATCACCGTAAATGCATTCACATTTGATGGGAAATGAACATTTTGCAGAGCGAAGTGATGTACGGTTACTTACAGATGGAGCAGAGAAGAGTCCTGAGTTTGCTTGAGAGAAGACTCCAGTGGTTTAGTGCAAGAAGTGAGCCCCGCACACATTGAAGAGGATCATCGCCGCGTTCTGAGCTTTCACCCAACAAACACAAAACGCCAGCCACGAGCTCCTGCTTACCGTAATAACCAAAACACCCCCTATCACGCACGTCCAAACTTACCGTAATGGACAAAAAGCACCGCCTTGATCCTTTTCTCCGCGTATACCCCAGTAATAAATTGTGTTGCAAATGCGGCATTGGCGAAGTATTTCATGATTTAAATTCACTGAAATAGGTATTACGATGAAATATTTCATTTTGATCAAAACAAATGCATTATTTTCACAATTATAAATGAGAACATGTTGAACTTTATGCTGACATTGTTATGTTTCTTTTTTTATTATCATATTGTGGGTTAGATCATGTTCATTCATTCATTTTCTGAACCACATATCCTCTCAAGGGTCGCGGGGGGTGCTGATGCTTATCACAGGTCACTATGGGCCCCAGGTGAGGGGGTGGGGGGGGGGGGGGGTCACCCTGCCAATTGCAGGGCACAAGGAGACAAAGGATAAGCATTCACACTCAAATCTGGGGCAATTTAGAGTATTGAACCAGCCTACCCTCCATGATTTGGGGGATGTGGGAGGAAAGCAGAATACCTGGAGAAAGCCTACGCAAGCCCGGGGAAATCATGCAAATTCCATACAGTAAAGACCGACCTGGAATTGAGCCTTCAACCCCAGAACGTTGAGGCAGACGTGCTAACCACTCGACGACTATTAGAATAAGATATCAAGCTTAATAAATCCACTAACGTAGTGGAACGTCATAAAATTATATTTGTTTATAGAGGAACAGTGAGCTTTCTAATTGCAACGCGTTGCTAAGTGAAGATCTACTCATTTCATTAAACTGCACCACAACCTGTTTGTTGCCTTAATTTTCTGGTTTATATTTTACTAATATGCATGTTTTACAGTTTATCTAATACAAATAATATAACATTCAAGAAGATAGCTAAACAATGTATACAACCATGGAATCATTTTCCACACGCAAAGAACATGAAACAATGAAAAAAAAGATGAGAAGAAATCACAAAGTAAGGCTTAAGTAAAGGTTTATCGATGAGTAGTTGATAGAATTCATGATTACCAGTCTTAAAAAAAACTATGTTTCCAGTCTGCAATTTGCTTTAAAAAGAAAACAGTTCACTGTACGGAAAACCTCCTGTTTTTCCATTCTATAGATGTATATTGATGACCAAAAAAGTGTTTTTCATCCAAATATTTACTATAAATATGACATTTGGAGATTATAAAGAGTGTAAGGACCCACCGTCACACAGGCAAACCTTTTTATATCTATCACAGTTATAAGCAAAAACATTTCAAGAAATAAAATACACAAATGCAAAAATAACAATGAAAGTACACAGTCCCAAGTGCGTGAACTTCTCCTTGTTGTCCCATTATCGTTTGGTGGGGAAAATAACTGTCATTCTTCTTTAATCTCCTTTTAAAACAGCATGGGAGTTACTCAAAAGGGTGTTAATAAAACGAGTTCCTCGACTTTGAGCCAAGGTGTTGAATTAGTGTTGGTAGAAAGAGGCTCAGAGGATTGGTGGGTGGAGGCAGGATTACAGTCAATTTGGAAGGGCAAAAGGTGCATAAAGGTTAAGGGCAGTATTGAAAAGCAGTCTGGACTGGTTAGCAGCAAATTGCAGACTTTAAAAAAAGAAAACCTTTAACCTCAATCCCAAATGAACTGAGTGCAATATCACCTCCACCAAACACTGGACTGAGATCTCAATCTCTTTGTGTGGGCTGCACCATAAAAGTTGTTCACACTATATAAACACTGACATGTAAAACCAGCTCCTCTTATTAATCCGGATGAGAGTTCCGTGTACAACTCATGAAGTGGAACCAGTATGAAATATCGAGTCAAAGCAGTTGTTTTATCAATGTTTTCCCATGTATTCTACATATATACCTAATCCTTTTGGAATAATACTTCAATTTTTGTGAAGTTTTTGAAAAATAGGTTATTCCATGTATGTATGGGTTTCAGCAATCCAAAAATGGATTGAAAAAAAATCACCTCCAAATCCTCTAATGCCCACAGGAAAGCATGATGTTGCAGTTTTTAGGCATACTATAAGGGAAAAAGCAGTATCTTCATGTCATGAAAATGTTTTTTTAGGGGTATCGCCTGAGGGGAGCCACTCATCACGACAGGAAGATTGAAGAAAATCAATGGATACAGATACTTACTGAAAGGAAGAAAGAACAAGCTAATAATGGCTCATGAAAATGTTTGTGCCAATACACTACAAAGTAAGAAGGGGCGATGACTTGTGGGAATAATTATTGCAGATGTAGGCATAATTGAACCTTAAAAGTTCCATTACGTCTTGTATTTCGATGCATCATGGCATTTTGGAGGTAAGCATATCTGAATATTGGATGGAAGGGGCTGAAGTGCAGTAATATATAATTTGAAAGAAGTATTTTGCACCAAAACATGCTTCTAAACTCATACAAACTATACATACCTATTGGAAATCATTGGCAGAGCAGAAAAATGAAATTGAGCAAAGAAATGTCAAGCTTTTCTGCATGCTTCCTCACTGTAATGTCAACCTATGCTCAAAAGTTTGTCCCATTTAAACTGAATTTCCAAAAGGAATTTGAATTCGCCTGTTTGGTTGATTGGAGTTGTTACATAGAAAAACTGCATCTGAAAATTTAGGCTATTTAGGCCATTGAATGGATTTGAAGTGTTTAAAAAAACAACAACAAAGCAGTTCCATATAATAGAAAACCACATTACATTGGTATTTCTACCCACACCTTACAATAGGTGTCATTGATCCTTTTTTTTTTTCAATTAGTACTCTCCACCAGAACACATAACCTCCATTCATTGAGGTTACTTCTCTTCTCTGGCAATCTACTGTTTGAACGAGTACTCTTAAGTATGAAAACCATCAAACTTTTGGAGAATAAATCCCAAATTACCAGTTTCACAGCATGCAATTCAGATGGAACATGCATAACAGTGCAGGATGAATATCTATGACTTCTTGCACTTGACTCCAGGTGCATCAACACAATATTTCATCACATTAATCCAATCGTGCCACCTAATTAATGGCATTATCATTATGTCAAGTACATCAAACAATATTAACCAGCGGGAATCAAAAGTATTTCATATTAATCAAAGTAATTATGAAAAGCTCTTTCTAGTAGGGGTGTCAATGAATCTTCACATTACAGTGCCATTGAAAGCAGTAGATGTCTAAAAAAAATTACCTGGAAAGGTTGGCAAATGATCACTACCAGTTCTCCATTCAACATGAGCCAGGGGTCGGCAACCTTTGACCAAAAGAGAGCCATTTCGATCCTGTTTCATTGGAAAACACAACACTGGAGGTACGTGGTGAAGTTGTTAGGACAAAGTTCAGGAAGCTTTTAAAGCAAGAGTGACATAAAAATCCACATATTAAAAAAAATATAATTTAACAAGACCACTTGACGTGTAGTGTTTCACTCGCCTGAGCTGAATAAATGAATGAATGAATGATTCCCCAAAAGATCTACATTGTGTGTAGATGTGTGCATGCAAATATAGTATGTGTATATATATAAATCAGGGCATTTAATTTGAAATGTGTGAAGAAAATAAATTATGCACACTGTAAAAGGACTGCTTTTACTAAAATTAACACAAAGAGCAAAGGCTTTTAAGGTGAGGATTTGATGAAAGCAGACTTTAAGCCTTAAAAGCAGCAGTTGTCATTGCAAATGAGAGTCCATTAAATCTCATCCAAAAATAAAATGTTAGCTAATTCATGCTTAAATAAATTGCTGTAGGGCGATGCACCAATGCTCTGTCAAAGACACATTAAAAATTCCATTATTGGGTAAACATTTTTCATTCTCGGAGTTCAAGAAACCAATTTAACAGGTTATTGGATATTTAGTAACATCTGAAGCATAGCCACATTAAAACCCCTTTGAGTCCTTATTAAACAAAAAGGTAAGTTTGGCGGTGTTAGCCGCAGCCTTGTTTGATAAATCTCATATAACATACTTGTGTTGTTCACCTTGGCAATTGGAGATTGTGTGAGACGCGCTGACACTTGTGAAATGTTAGCGGTTCATGAAAATATGGCGACTCTCTGGGGATCCATAATGAGAGCTGACTTCTATTACACTTGCCCTCAATGCTTTATCGATGTGACACCAACACATAATATGCATTTTCTCTGCACAGTGCTTAAAAACTCAAAGGTCAACTTTTCATCTGGTGCAATTCAGCTATATTTGGAATGGTATATTAATGAAATGTGGTATTTATGGTACACTTGAAATAACAATAGGCTATGCATAGAGGCTCAATGAAATGCCACCAAATATCACGAATAATAAAAACATGAACATTTTGTGGTCCTTGTGGAGGTTGGGGTCCATCCACCTTTATATCAAACAACTGCTTTGAAATATCAGTATTGTCACCAAAGTTTCAAAAAGTATCTCTGTTGTGTGCCTCTATCTGATTTAATGTAAATTTTGTGCAACAAAATATTAAAAGCACAATCATTTTTATCAGGGTCAACCAGCAACTCCTGCCTTTAAAGGTAAATAATTCCAAATGTGTTGAATTAAAATGCTCCTGTCACCTGAGTTGCCTTCAATATAAATAAAAAAAAATCTGGTTACTGGAATAAAATTGTTGAAAATACTGGTTGTAACCAACCAACATGCCTTCATATTCATACAATATGTGTACTTTTGTTACTTGATTTGTTGTGCTACTAATGTGGTAGTGGGCGTGGAGAAGGCTACAACTGGTAGTGATTATCTGTCAGTCAAATGTGATTGTGCATAAAAAGGCAGGTGTGTTAGCTGCTACTCTTCCAACTCAAATGAAGTCTCTATCTCATGAGTTCTCTCTTTTGCATTGATAATGAAATTAATGGACCTGCACTTAATGTGAAGTGTATTATTTTATAACATCATCGCCATGCCTAATGTATTTCTTCAGTACCTTGGTGGATAATACACCACCTACACACTTCAAAAGTGGGCTTCTAACTTGAAACTTTTTTCTGTGTGAGGATGTTAAATTAATTAAGAGGTCTACTTAAGCCTTCAAAGTGATACTTTAGTGGTTTATGTAAAAGATTGTTTGCTTGGAAGAGAACTTGGCTGTAACTACTGAGCTATAAAGAAACAGAAAAACTCAAGTTAGTCACACAGGAAAATCTCCAAGGAGACAAAGAACAAAAATACAACTCAATGTTCCTTTCAGCAAATGTAATTAAATAATTGGCTGCCAATGATGGTTATAGAAGTCCAAGTCATTTTAAATGGGACATTTGACAGTGAAAGACTATTTTAGTGGCAGTGATGGTGATAAGCGCCCAATCCATTTTAACTGGAAGGGACAGCAGTAATCGATCACTTATACAAATGGATTGGTAGCCTATCTGTGCCCAGGGCAGCAGTGAGTTAAAATGATAATCCAATTCCACAACAGACTATCAAACAGTTCTAACCAGCATCTATTCTGTCATTTTAAATCAAAGAAAGTAATATTGACAACACGGCTGCCTTAGGGACACACAAGAGGTTGGACATCTGAGCTCTTGCAGTGAGTCATATGCTGATGTGTGCCTTTAGGATAGAGCAGTTATCAGAGAAGTAGCAGCCGGGAAGAAAGGGGGAGTGGGGGGTATACATTCCCTCTCATCTTGCCCAAGCGTGAAAGAATTCCCTCAATGAACATGTCCTTGACAAAGATGCAGACTCTGAGTCGCCTCTTGACTGTCAGTGAGCCCCTCTCCCAAATGCTCTGCGAAGAACCACTCTATCATGATAGGAAGTGTCAATCAGAGCAGATTTTGGAGATTGTGTTTGAAAATGACACAAATTGCAGCCAAAAATGTAACTGATGGATCTGAATGAGGAGTTAAGTGTATGAGTATGCTTGCGAGTATGTAGCAGGCGGCTCATAATAGTGTTGAAATAAGTAAGTGCTACTTTGTCCTCTGTCTTAATATGCCGACATGTCAAGACCGGAGTGTTCGGAGAGAACAATTGTAGGCTGCTACACATTGGAATTGGCTCACAGCATGTATTTTAGAAAAAAAAGGGCATGTCCGTAAATTTAAACGATTGTAGTATTATTTCAAGAAGTTAAAGTGTATGTGAACAAAACAAAGCCAAACCGAAGACTGAAAAATGACTGAAATTTGATAAATGAATGGGAATTGCATAAAAAAGACATGCAATGAAAAATATTAGGGGTCGAATCAAGACTTTGCTCTAAACTGATAAAGGTCCATCACTAGCCCCATCTCACATTTCCAGCGGCAATGCCAAGCCTGCCAGGTGACTCATTTGCGATGCTCCCCGCTCACCTGAGCTCACCAGCTGTTGCCATGCCGACGAAAGACGTAGCCATCAGGCATGACGGCTCCGTGGGCCGAGATCATGCCCGCCCCTGCCCTTGCCTTTTCTTCAAGCTCTCTCTCTCTGTTTCTCTCGACAACTAACAGACCTCCCCAATCATGACCACATAGATACCATGAAACAAACATGAGCTTCCTTCCCACTGAAATTGACATTTTCATTTATTGGGTGCCATTGACAGTGATACATGTTCAGACAGCCTGTCTTTTAACTACTGCAATACCGAGAAGTACAACATGAGAGCGGGTGTCTGATCAAGTAAAGTTCAGCAAATAATAACTTCCACACAGAATGACTTTACCTCCCATTTCCATACTTTTTTACAATACTATGGCATTAACTATTAAAGGGAGTCCATCCAAAGAAATCTGATGTGGAGAAAAACTCACATTAGGAGCTTTAAAATTTGGTAATTTTGGTCTCAAAACCAATACAATACAACTACTACCCAACAAAGATAAGCCTGTTTCAAGTATATCCTGTCGTCCCAAACCTCAACCTCCATAAACAGATACCAATTACCAAAAATTAATGTACAAGTTTAGTAGTTATTCCATCTGTCCTATATACATTGATGGCATATATGAATAAACCATCAAGTGAAACCAAGATTGTGTCAGGTCCAGCAAATGATTATGATGTGATTGGGAGAAAACGTGACTGATGTGTGCACATTCTCACTGGAGGTGGTTTTTCTCCTGTTGCTAATGACGATACAGCCTCTAATGACCACACAGCAAGATCAGTGTGTATCCAGTTACTTCGTACCTTGCATTTCATGCTACATTCGTCATTCACTTGGTTGTCGGGTCAACTAAAACCAATTAAAAGGAAGCAGGTGCTTAAATGCCAAAATGCATGTTGGGGGAAAAAATACAGGGTATTTTCTGTGTACTTTTTTAGACAGGCAGAAGAAGATGCTCATTATCTCTACCATGAAGAGAGACTGGGTTATAATTTCTGTCGAGTAGGAATTTTGGTGATTCAAGGGCTTTAATGTGTATTTGGCTGATGTGAGTGGAAAAAAAGAAGGGGATGGGACAGATTTTTCCAGAAGAATGCAAATTGAATTGGCAACAGGCACTCAGCCCAGGAGCAACCGCAAGCTGTGCCTCTAAGCCCCCAGGATGTGAGAGAATGCTAAATACACGAGAATAAATTCTACTAAACAGCTAGGAAATGACATTTTTCTTCGTGGGGTGGACTGTCAGTACTGTCACAATGATTTCCAATATTCCGAGTTTACACAACACTTTACCAGGAAACTGTAGGCTACTTGCGGCTTCCTTTGCACTTTCATGCTTATAGATGTGCTGACTTGATGCACCAGCTGCTGATTAGATAACCCTCAAGTTAAAGCAAACTCAATGGAGGGCAAACTTTTGCATCACATTTGATTTTTCAAACAGAAGCATTGATCCTAGAATTAGGTTTTATATATATTATTGTTGCAACTAACCAGTTTTTGAGCCAGTTTTGAAAAATGGATCCAAAAAAGAGCCAATTTAATATTAAAACTGACAAAAAAAATCCACCTAGGTTCTCATACAAAATCAACAACTCATTTTGACTTCAAAAAGAAAAAAAAACTAGTTTTTTTTTCGCTTGTTTATTTCTGTATGAATACAAGATTGATATACTTAAAAGCAAATCAACAAAATGATCAAAAAATCACGGTAGTTCAATGATTGCCTGCTTGCACGCACCTAATGCTGACCTATCACCATAATGCAATTTCTCTATGAATATATAACTACTGAAGAGCTGACATTAAAATTGGAGCAACATGGCAGGAAGCTAAAAAAAATCTCCGAAATAGGGATTTTAAATGTGCAATTTGAGAAAAAAGAAATTACTGGAATGTAGAAAAGAGTTCCCAAGATCTCTTGAAGAAGTTAAAATCGTTATTTTAAATCTACATATTTTGTAAAATAAGCCCTGAAGCAAGAAACTAGGTTATTCCCAGTATAGGTGAAATTAGGGAAAATGCCAGTTAGGACTCAAATAGATCAGTGCATATGTCCAGCTGGGTTTTGGACACAGCTAAAGCAGGATACAGAAGTCCTCTAAAAGTGTGCTTGTAGTAATGTAAAGGCACAAGAGTGCCCCCTGGCGTCGCGTTATAGAAGGTTAAGAGCCCTTCTTCATATTGGAGGTACACTCCTAGCCGACACAGGCCTTCTGCAATCACAGGCGTCGATACCTTGTTGTGCAGCGCCGACAGCTTCTTCCTATCAGAGGCCAAGCACCAGGACAATGCATTGTGGCCCAGGTGGGAGTTGTCCCTTTGGCTTTTCCTCTCCATCCGCGCATCGCAGATTCCCACCTTCCAGCGGCCTGCGTCCATGGGGACGTCAACCTCCCAGTACCAGTGTCCTCTGCTAAAGCCGTGTTTGCCAAGCACCTGCGGGAAGGAGCTGAAGCGTGCTTCGTGGTCGGTGAAAGTCTGCTGGGCCTCAGTGTGAGTCACTCTCCTGTTGTTATTTGACAATTGCAGCTTGGGATGGGCCGTATTCTCATCCAAGACAGGAACAGTGCCATCTGTGAAGAAAAGGAGTAAGACGAGGGCTTCAATTATATGATTTCATTGGCATCACTTCAAGATAAGGACTTCCATATCATTTTACAATTCTATTTGGTTTAGACGTGAATAGAAATGACAAGTCTAAAGTCTTTACTTTTGTCGTTAATGGCAGCTAATAAGTAAAAAATGAACAATCCTCACAGAGCACCACATAGAGTTCTCTGTTCTTCTTGGACTCGGAGATGACCACCTCGTCCAGACGTTTCTCCGTCCACCGTTGAAGACATTTCAGCCGAGCTTCATTGGTTTCTTCTTCTGGGGCGTCGAGCGGATGAACGTTAGTTTCCCTGGCACTGAACAAACACTGTGTTGACATTTTTCTGTATGTGTCTTGTCTCAACATGACAAAATCAGTTACAATGTCTAAGGGTGCCACGCACTGGACAATTGTTTAAAATCTAAACCTTCAATTGGTAGTTAATTGTTGGATGAATTCAAATTAACTTTGAGATATTTTGTCGGGTTGCCTTCCGTTCCCAAGCTGCATTATTTTATTATTAAATATTTGCTTTTCACCACTTTTTCTTGTTTTATGAAACTAAAGGTATACAATTCTCTTGTAGCAATATGAATCCAGTACTGCTTTAGAATTCACTTTCTGAGTTATTAGTTTCAATTATTCAGGTTAACAGTAAAAACAAGTCAAAATTTAACACTAGAGATTGACATAGACAAATTAAAATAGTGGATTCCTGTTTTGGGCCATGACGGTGTTCCACGTACATATTAATTTTCTTCAAAAGAGTTTGTACTAAAAGTGAGTGACTTACATTTTGGCGACTTTGCTGTATTCCTAAACAAAGATCAGGAAAATATAGTCATGCTTTAACTACACACAAGTACCATAATTACAAATATACACACACACTCACCACAATGAAGGCTTGGTCCCTAATGGGATTATCACCCTTAGCATCAACCAATGCCTCCAATGTGTGAAGGCCCTTCTGGACGGAGATCAAGGATTTGTTAAGGTGGCCCAACTTCTGTTCCAGGCTTCCCACAACTCTGCTCTCCTCCTCTTCCACGCATCGGAGAGCTGATTGTTCCTCTTGCTGAAAAGCCTCCCGGATTGTCACGTACTGCTGACGCACACTTTCCCGGGCCTCATTCAAAACTATCTGCAGGTGCAGAACAGGACAAATACATACAATTACATAGCGTTTTATTAAATTAAATATACTATGTATCATTCATGAAAAAATGCTTTTATTTTCTTACTTTGATGGCCTCTTCTTTCTGACTGAATTCAGTCACTCTCTCTTTCACTTGTTGTTCCATTTTCTGCAGTCGTTTGACCTCAGATTTCAGATTACCCTGCACAAACAAACACACACCACAAGGTTAAACTTCATTGGTCCTTCAATGGCAGATTAGATTAGATTAAACTTTATACATCCCATACTTGGGAAATTGCCTTTGTCGCAGTAGCAAGGTGAAAACACAAACACAGGAAAAGACATTGTAGACCTAAATAAAATAGATAGAGTAAATAAATAAATAAGCATGTAACACGATATATGCATATACATACACAGCAAGCATAGGAAGTCAACTGAAGCTTGCACAGTTCCAACCCCCTTGCCAAGTTAACAACGGGAAGAAATATGAAAATATCATAAACCCGCTGCTCACGGGGCTTGGATACACGTGCACGCACTTACTCTAAGCTCTTGCTCTGCCTCCCTGATGCTGATGCAGACGTGGGCACGGTGTGAGCCGATGAGCGTGCACACCGTGCAAACGCAGATGGCGCACTGACGGCAGTAGATGCGGTTGACCTCCTGGTGCTCCTGGCACCGCCAAATGGAAATGTCATCCGTGGGCGGAACCAGTGTGTGACTTTGGAAGACGGGAGACTCCAAGTGGGGACGCAGATGCTCGGCACACATGGAGGCCCCGCACACCAGGCAGGTCCTCACCGCCACCTGATGCACTGTTTTTGGGCAATAGTGGCACGGAACGGGGTCGGAATTTCTTCTCTCAGCCTGGCTCAATATGCTGCCAATGCTGTTTGGGGATTCTGAGGCATCAGCGGCGTGATTCGATATCATGGGTGACTGCCCGCCATTGCGTCCAGGAGACACTGATAGTTCCGACGTGGAGGCTGCAGTAAACGAAGGAAGGTCGGCAGGGGAGGCACTTGGCACTTGGCTGTCTTGTCGGGGCGTCACGAAAAGAGGGATGCCAAATATATCTACTTCAGTGGAAGAGTCGGAGTCATTTTCCAGCTCTGAGCCTCTTTGAAGCCCATCAATATCGTCTGGGGAGTATGTAGCATCATCACTATTGGAACAAAGCCCTTTGCCGGTTGTATCAACCCCGAGAAGCCCTGATGTCCCTGGCTGGGAATTTATAGGTGTTTCGGGGACAGCTGACCCCTGATTGGTCAATGGGCGTTTTGTGACAGGCTGCTCTGGAGGAGGAACACCAGCCTTTCTCTTACCGAGGAGTCCTGCGAAAAACAACAGAAAAAAAAAAGAGCATCCAGATTTTAGACTAAGTGATTTGAGTAGTGACAGCATTTTGTTTGGATCTCTAATCATTATCCGTTATTAAGCAATGTAATATTTATATTTGTATTTTTCTTAACCGTAATTGATTTTTGAATAGGCGTATGTGAGGGCTGTGCCACGGTCCTTTGAGGAGCAAATCAAAGAACGGTCCAACTGTTGTGCTTTTTTTTGGTATTTTTGCAAGTCCTAGGCGAGTTTTTAGTTTGAAGTATGCTGAGATTCTTGTGGAGAAAAAAACCCTTGTGAATATACTGTCATTATTCATTTTGGTAACTTTTGTAAAAAAAAAAAATGAACCAAACTGTGTGCCATGCACTAACCAATATTTCTTATTGAACATTCAATTATTTTTTTTATCATTGAATTAGATTTAATTAAAAAAACTGAAAAAATACCCAAGTTAAGGACCCAATGATATATTGTATTTTTCATCAAAAAAATACTTTCTCTTTGACTTCACATTAAACTAGAATGCCACAAATGTTAAACGCATCAAGTAGTGCTCCAACTATTACTGCAGAAACCGAAACAGCAACGTAACATATATACTTTGATGTAGCATCAAAACATCCTTTTGAAATTGATTTGAATTCTTGATAACATACCGGATCTGCCGAGTCGGCTGCTGTTTAACGGCCATGACTTGGTGCTGTCAAACGGGAGTGTCTGGTAGCTCGTGTTACACTTCCACATCGGGCAACAGAACGGCCCGTCGGGGTGAATACTCCACAGGTCGCCGATGCATCGTTGGCAGAAGCGATGGTTACATTTTAGGATGACGGGTTGGCGTGTTAGGTCGTTGCACAGAGGACACTTGGATGGTGTGTCTAGTGTAGCACCCATGTTGTTTCGTCTACTTTCTTCCATTGTATTGTTCGGCGATCGGAAAATGTGGCAAACCAACATCGTGGCAAATTACCGCCACTTAGGGGACAGGAGTGGAAAAGCGAGGACTGCAAAAGGAGGAACTACAAAATATTGATGTCATTTCTCGCAAATGTAGTCATTATTGCACACTTTCTATGAAATTCATTTCACTTTGTTTGTCTGTTATATGATATATGGAACTGAAGTTGCTTATGCACACCAATGGTTTATAAAGGAACATTTTCAAAATGATCAAGGGTCTCCAAAGGTTTTCATATTGTATTGTATATTCAGTCTTGGTCAGTGGCACATCTATTGAAACAGAGTTTAATCTGACAGCACATTCTTTTTCAAGATTTGCAATCAATCTTTTTCCCTGCGAATATTGTTAGGTAATCATCAGTCATTGTCTTAAAGCTGTTACGTTTCCAACCCACCCAAATGGAAATGCAGCTTTTGCAATTTTCCCAAACGTCCTAAAAAAATATCCTTGCCAGATGGCATTTATTCTGTGCTTGTAGAGGTGTCCAATATTTCTACATTGTTCCCACTCTCTGTGCATCCTCAGTGATTGCTGTCCTATTTCTCTCTCCTTAAAAGGCTGCTGAGAAAGATGAGCAAAAAGCAAAACTGTATATTTTCACTGACTTCACCTTAAGGTTTCTTGGGTGCTTTAGGCATAATTTTTTACCCTATAAGTAAATTACGTCTGTCTTTCCTTCAAAAATATACAATAAAAAAGTGTTTATCAGCCGAGTAAAGCAGTGGCTTTGAAATTCCATTACAATTCAATAATGTAATTCAATCGATTATAAACATAAATCAAACTTTTTTTTGACAAATGGTACTCAGGATGAGAGGTCAGGAATGGCCCATTGCATTCCTTGCATTCCTTTTTAATCTGCACTAAATTCTTAGTGGTGTGGTCATTACTAGTGAAATGTTAATCTTTCTTCATCTCACAGTTAAATAGAATCACCAGAATACCAATGAAAGCACAAGAGTGATCAGGTGAAAATCTTTATTTAGTGTTGCTATATTCTTAAAGGAATCTCTTAAATGACTGTTAGATAACCCTTTTTGGGTTTCGCCTACATCTATTTACACGAGACAGGTGACGTTAAATCCATTTGCGCTTGACTATTCATAAGCCACATGACTTTGCAACCTGTTACCCTGTATGGACACACTAGTAAGCTTATGAAGGGGCCAAAGAATAACACAAAACAGCTTGAGACACATTAGAGACAGCAAAAAAAACAAACCTCAACCTGCCCCATTCACAGTCTAGATACAGGGTTAAATACTAGAAAGCAAGAAAAGTGCAAAGATAACTAACTATAGATGGGCACGGAAAGGATCAAGGTATAGCATTTTAATATAGTTTCTGTACATACTTAAATCTACATATATTATTTATTTCATGTGAACAAAGAGAGACCAACAAATGTTTCAAATCATTTTCTATCTCACTGTTGAGCCTTTACATTTACTGTACATTGATTTTGCTCATAGTGACGCAAATGTTGACAGTGGAACACATAGTACAGTAGATCATTCTTAACATAGAGTATAGTAAATGGGTTGTACAGTGCGGTATGCAGTTGTATTGAATGATGTGTGTCGTGCATAAGGATAATGTAATGCTTAACAGTCTGCGCCCTTCCCACGGTCTTTCTGTATTTTTTTCCTTCCGCAGGCTCACTGGGTCGAACGTGGGTTACTTGGGTTTGGTTTAAGTGCTGGGAGGGGGCGTCAGGGGCTGCAAGCAAAAAGGAGAGAACAAAAATGGTAGAGGGCATTTGGCAGGTCGATGGGAAGAGGCTAGCTCAACTCCTCGTGTGATGTTGAAAAGGATCGAACTCAGTGGAGCCTGGAAATAGAAGGGCAAAAAAATGGAACATTTTGAAATCACACAGTCAATACATGGTAATAATATCTCAAAAAAAAAACAAGTTGATTGTGTCAGGTTTAAGGAAATAACTGTAAGACTTGCATTCTAGCCACTTCATTCAGCGTATTGCTAAGTTCAATCATTCATTTAGTGAACTGGTTATCATTAAAAAGGTTGTGGGGGGTGCTGGAGCTTATCCCAACCAAATATGGGCATCAGACAGGGCACACCCTGAATTAGTGGCCAGCCAATCGCAGGGCACAAGGAAATGGACAACCATTCACACCAATGCTCATACGTAGGGGCAATTTAGAGTTTTTCCCAATCAGCCTACCTTGCATGATTTTGGGATGTAGAAACCAGAATAACTGGAGAAAACACGACAGAGAACATCCAAAGTCCAAACAGTGAGGGCTGGGATCGAACCCACGGTCCCAGATCTGTGAGGCTGGTGCACTAGGCCCTCACACGCCAGGCCACATATTGATAAGTTGCAATTTTTTAATTTAAAAAGATTGTTTTCCCCATGTAATATTTTTAAACTGGTACCTGGTTCAAACAACATCCCAACAAAGTGTTAATCATTAAATGATAATTATTGTGCAAGATGAAAGCTCACGTTGAATATTTGAGAAGCTTGATCAAATGTTTTTTTAAATGCATATCTCATTGAATATTTGGGGATTGTACATTAGTTACCTTGAAAGGGTTACAGTATAAATGACAATTTTGAATAATGACATTGTGAGGTGATATTTTCATGTCAAATATTTCTTACCCGTTAAAATATTGCTAAGCATTGCCTCCCTCTGAAAAACAAAGACAAAAGGGAGACCATATTAAAATGTGTGTTCACGCTTTCAAGGTCATGCTATTAATAGAACACACAGCAGCCGAAAGCATCTTTCGTGTTGACTGCATGCAATGCTCGCACGCACCAGCAGAGAACACTAGATAGTCTTATTAACTGCTCGGGGTTGCAAATTTAATATGATAACGATGAAATATAACATCAGGCTATGACGTCACACCCACCTTTGCTTTCTGCTAACAGTTCCTCCGTCATGAGGCCGTCCTGTCGGTTCCCGAGGACGAAAGCCAGGAAGGAAAGGATGAGTGCATCCAGGATGCCCATGATGGCCAAGATGTAGGCCCAGCGCATGGAGCAAGCTCCCAGACTGTATTTGTCCGTCTGCTCGCCGCACATCCGACGCACTTCGTCGCTGTCCCAGCCGTCGGGGTAGATCATACAGCCCAGTACCAGACACACTCCTGTGGACATGTCACCAAACGTCATTATAAGTCACTGGATCTGTTGCCATTCACAAAAATGACCGATCCATTTGAACTGGGCGAGGCTCGCAGTGAATGATCAGTCTAAGCTTTCCCTTCTAAATGGATCGGATGTATTTTGCCTTCACACGCAGGCATTGAGTTAAAGAATTAGGAACACTTTTTTTTGCTGTTAAAATGAGTTTAAAGGCCAATGAGTTCATTCCAGATGTTTCATATATTTTAGAAAAATGCTCACATCTCAATGTACATATGATTTACATGTACAACTGTTCTTCCGTAATAAATCAAACATTTTCATTTAGTGAGTAGCATCCACTCTCATATTGGTGAGTGTTAAGGTAAGAAAGAATAACCAATGCATGTGCTTTTCAAAATGATCATTGATTTTTACAAAGAAATTGCTTCTTTGGTGCCAGTTTACCTCCTATTATGACCACACCTTTAAAATGTAAATGTGATTTATGATTATATTCAATTTTTATCACAGTGGCTCCTCTCTAGCTTTTGCTATTTGAAATAAATTGCTCTTTACATATAGTAGCTGCTCACACATTTGCATATAAAGCACAAACACTGTTCAATGAAACTGAAATTGTTTTTCATTGAAGAAAGTAAACCTTATTTACCATAGCCTCTTCCAGCAGACGAGAATGCCAAGTCATTAAACCACTTTCAACAAACAACTTCAAAGTCTAACCATTTTAAATGAAATGCAAGTTTGATTGAGCCGATGACCTTTTGCCATTTTTACCTGCCATTTATTGAGGCCAGTGTCACCCTAATTTAGTCAGAAAGAAATGTGGACCAGTTTAACTGAGCACCAAAGTGATGCAGTAGTCTTACTCTGTTCTAAGAACTGTAAATTGACAGGTTTATTGTAGTACTACTTTCCATTGGAGAGGTATTCGACTCATTTTAGAGCAATCAAAATCCTTTCCATTTGAAATGGGAGTGCTGACAATTAACTGCCTAGGAACGTGTCAGCATAGCAAAAAAACAATAATAACAACCTAAACAAAGGTGCCATTTAGGAATAAAAAGTCCATATATAAATAAGCAGTAGCGAGACAAGATGATCATGACCTTTGGAATTTTACTCAAATATCCATGGTTTATTTAATCCCAATAAAAAATGAAGCGAAACATTGTTGCGTTCTTTCAGATTCATGTTATTTTTAATCGGGTAGTAGCAAGCGCTGCAGCAGATTCTTTCGGGTGTCTACTGCATGCCTTCAGCGCCATCATGAATTTTACATGACCCAAAAGGATAGAGCGGAGGCAGAGGAAGAAGAATAGTAACCTGTCATGCAGTGATAGCATCGAAGGAAGAAGTGAAAAGCAGTGCAGGAAAAATGTAGTGTATTGGTTTCTGAGTAATTACAAAATCTGCACCCCAAAAATGCAACTTATACATACTACAGTAAGAATAAGATTGTTTTCCCCCTTTCATTGTGCATTTTTTGGCTAGTGCGGCTTATACTCAGGTACCACTTATAGTCGTAAACTTGAAAATCTTGAAAATCTGTCCAACTGCTCTTAGCTGGCTGACAATCGGAGTTTATGTGCACTATAGAAAGTTTGTATGCATTAAAAGAATTAAGAAAAGATTTGACAAAGCGAAAAGCAGCAAAGGTATTGCCGCGATTTGAACCCTAAACTTCAGCAGCCAAGAGAGTATTTTTCCCACGAATGTTCCATTAAGCATCCTTCTCTAGCTTCCTCATCCCCAGTGGCAAGAGTAGCTGAGGGAGTAAAAAACATAATCAGTCAGAGCAAAGAGAAGATGACGACCTCATGGTACCCTTCTGGCTTCTCTCATGTTGAACACAAGCACAGAAAGGAGGAGAGACAGATTAGCGAGGGAGTGAGGCGGTCTAGATGGCGAGAGATGGCGCTCATATCCACTGAGTGACACGCATCTCCCCCTTATTCCATTCGCTGTATGTCCGCATACATAGACCACAGAACACCAAATGTCCAAGACCCTTTCAGCAGGGCTATTTTAAGCTTTTATACATTACTATGGATGCACACACCTCCCATATTTTGCCACTGTCCTGCAAACACTGGGATCAGACAAGTGGAAAACGGGCTCGAGAAATCGTAGTAAAGCTAAGAGCCGCTTATGTAAGAAGCTGTAGGTAGGGCAAATGACGCCGCACGAGAGTCTGAACGCGGGAAGACAGATTGCATGGCTCATTTGCACAAAGGGAATAGCAAATCCAATCGATAACATGAAAAAATCCTGTTGACTTCTGAACTCGGAACATAATTTCTAAGCAAAGTGGTTCAGTTTCACGATTGGATTTGGTGAAAATCTGGCAAGCTGTTTTTGAAACTGACAAATGCTCATTTGACATTTTACAATGCCATATTTTCCAGACTTCTTTCCATAGTTTAATCGTTTTTCAGAGTTTTCACATTGACTAATGTTTTAAATATGTTTTTCTCTCTGATCACTGATAACCTGTCAATAGATGCATGCATATTTAGCCTGTTTTCTTCATTTTATTATTACTGTTCATGGTATCTGATCAGTTAAACATTGCCCACCGAAAAATGCGACTTATACTCCAGTGAAACCCCGAGCTGACCTGCGTTTGTTTAGAATTTTTTTTTCAAATGATGAGGATAGGAAAAATAAATGCTTCGACTGAATGATTGAGTGATTGAGTCATCGTCACCGACACACAAACAATTGTTAAATAAGCAAGTTATTTAATCAATGAATGAGTCATGTTGTGTATCATACATTGCCTACATGCCGCCCTCCAGAAAACAGCAATTGATTTGGCAATTAATTTTCTACCCAGATGACCTTACTGAATTTGTCTAAAATGAGCACTCGTAGGCTCCAGGGGTGACGGAGGGAGAGCAAGGGGTGAGGCACAAGTACACATCTAGCTCAGAGATGAAGAGAGCCAAAGCTTACATAACAGGTCCAGAAGGAGATTGCCGACCTCCACTGTGTGTTAGCAATAGCAAGGGTGATGGAGATCAAAAACATGGTTAAAATGATCTATAAATACTAATATTTCTAGCAATTCACCAATAGATGCAAAACAAACACAGAATTTAAAAGGACCCAGTAATGAAATGATACCTTGTTTATAGCAACTAGCTCTAGCAAACAATTTATAATACTATATACAAATATTTCATCAGTTTTTAACCAAAATGATGTAGAGATGAAAAGCACAGACCACAACTCATGCACGTTAATTACACTTGAGTCAGTGAGTAAATAAACTTGCTCTTTGCTATTAATAAATTACTGCGGCTATCATTCAGATTCGTAAAAGTATACATTGGGGAAGGCTAGAAATTATTCAGATTCACAAAGAATGTTCTTGTCAAGAAAACCCATTTTAGGACGAGCAATCAACTTTGCAGGGAATTTATTTTCCTCTTGCCCCAAAATCTCCCTTACACTTGTTTTTCTATTTAATCCTGCTGAACTGGCTGCAGTCCACAGATACTACGTGTTTTTTTTTAAACGCATCTTCTACATGCTGATGACTTGCACTGCAGCAGTATTTCCCTCTAAACCATATGATTGTGTAACATTTGAAGAAAAGTAAAAGGCCTAAATATGCAAAAATATTTAAGTTGGTGCTAGTTTTACCTCCAAGTGGTTTAAGGGTTCATTCTCTCAATTCCTTATGGCAGATTCAACTAGCAGCATGTGAAGAGTGAAGTGCTCCATTGCATCACAGTATAATGGTAACAGACAGTTTGTGTATTACATAAATCTGCCCCAGTAGATTAAAAAAAAAACAACAAACAACGTCATCTTCTTTCGTGTGAAAGTGCAGCAGTACCACTGATTGTAAACCAATCGCTCTACAACATGTATTCTTCTGCCTCTTCCAGTTCAAATGGACAATTTGCAATCAATAGCACTGTACCACGATGATCCAATATCATCAATTCAAAATCAACTAGTTCCTTGAAATAGTCATCCTCAGAATGGGAAGGTTAATTGCAAGCTCAGAATCATGCTGCTCGATAGTGCAAAGCCGTCAGGCTTGCTCATTAGAGATCAGCAGCTTGTCATGGTCAGACTCTGGTCTCTGCTTTCTCTTTCATCTCTTCGTTGCAGCAGTAGCCTGCTCATTAAAACGGCTTTAATGCATTAATTCACATCACATGGTGCTCAACCTGCTCCACATAATATGATTGCACAAGTATAGGCTGTTCTTTTTTTAAATGTTTAAATTAATCTACATTTTTGCTAGTTGTGAAAATTTAAACTCCAAAAATAATGACAAAAGTAGAAATAATGATCAGTATGCTTAAATTCTACACTTACTGTACGTTAACACTAAAACAAGTTCTACTACTAAAATATTGCACGTTAAGTTTAAGTTTAAAAAAAAATGTTAGAAAAACTGTTTGGTTTTTCTTATATTCATTTTCTGCATTGATTTTTCCACTTTGTTCACTGGTGAGCCATCCCAGGAAATTTTGTGCTGGTTGCCAGGCAACCATTCACATTTTCAGAACCATGGAAAATCTAGTTTCCAATGAACTCGGTTCATGTTTTTGGAATATTGGAGGATGACCAGATGAAACCAGTGTCCATTTTAAATACAATAACTACAAATAAAATGGATGTTCACGCGTATTGAGTGATTTTGATGACAGTTTGAAATGATATTACAATATTAATTTGTAAATAATACTTTTTTTCACCTCTTGTGAGGGAAATGAAATTGCCACAGCGTAAACATTAATTTAGAAATGCTCTATCATTCATTGCCATTGACATCAAGAGATGTCCAAATCATTTGAAGTGGGATAGTTGGCTACGGCCATTCACACCTAGTGGCACTCCCAGGAGACCCTCTGACTTCAGATAATATGCTAAACAAATGTTATTTCTGCATTCTTGAATTATAAAGTGTAAAACTAATCTTTACTAATACATATGAAAGTGTGTGTATATAAACTTCCACCTCAGAGACTTTTACTGATGTCCAAACGTGTCCTTTTGCAAGCAGACCCATTCTAGACATTGACTATTGTTAAAAAAAATGGTTATTGCTAAAAACAATGATAAAAAATGATTATTGTTAAAAAACAAACAAACAAAAAACCCAAAGATTGCTCAGTTTCATACACCCACATGTTGAGACACTGACCAGAAAAAAGTTACTGTTATTATACAAAAATAGGAACATTTGCAATTACTTTGCTAATTCTAAATACATTTGGAATATCAGGAAAAGCTTGGAAACAGCACAGGAAGGGCACCAACAAAGCTATTTTGCCCCCATTTTTGCATTTGGTTTTGAAGATGAAATATGAAATAATACATTGTTGGATTGACACTCAAGAATGATCCATTTGGTACCATGTCAGAGGTGCAGAGGAGTTAGAAATGATGTGCATGGCCTTACCTGCGGCAGCCTGCATCCAGCCACAGATCTTGTACACGGTGGAGGTGCTGAGCAGGAAGAAGAGCGAGAAGCAACCGATGCAGGAGACCACCAGCATCATGGACATGCCGATGAAGAAGGAGGCGGCCTTGAAAGCCCTGGACGGGATGGCGGCAAACTCAGTGAAGGTCCCCTGGCAGGCCAGCTCTCTGGAGATCCCGTCCCCGATGCAGTAGTGGAAGAGGCCGAAGTAGCCGGCCTGCGGCGTGTCCATACCATCGCCGATCCAATAGGGTTGGGAGAAGATGGTCACGTTGACGATGCCAAACAGAATGGTGAAGATGGCCCACAGCAGTCCGATGACGCGGGAGTTTCGGACATAATTGGTCTGGTACAGTTTGGCAGCTTCTGCAGACGGTAACATGGATGCGGCGCTGGCAGGTATCATGGTATGCACCAAAAACATGGAAGAGGCGCTGACGCTGCTTGTCTCCTGAAGAGGAGTGAGGGGAAGAAAAGCGCCCAATCTATGGCCGTGCAAGAGAAGCACGGCAGCATCTGTCTGGAGCGTTCGTCTCGTGACGTGGCATCGCCGAAACGGCCGCTTGGTCCCTGTCGAGCCGCGATCACACTAAGGTGGGCTTGGCGTGTGCATTCGCTCCTTCTCGGGGCGCATCTCCTGTTGTCCTTGGAGCTCGAGCGATGACCTACCCGTTGCAGTGCAGACGGATAGGCGAACGAATTTCTGTCTTAAAGCCTGGTAAACAGTCAATGATGACGATTTGCAGTCAGAGATGCAATGACGATGCTTGCGAGGTCCGGTCCGGTCCGCTCTTCCAGCAGATTTTCTTCTCCGCTTTGATGACAGCTTCACTGCTCAGATGGAGAGGGCGGGGCTTGAACGGGTGGGCGGGCTCAGTTGGCTTTCTGTGCACGAGCGTGCGCGCACACAGGTTTCATCGATTGACGATCGTCCGCCATGTCTTTTCGAGAGACACTCAAGAATAGAATCCAAAAGAGGAACGGGTTGAAATCGACGTTGATTGGTTTGTATTTGATCATATTATCTTATTGTTATTAGAGCAGTTTCTCCATCTCAGTGATGTGGATCAACCACTGATTCCCTTTCTTAGTATTACACAACATGTCTTCATTTAGGTTTGGAATTTTAATGTTTGCAATGCCTGTTCTTTAACGCTGGATGTCATCAGAGATCAACCAAAGATCCTACAATACTATCATTTCTACACAAGGGAATTAGACGTCTACTGATGTCAATGGCTCGGACACATGAATGTCCAGTTGACCCTCTCCCCTACACTTCTAACTTTTCTCAATCTTATTTTTCTAAGCATTCTACCATGCATCACTGCATCTCAACATGCAATCACAAACGCTCGGATATGACAGTTAGGTTAAAAAATAACATTTGTCATCATTTTACACAATGGAACAGAAGCTTACAGCTTTCATGCAATGAGTACTAACGTGTACCAAAGGCCCCGAGTCAGATGCATTGTCCCAATTTTGCCCCTTCATGGGCTGTCTGCTTAATGCTTGCCTCTCACAGATTAACTTTCGGATTTACAGAGAGAGTTCAAGCACAGATAAATTGGGAGACTTTTCTTGTGAAACTTCCCACGTTTATTTCAAAGAATCTTATTAAAGGGAATGAATAGCTATCTGCTCTAAAAGAATGATCCCGACAATTGAATAAGCATGAATGCACCACTGCACATTAACAATCAAACTAATGAATATAGTGATGGGCAACTATAATCCAGACCATTTTCATATCTATACTTTCCATTTAGGTCACTATGTGTGGAGGTTAGTTCATGATTTTATGCAAAAACACAGCCAAAACTCACATAACCTAGTTATCAGCATGTAAAAGATAAGCCACATTTCATTCAATAAATCGGACCATTTATAATTTTTGACAAACCAAACAAGTATCTTTTCTGAATGTTCGAAGAAATTCAAACCCAGAATCTTTAGACCTGTGGAAAACTGGAACAGTCCTTCAGTACGTGTACTGAATTCTGAAAACAATAACAATGCACAAAACACCCATGCAAGATTTATGGATTCTTTGATCAATCATCTATTCAGTTCTGGGGTCGAGGGTTAAATCCCAGATGGGACCTCACTGTGTTGAGGTCAAAGTTCTCCCTGGGCTTATATGGGTTTTCTCCAGGTACTCTAGTTTCCTCCTACAGCTGGTTGAAGCCTCCAAATTGCCCCAAGTTATGAGTGTGAATGTTTTTTAGTCTCCACCTAGTCCACAAAGGCAACTCTATTGTCCTGGTTTTTGTTCCAACCGACCCAGCGCAAACAATTTACTAATTAACCAGCTTTTGTCTGATACAAGCAGCACCCAATTGCAACTGATTACATTCTCCAGACACCAGATTGGTGAAAAGGCACTGTTTTGTTTGATTGGAATTCAATTCTGCACCCACTGGGGCGTTGCCATTGATTTAGAGCATTAGTGCAGCATGTTTTGAGTTTGGGGGAAGAAGCAAGAGTACCTGGGAAAAAAACATTGCAGGTAACAAGCAATTCCATATAGGAAGTCCAAAGATCTTAAAATGATGAAGCAGATGAGCTAAACATACAACTACTACACTGTTAATGTACCTGGTATTTCCATTAAACCTGAATCAGCAGTTGTAGCACACTTAAAAACAGTTTTCACATGGTGTTACTAATTCCATTAATTTGTGTTGTAGAAAAGCCTTCATTAATGTGATTAACACCACATTTTATGCCCCTTTCATGTCTAAATGATGGAAAAGATACATGTTTTACCTTGCAAATGAAAAGCCTCCAAGCAAATGTTTAAGCCTGTTTTCTGCTTCCTGTTTTGTTTATTTGGAGCCAGTCAGTTTGGTCTGCCAATTCTCAGAGAGTGCCCTTTTCTGTTTAATCAGCTAATAAGAGATAATGAGTGTTTCTCAATTTATTTTTAGATTGCCCACAGGGTGGGCTCTAAATCTCACTCGCATTGTTGTTGTTATTCCTATTTGTCTTGTTCGTCATGTTTTTTGATATTCTTGTTGTTGTTGTTGTGTCTCCCTGGCCACGAACTGAAATGGCTACTCTTATTTGTGTGTCTGGAGAATTAAACTGCATGGGTATTGTGCTTAATTTTAAATGTTCTCATTTTTTATTTAATTAAATTGAAAACCACAAAGAACCTAAGCCAGTAAAGAAACCCCCATGGACCACCTAAATCTAAATACTCTCTGACATGGCTGTTATGACAAAATGTGATTTATTACATATCATCTCGTGGACCACTAAATGGTTGCCTGCTACTGACAACTCTTTAAGAAGGCTGGTCCATATCATACATATTTAAAATGACAAAATGTGCTCCAAAATAGTATGCTGACAGCTGTGGTAGTACTGTAGCTGATCAGCAGGGGTCAGTGTAAGATAGTAATTAGAAAAATGTCTACTATTTGTTAAACAAAAAAAATCCAGGATTGGGATGGTTAACAACAGTAAAAGATTGTGATTATTATTTGATTGATTAATGTGTCTTTTTGGGCTTTGACATCCACTCATGAACTGAGCCAATGTTTTGGGTATATATACATGTCATGCATGAGTCAATGAAGCAATATAGTAATGTTCTGAACTGATCATCTTCACTAGAGTTGCTGGAGAGATTCATCAGCGCTGGTTTGGGGCAAGAGGCGTGTGATGCCCTGGATTGGTCGCCAGCCAACTGTGAGTGAAAGAAGCAATCACCATGTCAAACAAAGACTCAGCACATAAGAGGTTTGTGGCATTACCAGTCATCTACATGTGCATCTACTAAGTTGTCAATGATATAATGTGAACCACTGAATAGTAACGGATACATATGTATCAAATGACTTTTTATTGCATCTGATATTATTATTTTATTTTTAGAAATGCTAACTTGAAAACTCTGCAAAGCACAACAGTTGAGTGTTTGTCAGAAGGGAGATTTTAGATACTCTGGGTCTGAGCAGGGAACAGTGGCTAAGAGTTAAAGAGGAAAGAATAGTTGGTAGTGGATGAAAGAGATTTGCCTTCAGGAATTTGGGAATGAAAGAGAGACAGATGAAGACATTTGTGTGTGTGTGTGTGTGTGTGTGTGTATGAGTAAATGCCAATGAGAGAAAAGCTGCATGTGTTGAGATAAGCATGGTTTGCTGTTGTTTGTTTATTTACTTATAATAATTTTCATTCTGTAGCACACCAACTTGTTTAAGTTTGCCACGATATATACTATACTTGATAAATATGACTGACAATGGTTTCAAACAAAAAGGATTATTTCAGAATAGTTGCTGTTTTACCTCATTTGTGTGGCCACGTGATGTTTTTCTTCTCATGGCTTTTGGGTCAAAACCCATGACATGTTGACACCGGCCTGGCAAGTTGTGAGTCTGTTTGATCAAATTACTTTTCAAACACTAAGTAAACTACTACAAGTGCCCCCCGTGTAAGTAAGCTGGCATTTTTCTCAAGCAGTCCATTACCAACATTTTAACAATCAAGAATTAATGCTAAGTTGCAGCCCTGATGTGTTATTCATGCTTTTCAATGGAAATGAATGGAAAACGGTTGCAACAGTAATTTTGCTGAACAAAGAAGCCTTTCTCTGTGTATAATGACCCCTTTCCCCTTTTCCATCTGCATCAAAAATTGTATTTTGTTGAGAGAAAATGTACCCGCTGAGCGTCCCCTCACATCCGGAGTGTCTGAAAGGGTGTATTTAGATTACGAGGAAGTTTCCAGACTTTTTGTTCTCCATTTGGCATTCCGTTTTGTTTGTTTCACCGCTGACTCCAACTGTGCCCTTGCAGGCACCATCACCATTCTGACACATACTTTTCATCTCATTGTTAGGCAAGTTTTGTAATTGTGTTGTGTTTGCTTACTGATGCTGTGATGAGTATCACAACAGAGTCTTACGATACATTTGGATTCCTTTTGAATTATCCTTGACCTTATTTGGACTTCTACAAACCTGGAATTTATGGATTTGTGTGACTAATTTCACCCATTTGTGACAAGGTTACTCGTTTATTCTACTAGACATAAAATACTTGCTAAATATTTCATTTAATATAAGGGAAATTTCTGGGTGAATGGTCTACTGTCAAGAATTTAGAGTTATTGGCAACAAAGCTATGGTTTGAGGTCGTTTTATCGTGTCTCTTGATCATCCACTAGGTGGAACCAAAACAGAAGGCTTTTTTCCTTCACTTTTCATGAGATTGATCTGAAATGAAACTAATTCAGCAAGCATTTACCTATGTAAACCCCCATTAATACGTTTTCAGTAACCACAAGTGTTTGTAAACAATGTTAATGTAAGAGCTTGAAGGTAAATCTGATGGAACCATTGAACCGTAGGGAAAGTGGAAAAAGCAGAACTTAAGCAGGTTTAGTATTTTTCATCTGATCTGAAATTAGGATTCAAGTATTGTGTGTTTATTCAATGTTTGGCTTTGTGATGTTATGTTTGTTAATTGAGCAGCCTGCTGAGTGCACAGGCAATTCGTGGAAACGCTTCACACCTTGTTGACCACAATTATGCTCTTAAAAATGCCACTATACTTGCAGTGAGTGACTAATCACTAACTTTGTCTTTCATACATGTCACCTTTTTTTCATTCGTTGCTCTGGGACTGTCTTTTCCGAGCAAATCTCTCATTCATTATTGATACTTGTTTTTTTCTTTTTTTCTAGTTTCAGAATATAGAAGGGGGGAACAAATCTTTTGAATTTTTAATAGCACCCATGAAAAATGTACCATGAGTCATTTTCAACAATCTGAAATAGTGAACATTTCGTAAAAGGGAAAGAAATGGGCCTGTTGGGAAGGAGCAATGGGATGTTCAAAAGACAGTCCAAGGTCACATTGGGCCATAATTTAGGAAATTGTAAATGTTACAGGTGAGACACCATATAGTGAATATAGTAGTATTACAGCTTAAAAATTCTCATGGAATGAGTAAAGCCCACAAAAAAAGGCACCCTCAAGTAATCTTAGCTTTAAAGACTGCTGCATATTCCCCTTGAGTGACCCACCCCCACTACTTAGATTTTCCAAAGAGCATGCACTTCAAAACACTGGCTAGGCCAGGGGTAGGGAACCTATGGCTCGGGAGCCACATGTGGCTCTTTTGATGAGTGCATCTGGCTCTTTGCTAACCTGTGAGCTAAAATATGGAAACTGCTGGTGACAGAAGTGAGATATTACATCTAGAACTGCTTTAATCGTCATTTTTTTTTGCTGTAGACTTCTGGAATGCATCCTCATTGATTGGCAACAGCATAAGACTCTTTTAAAAAAATATTATTTTTTCCACTTTAAAAGTGGTGAAATTACAAAAAAAAGGAAAAGACTCGTTTACATGTATGTATTTTGACTTTTTAATTCGTAGTGTGGCTCACAAGGAATACAATTGGAAAATATGAATTGTTTGTAGCTCTCTTTGTCAAAAAGGTTCCCGACCTCTGGGCTAGACCAAGATATTGTTCACAAATACTAATATCATTTTTAATGAACTACTTAAGATCGGACTGCACTGTGAAACATTTAATGACATAATATCAATGACTAACATTACCTATGATTTATAAGTACAAGAATGAAGTAAATGTACAGTGACCGTTTGAAATGTAGGCAGAAAAGAGAAAATTACAAAAAAATATATAATTCTCATGACTGCATAGCAATATATGAAAAAAATTGGAATGTAAACCGCTTCAGCTATCAACACCCTCTGTGTTTGAGCCATACATATATTTGAGCTGCAGGCGGGGGAAGAAACAGAAATGGATCAATATTCAGAGGAGGTCACGCTATATATTCACGCCACGGGCCTGCAGCATACCATTTATATTTTTGCACTCATTTACTTGTTTTTGTCTGGAAATAAGCAATGGTTTGTCTCAGCTCGGGACCACAACCATATTAATGTCAGTAGAATATTCTAAATAATTCTTGCGTGATGTCGTATGTCCTGTTTGTAAATCAACGTATGGTCAAAATAAATGACCTGATTGATAAAATGGCATTACTAGCTTTGATAGGAAATGGTTTTAATAATGATGAATAAGGTTTAACGTTTTTCCTCTAATCTGAAATGATTCCAGTATCCCAGCAAAGCAATGTTAGTGTCACACTGACTTTGGTTAGTTGTAAAAGCACTAGTCTTCATGTAATACAGTCACTTCTCTGTGATTTAGCCCTAGGCGATGTTCTTGTAATTGGCTGAAACATTTGAAGGATATTGATGAAATTTCCAGTTACGGTTGGTCTAATATCACTTACTATATTTCCTAATAGTAATTTTTGAGAACAACAGCTTGGATTCAAGTCACTCGTAAATTTTATTCCAAGGCATTTTTAAGCACAAATTCTTTACAAAGTAAAAAAAAAACCTTCAACATCGATAAAGCCTTGAAATGATGAAGGTAGGGTTTGTGTATAAAAAAAAATCCTATTTTACAGTGCACGTGTAAAGCAAGCAGGTGCTGCAAATGTGGGTTTCGTGTACAATATGCAGAATGGATAGCCCCAGGCAAAAGACAGAAATAGAAGCAACAGCCTGTCAATGAAGTGTCAAGAGAACACGGAGCAAGAGGTTCAAATGAGGAGGAGGAGGAGGAGGAGGAACAGTGCATGAGCATCTAATGAGAGAAAGATCAACCATCCATAAAAACAGGAGGGGAATAAACCACAATTCATAATGCTATCTGACAAAGGTGAAGGTCTTCCATCTTAAAACAATCCTCCAATGAATTTTGCACAAGGAATCGATTTTATCCCCAAAGCACAACCTCCTGACCTCATTCCTCATTGGATGCGTAGTGGAAGATGGTCCTCCTCTTTTGAGAATCGATGCGGAAGACCTTTTAGAAGCCCCTTATCCCCCGGCTGGTTTCACAGGCCCAAACGTGTCATTAATGTGTCATTGAGTACATGTCTTCGCCGGGAGCGGGAGGATGTTCCTCACCCGGCCTTCATCGGAGGGGAGGCCCTAGCGAGAGGCACCCCCCACCCTCCAATTCTGTGAAATGGTGCAGAAAACAAGAGAAGGGACACGCCTCGCAGTGTCTATCAATCCTGACCTCCTGTGAAACTTGATCTCGCTGTTCTCATCTGTCAGTGAATGGCAATGGAGGTAAAAAAAGAAGGAGTAGGGGATACATAATTCAGTGTTACTCTCACAACAGCCTGAGCTTGGAAGGGCTCAGCTCCCCCAGCCATGAGCTTGGCAAGTCTGTTCTTATGAAAGAAGCTCACAAGCCACTCTGTTGTTCCTTCAGGCATTCTGGCTCCACACACTCCCAGTCATACTGGCATGATTTATTCTGCCTCTTCATCCATGGCGTGTGGCTCGGACCCCAAGGGACGACTTGGAAAACATTTGTGTCCTTGTCAGGATCCACTTGCAAAAATTTGGCATCAGTAATCTGCCAGCATTACTGTGGGCAGTTAGACCGCGGGAGGCCGGAGCTCGGCCAGCAAACAGCAGCCCAGCTTTGGCCCCAATAAGCCACAGAGACACAACTGGGAAGGGCGCACATAGGGGGGGGGGACCTACATTCGGAGGCACAGAAAAGTATGTTGTGTTCAAAACTAGTTACACATCATTTGAAGGGAACAAGCGCTACTCTATGACTGTCTGTGGTTCTTTCCTTTGTGTGTGCTTTCTGTTTTTCCCCTCGCGTAAGATGTAAGCAAATTTCACTTTCTAGTCAGGCTAGACGGAAAATGGAGGAGAATAAGATCCCCCCCCTTCAATTAACCCTAAAATGGACGATTTTAAATCAACCATTTGGTAAACGACGACCAAAATGTGTCTTAGTGTGAATGCCGGAATATAAAAGTTAAAAAAAAAAAGGGAAACACTATAATACACGAGAAAGTGGTTCAGTAGGCAGAAATGTCATGCTATCTATAGTAGATTTTTTAAATCAAGGCAATTTTTTTTAATCAAAATGACTTTGTACTGCAATCTATTTGTAACTGGAATGTCAAATGTCCTGTTTTTTTCTTTTCGTGATAGTTTTTTGTTGATTTGGTATTTTACTGCAAATTTAATGTTTTATCATAAAAAAAATACATGTTTATTTTTTTATTCTCCCTTTGCCTGTGTAGGTTTTCTCTGGGTACTCAGGCTTCCTCCTACATGCCAAAAACATATAGGGTTGGGCTGATTAAACATTATAAATTCTCCATAGGCGTGATGGTGAATGTGAAAGGTTATTTATCTTAATGTGTTCTGCGACTGGCTGGCAGCCAAGTCAGCTTGTCCTACCCATAGTTAACCGGAATGGTTTACAGCACCCTCGCGACCCTTGTGAGGATAAGCGTTTGTAGCGGTGTATCATGATCTTTCATGTAATGAGACAGCATGAAAGCTTGTTAAATAGCTTGGCGGAAAATGGTGGTGAGCAGAAGGGAGGTGGGGGTGAAAATGCAGGCCTGCTGGTGAATGTGTGTGCGGGACCATAATGTGTCATCTGCTGATCAGGAGATAGATACCCAATTGACATTCATGTTTAAAATTGATACATTATAACATGGGAGGTTTCCCCATTGAAAGAAATCTAATCTCATTCGAAAGAAGTTCTCTATATGTGTGGTTCGCGCCTCGGTCCTCATTGTGTGGAGTTTGCATGTTTTCATTGGGCTTGCGTGGGTTTTCTCCAGGTAATCAGTTTTCCTCCCACTTACCAAAAACATGGAGGGTAGGCTGAACACTTCCAATTGCCTGTAGGTATGAGTGTGAGCGTGAATGGTTGTCCGTCTTCTTGCGCCCTGCGATTGGCTCACCCTTGAGAATAAGCGGCGTGGAAAATGAATGCATATATATGGATATACATAATAAACAGACATGCGTGTTCTCTTAAGCTTAAACCGGGGCCTAACAAGCCCAAGATTAATGGAGTAGCAACAGTATCAAAGTGGGTTTGAGCTTTTACTTTTTGTGTCAATTATATTTTGGTTAATCATGTCCAATCTCAAAAAAAAAAAAAAAACAGAATAAGGTTTGAAGCTGAAATTTGGCAAAAATGTATGTTAAGAGTGAGAATGAACACTTTTTCCAAGGCACTGTACTGTAGCTGCCATTTGGTGTCTTTACACATTTTATCATCAGATATCAGAACACCAACTGTGCTGCAGACAAACTAAAAATTAATACTCATAGACATCCATTATTTATCCTCTGCAAAGATTCATTGGGAGGTTAGAATTTTCAATGAGTTCATTGAAAAAAAAAATTTGAAATATGTATTCTGAGTGGAATCCTGGATGAAAGAACTAATTAAACTTAAACAGAAATTCACTGTATGTACAGATTTTGTTTTCATCAAAATGGCTAAAACACGGACTGAAATCGATGTTTGAGCGCTGTAGGCTATACAAAGGTTTTGTTTTGCATACGCCATCACTGAGCGGCAATTGTAAGTCCCGCTCGTTAGCTGGCAGCCATTAACATCTTGGCTAATTGAACATCATTTACACAATGTGATGATCCGCTGAGGTGACCTTGATCCCACATCTGTGTGAAGCTTCTGCCAATTCA
Organism: Stigmatopora nigra; assembly: GCF_051989575.1. Lineage (NCBI taxonomy): Eukaryota > Metazoa > Chordata > Actinopteri > Syngnathiformes > Syngnathidae > Stigmatopora > Stigmatopora nigra. The sequence continues at coordinate 12,323,873 of NC_135509.1, read as the reverse complement.
ACAGAGTGTACTTCTCTTGCTTATGCCGTCACAAACACAAATTGCACTCAGGCCCATGTTTGGCTATAAAAAATCTCCATTCCACTACTCATAATTATAATATTGTTGCCAAGAGCGTTGATGAGTTTCTTTGCTATTTGTCGAATGATGCCAGGAGAGCTAAAGTCATCAGAAAGTTCTCATCCTTGTCATTTCTCTTCTTAATGCTTCCTGTATATGAAGGTCTCCTCTAATCAGATGGTGAGTAGGGCATCTGTAAATGCGAGGCACTCGAGTGAAACAAGTAGCAAATGCATTTTAGAGGAGGAGCGAAGAGGGGGTGATGCTTGTTGCCTTGATGGATTAATGAGGCATGGTTTTGCTATGTGGGCTTTGTGGTTTCTGAATTCAGGATACGTTCCTGTGACTGATCCAAGCTATGTGACTTTTAGTATTTATTGCATTTCTTAAAAAAACTATGCTCATAATTTGCCTGATGTAGATTGCGCTATACTTCATCACCGTGGTTATTCAGATAGATGGTCATTATGTCAACAGAATATTTGACTTATTTTCTGCTTTCTCTTTATGGCGCCAGACACGATTGATTGACTAATTAACAATGAATTGAGTACCAAACCAATCGTCAAATATTTTGGTTGTTGTTAACCAGATGGTTGATTTCTAAATTGTCCAAATCCTCTTTTTTTTTAGGCTTTTGTTTTGTCGCAAAGAGCTCTCAACCGTTAAGCCGATGCCAACGCAGATGTAAATGCTTTAAAAGGGTCATGTCGTGAACTGGCGCAAGTTAACCAGTATCAAAGAGTTCCCATTTGGGCTTTGTAGCTCAAAATGAAATTTATGACATGCAGTTTTGGAAGCAAATAGAATTGGGAGTGAGAGCTCTTCCTGTGGAGCCACATTTATTTGTATGAGAGTCTAGGGGGTAATAGAGAAGAAAAAACTGTATGTATGAGCTCCCCTGCCTTTAAATAGCCACGATTAGAGGACATAAGATGGCCACTTGCAAAAGAGGAGTCTTTCTTTAAAAATAAAAAACCTCGTTCATACAGACAAGAATTTTCTTGCTCATTTGCTCTGAGCTTGGGAACGTAGTAGAAGAGCATGTGATTGGCGGACACATTGGTGATGGAGATGGACAATGCGCTCAAGCTGGAGGAGCCTAGTCAATGGCTATTTAGAGATGATGAATTGAAAAATGACGGCCGAGGAAGAGGGTGTGAATGAAGGGATGGCAAAGACTGAAAGAGAAAAAGGATGGGAGCATGAGGGCAACTGAATGGCAGGCCTCATTTAAAACTGCTTGTATTGCTCTGTATTGTGCTCTTTGACCTCAAGTTGAAGTCAGGTTTTACTATTATGCAGTGAGTGATCACTACTATAATCCCAGGCTAAATGGATTGGACATCAATTACCGTCAATGGCAGAAAATGGGCTAAAAGAGGCACTTGAACGTCTGCTTTCAGTATTCATCCTTTGCGCCATGTTGGCTAACAAGCTGAGTTTGAAATTAAACAAGCAGATTTGGTAATTCCCCTAATATTTGCACTTTCATTTTTCACAAATTCAGCCAGGCTTCTTTGTCCATTGATCCATTATTCAAACCAAAGCGCTTGCTCTGTGTGTGTCGGTGCATTTGTTTGAGGGGTTGCCATATACCAGGTCAGAACACAAGTCAGTGCCTTGTGTGCTGACCCATATGATTAAGGGTAAAGTCTAACCTCCATCTTTTTGCTGCCCCTAAAAAGAATGGACATTATCATTTGTAACATCTATTTGTCATCTGTTACTGTTGCCATTCCCTACTTGGGTGCATTTCACTTTCTGTTGCGTTTATGGAACATCTGACAAAAAACGTAATGCGCATCCGTCAGTGTGGCTTTTCATGCCAAAAATTTCAATGTTCTTCTTGTCTACCCCATGACACCCCTTAATGTTCAATGAATTGTGCATCATAAATGAATCAAAATAAAAAAATGGAGTTTGTGGATGGGTTGGTAGTAAATAAAATATAGTATTAGCACACTTTACCGTAATCTAGGGGTGTCAAAAACCTTATTGTGGGCTCCATTATACAGTTATAGATTTTCTTGGGAAATTCATCCCAACATTTACGTGCTGGTCGTACCAAATTATGCAATGGGCTGGATCAAGTGTGACACCTGCAGACTGTTCCTTGGAAATTATGGACTCTGTATGAATCCATGTTCCTACTGGATGCTTATTGTCATGTGCCAGGTTGAAGTAGGGTGCCTTTGGGAATACTATAAATCCCAATCTCTGGAGAAATAGGTTCAGTAGGAAGGAAGAAGATGAAGAGATGGCAAGCATTCTTTGTGCTTCTCCAAAATGAAACATGGATCCATCAGAGTGAAGGGGGTTGGGGGTTTTAGCCACAGGTTCAAAATGAGATTTTCATTTATTTATACATTTAGTCGGGCTTCCAGCTTGAGGGCGTGGGCTTGCTTTTTGTTTTGTTTTGTATGTTCTCTGGACTGAACTCCCCCTTTTTCCCCTTCACTATGTTTAGATTCAATTGTTAATGTGTTTGTGCAAATATGTCCTCATTTGCATTTCTTCTTTTATATCTTGAGATGATTTTGTTTGGATTTTGGTTCTCTTGTATGTGCATTGTAGCAGTGTGTCATTTTACCATTGCATTCTGTCACTGTGCATATTTTTGTACTGTGGAGAGCGAAAAAGCCTAAAAGCAGACAAAAATAGTAGTCGTGACAGATATTCATGGATGCATTGACCACAATATAAATCAATATTGCATTTATGAGGTTATAAGTGTATGAACCTCTTTGCTATTATTTCTTATAGATGCATATGAAGAGAACCCTTCCATTGATTATTATTTTTTTTTTTTTTGCAGAATTATAAACAAAAAATATGTAACAAATTGGATTTAATTTCACCAATGAGTTTCACACTTGGTGGCTCTTACATTCTTTGTGGTCCCTAATTGTCTCTATGTGAATACTCAACTAGGTAAAACCATATGGCTCTTGGTTTGCCTGTGTGACAATGCGGCCTTGTGTAGGTCGTTTTCCTTTCATTTTTCTCAGCCGATACTTCCTCGCCTCTCGTTACCATGACTGCGAAGTGAAAAGGGGCGCTGTGGTGGCAGGGAAGTGAAAATATGCATTTCTGTGTCTAACAAATGCAAAAACGCAGGCCCGAGAAGCGCACTTTGCTATGCGCAGCGCCTGCAATGGTGACTCACAGCTGATGAAAAATGAATCGCGCTTAAATAGTGCCGGGCCATGTTTCTTCGCTATTTACTGCCAGCCTGTAGATAAAAAAAAAGCCCTGCGACTTGACTTATATTAGAAAGCATGTTTTCTGAGGTAATCCTTTAACAGACCAGGTCAAATATTTTTATGTATACTGTCTTGTGTATTTATTTCTGACAGTTTATTGCAGAAGAAGAATGACTGAATGTGTGCATATTTCAGGGAAATTTCTGGTGTCGACATTGAATGTTCAGCATTTTAATTTTCAACAAATTGTCATTTTCTAAGCTGGCCAAACCACAATAATAATTCTTATCTTCAAATCAAGTTAAAAACCACAGTTTGAGAGACAAGAATTGATAAAATGTTGACTTCAACTGTTAGTCTGGCAACCAGACCTCGACTTAAAGACGTCCACATCAACCTGCTACCAAACTCACCTAATTTGCCGTCTCTTTTAATTGAAGTGTGCAAACCAGTGCAGCTGAAAATCTCCCCCTAGGCTCTATCTTTTCTTGTGGCTACCCTCCTCCAACACCAGCTTTTATTAACATTTGCCATATCTAGTAAACAACCTGTTAGTGGAAATTAAGGTCCAGAGAGTGATGAAGCGACACATCATACCCCTCCTGCCTCCTCTGCCTTTCTCTCACTGTCATACTCTGTGCATCCCTTTCAGCTCTTTCCACTTTTGTGCCCCCGCCCTGTGTTCTGCCTTGTTTGGCACGCAGCCTGTATTAGCAGTTGTGCTGTGTGTGTGTGTTTGTGTGTATGTGGATGCAGGCGGGAGGTCTCAAATAAAGATTGAAGTGAACAAAAAAGCCCTGGCGGAACCTGGAGGTGGAAATTAATAATGATAAAAATAATTACTGCCCCATTCCTCCCTGACCTAGTTTTCATAATGGAGAACGATCGCCCCTAGTCGCACACTATGTATGTGTGTTTAAGTGTTAATGTGTCTGTGTGTGAGCACATGTCCAAGAGTGGCTACGGTGTACATAATCGTAGGAGAGGACCTATTGTGCAGGGAAACGTTTATCATCAACACATGGCAAGACAATAATTGCCCAGTTTTTTAGGTAATTAGTAATATATGTTTAATCTTATTAGACTAGCAGTCGGTGTTGTGTTGGCACAGGTAAAACATGCAAACAAACAAAAAGAGAAGACTGGAAATCAAGGTGTCAGTGTTGGTGGCACCTAATTTGTTCCTCAGGCTTTTGCAAAAAGTCCATTGTAGCAAATATGCCACTTTCTGTGAATGACATTGCCTCCCAACACAATATTTACAATGCTATTATTTTGTTGGCTTTGGTATCAAAATCCACACATTTCCCTTGAACCCAATGTAATCTTTTTCAGCCAACCAAGGTATTCTTTTGACATTGTAAATTCTAAACTGAAACAACATAAAACTCATGGCCGATCCATTCTATACACCTGTAATAGTTGAGAAATACTGATTTAGACAAAAAGAAAAATAGAAAATACAAACTTACAGCATTGGCTCTATGAGAAGTCTGCCAGCAAGTTAATTAAAAGTCCTTAATGAGGAAGGGCCTCAGGGCTGGTTGCGAGAGAGAGATAACCATTCACCCCTCTTCTTAATCTTAACACAATGGTCCTTTTTGTGCAACCTATTGGGAAAACTCATTCTTGGAAAAAGTTAGCTCGTCTTTGCACTTATTAGCTATTTGTCACTTAATCATCACATCAGTACTGTACACATACTTAATATGGGTTAACAACATATTAAAAAAATCTTGTAATTGCTCAGGTAGACTTAAAGTCTACTTTATTTAATCTGCTAATACCATGGCATTGAAGCCTAAATTAAGCTTCAACTTAATGTACAAATGACATTTTAAATGATCTCCCCAAAGTCGACTGCTTTCACCTGTTCACTAAATGTGGCGTCTGCTTTCAATCTTGCCTGCGCACATGCTGGCTTGTCTTGGCAAAGTGGTTGTCTGGCAGGTGATTTGCTTCACTCAAACCAAAATAACAAACAAAAAAGCCATTTCTATTTTGTCAAGGAAAAAAGAAACAGACAAGGTTACAGTGTGTGGTTTGTTTGAGATTACATATGCATTTAGCCCGTGTTTGTCTGCATGTGGTGTGCTGGGTGGGGGGGTTTAGCCATGTCAAAGCATCTGGGCTGAATGCACTCCTGCTGTGGGTCCCTCTGTTTGGACAAGAAACAGCAAGCCAAAGTGTGTGTCCAGCTTGATGCTTTGTGGGTTTGTATTTAACCATGTTGGACGGAGTAGGCAGTACCCAACCTGATGTGATTTGTGAGTAAACAAACTCATTCTTTTCCATCTTGAAAACTTTCAGCCATTAAGCATGACCTACCATATTTTTTGGACTATAAATCGCACCTGAGTATCTAGTATAAGTCACACAAGCCAAAAAATATGTTCCACTGGAGTATAAATTGCATTTTAGGGGCAGTTTTATTTTTTTTGAATTGATAGGGAACCAAGAACAAATAGTATACATTAAAGTAATAGTACAATTAGGAACAGCAGACAAAATAAGCAAAAGTAACAAAAAAATAAATCCAAACTACATTTTACTGTGTTTTAACAGCTAGTGACTATAAACATTACTGGGCTCTCTTCCTACACTGTGGCAATCAACCGTGCTGACAACTGAGCTAACAGTCCAGTTTAGTTTTAGCCCCAGTATACTAGCTATTTAATCCGCTTTGTGCTATTGATGGTGAAAAACGACCAGTTAATATGAACGGGGAGGCCTGGCAGTAATCAGTAACTATAACCGTCAAACATATGCTGAGGTTGACAAAATGAGAATAATAGCAACATTTGTAAGTCCTATATCAACGTAATACTGGCTTGGGTTGAGTTGTAAAAAAAAAAAAATAATAAATTTAAAAAAAACAACCCCCCCCTGACCCAACATATCTAAAAATTGCAACCATTCAATCAATGGTTTAAGAGTTGACATTTTTTTTTATTCAAGACTTGGCAGAGGCTGATCGAGGGCTCTTATTTCTGTACGTGGCCTTGAACTCTGCAGATCATAGTGTCCTCATTTGGGAGGATTAACAAGGAATGAAGATGTGGCGGATATATACACTGTCCATGTGAAATGCTCATCCATCAGGCACACTCACTGGGGACTACGAAGCAGGATTAAGGTGGGCAACTATGCTCGTGGGGCTTCATCTGAAGGAAGGGGAAAATGTTAGAGAATATTGTGGAAACAGAGCTTCTAATGGAAAACCAATGAAAGACACAACAGAGAGGGAGAGGAAAAACAAACTAGTCTTGTCTAAGAAGGGAGGAGCGATGGATATGTTGCAAAAAAGGAGATTGAAAGTGTGCGGGTGATCTGCATGGAGATCTCCAGTCTCGAGCGAGTGTTCCAAAGGTGCCAAAATGCTGCTATTGTGAGGTTTAAAGAAACTCTTGGAAAGGACAAGACCAGGAAGGGCGTAAGGAAAAGATAGAGTGATGATAGAGCAGAGGGAGGGTGGAGAGGGGAGGCCGTCTCATGGAACTCTACGCGAGAAACTGGTGTTGGAGTGAGGCGAGCGCAGAGAGGGAGGAGAGGGAGCCACGGGGAGGGGTGTTGAGGTATTTAAACGCTGGAGTAGGACAGCACAGCCTGAGCGCTCAACTCCCTGAGCAAAGGTAGGACAGGGAGAGGGAGCACCAGAACAAACGGAGCTTCTGCCACACTTTTTCCACACTTTGAGACAATACACATACACTCCAGCACACACTTTTGGACTTTTGACCCATCAGTGGACTCCAGACGCTTTCCCCTGCAATCCATCTATCCAATTCCTTCTTGCTCCCATTCATTTCTCACCCACCCTCACCCTCGCTCTTTGAGGGCAAATGGTGGCGGCGTGGGCTCCTCTTGGGGGTGCCTTGGGCTTCACCCTGCTGGCCCTAATTCTGGGTAGCAGCAGCAGCGTGGACTTTGGGGTTCCTCCGGCAAGCTTTTACCCCCGCTTCAACCCCTTTTTCTTCCTGTGCACCCATCATGCAGAGCTGGATGGAGTTGGGGTTGCTGAAGGTGGGGGTGAGGTCCTGCTTACCCTTCAGATTCTGGGCAACCCTACTGCTTACACCCCAGGACAGGAATACCAAGGTGTGTCCATTTATCATCATTTAAAAAAAAATTAAAATAAAACTTCCTGTTTCTGTAGTAGTTTGTGTGCATTGTGTTATTCTGATTGTGAATGTTAATTTTATTTTTATATTCAGTAAATTAAATTTCCTAAAAATCCTAGATGATTAAAACTGCTGTTATCAGAATAGCAAACCTCTATGTAGACTTGTGTAATTTGTCAGTGACCAAAAAGAGAGATATCAACAACTTATTGGAGGGACAAAGGATCGACATCAACGCACCTCCCAGCAAGATCTCACATCTGACACACATTTCTGTTTCTAGTCCAAAATAAACATTATCACTCGCTGTAGTTTTTCATGCTTGTTGCGTGGAAGCATTGGTTTATGTAACTGCAAAACACAGAATAGTCATATCGATTGTTAGACTTCAGTGTTGAGCATCTTTGGTGTTTGACTAAGCTGTGGTCCGTATACTCCGCGCGTAGGCAGCTTCTTGTCAAGATCAGAGAACTGAACGAGAGGGAGTGCTTATGCAAAAATGGTGAGAGACTAGGAACAAAAGAAGCATAAAATGCTTAAGATTTGGATTTTGTTCTAGTGTGTTTGGGCTGTGAGAGGGCGCACATCAATTCAGTTTTTTCCCCCACTTGTACACTGGCACCTGTTTGTGGAAAAGTGATGATCACTCCAACTGTTTTGCTGTTCCTCTTCACAGACTCTGTTAACTTACTTAACACTGAGGACAGTGACCCTCATGGCCCAGCAGTTTTGCAGGGGAAATGTTCCCATGCTATTGTTATTATGAAATGTGGTTTAATATTGCTGATTGAATTCACCTTCAAAGTGAAATAATACACACATTTTGTGTGTGTTCCCATCTTTGGTTTCATTCCGTTCCTCGTGGCTGACCTATAACGCTCAACCTCGCTTGATGAGCTGCAGTGTTATTTGAACAAATAAACTTCTTGAATTCGAATAGGATCAGTCCAACATAGTTTGTTGGGAAAGAGCAGATGAAAGCTGAGAAGAGAATCGTTCCGGAAAAGCCACTAAACTGTGAAAGAGTCAGTTTTATCCTTTTCTGGAAATTACTCATGGATCAAGCTTTGTGTCAAGGACCTTTTTAGCTGAGAGATTTGAATAACTGGCTGTTGGATGGGAGGGATGCTGCACACAGAGCGGTTTAAATAATTAGCATTTGAAACGTGGTGGACCGGGAGGGGAGAGGGTTTTTAAATACGGAGTGAGGGGGAGATTTGAATGACGATGAGAGGCTTGAGCAGATAAGAGGAGCAGCGTGGCTTCCACGGAAAAATTACAGGCTTCCAAGCTGCTCACTTTTCTTTTCCGTCCCGTGCTTTGGCCCATGACGCTGGCTCATTGTTAAATATCTGCGGTTTTCACTTGGGAGGGTGGAAGGCTGAATGGCAAGTGAACAAGTGAAACATGGCTGCCCGTGTACTAAGTTCAACGATAATAACCGGTCATAATTGCATGCTCTCGCTTCCAAATGTCAGAGTAGATGGAGTATTGTGGTTTGATGGCTTCATCCAGGTGATAAATTCATTGTTAGACAATGCAGGAAACAATTCTTTCCTACTGACAAAACCATTGAGCGCTCCAAAAATGAACTGTTTTGATATTGACCACACACAACTTATTTTATTTCACAAATTAACTCATTAGGTGCTATTGACGGCGATAGATGTCCAACTCCATTTGAATGGGAAGCCTAGCAGCGATCATTTGCTGTTAGCCCCTCCCACTGAAAATGAATTAAAATTCCAACACCATCAAATGCCCTGAAAGATGATTATTTAATCCTAACTATCCCTGTTGAAACAGATATGGTATCAATTGTTTTTTTTTAAACATTAATATTATGAGAACCCCAATTGTTATTATTTTACTTGAAATTTCCTTTTTAAAATTAAAGTATCCAGTATATTGCTTTAACTAATTATTTTCGCAATATCGGTGGCCCTGGTTTAATTTCCTTAAAGCAACGAATGATGTAACCAATGAGCAAACTACATGAGGAAATGGTGGGTGGCAGGCATCGGAGAAGCTGGCCATGTGTTTGGCAAAGGCTTTTAAAGCAGAATGTTGAAGGAATGCTATGTTTACAGAGCAACTGGGATGACACAACCGAATTGGTGAACCTTTTCATGGAGGAGAAAAGAGGTGAAAGTCTCACGAAAACATTTAAGCTTTCAGAGCCAAGCAGAAGTAAGATTCTGTGTGGCCTATTTGCTTTACTCTAATTGAGTTTCTGACCTGACCTCACTTCCTCCTCCTGAGTTACTTTGCAGTGATAAGACTGGCTTGTGTGGGCCGTGTTCTGTAGATTACTGTATTAAGTTTTCAGAATGCAATGGGCAGGAAAGGTTACTGCTTGTGCTGCAACTGTTGCCAGGATTGTGATGGAGAAGAAACCTAATACTTAAATGCCGTTCTTGGAAACTGAAGAGTAGGTGCGATGAAAAGATTATGTGCACTTTAGGTTCGTGTCTGACAGAAGCGTGTGTCACTCGTATGTACAATCACATACCCTGGTATGTCTGTTCTTATCTTCAGCGTGGTAAAGTCACTCTGAGATCTGAACTGTCCTCAAAATAACCAACAGGTCCATTGGAGATGCACTTGCTGTACTTGAAAATACTTTTTGCTCCGTATGTCCTCTCGATTAGACTTAAAGGCCGCAACTGAAGAATAGTCCCCGTTTTGGAGATCTGGGTAGAATGTCCCATTGAATAAATTATTATTAGACATTTATATAACTATTTACCAATGATACAATATGTAATAGAATCCAAGAAAACAAAATGTGTGATAAATACTCGTGCTATTAACTTATCCAATATTGGTGAAGTAAGATTTTTTTCCATGTTGATTGAATGACATTAAAAAGAAATGTATATACTTGCGCTGACCTTATTATTGGAAACTGGTTCTATTTCATAACTTGTACAGCCCATTTGCTCTACGGTAAACAGTATGAGAATGTCTGGCAGTTTACATTTTTTACATTGTACATTTTTCCACAACCACACATTAAATATTAGCCAGCAACGCGTCTCAAGTACGGCAGCTCTTCGGTCACGAGTAATCTGTTGCTTCTTTCAAACTAACATTGAAAAAGAAAAACTGGAAGAACTGCATGTTTCAAGAAATGTTGGGAACTGCATATGCCCTATTGTTTTTGTCCAAATCATGAACAGACTGGTTGACCACAAAATAAATCCGTGCTTACACTGGCGACGCCTTCAAAATACAACAAAAATACAATTTCTGCAGTGTAAGAAAATATCTGGCATGGACATTCTTCTGACTTGTGCAAAATGTCTGCAAAGACAACAAACAGACCCGATTTCAAAGTCTCATGTGAAATAACTCCCGACTGGTGGTTTTTGTAAGGGTCCAAGTCCTTTCAAAATACTAAGGCACCCATTATTAGACTATAAGAGAGATTAGATTAGATGCTTGGAATGTATTGAATCCTACTTTGCCAACGGTATTTTTCCCCGATATTACATTTTTTAATGGTGAAGACGAATCCATCTTTCTAAACAATTAAAAAAATGTTTGCACTCATTTCCCTTCTGTTAAGTGCTTTAAGTCTTTTAGGCTGTTCTCCAAGCAACCACCACCATTGTGTGTCATGCGCCATTTTTTATCCTGCAAACATTCTGTTGAACAACATGCCAACCACGTTAAAGTAAAGGTCAGCAGCGCAAGGCCTTGTTTGGAAAGGCAGATGTTATCAGACCAGGCACTTGCTCTTATCGAGAAAGCAACACAGAGATGTCATGGAAGCACAGTTCCCATCTTTAAGTTGTTACATGCCAAAATGGTTTTACCTTAGTCTGTTGTGACTTCAGTATCCTGTGAGATGTCATGGTCGCCCATCATAGCACCATGAAAATGAAAATTCTAAAGCTTTTTATTTGTTTTTTTATTTTTTATTTTATAACTACCAGGGCTACATTGTCCAGTTGCCCTTTTTATGTATTAAGTTTTGTTTTTTTTGCTCAGTTATGCCAATCATTTTTCTCTCTCCAGCTTTTCCAATGCACCTACGTACCAAAATAGAGCGGTTCCTTGAATTGGTTTGTGAACCAACAAAAACCTGGCCTAGTTTGGAGAACTGTTGAAACTTAAAGGGGGGCAAGTGGATGGGCGCTGATGGTTTAATGGCACTCTGCTGTGAGTAAAGGAAAACCAACAAGCAGTGCATCGTCGCACTTTAAAGTGTGGCCAACGCTTTGAATTCATTAAATTTCCAGCTTTTCAGTCACTCGGGCTCCCGCTGCTTTGTCTGAATAGGTCACTTCACTGAGTAGCGGGAAGTGTGTCAAGTGCAGTACTTTTGTCATTGGCGTTCTGCATGTTTGGGTGTTCCGTCTGTGTGTGGACAAAGAATGATGAACCATTTAAAGAGCATTGTGTTTGCTGAGATATGTTGGTTTCTTTTGTATGGAAGAGCAGATGGGCAAGAAATGAGAATGGATATGCATTTGGAATCTCCCCTTTTGTCACACATCCATGCTTGACTGTGCACGCAGGTCTCCGCTCATTGTGGGTGATCCATCATTACAAAAGAGACAGGTCAGATGTTCCACTAGCTCAAAAACACGTCCCGATTAGTAGGCTCTTACAATTTACGAGTTCAGCGTTAACATAAAATATGACATGGGAATACAAGTGGGAATTGGCACCCGTGTTGAATTTGATTGAAAATAATGCAAAGATTCAGTCAGTCGGCTCTGGTCTGGAAAAGTTGATGTTGCATCACCGGAATCCAGAGCACGAAGAATGCTTGTGTGTTGAAAGTTTGCTTGAAAAGCAAGAAGCCATTTAGAGCATCTGTGTGATGAGGTGTGTTCATCCTCCAGTCTTATTTTGGCACACAGCACTGAACTCTTACATTTTTTATTGACCATTTCCTCAATGGATTCGCCCCCCCTCTAAGATAAAGCATGCAAGCTCTTATCAAGCGAACGCAAATTGTGTTTTCAGTAACTTTTATGAGTGGGGAGATGAGTGGGCGCAAGTAGTTTGAAGACGTTGAAAAGCATGCGTGTCTGTTGATTTATAACTAGGCAGCACAGATGTGGTGGATATGAACCTGTACTGCTCCAAGCCAATTGCTTCTCCTTTTATTTTTGTGGTTGCAAAAGAGGCCATTAAAATAAACAAACAAACAAATAAATAAAAGATCCAATGCAATATTTTACACTGTTTCAAGCACATTATGGTTTGAATGCTGAAAAGCATTGGCGTTGGTCATAAACTCCCAATTCCAACCATTTTTAATTAAAAAAAAAAATAAAAAAATCGCATCAAACTTTTGCCATGGGAGCCAATTACCTCATTAATATTGCATAGTTTCCTTGGAACCATTGATTGGCCTATCTACCGTAGCCATGGCCTCTTTCTGGCAGAGAACAGCTCCTTTTGCCACTTCTTTTGCCCGGTCTGGAATCTTTGCCTAGTGCCCCGTTTGGCAGCTCAGTAATCCCCCTGTGGGGGGGAAGGGTGTGGCAAAGTATCGTCTGTGCTGATAGCATTCAATGGGCCCTGTGGCTCTTCAAGAGACCCTCCAATGCGTAGGCGGCGTGGTGCAACTAGCAGAGTGCTGGTGACTCGGCGCGTGCCTCAGGGGGATTAGCCTCAGCCCCGCGCCCCTCTTTTTCCGGCACTGGCCCGCTCCGGCTCAGCTTGGCAGGCAGGCTGGCAGCGGCAGATTACACAGCCTCTCACATGAAGAGCTCAAGCATCTTCCTGTCCAAAGTGACAGCATGGGTGAGGGTGTTGCTGTTTTGTAGACCCTTGAACATACCCAATTCTCCTAATACACTGTTATGGAATGCCCACATAAAAAAATATCAGATTAATGATAATAAAACAAAATAGTTTGTAGCTTCTTCATTTAGTAACGTAAAACATGATTAAGACTATTACTTTTTGCTTTGTGTGTCTTTTGGTTGTGAATTGGAGTGTGGCATAGCTAGGATTTTGTGTTATCAATGTATGTTTCCTATTTATTATTATTACAGTAAAGTGTAGTATTTGTATACTTTGCCTTATAAAAAACCCCAAAATGAATGCAGTGCTTCCTTGAGTGCAAATCTATTACATCAATTGGTCGTCCAGCATTGTCAATTGCACAGAAACATGATCACGATGACATAATGCAAATTCCAGAAAATTGTCTTTCAGTGAATTTGTACAATTTAATGCTGGTCCAATGTCCCATGAGTGTCAATCTAGCCAGAATGTACTAGAATTTCTTTGTAAATTTAATTTATGATATTATCGCATATGGTTTTATGCCTCAAGCCAATTTCAAAATTCAATTCGTTTGTGTTTATGCCTCTGCTTTGTTTCAAATTTTTCTTTTGCCACTAGTAATTTAAGCATTTCTATGCACATTCTGATTGATTATGTTAATGTTGGGATGTGAATATATTCAACAAGTTTGCTTTTATAATGGAAGGGTGGTTGTGAACGCTAAATATGTGAGGCAAATGTCTTGGTCTGAAGAACACATGGTGTTGATCATAAGGACCGCTCACTCTCCAGGCCTGGCAGTCACCAGACAACAGAAGGAATAAAAATCAAGGGTTTCCTGAACCCTAATCCAATATAACTGTTTGAAATAACCGATAATACTATATCTTATGCTGAGTAAGATACAGATTTTTCTGTTTGATGTACCGGATTATTGCTTCCAACCCTTGATATTTCGGTTGCTTTTTTGGTATAACAGTTTCTCAGGCCCTAATTCTCACGTTATTCTATCATCTTTTAAATGGGACATACTCATTGGTTCTTAACCTTGTTGGAGCTGCAGAACCCCACCAGTTTCATATGCACTGAACCCTACTTGAGTGTAAAATAAAATAGGATTTTTTTTCAAATTTAAGATACATAAATTCCTCGTAGCACGGATTGGCCAAGCAATGCCACATGATCATCTGCAGTCTGTGTCATGAACTCCACCAAATCCCTAGGGTTCGATCGAACCCAGGCTAAGAACCACTGGTCTAGCTGGTCTTTTGTTAAACGCTTGTGCTTACTCACGTTAGAAAATTGGGTGCATAGCCTTACATGAATGCAGACGGATGCATGCATTTGCATTGTAGCACAAGGAAGTGTTATTCTGACGCGGATTATGTGTGAAGAACAGGATGCTTGAGACTGAAGCGAAGCGCACGCCTCTTGCTTTTCACGGCTGTTGCAAGGGGGAAGCCAAACTAAGTGAGACAGCAACCCCCATAGAGCTATGGAACTATGAGGCTACAACTCCACCTTGGCAGCATTCGTTAAAGCTATACACACTGGACTCCTGCGACGAGTTGTTGGGAGCATTTGCATAAGGTGTTGGATATGTTAGGATTAAGCAGACCTGTAGATGCTTTAGTGAACAATTTTTGATGGAGTGTCTTACAGCAGATGGCAGTGCCAGCAGGCCAATATGGTGCCAGAAGGTTACGCAATAGACTGATGTCTCCCAAACCTCACTGGAACAGCGAATGACACACTTCCCACACAATCCCATGATAATGTAGCAGGTAGATAGAAACTTAATGATAAGTATGTTTAAATGGCTTTTATGGAAGTTGCAGAAAGGAATAGTTGGATGCTTTTTCAATGCCTTTGGGGGACTCACAGGTTCAAGCCATTCAGGAAGATGACATTTAAGTGGCACGGGCAAACAGATGGAATTGTAGCATCCCCACGGCCTGGTCTTCATTTCCGTGTCCTCCACAGGCACGTGTGTCTGCCTGTGGGATATGGGTCAGATGGCCAGCTATCTTTATCAAAAGCCTTGCCAAGAAAAGCAGCATTCATTTGGAAATGAAAACGGTGTCCTCCGGCCCCCCCTCCTCCCTTTTTTGCGGGTTTTCCGTCTGAGAAAAATTTGTGTTACTTTGCGGCTCGCTCCACATCGCGCTTGTAGAACCCCGAACGCGCCGTCTGCGGTGAAGCTTATGAAAGTGGGCGTGTTTGTACACAAGAGTATTAAAAAGGGAACCATTCAGGCCCCGCCAGCCACGCTGAAAGGACTTCAATGAAAGCAGGCAAGGTTGAAACGTAAATCAGTTCTTCTTACTTTCCAGCATTGCTTTAATCCTCTGCCAGGCTGATTCCTAAGAATTAGACCGTGCCAGCTTGCCTTGCCAACCACAGTAGTGAGCAAGCTTCTCAACACCATCAGGACACATGATTGTTCTAATTTGCCTTTAGGCACTATTTACTGGGAGCTCAAAAATGATTGCTTACCCAGCATTCAGTGATCCAATCAAATTAGTAAAGCCTTCTTTGGATATGTCTACAGAGTTGTTTATTTACAGTTTGTATAGTTCATGTTTGAATGCAGTTGTGTGCATTCATTCTGCAATGAAAATACACCTCCGCTTTAGGGGTAATCCAAATAATATTATTTTATAGAATGCACTCATGAAAGTGTCTTCTCACAAATCTTTATCATTTTCACATGTGCTTTTGGAGGTAGTGTTGTAATATCAGGACACGTCTTGGTCTTTTCTTCAGTCTTGACTCCTCAATGTCTTTGTTACTGTGATTTTAAGGAAAAACAAAACGAACAAACAAATGAGCATAATGAAGTTTTATGGGTCATGTCTTAGTCTCTGTGATTTCTGGTCCAAGACAAGTCTTGGATAGCTTTGTCTTGAGCACAATACTACCAGACTTGAGCATTCAACTCTGACATTTGATTGTGTTATGTGTCCAAATAATCTCAGAAGTTGTTTGGATGAAGGGTTGGGATCAAAGGTTGTTACATGCATTAGCAAGCTGGCTGGTATTTTATGCCGTAGTATTACTCCTTGTGGTATTAAAAAAAATAAATGAATAAATCACACGGCCCGTCAATACTCAAACTGCGGTACGGTTGTGTTTCTGTAATGAGGCACACTACATCACATCATCAATATTACATACTGGCTTGGGGCCACTGGTTTTCCTCTGTGTTGTGTTCAAATATAAAACAGTCCTTTTCCAGTTGTTTCCATCCTTTGCTACCTACCTATGATTGATAATTGTGCTGATTTTAGATTAAATAAGAAACACATTTTTTTTTAAATCACACTTCAAGTCTACTCTCTTTTGTGATAGTAAAAGGTCACAAGAAAAAACATTTTACTTTACTCTATAAAGCGTTTTTTTGTCTTCATTCTGTTCACCCACCCCCAGTTTCCTAGGTCAATAGGCCATTGTTACCATGACGACGAGTTGAAACAAGCATTGAGACTACGCTACCTGTTTTCACAGACTTCAAAATCTATTTCTACTATTTCTACTATGAATATAGTCTGCTCTGAATGGAGCATCACTTCAATTCTCGGCCTGGTTGGGCCATATTCCAAATAAAGGCTCACCTCTAGTCCAGGCTTTTGCCTGCTATGATAACTTTCTGACGAAATCACGGACCTTCTCTATGTTGAATAGGAGTGTTGGTTGATATTCCTTCAATACGTCTGCTTGGTCCCTCGGGCCAATAGTAGTAAAAAAAATATATATAGGTATGAATACCAATGTTAAAAGCAACCATCTAAAGTGGCCAGCCTGTTCCTGAAGATTTACATAAGCATACATGTGTGGATGTATGTGAGAGAATGACCCCTTCAAAACCTGGATTTGATCATATTTTACTCATTTGATCGACTCTAAGTGTGATATGGGAGTTGATGAGCATGTGAATAATTTAGTTCCAGCATTTGTATTGATCAGGTAGCCCTCAGCTGAAGGTACCATCATCTTTTTATACCTTTTACCACTGCTTTCATCCCCTTCTGATCGTAGCGTGCTCCCAACCACCCTTCAACCTCTACATCAAACAGGGAGAGAGAGGCAAGTGCAGAGGAGAGTATTTTTCACTAGCTTCTTAAATGAGTGCTAGACTGATAGAGAAAAATATAAAAAACACAAATAAAATTATTTTTTAGGTATATTTGGAAGGCATCATACATTTGAACTCTTGAATTAACAGAACAAGAGGAGAGGTTGATCCATTTGCATTGAACAGAATGAGTTGTGAGCTGAATTATTGAGGCTTTGATATAAAGGAACAAGGGTGCTGCACTCTTAAGAGAGGGCACAGCACATCAGAAATTCAAACAAAACACAGGACGCACGCATCCGAAGCCACTGGTGCCCATACACAAACATCAGGCTTGCGTGTTTAAGTCTTAATGGAGTCCCCCCAGACAGGCAAGCAGAGTGGGAGGCTGGGCCACACAGTCTGCTCTGCCTCGAATCCCACACGCAAACACAGCATGTCCCGAAAGAAGAAAAGCCCCGACACCAAACTTGTTGCCATTCCATAATAAAAACACATTGTGGGTGTCACTGTGTTTTCCCATTCCTCGAAATGCAGAGGGGGATTCCGGGGTCACTGCTGACTCCAGGTTATTTGCTTTTACTCCTCCCTTTGTGAAAAGTATATTTTGTAGGAGTGGGTTCTTCAACAGCCTAGACTTCTCCCCCGTGTTCAGCTATGTCTTGTCTGGCTGGAAGCTGTCCAGCGGCAAATCTACTGGCTCTGTGGTCCCATCACTCAGGCTTTTGTTTACAGGGAGGATCAATAGCTAACTTGCTGTGGGTTACACTAAGCTGTAGATCTCAACCACAGAAAAATAAACTTGTGGTAGATTTCAGCCCAGATGCTGACCCAAAAAGGCTACAGGCCTCAATGTAAGGATTACTGTTAATTGGCTCATCAGCTTTGCTCCTGTCAGGATGTGATCAAAGTATAGTGATGTTCTTTTATTTATTCATAATGTTGTTCTTTTCTACTGAAAAGAGGTTGTAGCAGGCATTATCCGTTCCTGTAACAAAGCCTAGTTAAATAAAAACATTGGTTAGTCTTCCACTCCTTAACCTGAACTGTTCTTCTCCCCACAGTGAGCATATCTACCAGCGTGTCTTTTGACGGACTACTGGTGACTGGCCTGTACACTTCCACGCCTGTCCAGTCTGCTCCCATCCCTGCGCCGGCTGCTTTTGGCTTCGGTAAGTCTCGGATGTAAAATGCTTAGCCAACGTGACCTCTTCATTGCATGCTCAACTGCAGACGGAAATGATGAAGTCTCACAGAGTGCGCGACCCAGCTCAGTAGTTCACTTCCGTTCCCAGATTGTATAAGACCATATTCCTGGTCCTGTTTTGGCCGGGTATAATAAATGAAAAGTGGAGACTGCCAGATGAGTTTTATGTCATCTCAGGGATTAGAGAGACTTGATCGATTTGGATGACTGGACACACCATGTACCATAAAATTTTCTGCATCAACCTGGGGGATTTATTCAGGATGGATGTATTGATGCAGCCAGAAGCATTTGAGTCAAACTCCTTCACTATTTCTGAACAATCAAAGAGAATGCTTAAAGTCCAAATGGAATAGATGAAGCTCTCAAGTGCAGTGGAGATTTCTCCAGGCAATGGACCAAAAACCAAGAAGGAGGAGAGTCCTACTCGTCCAGAGTCAATACCCTCTGCACTATTACAAAAAAAAAAAAACCAAAAATATTTCTGGTTGCCAGAATATGAACACTGCTATTAATATTATGAAACACCACCCAGGGAACACAGAGTGGTCATAGTTATAGGATTTGGTTAAATAATAGTTAACTGGTATTCAGAAAATATATAGTATAGTTCAACAGCCTAAAAATGAGCAATTCCTCTGATGTTATATTTTTCCTCAAATATTACATGGAGGGAAGATTCAACTGTGTATATACACTAACTTGAATGGGTCTATCATTTGTTCTGAAATAAAATAGTTACCTCATTGACAATATATCTTCGGTGTTCTCAAAGAAAATTGATGACATAGCTATTAATGAGAAAGCCAGAGCTGAAAAGACTTTGAAGAACAAGCTGTGGAACAGCACTATCATGATTTGCATTGTTGTTGTGACAAGTATTAAAGGATCTAAGCGGCCCCGGGAAGGTCACGCAACTCAACGAGGGAATTTAACAATCCTGGTGTTTCATGTCTAGCGCCTCGGAAGGGGTGTGCCTCTAATCCCTCTCTCCCTAATGGTAGCGTGCAAGAGACAAACGGTACACATATGTATGTACGAACAGAAAAAAACTTGACAGAGAAATGCACATCCACACTCCAGTTGTGTACCACTGGCCGGGGAGCATGTGGCTGACAGATGGAATTAAAGTGAACCTTTGGACAGAAAGGCTAAAACATCTTTTCTTTGCTCTGGCTTCACTTGAAATTCTTTGAGCTAAACACTCTCTGCCAACCCAGGTATCTTTTATGTATTCACACTGTGTGATGGTAGTTAGTTAAATTTATATTAAAACAGTAATGGTAATAGACTGGGAGAGGCTGGCATCGATCCATTTGCTGCCATTTTACTCGAGCCAAATGGATTGGCTGTCTATTATTATCAATGGGACTCAACAAGTACTACATTTAAATAACTTTGTAGCAGTTCAAAAACTATGGAAGCTGTTGCACTCTTGCCTTATTTTCAGTGTTTTAAGTGGAAAAATGCCAAGGTTAATGTGCTTTCCAAAAAACAGTAATTTCAGAACATATCTGGTCGGTCTATCGCCATAAATTGTAGCCAATGGGTTAATAAACTCAATTCAATGCCACTGACGAGGAGAAAATGCCAATCAATTGAAACTGAGAGGGCTGACCCTGACATGGTCATTCACTATCCGTTCAAATGGATTGGATACAGTGCCAGAACATTTGTGAGTAGGGCCCGGATGTAATGAGTATAAACGGGCCCCTCGAGTCAACTGATTGATGATGACAGTGGATGGGCATTTGCTGACCTCCTGAGGGACAGGGATTTGCTGGTGGAGTGGCCGAGATGTGGTGGTGACACGACACCCAATGACAGACAAAGTGTTAATGTAGTCCCATTTCAGCATGATTCAGTACAGTTTTAGAAAGCAACAACCACATTGATACATAAACTGTTTTATACTGGTCAATGGCTTGGATGCAATTTCTTACTCTATTGAAGGAGAAACATTGTCCAACGTTTGACTTGTGGTGTCGACGTGCCTAATTTTGTATTCAGTGATTGTTGGTTGCATGGTAAACAAGGCAAGCTAGATAGATATTTAAACAGTTGAGAAGCTTATGTGTGTGTGTGTGTGTGGAGGTTTGTGTCAGACAGTTTTTTAGTGGTTGGTGTGGTCAGAAGGGCCTGTGAGATCACGCTTACCCAAACTCATAAAACCAGTGCTGCATACCACACTGTTCTTCTTCTATGGGCCTTTAATGTGTTTTATTGGTGGATGGCGGTGGGTTCTGTCTTGTTGATTGTGAGTGCACACACACACACATACATTCAGACACCAAAGCATGGCGACAGTGATGGGACCATTTTATTGGTTTTCTTTCACTCAGAATATCAGGGAATTTCACACCGAATTTGTCATAAAAGTAAGTGGGAAGCTGTTGAAATGCCGACTTTTTACTGCGTCATCAGAACTAGACACCCACTCATAGTCAAATTAGCCCAACGGTGCAGTTGGAGTTTTAGTCAGGGTAATTTGAACAAAGACAGACTGTTATTACTAAGTAAGTTGTGGCAAGTGTGTAAACTGTCAAACTGGAGAAACATTGTTTGTGGTAGCCAGTCATGCTTAAGACTGGGTGTCGAATGACTTTGTTTTCGAATGAAATTGCCTGACACAGCAGTGAGAGTGAATCACTGTGTCAGGGAGTGTAATAATTTAGGAGTCTAACATTCAATATACGCACTTGCTATGTGGGTTAGTGTGTAAAGAGGTTCTTTTGGTCTATTACATCAAAAAGTGGAGTCTTTTTCTGAAAAGCAATTTAATTGTGGCCTGTCTGACTCAATTGCTGGAAACATCCATCGACATTGTGTTTGTCCGCATTTGACAACAGTTAGTCCATTCTGAGTACTTTTTCTTTTCCAGCCCTTTGGCATTTTAAAGCATGATCCTCATAAGAATTCTGTCAAGGAAAAGTAAAAGTTGACAGCATTTAAAGATAGTGCCACCCGTTAATTGTGCGGTCAGACAGAAATCTTGTTGGAAATATGTTAACCTTTCCATTTGCTGCATTAATGGGTAAATATTTTCTATCAAAATGTTAAAACAGAAAAGCGGAATGGGTATCCGTTGTGAAAATTATACAGGACGGATAAAAAATGTATTTAAAAAAATAAAAACTGGAATTGAAGAGAGCCTAGAAAAGTGGTGCGAATAAAGCAAAAGCAATGACTGGCGAGCAAGAGAGAGATTTTGTACATATGCATGAAAAGAGGTAAAATCACGCAATGAAAGGCTAAAACGAGGAGGGGGTTGAGAGTCGGTGGATGCGAGCACGATGGGATGGGGTTCCATTGCACCCGGTGTCCAAGAGGCTGATTGGTGTTGCCGTGCCGATGCTAAGCCTCTGAAAACACAGTCATTGATGGATGGTTTATGCACAGGCTGATGGTTATTTTGTCGATCATTTGCATATTTGTATGCATTTGCGACACAGCTCCCTTTGCCAGCGAACGCCGGTCCTCATCTCTGTATGATAGAACTGGCTAGCTGACAAAGAGACAGTTTAGTGACAGGGACATCCAGCCCCCAGTCTGTCCTCATGACGGATGGCCTCCTGCTAACACACGAGCTATTAGAGATGAAATTTGACTGCACCTTGACCCGGGGAGGAGGGTGACAGCGTGGGTGTATATGGTCAAAATGGCAATCCTTTTGCATAAAAAGTGCACACAGAGACATTCATTTCTTACCTCTATTTTCAATGATTTCCTTTGATAAACCACACTTAAAAACTTTTTAATGTGGGTATTTGTTAATTGCCCGTTTTGTTGCCAGAAAGCTAAGCAATTGTGGATAACATTGTTACGGAAACAAGGAAGATATATACTAAAAATAGACAGAAAGCTGCAGTATAGTAGAAAAGCAAAAGATAATCCAAATATGTAGGTTTCACTGTATAGTGTCCAAATTATAATTATTTTGCCTAATCATCTTTGTAATCATTGTTGTTACGTGTAGCAGTTCAAATTGAATGGCATGTAATTTAAACGTGGTTATTTATCTCTGCTTTTAGTGAGCTATTTTTTGACAACCATGCCTACAATTTTCCATGTGAGATGAGACTTTTAAAATAAATGGGTAATAATTTATTATTAATAAAAAAAAACATTTTCTAAATACTTGTTGAGAAGGTGTTTGATTAATTTGCTTCGGGCTTACATTTTAAACGTAAAAATCCATCACCATTTAAATTAAATCAAAATAATGATCTAGTTTAAAATGAAATTACTAATTGTGCAGTATAGTCGTATATTCAGTCACCTTTTTTTGTTTTAGCAATGGCTGTCTTTGCCTTCTCAGCACTGATCCAATTGAATGTCCAATGATAAGAGATGGCAGATCTTCATGTCAATGTTTATGCAAACACACAAGCAGTGCTGAGGGCGGCCTTGTTTTCCAGCCTCTACCTATTCCCAAACACATCTCTGAGATTCCCCAGAGAGTGCCCATGTGCTTCCTCATACCCAACATAGCAGCCCTAGTATTAAACCTCTCATCATTTACCTCCCCTCTGAGTGTGTAGAAGGGGAAAGACGAATGCTGTAGTGAAAGGGTGGTGCAGGGCGAGGGAAGGCATTCCCATCGGATTGAGAAGCTGTCAGTTCCTGGGAGACTTCAAACAAGTTGCCTTCCTGTGATCAACCTGCTTCCTGGTTCTCTGCTGACAGCTCCCTGACTGTGCCACTTACACTTCTTCATACATGCACACATACAATGTAGTAGATGCGCACACACATACACTCGCTGCCACAAGAGCACCTACAGTCACTGACTTATTTATTCACGCCCAAAGACAATTATCGTATTCAGGATGCACACATCCGCTCTGACGTTCTTCATTACAATAACCTTGGACATCGGGACCTTTGCGAATTTTTAAAGCAGCGCTGTCAAAGAAATCTTTATTGGAGGTCACGTTGGCTGCCATTGAGGGACTGGACCAGTCGTGTCGAAACTTCCACAAAGTGAGTGAGGGACAGTCAACTGATTTCACTTTAAAGACACCAGATTGGTGAAAATGTATCCTCTTTGGTTGATCTGGAAATCTACGGTACTTCGGAATGGAGATTGAGTGGGCTGGTTCGTTGTAATACTAGCTGCTTTTCTGGCCTCAATGGTGAAAGGCTCATGTCAAGTCAAGTCAAGTCCGTCCGTGTTCTAAGCGACCCTATCTGCAAGTTAAAAGCAAAACCACCTTCAAAGAATTCAAAGAAAACCAGCCCCATTATTAATTCAAGTGATATCAGGAGCGGAGTCCAGACTAGTGCATTAGAGATGGATTTAACCCCTAGCAGAATAAGTCTTGCCTCAGAGTTGAGTTGAAGTTGAGTATTTCGCTCTCCTTGCTTATTTTATACACTTGAACTCCCTGGCTGCCACTGAAGACATTAGATGTCCAATCCATTTTAAGTGGAATGTATGGCAGCGACCATTCTCCTAGTTGCAGCATTGCTGGTTTTCCTGCATGCATTCAAAGCATGATTTTAAACCCTTGTGTGTGTGTACACATATATATATATACAAATATGTATAAATATTTATTGAGCACGGCTTTTTCTGCACATGGTGAGAGATTGTTTCAGTGCCAAAGAGGAGGAGAGGCAGAAATTTCAATGGCATTTGACTCACCCGCTTTGGCGTATTTCTGTGCGCCATTACGAGTTTGCATCAGTTTCAGCACAAAGGGCAGGTTGACTTTGAAGTGTGTCTTGTGTGTCTTCATCTTCCGTACCTACACTCACACCTTGCAAAACGAGTGGGCAGTGGTGAGCTCGGTGTGCGGGAAACAGTGATTTTACAAAGGCTCCTTGGCCTCTGAGCTCTATTCATGTTTCGACTTCCCATATAGGGAGTGTTAAAAAGAGCAGAAGCGCATTCTGATTCTGACATTTGGGGACGATGTGTTCGACTCCTCTCTTCTCTCCAAAAGGACTTTGAGTTTAGAGTGACCAGCTCTCCCACATTTAACTTGACCCATATTTGGACAGTAAAAATAGTTGTTAACCTTCTGTGTTTTTCGCCTTCCTTCATAAGCAGGCTCTGGTGAGTCCATTGCCTTTCAGCTCCAAACCTCCTTTATATTCACCATTTATCACTCATGTTGAACTCAAGTACCATGTCAAATACATGCTGCGGTACAAGGACGACATGCTTTGCATCCCCTCCTCGGCTTTACATCTGTCGCCGTGGGTGTCGTTCTTTCGCAACATGTGTGTCAGGACACAGCCCGAGAGAGCTCGGCCTTACCAATTTGTTTATATGCTGTCTCTCAGCGTTTGGACCTGGCTGCTAGAAATTAGCACATGTCAAATCAGATTAATTAATCCTTGGCTCAAAATATTAGTTGAAGAGTCACGTCGTATTAAAAATCAAATTAGCCTTGGCGCCTGCCGGTAAAGCTGCCCTGATGTGTGCCTGCCAAGCCACGCTGACACACATCTACGGAAAGCTCGTAGCTGTCACTGATGGATGGACATGTAGTGGGATGAGAGATTAAGGAGTGGAGGAAAAGTGGGTGCTGAAGGACTAAAAGGACGACGGGCATAGCAACTTGGTGACTTTGCCACCCTGTGTGGAAAGTTTCTCCTCGGATCCCTGTTGGCTGACGGTCTGTGGTTGCTCATCCACAGGCTCTAGTCTGTCCACCATCGCCAAGTCATGTCATAACAAAGCCTTTCAGTCACACTTCACACTAATGGAGTCTTTAAGACACTCGTCTTGGGTTTGCACTCTTCTGATTTTCGAAAATAAATTCCTATTCAATAGCAAACACAGAACAAATGACTGGATATTATGAATCAAGTACACAATTTTCTCGAATTTGGTGTGGTCTGTTTTGTGTTCAGGGTATATTGGTTTAATTCATTGACGTTTATTGTTACTTGTCCTTACATTTTCATGTCAACTGTTCCTGCCTGCTGGTCCTTGTGTCTATCAATCAGCTGCCTTTTGTATCACCCACATTTTCTCTTAACACTTGTGCATATAAGCTGTCTTTGCCATTGCCATTTCCCTTTTGTGGTTGCGTTAAATAACTGCAATGCTCTAGTCTTGCCAAATTGCCTGGGGTCTTTTGTGACCTCAACGAGGTGCCTTGGAAAAGTATTTCCTCCCTAAATACTTGGCACAGGTATTGATTTTCTTTCACAAAGCTGTAGAGGCGGTAGACTGTTACATTTACTCATAAAGTATGCAGTATTGTTTGAATTGTACTTTTATATTTTTGGGGGGGGAAATGTATATGTGCAGGGCCTTGTTTTGAGACATAGGCAATTAACTAGAGAATGGCCTTTTAGTCTGGTCTGTAAATACTGATTAAACGACATTTGTAGCATGTTTTTTTTATCCATTGATAGGAAATTAATTTAAAACCACAAAACATTACACATTGCTTACCCCCAGGTGTCGTTTTCTCGTGCCCCTGGATTCACATTTTCCCACAATGTGTCTTTTCCCCTTTTTTCACTGATCACTGGCATCTTTCACCACCCACATGAATGCACAGCTTCTTCCTGGCAACAACGTGCTCAACCCCTGCCGTGGCCATACCAACAGTGAGCCATCTCTACGGGACAAACAGAGATGGATGTCGGTCCCAGCCAATGGCAGGGCAGACTCAAATTCACGGCCATGAGGAGTAAAGAATAGCTGACTTCAACACAATTCACAAAGCCATACATGTTTCACATAAGCTCATTCAGTCGCACCAAAGAGTATGGGAAGCCTTTGTCAAGCTGTCAGAATTTTTGTGATGAATCATTTATATCAACATTTTGTGGCGCTCCCATCAACATGTCGACAGGTTCCTTCTGCTGCCCTGTTGGCGTATTCCCATACAGCCACAGGCCTTTTAATAATCACAATGCCCCAATAGGTCTGTAATTTTACGAGTTGATTATGTTGGGGGGTCTGTGCTGCCAATTATCTAACACATAAAGTGAGCCCGAGGCATTTGACAGACAAATAATTTGCATTAACCTTCGACTTCAAAATTAAGCCCACATTTATTCAATGAGTAATTTTTGCATACAAGCGCATTCATTATAAAAGCTTTGGCTCTGTCTGCTTCTTCTATAAATATTATTGTAAGCACTTTTTCTCCAGTCTTTCCAAACTAGTAGGTCGGTTAACACAAGCCAGGTTTTCTTGAAATGTATACATAAAATCAATGTTGCATCAATAACCTTTTGTAGTAGTAAACACTTGTAGTTGGATGAACTGTACCAATATGAGAACAAGTGTTTCAGGCTACTGCTCCGTAAATGTTCAGTACTTGGGTATTTTACAGTGTTACCCCTTCCAGACCACGTTGTTCAATGATTGAGCGATTTTTGCACATGTAGGTTTGTTGTTAAATTCCCGTTCACTTGTAAAAACCGCAATGGGGAAAGGAACTTTCGTGGGGTGAAAATGCCCATACTTGAATGGCAAATGGAATTATTGTGATGTGAAATGATTCACTTTTGCTGGTCTTTACTGTTTGCCTTTGACACCATAAATGCGTGGTTGTAGAGCGTTTGACCTTGATCAGTACTATTTGCCAGATGTAGAATGGTGTTTGCTGTATAATTTGCGTTTGCGCACATGGACTTGAATGTTACCTCTCACTAACGATGATTTCTAGCACCAGTGCGCTGCCTCCTGCTGCTCTTGCAATGTGAAGCCGGTGCCAAGCTGAGCCACCAGTCGCCCATCTGCTCAATGGGGAGATACTTACTCCATTTAGTTGGCTTGATCTGTGCCTGGCTGTGGAACACTCATTAACTGTGCAAAGTGAGTGAGGGGAAAACAAGTCGGATGGAAATACAGTGTCACACAAGACAGATGTGCAGTAGTGGAAAGTGTTGCCATATTTAAATAAGTCTTCCCACTAATTAATATGCCGACACCCAAAGGTGAACTGGGAAAGATGACATTGATTCTTTGCATTTCTCTAAAAATAAACTGCTTTCTCTGTCTTTGGGGTGGATTAAGGCATGCTGTTGTGCAGTATACTTCTATGAAACCATCCTCATTGGTCAGACGAACTGTGACAGTCATATGTTTGAAGAGAAGGAAAATAGCCTTAAAGAAAAATTCCATTTAGATCCGGTTTTCCAAAACTTTTCAAAACTTGCAAAACATTTTCCCGTTTCCCTAAGGCTAGTGAAAAG
Source organism: Stigmatopora nigra (assembly GCF_051989575.1). NCBI lineage: Eukaryota > Metazoa > Chordata > Actinopteri > Syngnathiformes > Syngnathidae > Stigmatopora > Stigmatopora nigra. The sequence goes on along the minus strand of NC_135509.1, from coordinate 12,296,279 downwards.
TCTTCAGTGATGAGCAACTCTTGCATATGAGGGATCAAGTTGTGCATTATTGAATAAGAAAGGAAGGAACATCAACTTTGTGATAACAAAACATTTAAAAAAAACTATCCTGGATCCAGAATTTGGAATACTAAATATCTTCAGGAAAAAAAGGCAAAAAAAATAAGCATCAGTTGTTGAAATAGTTATCCTACTAGTGAATAGAAGAGTGAATGAAAAGCGGATGGTCACAGGGGCTTAACACTTTGTTACATATTTGCATTTCTTAGAGATAAATTTACCTTTCTCCTTCCTTCTTTATTCATCTGCCTGTTCAGAGTTGATTGTTGAAGTAAAACATTTGCTGTTTGGATTTCTTTGAATAATAGCGATCTTTTCTCCCACTCACTCCTCAACATGAAAGAAGACGAGTTTGGTTATTTGCATTTTATGCCGGAGTGTATTTTTCTAATGGGAATTGAATTTTTGTGAGCTGTCCTGAAGTGCATCAGCCAACCTTTTCATCTTTACCTCGCCTCTCTGCAGCCACTTAATTCCTATTTTTTTTCCCAGCATCACTTTCCCAAGTGTTTCCTCACCCCTGGTGTCTACTTACAGTATATTTGATCTATTTAAAAACATAGTTTGTTTGTGTGAGGCTATCTTACCATTCCGTATGTCACATATACTCACTTGGGTTGGAATTGTGCTGGAACTTAACCCCCTGAACTCATATTTATCATTCAGATTTTTTTTTTAAAATGATGCACGTATTGATTATGCCAGAAAATATAAAGTTTAAGTTGGTGAATTTCTGTATCTGTGCTTACACAAAGCTAGATGAGTTACGCATATTAGAACATTTATAATGTTGTCAACATAGCGTTATTACATTTGTAAACTGCAGTTTTAACATTTATTACAGGCAGCAACGGCCAGAATGATTTTCTGCAAAGTCATTTGTTTTAGGTCTAACACATTTTTGCATAATTAATTCAGGGGAACATTGCAGCTTCAACATAATAAATCTTTTCTTGACAATGATTATGATCTGAGTTATGGTACAACGCAATGGGCCTTCTTGCGTGTGCAGCTGTGACAGCACAAGTACATCTTTACATAATTGTAACACTTTTTATTTTTAGGTGTGCACATTTTAAGTGTGCTTTAGTGTGTACACTGGTCTGCAAAAGACGATTTAGTGTTGAATTTACAGGATTATCCCACAATTACCTCTGCCTATGAATTATTCACTTGTGCAGTGTATTTACAGCATGGACCAGATGCCTCTATGCTGACACTAGAAAGCCATTTAGATTCAGTAAAATATTAAAGTACTTTGAATGTCTTCGTTGATGAATCATCCAGTGTCACGCTTATGTCTTCTGTGATTTGAAGATTATGTACGTGATGTAATTTCTCTGGTGCGAACATGGGCCTCATGAATAACAGCATGGTCATGTCAGGTATTGCAGAGGGGGAAACTTTTGTGACTCAATGGATGCAGAAAAGAGAAAGAAAAGTACAGATGAAATATTTATGATTTGCAAGACTGAATAAAAAGGGATTCAAATTTAGTATATAAAAATGACACTAATGAATACTTGTCTCAAGACACATTGATAGATAAAGGCAGCCAACTTTTAAGGTTTTTTATATCTGATCCATCAAATCTCAGATTTGTACGTCATTTTGTTTTATCTGTTTCTTGCAGGTGTGATGCCAGATCGTCAGTTCAGTGGCACCCAGTTTGTCTGCAGCGTGGTTGCCTCCCATGTGAGCCACCAGCCCTCGACCAGTTTCAGCTTTGTCTGGATCGCTCCACCTCCTGGCACTGGCTGCGTCAACTTCTTGTAAGTCATTTTATGTACCAAAGTCTGCATGGTTTTTTTTTCAATGGAGGAAAGAGTTGTGTCAAATGAATGGTTAGGTTTGTTCAGACATGCGTATACTCATCAGACAGAAGTGACTGTACTATTCATCACTTTGTGTGGCCTTGTTTTGACCTACTGGCTGCGAGAATACTTTATGAGCTCAAATGGAGCAAAGACTGGATGCTAAGGAGGCTATACAGTCACTTGGAGGGCAATGAACTAAAAATCAGTCTGTGTGTGGTAGTGTAGTGGTATCTCTACAGACAAATGTCTCTACTTGTGAAATTTTCAGGTTACGGAAAGCCTTAAGGGGACATTTTTGTTCCAAGACATAAAACAAAAAAGTCCACAAAATCAAACAACCTTAAATATGGTAAATGCAGTTCCTGTACATATTCTGTATTTTATTTCAAAATTGTCTTGATAGAGTTGCTCTCCCATTGGTTATCTCCAAAAACCTCATAGATCTCTCATTGGCTATCTCCCAACTCACATTGGCCTCAAAATCTTTATTCTAGCTTGCTCTCAATTAAATCCACATGCCGTTTATTGGTTACATGTGATAAAAACCATGTGCTGGAGAAACTTGGTTATAAAAAAGGACACCGGTCAAGTGGTAAGTGCAAAGAACATAATATCAAGTAGCAAAGAAGAGAGCTACTCAATTACCTATGAACATTGGCATGATCCATGTGTAAATGTTTTTACGTCACAATAGCTTAAAGCTATTTTTCTTTTTCCTAAGTAATTGTCCTCTTGGGGGAAAAAAAAGAAAAATGTGCCAATTGCAAATCAGTGTGTGACAAAAATGTCAACAAGATGAAGCATTTTGGCAGTAATGGCAAAAAACCCCAATGAATGCCAACTGACAGACCGAGACTTTTATGGTCCGACCAACATAAAAGGATTCAGCAGGGGAATTTGGTGAAGCGAAGCTGCTATTTAGACAATACTGACAAAGCCAAGCAGATTTACAGGATTTTGGTGTCTGCCAGCAACCTCATTTACTGTTGAACGTGTGTCAGTTTACAAACATGGTCCATTTTTGTGTTTGTGTGTATTGAGCAACACGCACTGGACCGTGTGACAACAGGAAACCCCCCTTACTGAACTCATCCACGTCCACCAGTCACACACAGTCATTACCAATAGCCACAAAAAATCCACTTTATGGTGACCGGCTTCACCACTAAATGGTCCCCCACAATGATATGTCCAGTATGTCCACTGATGCGACTCTTGGCGGGGTAAAATCAGCATCTGACCTTAGCGAAAATGTATCTAAAAAAATTTCATCCGCAATGTGACACCCTTTTCAAAATTTATGACAACTTGAATTTAATATTAATTTAACTTTTCAATGGCAACAGAAAGATGCACCGCTTCCTGTGCTTGAAATATCTATAAAAATAGAGCCTAAAGTAAGAAAAAAAGCAAACTGGGGTGAGAATGAATTAAAAAAAAAAAGGGCGGGGGGTCCGCTGGGTATTACACAAATAACACTTGATCATGCCCCTGCCCTTGCCTGTAGCGCTCAGGCTCTGATTGAGTGTCCATGGAGCGTCCGTGAGTGTTTGAATTAGAGCCACAGACACACGGTGTCCTTCAAAAGGCCAGAGCCGAGCATTAAAATGTGGCAGCAGAGCAGTTTTATGGCTGATATTGTGAGAAGGCTGGTGGCTGCACATCACCGAGTGGTGCATGATGGAGTGCACTGACGTGGACACCCAGAAGAACTCATTTTCTTTGTGGCTGTAAATTACTGAGGTGAGGTAAGGGGAGGCCTTGGAGTAGAGGTAGATGATGAACAGTGGAATCCACATATATATACAGATCAATACACAACTTCAATAAGTCAAATGGAACTTCCTACTTTTTAAAGACGAATGCCAGCATTTTTGCTTTTCTTGTGTTGAGGACAAGAACAATAAGAAATCCACTTACGTTGGCTGAATTGTGTTCACCTCTTTTATACAGTCATTGAAATAGAAGCATGCACCCATTAAAACACAGCACTAACCTATATTTTATTCTTTGTCCTCTGGCGTGAGCGAATGTTTAGCTGAACACCACAAAGGTGAAAATGGTTCAAGGTTTCTTTTGACACACTCCGCTGTCTCCTCCTTTCTTTCCAGCTTGATTCCGCTTCACTTGCAGAGCCTGCAGGCAATTTCTATCGGGTCTCTATTTGTTCATACATGTCATTGACATACAATGCATGAAATGAGAATCAAATGATCAATTCATGTCTGTATTCCTTTGACCTTTCAATTTTTCTAATCAATTCTATATGATGACCCCACCGCTACCAGCCTGACAGGAGTAATGATAGACAGCTTCCAATTCCGGTCTGAGGTCAGAGTTCAGGCGGCAAACTGGCAGATGACCTATCGCACACCTAATTGCTCCATTTGTCATTGATTTCCCATGTATTCCAATCAATAACTAAGACTATATTGAAATTAAATCAGTGGTTAATGAGCTCCCCTCTTTATTAGAACTCTACTGAAATGAATAAAACCAAGATTGTGGTATAGGATAAATACATAGTATTTTTTTTGTGATTAAAATTGTATTGTACATTTTATCGAACATAGACAAATTACTTAAAAAACAAAAGAGTTTTCAAAGATTCTTTTAATGCTTTACTCTTACCTGGCTGTAATATTGTGGCCTTTTACCCACCGGGATGAATTCAAATGAGAATTTAGGTCTGTGGTATATGATACGGATGTCTTTATGTTTTGTGCATCAATTTAGGGAAATTTTGTATTGAATTATGACTTGAGGGAATTTCCTAAGGGATCTATCCACAAGCCCACTAATGGCACCTCTACACACATTGATCCAAACATATTTTTATTGCCGTTTTATTCTGTGATCAATATCGGAGCCAAACGCTGTTGTCTTATTCACTCCAACATCGCACTATCTCACCAGGGTGTCACATACCCACCTGCTGGGAACTATGAATTCCAAATGAAATGGACCGTGGAAATAGGGAATAAGATCACCACATCATTTTAGATGCAACAAAGTAATATACTATTCCACATGGGAAACAACTCATCTCTTCCTGAGATTTGTGTAAAATGACACATTCTGAGATGTGTTTGAGTTCATGTATAATGTTGCCTTGTCCGCGAAGAAAAGATCAATAGCAGATGTGATGCTCTGCTGTGGTTGACTCTTTGACAAATCTTATTTCTTTTCCCTATTGGTCCTAATTTGACCTTCATGTTTGTAATATTTTACTCCCATATTTCCCCAACCCAGACCATTATTACTCAAGCAATTACTCTATATGACCCATAACAAGTAAGTAATGCGCTAAATTGCTCCCATAGCTCTTCTCAGTTGAACTACATTCCATTTACATGAGCTACAGGAGCCCTTCTCAATTAATTTTGTGGTAGTAGAAAAAGGGGGATGAAGAAGGGGCTCCACTTTTTCAGTTGAACCATCTCAAGAATGCCTCACCATAGCGATGGTGATGCAATTATATGTAACACATCACACTTTAGTGACTGATGTGGTACCTTTTGAATATAAAAAATGACCTCTGTTGCAAAGACATTGGTGTCATTCCATCAAAAAAATGTGGGTTCTTCAGAAAATATTAAAAATGATGCAAGTTTTTTTTCTTTTAACCAAGAATGGAGCTTATTGTTTAAATGATTAAATATTGGAAGCTGGATAGATGGACAACTAATGAATCAAGGTTTTCTTTGCTCAGTTTTTTAAGAGAAAAGGTTCATTTTTATTTTAATGCAGCACATGTATGTTTTTCTTTTTTTTTTAATCCATATATATATATAGATATATATACTACATGTGAGGCTTGAGTGTAATTTGTCTGTAGTAGGCAAAGCTCCTGGCTAGTATGTGTGTTGGGTGTGTAGGGGGCGGGTGGCTGACAAAGTGGCTCCTGGGGGATGCTTATGGCCGACAGCAACATGTAATCTAACATGGACGACATGCTTCGTAATTACCCACTCCAAGCCCTTTTGGGAGATCTGTGAGTGACAGGCTGTCCATCTGTATCCATGTTAAAGCGCATACATGCCTGGGAGTCTGTGTGTATGCATGTCTGTTAATACCCAGCTTTTATGTGCGATAAAAATATTTGCGATAAAGAGCCATCTAAACCTTAATCTGCTTCTCTTTATGTACATATTCCACATTTCGTCACCATTTTATCTTCATTTTTTTTCCTCTGAGAATGTCCTTTAGTCTAATGAGAAAGGAGAAAATGACACTTATTTTCACAAGATGAATGAGTCCCTGGTTAAGGATGAAGAGGAAACATTTAGGCCCCTAATTGCTTTTTTCTTCATAGCAAAAGTCCAATTAACATTTAAATGTTCAACAAATGTTTTGTGCATGTGTGTGGGGGGTGAGTGTGTGTGTAATGAGGACCCCTCACACCCACCACACACACCCCGACGCATTGGAGTGTGACAGCAGGGCAGACGGTAGTGTCACACTACAACAATCAGGCACACACACTTGACGACTAATGCGCTCTCTTTAAGTATCACTTTAATGAAACACATACTGTTAATTCAGGACTACATTCTAATTAATATTAATTGAACAAATATGGCTGGTTGAGGTAAAATTCATTTTTTTCACTCGATGAATGAAAGGCGAGAGACACAAAAGGCTATTGGGAAAATGAATGATTATTTTCTATAGACTGAAGGGCACTATTTCTACCAAGGTTATAAGTCATTTATTTTTGTTCAAATGATCCTACAGCTAACTCGTACTTTCATTTTGTTAGTGAACCTGTGTTGAGTAAATATTTAAGAGGCTTGTTCCTACATTGCAACCCACTGTTGGAAAGGCATCATCTTTTATTTATAGATACCAAACTCAAATTAGTTCTCAACCAATTCTGAAATATGACTATAATTAAACATGTTTTTCTCCCCTAAGCTCTGCACCCGCAGAGGAGCCATTACTAAATAATGAGGGTTGTTTTCATTATTCATGAGTAGAGACGACCATAGCTTACAAAAGGTCTGCATGATGGGGCAGGTGCACATGTTGCAAAATTCCATACAGAATCATAAGAGGACTGTGAAATATGAGCAGTTGCTACTTTTAGCCCGAGATAGAAAAATAGTAGAGATGCACTGAATATTTTGTGGAACTGTGTAACACAAATAGATCAAATATAGTGGCAAATCATTACCAGATTGTAATATTGACATATTAAACGGACTGTTTACTCTTTAATAGGTCATATTAAACACTTAATTTTATGTTACAAATTGATAAAATGTCATTTTCAAATAAAGGTGCTCAGATAATACTGGTTTGTAATTGAAAACATTAAGATACTTATTTTTCTGATTTCTAAATTCATCGTTCAACAATTTATTAATGGAATACCTCAAATTAAGCACCACCAAAATATTGAAACAATCTCATCTTTAAGAATTAATGACAAGTCATTTTTTGCTAGTCACACGAACAAATATATATTTGTCATTTAATCACTACATGTGCGTTTTACCATTTTTTTCAGAGCCACAGCCACATACCGAGGACAGATCCTTTTCAAAGATGCTCTGGCCCAGCAATTATGTGAACAGGGGGGTAAGTACAAGCACACACACATGCATACACACACAAATGAAGACACAGTTGCGTAAGTGCAAAGACTTTTGGGGGTTGAGACCAAGAGCAATCTTGAAAGTTGCAACCCTTATTGTTTGAGTAATATAGAAACTTTTTCTTCAATCCACCGGCATTGCAATTACGTCTGAAGTCGTAAATGCTTAGAGTCCTTATATTGCCAGCTTAATTTCATCTTACGCTCCAGTCAGCTTTTTAACCCTCTCCTTTGCTCCTTCTCGCTGTCAAAGATTTCTACTTTATGGCACACGGCGCTTAAATCCACTCTCTGTGACAGCCTTAAGTAGCTTTTTTCCAGACAGCGCAGTTCGACGCCGCATGCCGAATCAGTCTAATCGCTTGTTTACAGCAAAGAAGCCCCTTGTTTACTTGTGAACTCCTCCCCACACTTGGAATTTTACTTATAAATGAAGATAAGCGAGCAGTTCTTTTTCTCTTTGTTCCCTTTGATGGCAGTCAACAAGTGATTATATTCTCCGAATGGTGTCTGTTGATGCACTTAATTTTTTGTTATTCCTTCCGTCTTCTTGCCTGAAAAAATGTATCTCCTCAGCACCATCAAAACATGATGTATGATGCGGCCCATTTAAATAAAGGTACTATTTCTTTCAAGGCGGCCAATCAGAGCGCTTTCTCCCATTCCCTTTAAATGTGTTGCGCTTTGGGACATTTTCACCCATCACAACTGGTGTGAAGAGGGTAAAGCGGTCGCGCCTGTGGTGCCAGCAGGCCGTCCATCAGTTCAGCCTCCTGACAGCATTCTGCTGGCATTCTCGGGTACTCATTTCCAGCAGAAAAATAAATCTGCTCTTTATGAGCCCGGACCAGTACACTGCAAGCCAGATGGATGATTACAGGGACTTATAACTCAGAGAGGCCACTGCTCCCCTAGGGACGATTGATCACGGTGCAAAAGAGGAGTGATTGAGGACCTCGTCGTCTCTCTCGCCGCTTCACTCATGCACACACACCTGGCTGTTAGAGCTGTTCATCTTCAATAAAGCTGGAATGAACATTGTTCACGATTTTGGTTTGGAATCCAGAAAAATGAAAGATCAATAACCAAATTGTAAACTTGCTTCCTCCTGAGATTGCTTGAGGTCAACAACCTCGACCTAAAAGATGGTGATATTACAAAGTCGAAATGAATGCTATAAAATATATTATTTTGAAACTTGTGCTTAAAAGAACTTTTCACACTTATATGTAAAGATGTTTAATTTTTACACAGTAAAGAATACTTGATACTAGAGTTGTGATTGTGTGTGCGTGTGGTTGGTTGAGGTAAGTTCCTTCTATACAAAGGGAAAATGAAGGAATGCATTTTAAAATTTCTATTGCTATTGAACATAAGTGCATTACTGTGTGCTTTTTGGGGTCTACCTGATGCCTGTAGGCACCATGTTGATATATATGTTATACAGAGAAAAAGAAAAAGAAAAATGGAAAGAAAAGCATCCACATATCTCCAGTTAAGAACTCTACTGCAGCTCTGGTTGTTTTCCTTTAAAGGCATCAGCACAATGATTTCTAAGTGTGGTCAAGAAAGTACTAGTGGCTTCTTCACTCACCTGCAGTCTATGCTTACTTACTATAACGAGTCCAAACTGCAAAGAAAGGCCACTTAACCCAATGCCGCTTTGAGTGGCTGCAAGCCGACCCAGTAAGTCATTAAAGCTAACACAACAGCATCCTGAGTCCTGGCAAGAGTGTAATTGTGAGCGCCAGTCAGCGCGACTTCAAACGCGGCTCGCCTCGTCGAGAATGTGAATCAGACGGAGTTAAAAAGGAGGGTGAGGAGGACGGATGGCATTTACTGAGTGGGGAAAAAAACCCAAGAGAGCGGAGATTAGAGAGTGGAGAGGAGGAGATTTAACATGACTTTTGAACATGTGTGTCTAAGTCTTCCCAAGTTTACATTTCTTACATTCACTCAACCAGAAGAAGGCCCATAGACACTGTTCTGCTTTTATTTGCTCCACAACTTTACTCATCCATTTTTTTTCCTGTTTGTGTGATTGTGAATTGGTGGCAGGGATTGTGTGCACACATGTTCCATTATAAGCCCGGCTCAGAAGATACAGGCATTAGCCAAGATGAGCTGCTAATAGAAGAGACTGTAATTGAAGTCTTTAAGGAAGTGAGAGGGGATTAATCCCAGTGAAATGAGCACCAATGTCTGGTCTGGAAGCCATGGGGTTGAAGTGGCTCTGTGTGATAGGACGGCGAGAGAGAGAGAGAGCGGGAGCTTGATGAAGCATGGAAAGGAAAGCTGTAAATGAGTCCGTTTTGCCAAAGAAAGGAAGGATTACTCGCTCCCCTCAAAAACAAGGAAAGACAAATATCTGAGCTTTACTTCTGTAATTTAGAAGACAGCAGAATGTCAACTAAAATGCTGCCTTACAGGATTTTCGAGCAGTTGGATTGTTAGGAATGTCTCTTTGAATGTAAACTGCCGACACAACTATTTATCCCCTCTCCTAACACTTGAGGAAGGATGTAAATAAGATGCTCAAGGAATGCACAGTTTGGGAGTCCCACTAGCCTATTTGAGGGTGTTTGGAATTTGCAGGATTAAAAGCGGGCAGGCCTTTGATCTGCTTTTAATGGGCTTGGTCGTGGAGAGTTCACTGCCACCGTCAAGTGGAAAGAACAGCAAGGAACCCCAGATCAGAACCCACTCAACGTCTCTGTACCGCATCTTAGCGCCACTGCGCAATTTGTGAACTATGATGTGTATACTATGATTTGCATTAGGGAAATTATATGCGCTGACTTAATAGTAAAGGAAAGCGTACTATTTGAGAAAGTTGTCTCCCCTACTTAATTCCATTATGAACAGTTTGAACTTAGAGAGGTACTTAACTTTAGTTCCTTTGGTTCTAATAGTTTATCAGATGGCTGGAGTCATCCTGGATTGAAAAAAAATGGAAGAAGATTATAAATGGCTTTATAGTCGAGCAAAGCCACTCTAAGGGATTTGAACGTGCCTTTGTTTTATCGAGCCCAAAGGCATCATCAAATTACACTATTTCAGATATCTTTCTTTACTGGGCGGTCAAGTGCAGTCATTGGCAGACAATTATATCAATGAGAGCCCCAACTAGGGTTAAACCACAATGCACATATTGAACCCTCTAACAACAGACTCCATGTTTCCAAACTTTTAAAAAATAAACTAATTTGATTCATTAAGCCCTAACTCTAACTTTTCCGCTTATCCCTGAGGAGAGGGACACCTTCGAGTTTGGCCCGGGCCACAGATTTCAGCATCAGAGCACAATGTTGCCTCTGGAGAGGACAATGGTTAATTGGCAGTGAACTTTTAATCACTGCTGCCCGGTCCGTCGTGACTGAAAGGAATTAGCATCTTCAGCCAGAAGGCTACAGCTGCGGCCGGCCGGGACAACGCCAAAGTTTGTTCGACAACTGCGTGATTTAATACCGGTCCTACAAATGTGTGCAATTGGCGTCTGCTTGTATACACAGAGCATGGTTTTCTGTCCGCCGGATTGAGCAACATCAAGTACTTTGAGGGTTATCGTAGAGTCTGTTTTTAGCAATATACAGTACATTTATTATATCTTGCTGCATAAAACTTTGGTTTGGTGCATATCTGTTATCTGTTTGTATTTTTGCCAACATGGAAGATCAGCCAGAGTTCAAATTGGATTGGTTAAAATTTAGTTGAGCTACTCAAGTGATGAATTTTTCTTCAATTTTGATAAAGTTGGGCAATTTTCCCCTTACAATATGTCACTTTGGATAAAATACTTTATAATTGACATTGATCAACTTTCTATCCCCTTGTTGGGAAACAACTAAACATTTCCTTGCTTTATTGAATTGTTAATTTTATAAATTTCAAAACTTAATTTCCCAAGTATAAAGTTTCAAGAGAAACTTAACACACACCAGTCATAAATTACTTTACATCAGGGACTACTTGATCTATTTTTTAATTCTGATAGTGACTGTTTCTTTCTGCTTCAGCTCCAACGGAGTCCCCACTGAGACCAAGTCTATGTGAGTCTCTCCTTCACTTTTCCTGTCTTTAAAGAAATTGTGAAATGCAAATAATGTCTAACATGGAGTCAATGGTATGCATGTGTAGTGGAGGTCCACGCGAACCATGCTGTACTGCGTGACGACTTTGATTCCAATTTGGAAGGGGAGCTGGATCCAACAATCTGGTATATCTTAGATCCTTTTCCCATGGTGTGAGTCACTCTCTTCCTCACATTTATGTTGTTACGATTCCTGCTTAGGTCTGAGTGCACAAACTGTGAGCTAGGTGAGCAGTGTGGGGTTCTCATGCATGGCAGAGCAATCACATTCTGTGAGTCCCGTGGAGAACGAGAGCTGGTAAGATCTTAATGCGTCTTATATGACAGTAACACATTAATGTCCTGAAATCCCCTGTTTTCTCTGTTCTACAGACAACTGTCCCTCTCAATACCAGCACAGCTTCTGTCCTTCAGTTTGCCCTTGGTAAGTCTTGCATTGGGTCTGATCAAAATCACTTTTCTACTGCTGATGGCCGTATATTTTGTAATGAACAAGCTTGTGCATAAGGTACATAAACTTTGTTCAAACACCAAAGAGACTGCTTGCGTCAATCTGCAGTCTGGACAATGAGTACTCGTGTAGCTCTGGGAAACGGACATCTTTTATGGTCACGCCATTCCGCCTTTGTGTACACAAAACAGTTCACGTCTGCGGCTCTTATCAATCTTTTACTCGAAGCACCCAGAAGGCCAAGGCAGAGTTTTTAGAGATGTTCTATTTTTCATGGCCATTATATGCATCCAGAGGTTCTCATGGGAAGATACAACTGAACACATCATTCCCTTTTTTCCTTTCCTCTTTCACTATTGTTTTAAGCACGACTGTTTTGTCGTACATTTGTGTTTATACAGTCGAAGCTGTGTGGTTAAGTGAAGGCTGCTTCATGTAGGGACCAGTGGAGTACTTACGATCATTGCAAAAACATAGATGTTGCACACCATCAGTGGGAGTAAACAGTTGGGGATGCAGTTGCTGGCATCCTCCATTAGTGACCTTTGAACCCGCCATATCCCACAGCACACACAAACACGTCACAAATGCGCAGTCGTCTCATGTTGCGGTTTTCAAGAACAATGGTGGCATATTTGTGTTTTGAAGAATTTCTGTTTTGCCAACATTGAAAAATAGTTAACAGAATCTCATTTTACCCATTCACCAATATACATAATTTACAATTCAACATATTATGACAACGATTGACACACTTTGATCATTAAATTACTCTGACATTTACCTACAACCAATACATAGTGACCCGGAAATTGCCCCATACATATAGCAAGCGTACTAAAATTCACAGGAGTACACCTTCTCAAATGAGTTCATTCCCATGCCATTTTGCCCCAAATTAAATATTCTAGTTGTTGGACTATTTCTTTTCTACATTCCCTAAATCTTGTACAATGACACATTTAACGTTAAATTACAATGAAATACAGAAGTTCTAAAAAAAATCATTTTCTATATTCAGTTTCCATTGACGTCTTTTCATGATTTGTATTGCTCAGGTTCAGGCTCCTGTCGCTTCAGTTACTCAGACCCCAGAATTATAGTTTCATACAGCCTCAATGGAAACACCAATGCCTCTGACTGGATCACATTGGAGAAGATCAGGTTCCTTCCCTTTTTTTCAATACCTTTTAGTGTAGTGGATTTGCAAATATTTCTGCCAAGCTGAAATAATTAAATTGTATAAACTATGTATTTTTAGAGCTCCTACCAACAGCAGCACCTTCGTCCACCTTCTTCCAATGCCACAGAGGTCCAGGGCCGAGAATGTCCACCTACGGTGGTCTCAGGAAGCTCCTCAAGACCCAGAAGGCTACGAGTCCTGCTGGGGGCTGGATAATGTGCTACTTGTCAATGCTGCTCATCAAGTTCCCCTCATGGAAGACAATCTGGACCCTCCAGACACTGCCAATTGGCTCTTTTTCCCTGGTGCTACTGTTAAAGTATGCTTACATAAATGAAGTGCCCATACCTCACAAATCATAGGTTTGAATTGCATGAAGGCTATGATCATCTTATGCAACTAACTGTTTTTACAGCACGCTTGCCAGTCAGAAGGGAATTCTCTGTATTTCCATGGTGGTGAGGCAGTGGGGCACAGTTTTGCTTCCAGCAGAGATATCGACCTACATCGAGAAGAGGGAAGAAGCTACTGGGAAGAGGATTTTGAGAGCCCACCCTTAAAGTAAGTCAAGACGATGGTAATTCATACACAACCACCACTTTCAATTGACTGATATTTTAAAAGAATCAACTTGCTTGCTTTCTAAAACAAGTTTGTCCTCACTCCGATTGTCTGAAATTTCAAGGAGTAAAGACTGCGCTGAAAAAAAAGTAGACATACTGCATTTTTCCTCTTCAAAATAGAAAAAAAATGTGTCAGAAGATCATTTACATAAACCCAGATTCCTCATATAACAATTTGGCTTATAGTAAAGGAAAGTGTGCAAATAACACCCAACCAGCTCAAGCAGGATGAATTTGGAACGGAAAAGAAATGCCCTGCCATCGTTTTAAGCGATGAGGCCAAAATCCATACTAATGTTTAAGAAAGGGGTACCCAAGTCCTTTCCTCGAGAACCCCTATCCAGTCTGTTTTCCATAACTCTCTCCTCTACAACACCAGAATCAAATGATCAACTCCTCAGCAAGCTGTCCAGAAGCTTCATACTGATTATTTGATAGCTGATATTTATACTGATTATTTAATAGCTGATAGTTATATATCTTTTTTTTTCTTTAAAAGTGTCCCATCTATTAACTGGCTTCAATGACTTTAAACAAGTGAATTATGAGCTCATTCCTGTGACACTTATAATGATCAGAGCTATTTTTGCCAGATAAACCTCCAGGAAGCTTTAAAAGTAATCCTGAGGACTTTAGATCCCTGCAAGAGCATCATTCGTGCCCTCCAGGTTTTATCCCAACTTAGATTTTTTTTTTGTGATAAAAGAACAAGGCCCACAAAGCTGTACTTAACTTCTGGCAGCAATGTGTTTGATTAACCAATCTGCTTGAAGTGAGATGAGTCTTAAATCAGAACCACTTACACAAAGTCCAATCAGCACTAATGATAAGTAAGCAAAGATGCCTTTTGCACATGCACCTGTCATGTGATTTGACGTGCAGGTATTTGTCGTGCCTCTGACTGTTTCACAGACAGCAATCCATCTGTTCACAGTGAGAAACACGTAACAGCATACAGCCAAAGTATTGGCGGTGGCCCACGCCTAATAGCCGAGAGTAAAAAATAGCCATGTGTGTTACTCCCACACACCAATCAACTACCTGTGCATGTTTTCCATCAGAATCAGGCAAGCATGACACTGGTGTGGCTTTCACCACCGTGATTTGCAGCGAGCCTGTCATAGTTGTCTGCTATCATGGGCTCACACAGTCAGAATTGTGGTAATGATACCCACCACTGCCATTTTTTACACCAACAGGACGGCCCTGAGTAACACAAACAAGCACCAAACTGCTTGGGATTATTTTACATTCCCATAACGGAAACGGAAGGGATAAGGAGACTCAGGAGATGGTTGACACACTGAGTTAACTTCTGTCAATGATAATGAGCATCATCTCTTGAATGCTGCACAAACATGTCTGCGTGTACCGTATGCCATCCAGGACAAACAAAGCTTCCGAGGCTTTCCTGGTCTCTAACTTAACTGACAAAACTAACCATTTGTTTGCTTTCCTCAGCTGGGAAATTCAAGGAGCTGTCTATGGTAACCAGTGTGGTGAGATCGAGGCGGGCTCGGCGCTGGTGTTTGAGATGGACGGACGAAGGAGAGTTTGTACGCCGTATATCGACACCACTACATATGGGAACTTACGCTTCCACTTTTCTATGGGTACACAGCAAACGGCTATCTATCATTTGATCTTAGCTTTAACTCCATTGCTTAAGAGTGTGTTCCTTCTGCAGGTGGTGGTGAATGTGATCCTGGAGAGTCACATGATCACGATGTGATTCTGTTCGGAAGATCGGAAGGCAAAAGGGAACGGCTCATCCTGGATACCCTTCCATATTCTTCCTATAGAGTGAGATACAGTCACAATTTAGATCCACCTCTCCTATTCCCTCTACGTAGGAGAGGATTTTACAACAGTTTGCATTTGTTCCCCTAAGCCTTGAGTTTCACACAGTTTGGATCTGGCAAAAAGTATCAATACATTCCTAAATCCTTGGGGACTAAATATGCAAACAGAATCCCCAAGGCCACCATTTTTATTATTATTTATACATTCATTAACTCTTTGATCATCCATATAAGAATGTTTTTTTAAAAACATAAAAACTTTTAACTTAAACATGTTTCTCTTGGAATCCAAAAAAAAAATTCTCCATCCACATAACATAAACAAATGTGGTACCACTGATGTACAAAAAAAATGACTTATCGGAATAGACTTGTGCAATGGCTGGTTATTCTATTAAAAGTATCTCTTGAATGAGCCAATTGAGAGAGAGTGGGTGACCATCCTCTACTGTCAATCTTCCTGCATAGACACCTGCAGTGGTTTCAGTGGCACTGCCTTCTGAGCTCCAAACACCAGCTTCTCAGATCTGCTTGGAACAGATCTCACACGGTGGCGCCAACCGCCACGTGTGGGCTATGGACTTCATGCAGCTGCTGCCTGTGCTTCCTGGCACGCACACTCATGTTGTGCAGTTCTCCATCAACCTCGGCTGTGGCTCTTATCAGCCTGCCAACAGGTGGGTTACATTAAAAAATAGGGTAGACCAGTGGTATGTTAAACATTTTTGCTCTTGAGCAATTGAAAAAGTATCAACGCGATAACGGTTCTTGTAAAATTGTGCTGTAAACAGCTCCTGTGGAGTATATTAGTATGAGGTACCTTTTTTTTAAGCTAATGTTTATTTTTCCCCAGCGTGAGTCTGGAGTTTTCCACCAATCACGGTCGTTCCTGGTCTCTTCTCCACACTGAGTGTCTGCCAGAGCTTTGCGCGGGGCCTCATCTTCCTCACAGTACCATTTATTCTTCTGACAACTACAGCGGGTAGGATACACAGGGCTGACGACATGTACACGATGTCGATGTGTGATGCATTGTGTTGCATTTCTATAGATGGACAAGGATTTCTATTCCTTTGCCCAATTCCGCCCTGACTGAGACCACACGCTTTCGCTGGAAACAGTCTGGCACCGGATTGGGCAACATGTGGGCCATTGACAATGGTCAGTATCATTGAATTTACTGTTCCACCTTCTTTAGCTTTTAAAAAATGCCATATAACAAGCTTGTCTGTACAGACTCATTCATGTAGTCAAACCCAAATGATTGTAGTACAACATGATTTAATTTTCATTTGTGCTCAGTGTATATTGGTCCAGCCTGTCTCCGCTTCTGCTCTGGAAGAGGACATTGTTCCCGCACAGGCTGCAAGTAAGTTCTTCTTGTTTACATACCATAAATGACGCAAAAGTATCATCCTCTCTCATTCTTTTAACATATCCTTGTTAAGGTGACACTGATAATGGGAATCACAGTGTCTTTACAAAATGAACAGTTATAATGTGCCACATGGGAGTTTGATGTAATCCCAGTGTGGGTGTTCAAGGGATTGTCATTGACTAGTCTTCATAGTTTTGTACTCGTTTATTCTCAGATGTGACCCTGGCTTCAGTGGTCCAGCCTGTGAGCTGGCCTCCCAGACATTCCCTGCCTTCCTGTCCGAGGGTTTCTCCAGCCCGCGACTTTCCTCCTACCACAGCTTCTCCTCTCTTCGTGGAGCGGAAGTGAGTTTTGGCTGTGGGGTTCTAGCAAGTGGAAAGGCGCTGGTCTTCAACAGGGACAGCAGGAGGCACTTGGTCACAGCACCGCTGGACAGTTCTCAGGCCAGGTAATTGAAGTGGTCATAATGTTATCCCATTTAATTTTTCAGGTCTCTTCACCTGTGATTGATCCTAGAGATCTTTCAGTTGTTCAGAATCCATTCTGTGGTGGGGAGAAAAATTGTGCCTACAGTTGAAAAAGCTGTAGCAGGAGAGGAATGCAGAAAACATTTGAAGTTAGAGTTACTATGTTAGATTAATCATTGTTGCTGGTCTCTGTGTGCCAGCTAACGAGTGTCTATAATGACATTTTGGTGAATTATCTAGTCTGAAACTTCCTAAAAAGTATAAATGGTTCTGCTAATGAAAGTCCAGATCAAGGACAAAGTGTTGGCTTCAGACAGAAGATTGGGTGTTATCATAAATATTGGCAACAGGAATGGCTAGATGATTATCTCTACTCAAATAGGAATCTGAGCCTCACATAAATATACACACAAAACATACACACTTTGATCACTTCATACACTTGCCTTTGCCCTCTCTCTTTTAATTTAGTCCTCATTTATTTAATTATCTCATCCATCATGTCAATGCTCCGCAATGCCTCTAACTTTGTTTATGCAAGCCTCCTCCTTCTTGCGCAAACTTGATGGCCTTTTTCTCCTTCCTTTAATCAACTTGACTTTCGCTCTAGCTGTGTGATATTTTAGACTGCAGTGCAGAGCTTATATTTTCTTTCTTACGTCCAGATACCTCCAGTTTACCCTCCGACTGGGCAGCCGAAGTACCCTCAGCTCCTGCCCTGCTCCGGACGAGGCAGGAGAGGGTGTCCTGTTGCACTATTCCACAGACAATGGCATAACCTGGACTCTCTTGCAGCATTATGCATACCAGGGATTCCATGAGCCAAGGTTTGTGTGTGTTTAAAATTCCAGGGGGATGCCAAAACTTTATTAGCATTCATATCAGTGGAAATTTGTAGCTTGTGCTGAATGGGTGGGCTACTGGGACCCATTCAGACAATAATGGCATCTTTGTTTACAATGAAGACTAAGTGGGGCCCAAAAAAGAGCCAGTCGGGGATGTGTGAAGATGTTTGACTTTAGTAGGTAGTTAAAGTAAATGGAACAAACCAGGCTCTTTCAATCACTCATTAGTATGTATCCTGCAATTTGGCTGGTTTTTAATGACTTTTCTAAGGTGTTGGTTGACCTGTCTTGTCTTCTTTGGCCATTTTTCTAGATATGATGATTTTTGAAGGACTAAAAAAATCGCTTTGAGTTTTGGAAGCCTTCCAAGTCATAATGATGGCTAAACACCTACTTTTCCAATTTCCCCCTAGCGTCTTGTTTTAGTGGAATGGCTCATACGTCACAATAAAAAGTAGCAGGGGGGATGGTCTGTTGTAAAACACCACAGTTATACCATATTTCTGCCATTATTGTTACCATTGCTGTTACCATTGTTGATTGGGTTGTGACTCAAAAATGATCTTGAGATCACGTATCAGAAAAACATTTTGAATGACAATATTTTTCACTCTCCTGACTAGAATCGTGTCTGTGGAACTCCCGACTGGTGCACGAAAGTTCGGTGCACAATTCCGCTGGTGGCAGCCATACCATTCAGGACGTGGTCATGACGTTTGGGCCCTGGATGAAATCAGCATGACCTCTGTGCTTTTCAACACCATAAGTCTTGACTTCAGCAATGTATTGGATGTCACGCAGAGTCTCGGTTTTTACCTTGGTCATGTCCAGCCCTACTGCCGACATGACTGGACCCTCAGGTTGGCAAAGAAGCTTTATAAGCAGTCAGCCAATAAATACCATTATTCTCATCGCATGTTTTTATTTTTTAATCATCTTGGCTTCTAGTTTCTCCGGTGAGCCCAGCCCCGGTTCCAGTATTAGATACGTGGAGACTCAATCAATGCAGATTGGAGCTTCCTACAGTCTCCAGTTCTCACTAGTCATGGGCTGTGGTCGTGAATCGTCCGCTCACATTGACACTCAAGTCCGTCTGGAGTTCTCCACCAATCATGGCCTGACTTGGCATCTGGTCAAAGAGGTAAGATAAAAGATTGCTCTCCCAAAAATGCGACTGATATTCTGGTGCAACTTGTATATAATTTTTTCTTTATTGTATACTTTGGGCTGGGGAAAACTTATAGTCCAAAAATTTGGTGGATGGATTTAGCTTAGTAGATATCTTAGAGGAGCATGGAATGATGTTATGGATTTACATTTATCAGTCTAAGATTCTGTATGAAGGCCCCTCAATATTAAGCAATAAGATGCTTAAAATGCAGCCCTTTGCTTAAAAGAAATGATCACAGTGATTTTTAATCCGTCTCCTCTAGGCAAATGCAAAGACTGTAATCTTTAATGAGAGTTATCTTCTCACTTATGCGCAGTGGTTTTTCTTTCGATTTTTGTGATTGCCATTTGTTTCCTGATGTGCACGAATTCACCAAATATTTGATTCTGCCAGTGAAAGAAAAGGCATGGCAACTTTTCACAACTTTGTCCTTCTTCCATTTAGGCTTGCCTGCCTGGCATGCCAAGCTGCTCGGAGTTTACCTCTCCCAGTGTATACCACCCATCGGAGTTTACAAACTGGAGACGCATCACTCTGTCTCTCCCTCAAAAGACATGGTAACACATCATTTGAATTAGTAGAATTGCTCAAATGTTATCATATATATTTTGGAAAAAACATTTAGACGTCTAATTAACTTTCTCTTTAACGTATTCTACAATAAAATAGTTTACCTGTGATAAAGTACCAAAACTTAACTATGTATATCAGTGTGTATCTCCCAATGGAGAAGTCATTCACTTTTAAGCTTTAGAACAAATTCGATGGTCATTCTTGGATCCTCAAGGTCATTATATTAATAAATGTATAAAGTAGTATATACAGTCTATGTCATTATTCTAATTTATTATTTGTTTGAAGAATTATCAACATGACACAAGACCTTTTGACCCTGTATGCGACTTGTCGTCCACAATTGCCAAAGTGCCATTACTCTCATGGCTGACATGGCCAAACCCTTTGGTATTATGAACCTTTCATGTCCCCAGAGATATGATGATTGCATGTGCCATCATCCATAAGTTGAACATACACCAGTGCACATAAAACACATCAATTATTTTGACCTTCAATTCTTTATTACTTTAGATAAGCATGCACTTATCTTCTGCCTTGTGGTGAAAGGTCACGGGGTCAAGGCTGTAATTGGAAATATAGCAGTGGTGGTCAGAAGGGGGTCTGAGGTGATTTTATTACTGCTTGTCACAGCTATGCAGCTGCAAATACAAGCACAAACACTAAGTATATGCTTTACTATCAACTCGTGCTCTGTTTTAAATATATTTAATTCAATGATAAGCTGTAGATTTGACAATATGATGTACTTGCCTGTCTATCAGGTGATAAGTAAAACTGTCTGTGTTTCAGGTCTAGTGCAACACGCTTCCGTTGGATCCAGAACTACTACGGCGAGCAAGATGAATGGGCCCTGGATGACATTTATATTGGCCAGCAATGTCCCAACATGTGCCACGGACACGGTTGGTGTGACCATGGACACTGCAGGTCAGCCTTTAAGGTCACAACAATCGGAAAAATTAGATTTTTGAAATGTGAGAACCCTGAATTCTCTTCTGTGGCAGGTGTGATGATGGCTTCTCTGGTACAGACTGCTTGCCCTCATCGCCGCTGTCATCCAGTGTCCTCTCAGACTTTGAATCCCAAGATGCACTGCAAGCCACTTGGCAAGAAGCCATCGGTGGCGAGGTGGTCAACCCTGATGTTGGTTGCGGGGTGGTGTCATCCGGTTCATCCCTGTACTTCAGCAAGGTAGAAGAATTAGTTCCAAGCAAGATGTGAAGATTGGAATAATTTTGTTTTAATGTTTAGTATCGTATATCTAAAGATACATATATATACCTATTACATGTTTATCCTAAAATAACAAATGAATATAAATTTAATTTAGTATAATTATAGAAATATTGGTTGAAGCTTAAAGGGAAAGCATGGTACTATTTTTTTCAGCACTAGGCACTTTACAAACAACACGCCATGGACACTCATACCTGAACCCAAACAGTTGTGGTATCACAAAGAATATTACTCTCAGCTAAATTCACGTATCTTGCCAGGCTGGCCTGCGGCAGCTTGTAAGTTTGGACCTGGACACGGAATGGGCTGAGTTTGTCCAATTCTACCTGCGTGTCGGTGGAGACTGGGTAGATTGTAACCAGGCGGACAGCAGAGAGGAGGGAGTGCTGCTGCAGTATAGCAACGACGGAGGCATCACCTGGGGCCTCATCGCCGAGATGTACTTCACTGACTTCACCAAACCCCGGTGAGTCGGATCGCGCAAATGGCAACAATGACTGACTCCTCCATTCAGATTGAACATTTCAATAATTTCTACACCAGTTTTGTCCACTATGAGCTTCCTTTGGCCTCAAAGACACCCTGCACCCGATTTCGCTGGTGGCAACCTCTTCACTCTGGAGAAGGCTATGACCAATGGGCAATCGATGATGTCATCATTCTATCTGAGCGGGAGAAGCACATCATCCCCATGGCGAGCCCTACTCTTCCACAGGTTTGCCTTTTCAAAATGTAAAACACATTCAAGTGCTGTCAATTCACAATGACGCCAATAGCTAAAAACCATCCATCAGAACTTCTATGAGAAGCCAGCTTTCGACTACCCACTAAACCAGATGAGCGTGTGGCTGATGCTTGGTAACGAAGGCATGGAGAGGGACAGCAACGACAGCTTCTGTGCTCCCACCGCATCTTCTATGGTATTTGGGCGCTCTGATGGGGACAGGGTGGCGGTCACCAGGGACCTCGCCCTTCGCCCAGGCTACACTCTCCAGTTTAAGGTGAAAATTATGGAAAGTCAACACTTCCACAGTCCTACAGCATGTGCATTTTCTTTGAAATCTATTGAAATCATTTGTTTTTCTTCTCTGCTAGTTGAACATAGGCTGTGAGTCAGAGTTTAGTGCATCTGCACCAGTAATGCTGCAGTACTCCCACGATGCTGGCCGCACATGGGCCTTGGTGAAAGAGGGCTGCTACCCCGGGTCTCCAGGAGCTGGGAACTGTGAAGGCAGTAATCGGGAGCTCAGGGAGCCCACCGTTTACAACACTGGAGATTATGAAGAGTGGACCAGGGTCACTGTGCTAATTCCACGCAATGTTGCAGCCAGGTATCGGAGAATATATTAATTGATTGATATAACTGATTTATTTTATTCACCGAAAAACTGAAAATAAGGCAATTTTTCAAGAAAAATATACACATCAAAGAATAGTAATTATTTACCATAGTTCAGTTTATTAAGAAGGGAGAAAGGAACAAGTTAGATACTTGTCTAGTCCTCTACACGCGTAATTATGTTTCATATCATATAAAAGTAGAGTCAACAATGTAATATAACCATGGAGAGAAAACAAACCTCTTGTATACTTGTTTTATTCTTCTTCAAGCCTTTCCCAGTAAGAAAAGATTGTATGTCTGGCCCTGTCAATGGCAGACAAAGAGTTAAAGTTGGCCTACCAAATATCCAGGGGATCAAAATACTGTTTAAAATGTATATGTACTACTAAACAAAAGGTTCCTGTCTTTGATCTCATTTCCTATTTGATCCATTTCCCCAGTAAAACCCGCTTCCGCTGGTTCCAGGAGAGCAGCATTTACCGAGATGCTCCAGCTATTGCCCTGGATGGAGTTTACATCTCTGAGCCATGTCCCAATCATTGTGGCGGCCATGGTGATTGTATTTCTGGAGTCTGCTTCTGTGATATGGGGTACACAGGTGAAATAGCTGATAACAATTTGAAAAGATGTTTTAAATGGTAAATAATAAACCTCATTGGATTCTTCTTTTTTCTCTCTCTCAGTTGAGCAGGATAGTTGTGTACCATCTGTAGCCACTCCTACTGAGCTGACTGAGGGCTTTGAGGGCAAGTTAAGTCCACTTTGGCAGAGCATAAGTGGAGGCCAAATAGGAGGTGGTTGCGGAATAATAAGTGAGGGAAAGGCGCTTTATTTCAGTAGCCCCGGAAGAAGGGAGGCTCGTACGGTTCCCCTCGACACTACCAACACTCGGTGAGTGAATTACACTTTTTTAATTGGGTATTTGCCAGTCAACACAATTTAATACCACCTTCAAATCTTCTCTCATTAATGCACAGGTTGGTGCAATTCTACATTCGGATAGGTAGTAAAAGTTTGGGACCAACTTGCACCAGACCTCGCTCACGCAATGAAGGTAAGATTGGTATACATTTTAGTACTCTACTCTAGAAGCCTCTAATTTATTGATTATTTATTTGTCTGTTTGTTTGTTATTGTATTTTTGAACTTTGTGACAATGACAATAAAAGCATACAATTCAATAACTTTTCCGTTATTGATCAAATGAAATAAAAATGGACCCATGTTTGTCTTCAGGTGTCCTTATACAGTTTTCCACCAACAATGGTGTGGAGTGGCAATTCTTGCGAGAACTGGACTTCAGTGCCTTTTTGGAGCCCCAAGTGGTGACTGTTGAATTGCCTCCTCATGCCAAATCACCATACACAGTGTTTCGGTGGTGGCAGCCCCAACAAGGTTGGTGCACAGATTGTGGTAATAGGCCCATCAAATGATTCCTTCTGATTTATTGTGTTGTTGTTGTTGTTTTCCAGGGAAGCACTCAGCTCAGTGGGCTCTGGATGATGTCCTAATTGGTATGAACGACAGCTCCAGGACTGGTTTCCATGACAAGTTTGACGGCACTACACCTCTGAGACACAACTGGTACCGCATTCAGGGAGGGGAGGTGACTGTGGACTGTTTGTCCCTTGACACAGCTCTGACCTTCAACTCTGAAGCCATCGATAGTGAGTCAAACACACCCAATTTTCACACTGGCATAAAAAAAGACATTGCAATTACATTTTCTATTCATACAACAGAGAGAGAGAGAGAGAGAGAATATCAGTAAAATGGCTTCAGAGCAACATAACTCACAACAGACTGAAACTAAATCACCCATTTACTCTGGCACCATAAATGGCCCATTATGAATGAGGGCAAACTTGATTGAAAATCCTGCCAGTTTTTTTTTCCATTTTTTATGAGAGCAGCAAGCTGTGAGCGCATTTATGTTCTGTAAATAAGGCTTTTAGGCAGGCTTATTCTTTGAGAGTGCACAGCAGGAGTTTTGGAAAACAAAGCTATAGATACAAAGAGCATACAAACTCGCCAGATGCGATTAAACTCGTTAACTCCTTCACTTCCATTGACAGCGATATATGTACAATTAGTGTTGGGAGATATGGGAAAATCTATAGCGCGATTTGGGCCATTTTATACCCGAATAAGAGGATACCACGATTTTCTAATTTGTGATTTATGGGGCAAACCGGCGGATGTGTGGTTAGCGTGTTGGCCTCATAGCTCTGGGGTCTTGGGTTCAAATCTAGGTTGGTCTACCTGTGGAGTTTGCATATTCTCGCGTGTGGGTTTGCTCCGAGTACTCCGGTTTCCTCCAACATTCCAAAAAAACATGCAAGGTAGTCTGATTGGACAATCTAAATTGCCCCTAGGTATGGGTGTTAGTGTTCATGGTTATTCATTTTTTTGCGCTTTTTGGTGATTTATATAACACCAAAACTTTTCTTAACTTTTGTTAATTCATATTACCTAACCTTTGTATCCCTCAGTTCCATCCATTGTCTGCAAGAAAAATATTTGCAAAATAACATTTTTATTACATTGTAGAGAAGCCAAGGTATGCCGAGAGCTGGGACTTTGAGGTGTCGGGTTCATCCTTCCTGCAGTTTGAGTTGAGTATGGGCTGCAGCAAGTCGACTTCCTTTTCCCACGGCGTGCGTCTGGAATACTCCACGGATTGTGGACGCCACTGGTCCCTCATCACCCCGGAGTGTGTCCCCCCTGCTATCGGTTGCGCCGCTTATACGCAGAGCTCCGTCTATACATCCACGCAGTATAAACGCTGGCGGAGGATCACCGTGTACTTGCCAAGTGCTGCAAAGTATGCACTACACCCAATTCTTAAGCCTATTTACATATGTATTAACACTTACATTTCCCTCCTGATTGCCACAGTTCTCCAAGAACTCGATTCCGTTGGATCCAGACCCATTTCACCCCCGGTGCCGAGGGTTGGGCTCTGGATAATGTGTTACTCGCACCCGGGTGTCCATGGATGTGCTCAGGTCACGGTCTGTGTGACAATGGACGCTGCGTGTATGTCAAACACAAATGTTTTTTTATGTTTGTTTTGCTTTTGTAAAATTCACGTGCTTATTGTTTCTGTCCAAGGTGTGACGAAGGTTATGAGGGTGCACACTGTGTACCAGCAACGCCCCTCCCATCTGTGCTGAGGGAAGATTTCAATGAGCACCTGCAGCAGGAGACCTGGCCTGAGGTTTATGGAGCTGAGAGGGGAACTCTTAGCGGAGAGCCTCTAAAATCTGGAACTGCTCTCATCTTTAAAGGGGTACCTCTATTGAAATTTAATTTTGCGATTAAAAAAAATATTGTCATCACAGTAATCTTCCTCTTTGCAGGATGGCCTGCGTATGATGGTTTCAAGAGATCTGGATTGTACCAATACGCTTTACATTCAATTCTCCTACAAGTTCATCACAAAAGGTATATGATAATCCAAATTAAGGGAGAGTACTGTGATATATAGTTGTAATGTTTTTTGTTGTTGTTTTTTAGGAGTGCCTGAGCGCTCCCACTCAGTCCTTCTGCAGTTCTCAGTTAATGGTGGAATTAGCTGGGTGTTGCTAGATGAGTTTTACTTCCCAGCTTCTACGGACACACTTTTCCTCCACCTGCCCTTGCCTACTACTGCCCAAACAAACGCCACTCGCTTCAGACTCTGGCAACCTTACAATAGTGGTGAGAAAATAGCAGTAGCAAGATTTCATTTAAAATAGTTGCAAATCTCAAATAACAATAAATACTAACTGAGCAGAGCTAGTCAGTTCATTTCTTATCAGATTATTTTGTGTCCATCAGGTAAGAAGGAGGAGGTGTGGGTGATAGACAATCTCATCATCGATGGTAGCTCCTTACACAACCGCCAAGTAGTTATAGACAGCTTTGAAGAAGGCCCGAAGGAGTCTAACTGGCTGTTCTACCCGGGGGGCAACACTGGCCTCTACTGTCCCTACCAGAAGACCGGCCTGTAAGAAAAGTTGAAAACTTAAACTGTAACAAAGACTTGGCTGATTGGAACCTTGATTTATCTATTCCTTTATCTGCTATTCTTTCACCTGCTTGCCTCGCAGAGAAGAGGATGAGTCAGCCATGGTGTTTGTCTCTAGCGAGCTGGGGGAGCACTCCATCACCACCAGGGACATTGACGTGAATGAGAACACAATTATCCAGTTCGAGGTATTCGAACAGTCTTAATGTCTTCTTTTCCCACAGTAACAATAAACGCTCTCGGTCGGGATATGAATCACTCGTGCGACGTCTTGTTTATCCCCCGCCCCCAGATAAATGTTGGCTGCACGGCTGAAAGCTCCTCCGTCCACCCGGTCCGTCTTGAGTTTTCTCGGGACTTTGGTGCCACTTGGCACTTGTTGGTGCCGCTGTGTGCTGGCGGCCCACGGCCATCTTCCCTGTGCTCCACCGAGCTCCATCCGGCCAGTGTCTATTTTCCTGGCGCCACGCAAGGTTGGAGAAGAGAAGTGATACACTTTGGCAAACTGCACCTCTGCGGGTGAGTGTCCTCTCTTGCTGTATGTAGCTCTATGTTTTGTTTTCATCTATTTGCTCCTGTATTTTATCACTGCAGTTCTGTGAGGTTCCGTTGGTATCAGGGCTTCTTTTCAGCTGGATCTGCTCCTCCAACGTGGGCTCTGGACAACGTGTACATTGGCCCTCAATGCCAGGACATGTGCAGTGGACATGGAGCATGCATTGGGGGCACTCATTGTACATGTGACCCAGGCTACTCTGGAAGTGACTGCTCTGTGCCCGACATTCCCAATACGGACTTCCTCAAAGAGGATTTTGAAGGTATGGTATGAGGACATATCAATTAATTTGTCACCTAGAATAGCGGTGGGTCATTCTAGAATTGAAGGACATTTTATGTCCAACCCTTCATATTTTATATAAGCCACATACAAAATAGTACAACTTGCAGTTTTTGGGTAACCTGTCCGGTGTGCCCCCTGAAATGTCATTTTCCTTTTGCCCCACCGTCACTATTTTACACTTGATTTGTTTTATCACAACATTTCATAGTTTATTACTTATTATAGATGGATATGTATCTTATTTCTCATGAATTTGGTACCCAAAACAGTTGATCATGAGTTGTGTTGTCACGATGTGATGGAAGCTATTATTTGCATTTAGGTGGAGCAGTGGACATTGACCTTTTTAAACAGCTGAGTGGTGGAAAACCCTCCAGAAAATGTGGTATCATGTCCAGTGGGAACCATCTGTTCTTCAGTGAGGATGGTCTACGCATGTTGGTCACCAGTGAATTGGATTTATCCAATGCCAGGTATCCTTGGTTTGACAATATATAATTTCACTATGTCCTGATGGTAACAAATATTCTAAAATAGTTCATGACTGTCAATGGTGCCAGGTTTGTTCAGTTCTTCTTACGTCTCGGCTGCGGTAAAGCAGCCCCGGACCCTCGCTCCCAGCCAGTTCTGCTGCAGTATTCTCTGAATGGAGGTCTGACCTGGGGTCTCCTCCAGGAATTTCTCTTCAGCAACAGCAGTAATCAAGCTCGCCTGGTGGCTCTGGAGATCCCCTTGCGCGCACGCACTTTGTCCACTCGCCTGCGTTGGTGGCAACCTTCTGAGAATGGACAGTTTTACAGTCCATGGGTGATTGACCAGGTACGGTGTGGAAAAAGTCTTTGTCTGCCCCATTTGGCATATTTGCCAAGAACAACTTGCCACTTTCTTCAAACATCAGGTGGTGGTTGGTGGTAGTGCCAGCGGATGGGGCCCTCTCGAGGATGATTTCTCATCTATCGATGGACGTTCATGGCTCCTCCACCCAGGAGGAACCAGAATGCCAGTCTGTGGTTCGGACGGACCTGCTTTTGCTTTCATAGAGAAGTCTAACACTCGCTATGCAGTCACTACCGATATCAGTTTGGGCCAAGACGCCTTCATCCAGTTTGACTTTTCGGCATCCTGCTCTGTTACCAACTCATGCTACTGTAAGCAAGGGAAAATGTGGAGATAAGGATATTAGTTGTACAGATGAACATAGTGTTCAATGTCGCTTTGTCTGTCATCTCTTGATAGCGGTGGAGCTTGAGTACTCGTTGGATTTAGGTCTGACGTGGCAACCTGTCGTTCGAGACTGTTTACCGACAAGCCCTGACTGTTCTTCCTACACCCTGCAGAGATTGCTCATTTCTGATACATACAATAAGTGGGGTCGGGTGACTCTACATATCCCATCGTATGCGAGGTCAGTATTTTTCCTTTTCTATAACTAAAACCATTGTAAACAGGCTTAAACCATAATTATATCATAAACTTGTTTGATAATTGAATAGTTGTCAATTAAGCTCTGTATTCAACCTCATCTTTCACTATCCTTAAAATGAATAGCATTCAGATGATCTGAAAATGGAGTGTCTTTTGTTTGTAGATCTCCAGCGACAAGATTCCGCTGGTTCCAACAGGCTCCGTTTGACAAGCAGCAGACCTGGGCTCTTGATAATCTTTATATCGGAGATGGATGTCCAGATATGTGTTCTGGACATGGAAGGTGCCAACAGAGCACTTGTGTGTGAGTAACAAAAACTCATGGTTAAAATTAAACAATTCACATGACATTTTAAAGAGAAAAAGTGGATAACTTCAAATCATTGTACTAGAATGAAATCGGTGAACAACTACAATCGTAGCTTTATTATGCTGATAAGGTATGTACTGTGTCTTCATCAGGTGTGATCCAGAGTGGGGTGGGGAGTACTGCGATGAGGCGGTGGTTCCTCTCCCATCTCAGCTGAAGGACAGCTTCAGTCGGACTCCCTCACTAAGTCACTGGCACACGCTCACTGGAGGAAAACTCAGCACCGTGTGTGGCGCCGTGGCTTCTGGTTCCGCTCTGCACTTTAGCGGTGTAAGTACTTCCTAATGCCCTTCTTGTTTTGGAATCAGTGAATTACAGCTACAGCAAATGTTTATTTCAATCACTTTTTATTTTGAGATGATTCAATTAAATAGTTCTATATACAAAGAACATTATTTTCTTTACTGAGGTACCAGGCTCCTCCCAAAAAAAGAAATTCTGAGTTCAACAATGTCTCCAAATGAATTGATGGCCAAATAGTTTTCAACAAGTTTGCTTAGTAGTCGATTTTTTACTTACATTTTACACATTTGTGAGCATGTCCTTTATGTCACCTCTTTACCTCACACAGAGTTGCAGCCGTCAGTTGGTGACGGTGGACCTCAACCTGACCAACGCCGAATTCATTCAGTTCTACTTCATGTACGGCTGCATGATTCCGCCTAGTAATCGTAATCAGGGCGTGCTCCTGGAGTACAGCTTGAACGGAGGAATTCACTGGCATCTGCTGACAGAGATCTTCTATGATTTATACACAAAGCCCGGGTGAGCACCACTCATTTCTGGCACCAGATCTGTCGGAAAGCATCCTTCTCGCAATTACTTTGTCTTTATTCAGGTTTGTGAATGTTCTGCTGCCTCCGGCTGCCCGTCAAGAAGGGGTGCGTGTTCGTTGGTGGCAGCCACAGCACGACGGAGTAGATCAGAGTGACTGGGCTCTAGACAACGTCCTTATCGCTGGCTCAGACACCAGGGCGCAAATTTCTGACACTTTTGGCGGCCTGGCGCTCCCAAACCACGAGAGAGCTCCGGCCGATGAAACTGTGGGCCCTAACACTGACGCGGCCGAGCTGGAGGAAACACCTATTGGTATGGAGTCGTTGGATTGGTTGTCTGAATTGAAGCGTCATTCTAAATAAGTGGAAAATGAGAGCATGTTGCATTTTTTTTTTTGTTTTTTATCAGTGAGCGAGCATTGGTTGTTCTCGGAAGATTGCGCAGTACAGCGTTTCTGCGGCTCCCCTGATGGAGTGATGGCATGCGGCAACGCCGATGGAAGAGAAGTCTATGCTGTCACGCACGACATCATCCCTGAAAAGGGTTGGGTCATGCAGTTTAAGGTGAATCATGAAATCGTTTTTAGGTCTGCAATATCTCTAAATGATTCATCACCTATCAAAATATTCTTCACTTCATTTGTTAGTAGATAATCCTCGATGACTTAATGAATTGTGCCACCCCCAAAAAATACACATTCCAATCATTATAAACATTTTATGTCTGTTTTCCAGATTGCAGTGGGTTGCGTCGTGCCAGATCGCACCGCAGAAAGACAAGTCCACATCCAGTATTCGGCAGACTACGGTGTGACCTGGAAATACTTGGTTCCTCAGTGTCTGCCTGCCGATCCCCGCTGCGGAGGTCACGTCTCGCCGCCCTCTGTCTTCTTCCCTGCGCAGGGTTGGAAGCGGGCCGTCTATCCCTTGCCCGATAGCCTGGCTGGCGCGTAGGTCAAGATGTTGCTAAATATGCAGCACGCTTTATATTTCATGCACCTGCTACATTATTCATAGATATGTCTATTGTTAAAGCATCCCTTTTTGAAAAACTTTTGTCATCTAAATCTTAAAAAAGAAAGATGCGTGTTGTTCAACTAAATAGTTACACGGCCCAAAGGATTTAGCCTCTTTGTTTTTTTTTCCCTCAGTTCAGTACGCTTCAGGTTCTACCAGCAGCACTCAGACCTGCAATGGGGTGTGGAGAACTTTTACATTGGCCCAGCGTGTGACAGCCACTGCGGTGGGCATGGAGACTGCTTGGATCAACGCTGTCTTTGTGACCCGGGCTTCACTGGGCCAAATTGCTACGCCAGTACATCTCTGAAGGTAGTGTTTTCCTTTGAAACATTTTCGCTGAGTCCGTTGCGTGGTAAATAATGCATTTGAATAACTACAAGCCTTCTTTTTGTGTCAATGTCAGGCATCTTTAAAGGAACGTTTTGACTGGGAAGGAGCAGCCGGGCCTCAGTGGCAGGTTCTGGAAGGAGGCCGACCCTGTACAGACTGCGGTGTTTTGGTCGAGGGTACGGCCTTATATTTTGGAGGATCTGACGCCAGACAAGCTGTTACTGCCGACTTGGACCTTCGCGGTGCAAAGTCAGTATCAAAGTCTGAAAAAGTTGCATGGTTTGTAAATGTTAGCTTGATCATTTTATTTTTTATTTTTATTTTTTTAGGTTTGTGGAGTACTGGGCCAGGATCGGAAGTGAAAATAACATGTCCATGTGCCACCGTCCAACATGTCGGAAAGAGGGAGTGCTGCTGGACTATTCTACTGATGGAGGTGTGCGTTGCAGCATATCACGGCATTGTCTCCATTTTGGTATTCCACATAGTAAATGGGCCTCTATGCTCCTCAGGTGTTTCATGGGTTCTCCTGCACGAAATGGACTATCTCAAATATGTATCTGTGAGGAGGGATTACATTGTCTTGCCAGAAGGAGCCTTGACCAATGCCACTCGCCTACGTTGGTGGCAGCCTTTTACCATTTCCTCTGGCTTGGCCTCTCCTAGCATGGAAAGAGCCCAGTGGGCCATAGACAACATCTTGGTTGGAGGGTCAGATATTAACCCGTCAACCCTGCTTGACACGTTTGATGACGGTAAGGTTATGATGAAAGCCTTATAAGTCAAAAAGTAAGCAAGTTTTCCCGGTTTTGTAGAAGGTGTTTCTCATGAGGAAAGTTGGAGCTTCTACCCCAATGCTGTGCGAACCGCCGGTTTCTGCGGAAACCCCTCTTTCCACCTTTACTGGCCCAATAAGAGTCAAGACAAGACCCATAACATCCTTGCCACTCGGGAACTCATAGTGCAGCCCGGATATGTCTTACAGTTCAAGGTTTTCCTGCAATTCCAAATCTGTATTTGCAATTGAGGTCTGTGTTTTACTTTGGCCTGATCGATGTGGATCTCTCTCACTGTTGTAGATAGTAGTGGGCTGTGAGACGGATACCTGTCAGGACCATCATTCTATCCTCCTGCAGTACAGGAAAGATGCAAGGTAGACACTGACAAATAATTGTGTGTGTTGCGTTAGTTTTATATGGACTTGACTATTTGACATGTTCACGTTCTAGGTCTGATTCGTGGCAGTTGGTCCAGTCGGAGTGTCTTCCCTCAACAGTCAACAACGTCGGCTGCTCTCCCTTCCAGTTCCACGAGTCCACCATCTTCAGTCCTGTTAACAGCTCCACGTGGACCAGGGTCACCATTCAACTACCTGACCATGTGTCTTCAGGGTGATTATGTTTTGTTAATACTTTAAGGAGAGATTAAGTTCAGTGACTATATCATTCACTGCCTGTTTTTTGTCTACTTATGGTGATGTGTTGTTCATTTCAGGGCGACTCAGTTCCGGTGGATTCAAAAAGAGGGCACGGGAGAGCGTCAAAGCTGGGGAGTTGACCGTGTTTATATCGGAGAGGCTTGTCCAGGACTATGTAGCGGACATGGCTTCTGCACAAGTGGAGTAGTCTGCATCTGTGATGAAGGATTCCACGGTGGGCCACAAACCGAGTGCTCTGTTTTTCTACATTGTGACGTTTCTTTATGCTTTTAAAGATAAATTGGACTATAACTTGAGTTAAATCTGATTTTCTTTATTAAAAAAAGTGCATCAGTGGCTTGAAAAGGATGAAACCTTTCATTTGATTTAGGATTCCAGCAGATGTTCATCATTGTCCCCCCTCTGCGTCTACATTAACAGGTGACGACTGCTCCCTCTCTAGCAATGACTTGCCCAGCTCAATCAAAGACAACTTTGAGTCAGGCAGCGTGTCTGCGGAGAGTTGGCAGCTTATCCAAGGTGGAGGAGTGGGAAGTGGATGTGGCCAGCTGTCGCCACATGCCCACGGAGATTCACTTTATTTCAATGGCTGTAAGATGAGGCAAGCTGTTACTAAACCGCTGGACCTCACTCGAGCCAGGTACAGGTACAACCAAAACACTAATCATATTGGCTGAAAGTAACTTGATGAAAAAGAATGTTACCCCTTCATAATTTCAATATTTTTTTCCCCCTCATAATTGGCACTCTGAAATATTTCAGATAATGTCAATTTTAACATATCTAATCGGGTTTCATAAAATAAATGTAGTAAAAACCCTGAAATGGAGGTCTCCCTTTAACACTATCACTCTGCCATTCCCTCTTTGTCTCCCTTACAGCAAGATCATGTTTGTGCTACAGATTGGCAGCGTAGCACAAACCGATAGTTGTAATATTGCTCTGGACCGCGCCGATACGGTTGACCGAGCAGTGCTTCTGCAGTACAGCGTCAACAATGGGGTCACCTGGCATGTCATCGCTCAGCACCAACCCAAAGACTTTATCAAGGCCCAGAGGGTTTCCTACAACATTCCACTGTGAGTGACTTACTATGACTCCCAGAACTTTTATGCAATTTAAATGAATGCCAAAAATTGACTGTGTTATGTCATGTCAAATGTCCTTTTTTACAGTAGTTGTTTTTCATTTGAAAACTTTTCAACAATAGGAAAACTGTTTTTATTTTGTATTAGGAATGTATTGTATTTTATAATTATATTATATTAATTGTGTTACGTATTAGGTATTGTGTATTCGTTATTAGATTGTATGTACTTTAATTTTACCTCAAATGTCATGTTTAGTTTTGTTTTTTTGTTTGCTTCTTAACAATAAGTATTATATGATCACTGATTTAGGATCTTTCTATACTTTGTTCAGAGAGGCAAGGGTTAAGGGGGTGATGCTGCGATGGTGGCAGCCACGCCATGGCGGCGCAGGACATGACCAGTGGGCGCTGGACCACGTGGAAGTTGTTCTGTGAGTACACAAGCCCTTCTTAATCCGAGCCCACATTTTACCTTGTCTGATCCCACAACAAATGTTGATAACCCTCCCTCCATGCATGGGAATAATGTACATACAAATACACCAACAGTGAAGTTCATCACCGCTTCTAAGGTCAGGCAACCAGAAAATGAGTGTGCTTTCCATTTACATGTCCTGTTTGTGGATGGAAAAGATGGTATGATGTGTTTAGCGTCTATTTGTGGGATAATCCCTTGAAAAACAAACTATTAAATCCACTTTGGATGACTTCATTTTTGTCAAAAGTTTACCCACAATTGCATAAAGTACCGTAAGTATGGTAGAATATTATCCAGTAACAAATTATCGTTTGGTACTCTAAATCAGGTTGAGTTCATTTCCTGCACGATGTTTCGGTTAATATGGAGACTCATTGCTAATTCAGTCGGTTAATAGTCAGTCAGTCAGTCAGTTTTTTCCTCTAAACAGAGCAGTCCAGTTCAGCTGAATATAATTGAGAAAATGACGATCTTGTCACAATGTACCCACAAACATTCAATACTATGTAGACGCCTCACGAATTGCAGTACTTGAGCCTTCTGCCCTCTGGTGTTTCACCATGTCGATGAACATTGATATTTTTTTAAAGTGCCAAAAACACTGATCTTTAACCACTAGAATATATCCAACCATCCCACGTTCTGGTGCACACTTTGACTGGATTCCAAATTCAGTGGCTTTTTCCTGCATAAGCATGCTTTATGTTGCGTTCTGATTTGTCATAGAACGCTGCTATTTTGTCCCACTATGAACTTGCGCAAGCTGGGTCAGGTGTTTGAACTGAACTGTGTCGTATTGTTGCAATACTGCTCTTAGTGTTTAAACCTGAGCTGCCCCCTGGCCTCTGTGGCCATTCACCTCCCATAACTCTCCCCACTTCTCTGCATGGCATTGAACAGCCTCTGCTTACAAGTGTAACCGTGATCCTCACTCTGGTCTATTTCTCTATTTCTCTCTACACTCCAATTCTCTCCTCCACACACCTTTTTGCCTACCTGTGTCGCTTCGTTTCCATCCTTTCCGACCTTCCTCTTCATCTTCCACGCCCACGCCTTTGCACTCTACTCCACGACGGATGGACAAACCTCGCTTTCTTTCTCTCTTTCACTTTTCAAACCGTTCACTCTTGTGTGCCCCCGTGGTCCCATGTCTCATCTTCTTTTCTCTCTCTCTCCTTACTTCCGGGGGCCCCCGCCCCATCCCTCCTCAGGCCACGGCTCCCAACCCCCTTCACCTTTCTGCTAGACAGCAGTACACTTCACCCGCCCCTCCCCTCTCGCGCTCTAACCTCTGCTCTCTTCTGTATTCTGCTCCCTCTGGCATGGCTGTAGCATCAGGTGAGTTCACCGCCACTTCCCGAATGAAGCCCACCCATTGCCTCCATCCCTCACAACACCTATCCCGTCACGCGCCCCACACAGACACACAAACACACTCTCCCTCGGTTTCACACGACACCGGAAACCCCGCTCATCATCACCGCAGTCATCTCCATGGCTGGCTTTTATCTCAAATCCCACGCAGTCCAGGCGGAAGCTCCGTAATTTCAGGAAACAAAAACGAATCAAATTGAGTGATTGACAGGCAGAAACTAAAGGATAACCGCTCGAGGCTTTGTCCTTTGTTCCAACACAAAGTGACACAAATGTCAATGTGGTCTTGTTTTGGTGTGTACTGTATGTATGGATAAAGTAGTTCATCATGACATCTTTATCTGTTTTGTTTGACTTGGCTGCTCAATTTAGTAGTGGTTGAGGTTTAAGCGTCGGACTCGGAGTGTTTGCGACGCTCTTTTTAGTCCATGTAACAACTTCAGCTTCTACTTACAGCATCGAACATTCAGCTAAAGAACTTCATCTGCTGTATTGTGCTCCATGCATGGCTCAATGCATTGGGGCAATGTCCTTTGCTTATTTGCAAACCCCAGCCCACCATCATCGATCCTCAGTTTGCTCTTAATGATCATGGTTTCAGTTTAATTTAATAAATTACCTTAATAATTAATAGGGGTTTGGCAACACGTTGATCTGGATTGATATAATTATTCTTTAGGGTTGGTGGAATAGATTAAAATGCAAAACATTGATCAACCATGTCTTCTTGCAGAAAAGTTGTTTTGTTAAAGAAAAAAAAAGATTTTGATTTAAAAATATCAAATGTTTCAGCCGCAAAATTGTAAAAACTATATATTTAGGCTAAATGGAAACTTTTGAGTTAAATGTACATATTATTTTATTAACTGGATCAAAGACCATCCAATGAAAAAAATATATTGTAAGAATAGTAAAAGTGTTGATATATTCAACAAATTCAACATATTAATTGTGAACACTCATTAGAATTAATTTATTACTAAATATCTATTATTCATAAACATTATGAATATATTTTAATGATCTTGGACTTGGAGCTCGGAAAATCTTAAAATCTCACCAATTATTTGTTATCTTATGGATGCTTCAAATGTCCAACTTCAAGCATAATAATTTGGTGGCTTAACAGCTCTCTGCGGACGAGATGGAGGTCAAAGGGGAAAATTTGACAAATGAGAATAACCCATACATATACTGTTGTGATGAGGGACATCACCTCCCATTTTCCTGAGGCTTTTGGCTGACTGTCGGCATGCGTGCATCCCGCCATCGTCACAACATCAAGCATGCAACCTTCCACCCACCCCAGGCTGCCCCCTCGCTATGCAGAGTCTCCCACTCCCTTTAGTGGCTGCACAGCTGGCTGACTGGCACCGACCTGCTGCAAGGAAGAGGCAATGAACAGGCTAAGCGAGCGCCACGCGCCAACATTTAGTTTCTACCACCTGTCTGCTGTGGTTTTTTTTTCTTCCACTCTTTACTCTGACTGCCAAAACAGAGTAGGTGTGTGTCTGTGTGTCATGTCCTGGTCCTTTGGAATCAGTGTATCATTCAGGCTCATCATTTTCAATACGAAATCAAGATGAGAAAAAAATTACTAATTTGTTTGTATTGTTTCTTCATCAAACAGATTAATCAAAAATAAAAATGATATAATAATATGAATAAGTAGCTACTGGCAGCATCCCTGAGGTTTCATGTATAATGGCAGTGGGTAGAATGCAAACATTGTAGAAAATAACATAACCCAAACCTCTTTTTAGGCCCGTCCAAAAAATCCAGAAAGATTTCTTCCTAAAACTCCAATTTTCCCCATCTGTGCACATTTTCAGCACTTTTCCTCAAACACATTTCATCTCTTTAGAAAAGAATTATCAAAATGACTAGATTATCCCTCACCTGGTGTCCATAGATAGCCAGAATAGGCTTCAGCACCCCCCATTACCCTTGTAAGGATAAGCGGATCAAAAAAATCCCTAAAATTGATAAAAAGATATCATACCTGTATATTCATTCACATGCTGGAGCTCTCTCTTTTTCTTAGTGGTACCACACCGTTGATTTAGAGTTTTTATTGAGGCATATATGTATTTCTCTCATAGTAATTTTCTTCCATCCCTCTTTCACTGTGCTTGTGTTCCCCACAGCACACGTAAACAAAACTACATGATGAACTTTGCCAGACAAAGCGGCTTGCGTCACTACTACAGCCGTAAGCGGAGGGCGCTGTCGCAGCGCGCCTGAGCCTCCGGGAGACGGACCCCTGCCCTTTGACCCCGGACCCTATAACCTGCCAACCACACACTGACCCATCTGCACTCGTCCCTTTGTCTCCCGCCGATGTAAACACCAAATCAAGTTCGTGCTTTAGCCCAAATCTGACCCATCTCGCGCTCGCAAAAGCTTGGGTGTCAACGCAAGTCAGAAGACGGGAGTGTCGCCATTTTGGCGACTTTATACTGTGGACGGTTAGGATTTTAAATTGTTTTGTTTTTCGTGGTTCCTCTTCCCTACTGGCTTCTTCTTCTGCCAATCCCTCCTGTTTCCAATCCCCCCCTTTTCCAACCACACTGTGAAATTGAGAGATAATATATCAGTACTGAATTGACCAGCCAATTTGGAGACTGGCCCTCCCGCCAATTCCACTGAGCCACAGAGACGGTGGGGGGATGTATCCAATCAGCCAGCTTTGTACCCCACAAGAAAGACCACGACTATGATACGGATCACCAAGAAGAACAAACGGTTTTGAAACGATGGGATGTCTAAAAAAAAAAAAAAAAAAAAAAAAGATTATATAATACTGTGTTTTTGCTGTACTTTTGTGTCTGTAGGTTCTTTTGTGCTGAATTGACTGTGGTGTTTGTTCATTTGTTTTCTACTAATTCTTATGCTTTCAAGAAGGGGGTGCTGGGTTCTGTTTTCATTTCCCCCCCAATTTTTGAATGGAGTGGAATAACTATAAATATAAGATGGATAGGGAGAAAAAAATGCTTTTGGTTCTTTTTTTAAAAATCATTTTATATATGTTGACTCACCAAAATACAGATATTTATGGTATATGGCTCTTCACGTGACCTATTTAAGATGCACTGTACGTGAAATGTATGTTATTTTACAATTGTTAAGTTATTAGGAAGTCCAGTCAAGTTGTTATCCTGCATCATCTCCCCTCTTCTCTTGTGCTGTCCCCCCCCCCCCCCCCCCTCCCTTTCCTCTGTTCCCTCCTTCTCTGCTGATTACTGATACCTGAAGGTGAGGCTCTGTTCGTGTTGTTTTTGAAGTCTGTGTAATATGGACCCTCCGCCTTCAGTGTAACTTAAGTCTGGCAAGCTCCTGTACATACATGTATATCCACCATGGGGAGACCCAGCAGCCTTATAAAAGGGAAATAAAAAACTGCCCAAACCTCATTGTACACAATTTGAAGCAACTTTTCATTAGGGTTTTATTCAAAACTTTTGTGTCGCTTCATTTTTAAGTGGAATTTTGAAGAAAATGGTAATCTAATATTCATGTATAAAAACTGAAATTCCATTTTCTTAGGTAATTAGTTTTACTTATTTCTGATTACAGCTATTCAATATCAAAATTGATATATTTTTGGAACATTTATGTCTGTTAGATAAATTCTGGTGGCACCCCACAAACTAAAAATGCTCTTTATATTTGCTTCAATTGGATTATACCTATATTGCAATAACAAAAATGGGCTATAGAGGACAGCATAGCACACTACATTAGTCAACAGAGGTTTAGAGGGTTTATAAAAAAATTGGAAGGATTTTACTGGCAAATAGGTTACAACTGAGAACCTACTTTAGTTCAAAGGTCAAAGTTATACATAAAAAATAACTAATACACCATGTTAAAAGAGAAAGAGTAGTTCATGGTTTATTAAAATCTTGGATTTTCTTAAAATTCTAAAAACAGCGTTGTCAAAAAAGGCCTTTAAAATGCACAGGTAAAAGTCTTCAGTTTCCAACCATCACAGCAACAGTCACAAGTGTTGCAGTGATGATAGCATTGGCAACGAGGCCTATACAGTTGTTGCAATATGGCCCTTGGCAGCAAGTGTAGCTCAAGGTGTAGGCAGCTCCTTTGTAGGAGAGCGGGCGCTCCTGGCCGCAGACAGTCTTGGGCAAGCAGCCGCTTCCAGACAGGGCGCTGTAGTTGCCGTAGCGAGCCTCCACTTTGAAGCACACCTCGCCTGGGGGACACTCAGTCACGATGGGCTCAAATTTATAGTCATTTTCCAGGAGGGGCCGGAAAAGGCAGTGAAGCTTCCCACACACTGTGACTGGCATGAGGCAGAAGATGAACATGACGGCGTGCAGGAGCTGCCACATTGTCGCCCTAATGTAAGATGAGTAAAGTTTTTCACAATGGAGCGTCATGTTTTAACTGTCGTATTCATTATTTGAAGCTTGTTGCAGATTCTGCAGCCAAAATGTCAACCCCAGACCTTACAATTATTAAGTGAGAATACTATGGTGTGCAATGGTGTAATGGAAACATCCCATGTGTGTTCACCTCAAGTGCACGTGAAAGAATAGTTTTAAATTTGATCAAAACTTACAAGGACTTGGATGTGGAAGTTGAGTGAAGTGAGGTTTGCCGAGCTCGTTCAGGTGAGGCTCAACTGATCTGAAAGTCTGTCTGTAGGCCACGCCTTCATCTTGACACACCAGATTGAATTCAAGGCAGCTGTAGTCTCTTTGCAATTTAAAACAGGAATTAGGGTTAGACTACATCTGGCTTGCTGTGTCTTATCCTTAATTTTGTTTTCTTACAAATAATGTTTGTGACTGGTTTTATAATGAAACAATTATTCTGGTTGATTTATTTTATTGGACGGCTGTCCTTCATTGTTTATCTTTTTTATTTTATTTTTGGAATATGGCTATTTGTGCATCTGCAAGTTCATGTAGATACAGGTAATGTTTTGGTGGGGAGATTTGCACAAAATATTGATGTTTGATGGATTGCACTAGTGCATTGAACTTTTAAAGGCAGCTGCTTTACATTCCTAATTTAACAAAGTTACCTTGGTAGCTTGTAGAAAATGACTTAAGTATAGGGATGTCCTGTTTGCTTATTTTCGCATTGCAAATCAAGCCTAACCTTGGCAATACCCTGGAAATGTATTGAGGGGAAAATAGCACACCCAAATGTATTTTTAAAACCTTGGGTTTCTTTGCAATAACTTTTTTTTGCACAACTATGTGGAATGCAAAATATGGAAGCAAAAAACTTTCAATTGTAATATTCGCTTGTCATAAATACTAAATATAGTCCAATATCACAGACCTGTTTGGATTGTAGGTTTCTGGACTTATACATATTGTCACTGGACATTTTATTTGTTCTTCCAAAGTTTTTTTTCCACTACTAAAACTATGTATTTTTTCAACATACTTCAGGATTACTTTTGTAGCCCTAAATACATTCAATAACTTTTTACACAATCCAAATCCTGAAAAATTACATGATTAGAGGCTTCTCTAATGAGTGTAATGGGTTAAAGCGGAGCCCAAATAGTGGGACAGGGACTTATTTGACCTAGAATTATTTTCTCCTCCTTCATGCTGGAGCTAAAGCTTGTTGCATCTCCCTCTGCAGACAGAATTATCTACTTTTTTGTTTAAATACAGAAACAGACAGGGCTGAACAAAAAGTACAAAAAATGAAAAAGGTGATGCTGAAAGAAAGTGCCTTTAAAAAAAAAAAAAAAAAAAAAGGCTCTCAAAAGCCATCGATTCAACACTAACGATGGTGGATTACAAAAGACCAGCCTCTAAAAATGTTGTCAGCATAGAGCATGTCCCCAAGTAAAACTTTGAGTCAAAGTAATGGAGAACCACTGTTAGAAAATAAGAAAAATAAAACAGCATTTCCAATGTGCAACATTTATTATTTTATTCCATGTATCATCCAGGAGGAGGGTTGACAAATCCACCTCTTTTCTCTCTGAAATAAATCACATCAAGATAGTGATTCCTGCTAAAACAAACACAGAATGATGGGACATTACTTAGGTGAGCGCTTTTGGCTACCAGCTCTCTCCTTTAGTCTACATACACACACACACAGGGAATACTCTCATGGCATAGAAACTGATGGCGAAGGAATAGTAGGGTCATCTTCACAAGACCCCAAGAGACGCTTCCTCAGCAGTCTAGTGGCCTCAGCATACTCGTCCTTTTCTGCCATAATGTCCAGCAGCATCTTCAGGACTCCCTCAGAACCAGGCGCCATGTTGCATTCATCCCTACAGCAGCATTCCCGCTTCACTTTGTACTCAACCCCCATGTAGTAAACCGCTCGGGGGGCTCCATCACAGAGCTGGCGCTCAACGCAGCCCTGGTGGGAGAGTGCGTGAAAAGCTCCGTAGTAGCCCCTGGAAGTGGCGCAGCGGTAGTTTGGGGGACACTCAGTAGTTATGTTAAAGCACGGGTCCTCTTTAGGCTGCAGGGGGCAGAAGTGGCATCGGAAGGGGCCCGGTTGGGAACAGGCTGGGAGGAGAAGAACCACAGCCATCAGGATGAAAGACACTTCCAGGCTAGGGTAAGAAAGTGACATAGGTGGTCAGAATGACTGCTTAGTTGCAGGTGAGAGGATTTTATTCTTATACTCTTTAAACTCTTCATCCCATTTTGTGGTGCTTTCTGTGAATTTTATAAATCCTTTTTAAATTTGCAAATACCTCTCCAGGTGGTGTCATATAAATTGCAATATTTAGACAGGGAGCTCATGTGCAGCATGAAACTTTAATATTTATGCCTATTAGTTAGATAGTCTACAATTTTAAAAAAAAAAAATCATTTTTTTACCTGTGCGTTCCTTGCGCTGCCATTTTGATGCGAGGCCCCTGATAACAAAAATGAATGCTTCAACTCCCAACCTCTAAGGAATATATACTACCATTGATTGCCAAACAGCAGCAGGTGTGATTTAGAGTTGTTGTTTTCAATTCTCTTTTTGCTCTTCAATGCCTCCTTGGCCAAACAAGGCCTGATTTATAATTGGCTGCATGAGACTCAGGGCTGTGTTGACAAAAATTGACACACAGGCCAGTAGCATCCTCTATTGGTTGATTGGTGCAAATGCCTCTTATTCTCAGACTAGTAATTCCTTGACAATATATTGTTGGATTAAAATCGCTCATTGTACCCTTTTCAAAAGGTGACATAATGATTTCTCCTAATATTGTGATTCCATTAACTAGCTTTCTTGCAAAAGGAGGCGTGGATGTCTGGTGCACCCAAGCTTTAGTTATATACAAATTATGAAGTTGTTCATTTTCTTTGTCAACAGAGCAAATAATTTGGCTTTTTTTTTTCCAATTTGCACACAGTAAAATTCCATTTTAGGTAGCATGAGTTCCCAGAATAAACTCAAGTGAATCAACCACCTTAAAACTGGTAGATCTGCAAATAATTGTCAATATGCCGTGCTTGAAAAGACATAGAAAGTCAACAAATTAATTGGCTTGAAGCAGCTATATTGGAATAATTCATTGGTGATTTCCATTTCATCAATCAAATGTGTTTTTGTTGTTTTGCTTTTCAAAAGGATTGGATGTCTATTACCTTCAATTGCAGTAAATTGGTTAAATGAGGTCATTCCAGGACAGGTGTACACAGGTATATCCTCCTGTAATAACAGCTTTACTCCAGTAGAGAGCGTGTCATCGGTGTGCTTCATGTAAGTGGGCGGTGCTTCCAGTGGGAGGAGTTTACGAGTGTCACCTGTAAATGTTCAGGTCTAACTTGCTGGACATGAAAGACGTCCTCAGTTTACAAGAAACAAGGGGCCACAAGGAAAGATCTAATGGTACGTCAAAAAATACACTATTTTGAAAGAATAATATGCATCAAATTGATATCTTGAGCAATTATTTTTCTACAGGTTTATTATCATCATAAATGTGTAATTATACATTACATTTTGGAGTTGAAGCACACTTTTTTACTTTAATTTTTTTGCCATAAGACCCAGTGTTTGATTGTTGTATTTTTCGTTAATATTGTCATCTTATTGTTTGTGTACGGAAAAGTCGGCGAGACATAATGGCGCGTTGGCAGTATTTCCTGCTAAAATTTGAAAGGCTGTTAATGATTAGACTCAACCTTAGGTTTCAATT
This sequence comes from Stigmatopora nigra, assembly GCF_051989575.1. Taxonomy (NCBI): domain Eukaryota; kingdom Metazoa; phylum Chordata; class Actinopteri; order Syngnathiformes; family Syngnathidae; genus Stigmatopora; species Stigmatopora nigra. The sequence continues at coordinate 12,252,336 of NC_135509.1, read as the reverse complement.
CACAACAACCCAATTCTGGGATATTTGGCTTTTGGTTTGACATTTTGAGAGGTAAACTTTGTTTAACCTTGGATAAGCCTTGGATATTTTAACTTGGAACCTGGAATTGACTTCACCGTGTTCAATCTGTCAGTCGTGCTTGCACTCTCCCAGCAGGAAGAAAGCAAAATTCAGATAATGTTTGATCCATGAATCATGCAATGCATATCTTGGTTAAAAAAACAATTGGTACTGTAACATTCTTCTTCTGTCAAATGAGGTTCCCCTGCAATCAATGAATATATTTTTTACCCCTAATTTTCACTGTCATTTCTTGCAGTGACATACTCGGTGTCAAGAACCTCCTTGTAGCGACAATGCGATGGAGCGCAACAGGTCACTGCCACCAGTACCCCCTGCACGTACAGTGATTCAAAGACAAAACGCAAAAGATGTGCTTGTATCGCCTACCACAGAAAATGTTTACGAGTACATCGATATCAATGTTTATGATAGACAAATGCCCAAACCAAACAAGTCTCTAAGTTTGAAAACACAAGCTGAAAGTCAAGGACAACTCAATGGAACACACGAGCCTCTCCGACCGCGTCGTAGCGCCCCTCCGGTTCCGAACACGAAAGGGCCAAATGGACGGGATCTCATTTCCCCACCAGTACCCCCCAGAAGGCACGTACCCCTCGGCCATAGGTTCTCTTGTGACCTGAGAGACCCCAGTTACAAGTTGACCCGCTCCAACACGCAATCAGATGACCCGGTGAGTAGGTTGCATTGTTTTTCTATCTGCGTGATGAGGGAGAATTGACCTCATGAAGACCTGTCTTTGACCTATCTTTGATTTCAGGACAAATACTTCATCAAACTGAAAGACATGCCTGAAGGAAGTACTTCAGTCATGGCTGCGTTCTGTCAGGCCACATCCAAGTAAGATGACGCATTCTAGTATACTGTACGAAGCATCAAAAGCTGACCAAAAGTCTTAAGCCACCACTTTGTTGTTTGAATGCATGGGTATTTTATGCTTCAAAAATAGAGAAAAAAACAACAACAAAACAAAACCAATTTCCAAAAATCGAACCAGAGAATTACCATAGTACAATACAATTTTAGTTGCTATGCTGTTGCTATGCCTCACCACTACCTTTGTGTTGGACTAGGCCACTAAATATTTCTATTTCCTAAATTGAGACCTTTTTTTGGGACAATTGTATACCTAGGTGGGACCACAAGGGCTTATGTAACATTGGGAGTCTAAAATATAGTTGAGGTTATTTAGAGCTCTTCTGGATGAAAATATTCACGCCCTTTTGTAGGAGTAACTTTTGTGTCTCCTTTGTTTATTAAATGACATTTAAGCATGCTTTTCGGTTTTAATTGTTGCAATTAAACCGGTATGTTGAACAGAATACTTGCCTTATATGTTTTGATTTGTTTTTGCGCTTTCCGTTTGCAGTCTGATCTTACGTCACAAGGCCGCACAAAGCGCTCACGGTTGTGGCGTGACGCAAGCTCGAATGTCACGTATCCATCCAGCGCTTTTGCAGCAGGTTGAGATGACCATCACCGTGGCAACCGAAAATCAATGTCACCCACTTTCGATCCCGACCACAGGTATCACATCTGTCTGATCGCCATATAAGAAATTCCGTCCATTTCTCACAAAAAGTTAGGGATATTAAGTTTTCAGGTAATGTTTCTTTTTTTTTCTTCCAGTGAACAGAACAGTGCTAAGTTTTATCAATGAGATTTGCCAGTTGCTGGAGATGACTCACAAACCAACAGGCTGTTATGTCCTCAAATTGTGCAATTCTGAGGAGTACCTCCACAAGTAAGTAGTTTGAATAAGTAAGGCCGTAATTGTTCATCTCACTTATTTGACGCATTACGTCTCAACAGTGACGAGCTGCTGGGTATGCACGAGGTTGTTCAAACACACTGCAAGCTCAACATGAATCTTCCCCTTCGATTACTGCACTCCAACAACTTGAGACACAGCCTGGCGAGGGTTGTGAGTCACTTTGTCAAACGTTAATCATTGGTCAATGGCCTACGATGCAGCGTATTTATTATGGCTGCTTTTGGGAACACCACCTGCAGATTTTAAACTTTGTTCTGTATACAAATCACATAGTGGCTGCTGACATTCAGGAGAGAATTGGAGTCATGTTTGCCCGGGCTGCCTCAGTAGAGTCATCTGCCCTGAATACTAAGTTCAGATTGCTGGAGGCCATGTTTCTTACTGATATTTTCAAGAAATTCTCAAATACACTGGCAATTTGAAACTGGGCACTTACTATAAATTACAAAGGATCAGTTTTTTTTTCTTAAAAGCTACCAGTTAAATGGCAGAGAAGAGTGATGAATAATAATGTTTAATTAGTTGTCACTAGTGTTGTCATGGTTCATTTGGCTGACTGACTGCTGCCCATAGTTGGCTGGGATAAGCTCCAGTACCCCCCTGTGAACCTTGTGAAGATAAGTTGAACGTAAAATGAAAGAATAAATGAATGAGTTCAAGTGCAAGTTAGTTGTACATAGAGAAAGCTCTTATTTGTTCCAATTGCTAAAAGAAAGATTTGTAAAGTCTTGTGGAATGATTATGATGTAAAAAAAATGTGCCATCATTAATCCTAATTGTCCTCTTTTTCTCAAGGAGGGGGATGACAAACCCTCAATTCCTCTCTACGAGCTTGTGCGTCCTGTCTGCGTCTTAAATGCATGCAAGTAAGATATCCTGCAGGCACACCTTGTTGATGATGGCATCTTAATAGGCCACAAACTTTGCAGGAAATGTTGACTTAAGGAGGTGTGTGCATTTGTTTGTTTAACCGCGAAATTGTTTCTCCCTCAGGTTGAGTCTGCAGAATGTGCTCTTGAGCTATACCAGGGAAGCGGCCATGTTGATGAGAAGTAAAGTCAGTAAAGACTGAATCAGATATCCAGGTGGATGTGTAAAATATGTTGTATAAGAGAGGATTTTCAAAGTGACTATTTGTGTTCAGTCGGGGATGAATATCAACGTTTTGGTGGCCCATGTTCGCACCATTACTGATCTTCTGTGTGGCTTCTCGAGTGCAGAGTTGGAGGACGCCATTGGTCGGCTAAACAGAGTCAATCCCATTCCACTGGTAGGTGCGCACATCTGTGTTGCACCCATTGACTTGATCCCGATAACTCTACATGTCATCTCTTTCAAATTCAAATCTGATGCATGAATTGTGTTTGCCATCCCCTTTCTTGCAGAGTTGTGAGGAAATGTCAGAATGTGAGAGTGGTGAGTCCATCCCGTTTTTTTTAAATAAATGTTCAACTATAAATCGACAAGATTAGAACAATGACTTGCTTTGTCTTGCAGCTATGGAGGTGCTTCACGTCTCCCTGCTGAAAGTCTTGCAGAGTTTCTTTGACAACTTCCTCTCCAACTTCAGAACAGAGGATGTTGCCATCCAGCCCGAGACCCAAGACGTGGAGAGCAACAGTGAACTCTTACAGTTCAACGCGGCCGCTCTCTATAAACTACAACCGTACTGGGTGACCACGTACGATATGAGAAGTCAATTATGAAAGCAGTGTGCTAAAAACCTGATCTTTACATTCTCCTTTTCTCCAGATATGATTGCTTCTCCATTTCCTGTGAGCTGACGTATGGAGAGAAGCAGATTTGCCCTACTGTGGTTTCGGAAAACATCAGCACGGCTTTATCCTTTGAGAAAAGACTACGTTGTAACCGCATGTCAGTTTGGTTTCATTTTTATTTTTACATTAAAGCAGCCCTATTGCGTTTAACTATTATACCTACATATTCTTCACATTAGTGAGTTTTTGTCATGAGTGGCCCACTCGTAGTATTTTAAATGGGCCCAAAAACATGGTGTAAGTGCCACTACACATGGTCATGTTTCTGCTTTGAAATGTCAGGATGGCATTTCCTGTGCCAGTCAAGCAGTTGCCGTACGAATGTATGCTGACCTTCCAGCTAATGGGATCAAAACGAGGGAAGACCCCCAATTTGTTGGCCTGGGCTGTCCTGCCTCTTTATAGCAACAGGTATGAGTTAAGCATTGCATACACAAACTGAATGACATTTGCAAGGGTCTTTCCCATTACACTGTAATAATGCTAACTAAGGTCTGTTTGTCTGTAGAACTCTGGTAAGAGGGACAGTCTTGCTCAGTATGTCCATGTTGCCCATCTTATCTTCAGTCCCCTCCCCAGCACTGTTTGACAGTCATAGACAAACAGTGGGGGTCATCTTACAGGTCAGTCATGTCTGGAGTAGAAAATCTAAACACACTAAGCCAAAAGTGTGAGTCATCCGCTTTCTTGTGTAGCTTGAGTTCCCAGATGAGGTAGAGTGGACGTACCAAAGGCCCGTGGCGCTCCCTGGGTCGTTCATATTCTCGTCACCTTGCGAAGCTTTGGAAAAGAAAATGACAAGTGTGTCACAGAAGCTGTGTCTTTGCCTGTGAGTCACGGAAAATCAATTCCATGGTGAGAATATTCAACCCAAAGAATAAAAGATGACAGTTCAAATTGCATCTCCAGTCTGACAGAGAACGACAAGAACTTCCTGTGGAGTAAACGGCACAGCAGTGACAAAGCAACCACCTTCCTCCACCTCGTGTTGGGTGGAGCCCCTAAGTGGGAAACTGAGGACCTCACAGAAATCTACACAGTTCTGGACCACTGGGCCATTCACCTGCCAGAAGAAGCTCTCTTCCTACTTACTGATAGGTACAAATCCCTGCCACGATTGCCAACTTACTCCAGTAAACAAAAAAATATATATATTTATTCCAGTTTTCCGGACCAGACAGTGCGTCAAAGTGCTGTACAGTATTTCGAACAAATACCTGATGACGAGTACGAGTTATTTTTACCTCAGCTGGTCCAGGTGAGCTGGTCCTCCTTTATCTCTGGTTCTTCATCATCAGCATCATCATTTTGTTGCTGTACGTGTAGGCTTTGAAGAATGAGTGGGAGCTAGATGGGCCTCTGGTCATGTTGCTGTTGGAGAGATCGCTAAAGAACATTCGGATTGCCCATCAACTCTATTGGTATGTATGAACTCAACCATGGATTTATGTATTACGAAGTTAAGTGCATTTACTAATTGGCAGAGGATTTAAAAAGCATATGTTTGATTAGCGATCATGGTAATCTAAGCAATGGCAGCAACTAGTTAATTGTTGCATTGTTAAAACTGATGATACAGCATTTACTTTAGTTTGGGAGATATTCTGTACCCATCACTAACAATACAGGTTGTATACTTTACCTACTGGTACCTATTCTCTGTTCATAATGTACCGTTGGCAGGCTGCTTGAGGATGCTTGCAGTGAGCCGCACTACCAGAGCTGGTTCAGTAAAGTGCACGCGGCCCTGCGTTTCTGCTGCGGTCAAGCGCTAAGGGAGGAACTAGAACGAGAGAGCCGCTTGCTGTCAGTGCTCGTAAAATTGGCCGAGAAGATTCGCATGTCCGAGAAGACGCGACGGAAGGTCCTTTGCCATTTGGGACTTGGTAGCCGAATTTAATATTTGAAGAACCGTGTTGGTTTTCTTTTAGAATGTTCTGAACAAAGAAAAGGAGAAGATTGAGAAGTTCTTTAGTGACGGGGGAAGCTGCAGTCTGCCTCTAGACATTGCGTTTCGTGTCGAGGGAGTCGACTTGGAGGTAAATGTTTCGTATCATAATGATAACAATCCAAGCATGTATTTTTGTTCATAGTGTGAACTTTCATTTTCAGGCCTGTAAATTTTACAACTCCAATACCTCTCCTCTGGGGGTGTCCTTCACTTGCGCTGACCCTCGTGCTAAGAACATTGCTGTGATCTGCAAGGTTGGTTATCAAGCAGAACTTTATTATTTTTGTTTTGGGTCCCGTCAAGGAGAACCTTGATTTTTGATACAAACATGGCACTTTGAGTACAAATTAAGCTTTCCCGAGAATGTTTTTCATCACTCATGTGGACATGCTGTCTCTAGACAGGAGATACCCTGCGCCAAGATATGCTGGTACTACAGATCGTCCGTATCATGGATAGAGTGTGGCTCCAGGAAGGGTTGGACTTGAGAATGGTTACCTACAGATGTCTTTCCACTGGCAGCAGTCAGGGTGATTTCATTTGATTTGAACATTGAAACATTTCTTTGAATAGCAACATCTAAATAGTTTTCTTGTTGTGGCGAATTATGTAAAAAATCTTAGCTTTTGTTTCTCTGTTTGTCTTTTTGAATGGACAGGCCTCATAGAAGTGGTTCCCGAAGCGGTGACTCTAGCGAAGATTCAGCAGGAGTGGGGTCTGGGGGGGACCCTTCGACATGACACCCTGGAGAAGTGGTTTCACATGTGGAACAAAACAAAAGAGGATTACGAAAAGGTTGGCAAAGTTTCTGATATAAGTGAACCTGCAGAGTTCCTTATGAACGTCTGCTTCTGTTTGTTGTTTTCAGGCTGTGAAGAACTTCATTCACTCATGTGCAGGTTGGTGCGTGGCCACCTTCATCCTGGGGATCTGTGACCGCCACAACGATAACATCATGTTAAAGCACACCGGACACATGTTCCACATCGACTTTGGGAAGATCATGGGCAACTCACAGAAGATCGCAAATGTTAAAAGGTACGTCAATGTGGCGATGAAATCTAAGCGAAGCAATCACTTCTTTTTATATATTTTTTAAAAATATAGGGACCGCTCACCATTCGTTTTCACGTCAGAGATGCAGCACTTCATCACAGGCGGTGGTCAGAAACCTCAACGCTTACATCGCTTTGTAGAAGTCTGCTGTGAAGCTTACAACATCATCAGACACCGATCAGGGCTCATCCTCAGCTTGCTGGAGCTGGTAAGGACAGGCAAATTCATTCAGCTGAGGGTGGAGTTGGGTGTAGGGCCGCACCCGAGCACGGAACTCCAGTAGGTGTTCAAATATTTCTGCCACCCCCTCTGCTCGGCTGGCCGTGTGAAAGGGGCCCGCGAGTGATTACTCTTGAGCATCCGTTACCCCCATCCAAGCCCTGTTCACATTTGTTCTGCCCCTGACTCAAACCCATGTTTTTGTACCTAATTAGTTTTACATTAGTTCAATTATGCTGTTTGCATTGACCCCAGATGATCAATGCGGAAATGCCAGAACTGAGGGACGGTAATGACCTGCAGTACGTCCAGAGAAATCTCCGACCGCACAACACTGACCTGGAAGCCACGTCTTACTTTACAGAGTAAAGCCATTGTCAACATTTTGGGGAATACCGTCTCTATTTCCATCCAGTGCTTTGCAGTATTTTGTATATTATTTAGGAAGATTAAGGAGAGCATGGGTTCCGTGGCAGCCAAGTTAAACTTCCTGACGCACAGCATGGCCCAAAGGAAGAAGCAGGCAGCATCGATCCGCGATGGCGTTCCTGCTCCCAGTACCAACATTCAAGATGCCGTGATCCAGGACTTCACCATGAAGGACAAAGTTGCGGTGGGGATGAGTTTTTAGACTTAATATTGTTGTGTACACCGTCACTGCTGCCCTAGAAACAGATGTCCAATCCATTTGGAATGAGAAGTCTGGCAGTTCCCAGTTCAAATAGATTCTATCTCAAGTCAACCCAGGCAGTAATTGAGTTAGAGCTGTTATACACTTGACAAACTCATTTGTTTGTGCCTTTTTCAGATCTATAACTTGAAGGTGACCATTGACGATGGCTTTTGGTATAACACAATGACATATGAGGACTTTGAGGCGATCCACAAGCAGTTGCAGAAACACTTCATTGAGTCCGCTTTGCCTCAGTGGGTGAAGGGCCGACAAGCATTCTAGCACAGCAGCAGTACACCTTATCTACGTTTTTATTTGTATTTTTTTTTTCAGATTCCCGTCTTGGTATATGCTCTCATTCACCACCAACAGAAAGATGACTTTGCTGAACAAATACCTCAAACAACTTTTTGAGGGTCCTTGCAAAGCGGTATGTATGCTTTAGCTTTTCAGTTAGTATATCGGTAAGACTAATGGCAAAATCTACTTTTCTGTTTTCAGAATGAATTTGTGTGCAGCTTGTTCTTAGATGGACCTGAAATGGTTCATGATAGTGTGGTAAAAGGTATATGATCTCATCTGTCCATTGTACTGCATCAATTTGAAAATTGTTGTTAGTATTTGTTGCCCTAAAAAGAACAAAGTGCCAGAAACCACAAATGAATATGATCAGGGCCAGATTTCATAAATCGCTTGCACTTGTCCTTGCATACTTCATATAAAATAAACTTTGGATTAAAAAGTGTAAACTTGTTATTTCCAGTAACAGAAGCACCTCCGCAGATCCAGCTCAACATATCTTACAAGGACCGCAAGCTTTCCGTCTTGGTAAAACACCTCAAGAACATTGTGAGCCCCCACACTGGAAAAAAAAATCCTGCATAGCAATTCTGAGTCTAATTATTCATATTATTATTGCAGAAGACTGCTAACGGCTCCAATCCGGATGCCTACGTTGTGACCTATCTGAGACCGGACCCCCAGCACAAGTCTAAAAGAAAGACAAAAGTGGTTCGGAATAATGACAGCCCCACTTTCAATGAACTGGTACAGTACTTTTATAGTTTATATGGGTTATGGCGGTTGTAAGAATGTACAGCCATTTACACAAGTACAAAATAACATCTGGTTGCCAACTAGACTTGATCAGCTCTGGTTATACACATCAACAATAAGTTTTATATGCTATACAAATGCTAAACATTAAAAATAAATAACTAAAAAAAACCTTGATAACTTGAGACTGTGCAAAAAATCTTGGAATAAAAACTAGAAGCATTGCTGGAAGATGACTTAAAAGTGTATAGAAAACTATATTTAAAATACAAATCTGCTTAGTCTAACAAAATGTTGGTGTCATTGACAGCTGGAGTACGTCAATGTCCCCCTTCTTTATGGGATGGTTCTTGAGGTGAGCGTAAAGAGCAAGAAGACTTTCCTAGCTGCCACAAACATCAAATTGGACGAAGAACTGCTTAACAAGAAAACTTGGTTCATTCTCGGAAATGCAGCACTTTGAGCAGAGTTGCTGTACGGAAATCCTGTGGCCAAAAGGAGGCAAACACAATCTGTGTCGTTTCAACTATGATGGATGTTGTTACAACTGAATAATCCTGAGTAGACCTCATGAGGGTAATCAGTATGGTAAATGAATGAATGGATGAATGAATAATTTAACATGTTTATGCCAGTTGACGGGTGATTGGCTGGAGCTGATACGACGGGTCAAACTTTTTCTATAGTGATCACAATGTTGTTGACTTTGATGTTGTGGACATACAAAGAAAAAAATACATATATGCACATATAAATATACACATATCGCTGCTCAATAGCAGCTCAGAAGCTTAGTAAAAATATTTATAGATGTTTAATTTTAAAAATTACAATTTTAAAATGTATTTCCTACAACTTTTGCTTTTTATATGGTTCAGCATTACCAGATAAAATGACATTAACAATAGAACAACAGCACAAATACATTTGTGAACAGCCTCATTTGTTATTTACTTTAAAAGCTATTCAATACTGCAAGTGCATTTTCCATCCTTTTTTTCAAGTAAGTGCCAAAAGTACAACAATAACCACAAAGGACAGCTGCACTGAAAACAGACTTGTGTTCAACTAGAACATGAGACCCACGAGGAAAAAGCATAGTATCATGGAGTCAATATGGTACCAGTGGGACTTTAGCTGGCCTAACAATAATTACTGTTACTATTATTTTTTTAATTACGTTCCCCTTGAGTGGGGCCTACCCACGCAACTACCACAGTGCTTTAAGTGGAAGGTTTGTCAGGCAGGTCCTCAAGTTATCTTGACGCTATCCTCCTGCTGACAGGCTCACTCGGCTCTCCTCTCAAAGTCTCATTTATTGAATTTGGTGATGAAGCCGGACAGAAATAGACGTTTCTTCGCTGGATTTACTTCAATAATATACACCCATGTGGATGCTATTTATATGATTCCCTGCTGGATTCCTCACATGGGAGAGAAAGCGATGCTTAGGAGGGTGAAAAAAAAAGATCCGTTCTCTCATAGTAGAGCTCATAGCTTGTTAGTGTAACCTGGCGTTACTTGTTAGGCCTTTAACCACAACAAAATAAAAGGATTTATCGTTTTGAGGGGGGGAAACAATATTGCTCATATTAACTGAACTGGCTTCAAATAATAATTTTGTCATAAGAAATAAACTACAATCACACTCATGGGATTTTGACCTTCGTGTCAATTTATACAAGCTGTAAAACAGACTGGTTTTGCTGGAGTGTTCTGGTCTTTTCCCCTTGCATAAATAGTGCACATCTATTTGTAAACAATAAAACCGATATTTTTAACTGAGGAAATGCAACGTTCTGAATTATTTGCATCTTTTTGTTGTGTTCCTGTTCTGTACTCGGCGCTTGTTTTTCAACAACTATACGAGTGTCGACTTGAGTTCTTTTTTTTTAGGAATGCCAGACATAGACAAAAAGAGACGCTGGATCTAAGCTGCATCCGTCTCGGGACCGAAGTGGGACCCAGCGAAAGCCTGGAGGTGGGGAGAATCTTTTAAGATAGGTCAAAATGTCGTCAACAGGAGTCTTGACAAAACAAGTATTTGCTGACCTTTCTTTAGGCTGCTGAAGGGAAGCGTGTACTGACCCACAAAGTCACTGGACAGAAAGCCGATCTGGTCTCGGACACAAAAGCGGATCAGGCACAGGTCCGGAACGCTGATGCGAAAGTTCATGTCGGTATCCCAAAAAGGATTCAGCGCTGTAATCAATCAATGGCAGTTCGGAATGAGATAATTCCAAATTCAGTAACAGTCATATTTTTAAGTATTGATGAAAATGGCCCCAACTTTTCACATTTTGTCCATTACATTTTAATCATTAAGGAACATTCCAACTGAAGAAATCATGTTGGTATTTTCATTTGCTCAAACGTCAACAGTTTATGACTTTTCTGGGAAAACTAAATTCATTCAAAAAATAAGACTGATGTCCTTTGGATGACTACTGCATTATGAGTTGTCATTAATGCTGACTTCTTATCTACTTACAGTTATTTTTGACTGTGTTTGTGTTTTTTCTGTTGCAGTCCGATCCAATCCCGTGGATCTCAACTCTGACAAAAGGGTCCAGAGTCTTGCCACTCTTGGGTAATGGTAGATTGGACCCACTGATCACCTGGCGACGTGCATACACAATATACAGTAAGTTGCACCCTACTTTTGAAGGTGTAAAACGGATTAAACTTTGGAATTTCCTTCTGTAGTTTTCAAGGTGCAAATACTACGACTGCTCAGCTGTTATTGACACTCATGGACGCTTGTTTGAAACTCTTTTGCGCCGCTGCCTAACACACATTTGTTCCCTGTAGCCAAACAATACCTTGAGTAGCAAGTGTGTTGGTGGAACACCACGCCGGCTGCTGTTGGGATCGAAGCTCCTTTCACTGGTCATGAGCACGGGGGGCTTCAAGACGTAACCACAGCCTCCATTGTCTTGGAAACGGCCATCATTAAGGTCCATTGGCAATCCTGGGGATTGGAAATTGAGTGCCACTGCAAAGTACAACAGGGCAGAGGTAAGAGAATTAAAGTAAAACAAAAAAAAAGTCTAGTTTTTTTGCATGTATTACATTTTTTTTATGATAGTTGATTCCCAACACTGTACTTTATATTACATCTTTGGGTGCATTTGATGGATAACGTCTTAAGTAAAAATATCTACCAAGTAAAAGACCCTTTGGGGGAATGTTCTATTTTGGCGTAACTATAATCGTCAATTGTAACTGCCCGTCTGCATCACTTTAGAAAATGTTCTGCTGATTTAGCCGGGATTGATCCATTCACGCCTGCCTGGCACTGCAACGTCGTTCCGCATAGCAAAATGTCACCATATGCGCAACGTGCACTGAGAGTCAGTAGGGTTTCCCGTCAGATTGAGGCAGATGCCAAACAATCAAAACATTGGAAGCACCAAATGCAGATGTGGTATCAGACTCACGGAGTTATATAAGACTATTTGACCATTGTTGAGTATGTGGGTTGTAAACCAGACTCATCAGGACAATTTTTGCACACAGCTCATACCAGCTGCCTTATTTGACCCACCGAGCTGTGAGCCAACATTCCAAAACTCTTGTGGGTTGTAGTTAGATGACGAAGTCCTGGATCCCGCTGGATAAATCCTGCTTAGGAACCTCTGGTTGTGAAGAATAAAGTCTTTACCTGTGGACAAAGCGCAACCTATTCAATAAAGTGACACAAATATTTACATACAGTCATTAAGGGACTTCAACATTTCATTGTCCTTGTCTATTTAACTCCTCAAATGACATTTCAGAAATCAAGCGTGCCTTCCATTTTAAAGCATGACCTTACCGGACACTTTGGCCAGCTTGCGAGCTTTTTTCTCAGCCATGGATGTGTTCTCACAGGAGTTCTGACTATCTTTGGAGTGGCCAAAGCTGATGAACTTGACAGACACGGTGTATATGACCAGGTCGGAAAGTTTCTCAGCCACCACTACTCTCTTTTTCTGCTCATTGCGTTCAGGAGGACAGAAATAACAGCAGTTACTTGCAGCCAATGTGACTTTAAAGCATTGTTGCACCACGTTTTTTTTATTTATTTTTTTATATTGTCCTAGCTTTCTAGTATTGGCTTCAACCTGATTCAATGGCCCTAACTCACTTTCTTCTTTGAGCCTGCCTTTCTTGGGGACCAGAACTTTGATCTGCTCTGTTGATCCTCCTCCTCATCTTCTTCCTCCTCTTCCTCCTCCTCCTCACCCTCATCTGCACTGTATTCTGCCTCTGTTCCCGATACTCCTTCTATCCTAGCACGAGGCTTAAGCTTTTTATTCTTGATCAGGATCTTATACTTTAGGTCCTGCATATCCATTTATACACACACACAAAAACACACAAGCGAACAATTGCTTATGTGTGACCTGGCACAGCAAAATGAGGTGGAAGACTGATACATTCAGACATAAAAAAGGTATGATGATAAATCACTGATTATATTTCTGAGCCACTTATTTAGTGTTCAACCAGACTTGGCCTACTATACATGTTTTTGGAATGTGGGAGACCAGAACACCCAGAGAAAACCCACTGGAAGAAATTGTAAACGCTACACACTGAGGACACACCTGGAATCGAACCCACAACTCCACAACCCCACAACTGTAAGTCCAATACACCAACAACTCATCCACCAGGCCACCCATTAATGATAATTTTTCTCAAAATTAACCCTTGGTAAATGCTTCATGAACACCTCTTTCATTGACTCAAAGTTGCATTATCATGACCTAAGTATTGTAAAGTTATCAAAAATGTGATTTTGTATAAATCTGGTAACCAATTTAGGGCTCTGGTGCCCCTCCCTCAACGCTTGTAAGGATAAGCAGATTGGAAAATGAATACATTTCGATAACCCATATTTGCACATTTTACAATTTAAACCAGGAGTGCACTAAAGCTTTTATTCTTTTTACTTTATTGCATAAAAATGCAATTACCTGAAAAAGCTTTTGAGACTCCTGACTCAAGCACTCAGGCCATCAAAACACTTTTTGCGTAAAATTTCGAAAAAGAAAAGACCTAGGCCCACAAAAGCCTGCACTCTAAAAGAAAAGCCCTTCATTCAGCTCATCAAATTGACAATAGGCTAAAGTGAGAGACACACACCTGTCAATCATCTGTTCAGCAATTGGCAGAATCAATGCCTTTACTGGACTAAAGTAGACGAACACTAAAAACTCGCCCCCAACTGAAATGGATTTAATCCATTGTTAGGAAACAAACTTTAAAAGCTGTCTAAATATCTTAAATTAGTCTTAATTGGTTCAACCCAGTGCCTCGCCCACAAATCGACAACATTGGCTAGCAAGGCATGTTTCCATATCATCTTACATTCGGGCTCGGGAGGTCTCCTGTGGTTTGGTGGTCCAAACGCACATCCAGCAGCTTGTTTCCCAATATGGAGGTGAGGTAGATGGCCATGACTTCCTGCTGCTCCTTGGAACAATGGTTCTCCAGAGAAAGGATAACCGGGTAAACAGACACCTGCGCCAAGACAATCAGCACATCAAGGTAATCCACAAATTATAAATAATGACAATAATGGGCATGGGCTACGCTTATGAATTCATATTGTATTATTAGAGGGGGGAACACTTGTATGGCAGCAGAAGTTCAAATAAAGTGTTACCTCAAAGGCATGCTGCTCTACTGTTGTTATGACATCTTTAAAGAGGATCTTTGTAGTCAGGGTGTAACCATGGTAAACAATGGGTTCCATACTTGGCCCATCCCAGCAGTCTATCTCCAGACAGCGGCAACCTCTCCTAAGAGCACTGCAAACAAACACTTACTAACTCATTGGCTGCCATTGATGGTTATTGGCAAACAAATAGTTGCTGTAAAAAACTGTTTTTACTTGACCGCACAATTCAACCTTGTGACAACCCATACCGATTTAACTTTTCAGTTTGCATAGTTACATGCATTGTTCTGAATTGTTGCCAATGTTAGCTTGTTATATTTGATGGATTTTGACATATTAGAGCACTTTATCAGCAGCAGTGTTGCCTGTGCCAAATATTGTGTCAACTACTCCCGGTTGAAGAGCAGTTACCATGTCCACTTCACAGTTGTGAGATTGAAGATGGAATTGCCAGGTGTTTATGGACCTCACAGTGTGGAATTTGCATTTTCCTCCCATATCCCAAAAACATGCATGATAGGTTGGTTGAACACTCTAAATGTGTGTGAGTGTGAATTGTTGTCTGTTTGCGGCCCGTAGTGAGGTGGGATAGGCTCCAGCACCCCCGACATCTTTGTGCGGATAAACAGTATGGAGAATGAATGTTACTATTTTTAATTGCCAGCTATACTTTGGTAAAAATAACATTTTGCAATAGTTCAGTTTTGGATTATTTAAGAACAAGTGTTTACATCACAGCAATTTTTGTTGGGTTGTCCAATGTATTTATTCACTGTCAACCTTTTCGGTCAAAAAATATTAGAGTTCTATTTCCATTAAAATTGTGACACCCAATCTATGTTGCGAAAATTCCAAGAAGTAAATAAAATGACCACAATGGCTTACCTGACATAGGCATCCAGGTGGCTTTTGCCTACCAGTTGATCACCTGTTAGGTACGTGTTGTGTGACGACGAAATGAAGTAGCTGGTTAGCGGCTGGTTCATATCTTGGTAGACAGATGTGTGGGTCTGCTTAAAGATACAGCAGTCTTTGGACTCCATATAGCGGAGGAAGCCTTCAAATGTCATACACTGCCTTTCAACGGCTGATAGAGCACCAGAAAGCAGGGTCATAATTAGACCTCAAGTTATCAGACACCTCACACAGTTCTCCGGACTCACCACCCTCCTCAATTTCATATTTCTCGATTAGACTCTCGGCTGCAGCTACATCAGCTTCGAGCTCCATCTGCTCCTTGTGGAGGAAACCCAGTAGGGAGGAGGCAGGCAATGTGGTCTGGCCCGAGGCATAATTGTTAAAGAGATTCTGGATCTCTCCTCTTCTGGTCGATTGGGCCTTGCTCTTTCTCATTTTGATCTGCAAAAAAATAACTGTACTATTAGAATCCCCATCTTTTCTTTTTTTACCGGTATTACATAATCACGTGCATTGCTCAAAATAAGTATTTTGAACTCTTTGACTGCCATTGATGGCAATAGACATCCAATCCAGATGAAATGGAAAGGCGAGCATTAGGCACTTCTGTTGTAATTCTTTACCTAAATTATCATTTGGATTCTTTTGTCACTGATATTGATAACTCCAAATTTAAACAAAAGAGTCAAAACAAAAGGCTAAGGTGAGGAAACCTATATGCAATTATACCCAGCTTGCTTTCCTATTGTTTTTAAAACAGAAATACTCCAATTTCATTATGATTTATCAATTGGGATAGCCGGACCTTGTACCAGGCGCAGAGTTCTGATGCTGTCTTACTTGCACCAAAACAAATGGAACTGTCCTTTCCATCAAATGCTAAAGTCAATGTCAGTGACGCGAAGCGATGCTTATCAATCCTAACCATTTATTAAACCATGTTTCATCCCATATCTTCAGCACTTTCACTTTTGACACCGATTCGAACTCAAAACTTTTAATATGTACTTGGCAGCCAATGGACCTTTCACTGCATTTGTGCCCAGTGCACTGCACACAACGGAACAGGCTCTGCTATCGTCTTCATCTGCGCCTGCAGTGCACATGAAAGAACAGGATGTGCTGTACTTATTATTAACAAACCGCTGACTGAAAAGCTCTGTGGGTATCAGTTGCTAAAGTGGGTTTTAAAGGTCGATGGAAGTACTTTAATTAATTAAAACTTTACTTTACATGCCCTCCCAGTGCAGATGGATTGGTGTGTATGGCTGTCAATGGCACCCAAAATTCTAAAAAGAAAGTAAAGGCTAGAATGATTGACAGCTTTACCTGTAGCAGTCCCTCGACTCGAATGGTCATGGATGGATGTTATTGACATCTTTGTGCCTTCAGATGCTGTGAAAACTACAGATGAAACTGAATATGTATCATTTTTTTACCTGACATTATATTACATATGACACAGCACAGCACAACATTTTCCTTTGGCATGGTTACATACCTCTTCAACATAGCAAGGGTCTTGATTTTAAGACCTGCAATTAAAATTGGACTTGTTTAAACTACAAAAATACATCCAGGACACAGAGCCCTATACTATGTGACATCACCTCTTAAGTTGGGTAGAAAACCTCTTGTTGACATCATCCTAAAGTTCTTTACATCATTATATCCAGATTCCCATCAAATCATCCAAACCATTGATTGACGGACTTCATTTCTTAAGGCCTGTTATTATTGAACCCTTTAACTGTTAGTTCTGCCCTCATTGACACATTTGAACATGTTTCATACAAAGTGGACTTTTCCTATTTTTGTGGTAGTTACATACATTATTATGCTGAACGCACACTGGAGGAATTAGTTGATTAATGGAAAATTATAAAATATGACATTTTCCTTTTTGTTGAGGGCACCAGTTTTAACATAACACACCTACGGGTGTCATCAGGGCCAAACTTTATTTCATGTAAAAGTTAAAACAGCACAAGGTCACTATGTGATTTCCTGTGATCATTTTTAAGGCTCCTTAGTAGTACTTTTGCTCATAAAAGCAAAATCTTGCAGATATTTTTTTTTTAATTGACTGCAATATTTTCTAAATGAGCACCGATTTGAAATAAATAAATGGAAAGAAAAAATAAAATCACTGAATTAAGTCCCTTTTTATAAAAATTGGTCTACTTGAGGTCTACTTGAGGAAAATAGAAGATTATTATGTCTTTGGGTTTGAAATAAAATGCCATCTTTGGCATGTACACTACTCTTAAATGTTAAATATTATGTGTACAGGCAGTTTTTTATAAAACAGGGAATGCCTACTTCCACCTGCTTGGCAGATACAGCCAATTTAAAAAATGCTACTGTATGACATCACCTTTCAAGTTGTCCAAGTCTTTTCCTTCACATCTTCAAACTGCGTAAAACATAGAAGCCTTTCCCAAAGCAACTCATTTCCAAGGCCATCAAAGTGTTGCTACGTTGCATCATTTCAGTGATATAGTGACATTCAGAGAATTTCTGTTGTAGCTTTTTATACACAATGAATCGTGGTATATATCACCATGAATTCATTAGATAAACTATGCAAAACAGTTGGATTGTATGCATTAGAGTATACATAATACAAACTTAGTGGCCGGTCTTTTCCCCAACAGCCTCGTGGGAAACACTATTAAGTAGTTACCATGGTGACAACCATTCCTCTGCTGAAGCTGTTTGAAGTAGATGTTCAGGTTAAATTTTAAACAACCACATTGATGACAACCTTACATCTAAATCCAAATGCCTTTGACTTTTTTTTTTTTTTTAGAAAGATTATTCAAAATCTGAATATGCAGTCAGGCATCACTTCCTTTTTACCCAGAAAACATCATCAAAAATCCACATTCATCTCCTAGGCAACACTGATTAAAATCCAAACAAATCCCATACACTAGTGTGCAAATGTCAGCAGAGTCTAAACAACATATGATCGCTGTGTCACTGTCGTTTGTTGATTCAGCGCACTCGGCAAAAAACTTTCTTCCGTGGTTTGTCTATCAAGCCAAATGTTATTGGTGTGGTGGGAAGTCACTGGTGCACAACGCTGGTCACAGAGCTTGCTTTGCACTAGGCTGAAACGGCTCAGCGCCAAGCCTGTCGCAACCATTGGCCGTACATGGTTGATGTGATCATTCCCGGCCAGTGAACACGAAGCCGGCCCTGGTCCGGCTTCCGTCTCTGCATGGGCGCACCTACCCGCATGGTGTGTATGTTATCCGCTTCTGTGTGCATTTGTGCAGATATGTGCACATCAGCACTCCAGATGTGTTTTTGTAGAAACACCGTTCGCATGTGGTACTTGAACGCGCCTCAATGCGTTGCTATTCAGTCACTTGAATTTCACTGCTCAAATTCGACAGTGTGAGTCAAGACACTTTTGGGCTACTGGTTGGCCAAGGTTATGTTTGTGAATTATAATAAGCTCATCTACAATATGAGTCAGACAGGAAGCCAAATATTTCTAGATGTCAGTGTGTTTGACAAGTGTATGACTGTTTTAGTTATGAAAATCTGTGGATAAATACTGTTGAAACCTTTCGAATTATGCCATTAGAAAAGGTAGAACAACAATCCTAAACAAAACTTTGGGGAAAATTTAGTTCATTCATTCACCTTCCATGCTGCATATCCTCAAAGGATAACAAGGGTGCAGGAGCCTATCCTAGCTAACATTTGGCAGAAGGTAGAGTACACTCTGAATTGGTTGCCAGCCAATTGCAGGGCACATGGACATATGTAATTATCCACGCTTTTGTTTTCGGGATGTGGGAGGAATCTGGAGTACCCAGAGGCAATTTGCACAGGCAGGGGGAGAACATGTAGACTCTACACAAGAAGGCCAGAGCCTGGGATTAAACCCTTGATTTGAGAACTGCGAGGTGAATTTGCTGACTGCTCACCACTGTGCCACCCCGTTGAGTTAATGAGCAATATAATTCGATCATCTATTTTCACTGCCATTTGTTCCAAGCTATCATGGGAAGGCGGATAAAGCAAACCTGAAATGCATTGCGTTCTTACCACATGATTTCTGTCAAGGGTCTTTTGAAATATAACAACACATGCTGAGTTTAATGCCAGCTATTCCTAGAAAAGGTTTAATCCAATGAACATTGGATTGTTTTTTTATGTTGAAATAGAACCTAAGGTAATGACAGGCTGTTTGCTGTCAAACTGACTTGCTGTTTGGCATATTTATTTGGCCACATAGTCATTGCCACAGCTTTGAGCAAATGTTCATCCATAAAAGAAAAAAAAACTAATCCAGCATTACATGAGCGTTTGAAGCACTGCAGTCATCATTTTCTGCCATAATGTTGCTGACCAGTAAGGAAGGCAGCTAGAGTTATTGCCGAATTGGCCAGCTAAGGGAATAGACTGAGTTCAAATGGCAGTAGGAGATATTGTTTTATTTTCCAATTCAAAGTGGAGAGAGAAGCCACACAATCACGTACAATCAAAGGAATAAATGCAAACCGTCCTCCTTATGTGTCAGATTCCTTCACTTCATCTCACTTGCCTCTAGACATATTTGCCAGTTACTCAGGCAGAAAGAACAGAACTCTTATGAGCAGAACTGAAAGAGATAAGATGGCGTCTGAGCGACAGTTTAATAATGATCGCTTTTGCCATTATTTTTGCTGAAAAATGCATACTGACTTTCTAATCAGCCCATGTATTAAAATATTTCCCCCATTATCTTAAGCAAGAGTTGTGAAAAATACACTATACTGCACTGTACTTGTGTTTAACTTTTAATAATGAATAGACCAGAAGAATTTATGCAAAATGTGTCTGGCTATGATTACAATACAAGATCACTTGTGCATGTTACAGCATAATCAACACAATTTCATTGATAATCTGTGTATTGTGAGGATCCGACATGCATGTTCAAATTGGGAAAGTATGCAGTGAAAAATGACTGCCCATTGGCTGTCCTCTTCTGATTTCATTATGCTATTCATTTCATCCAATATTTTGTCACTATCAGCCCTCCCAGTTAAAATGGCTTGGATGTATTTTAGCACGAATGACAGTCCAGAAGTTAAATCTTACAATCATTTAGTATTTTCAGACTGTCAGATAGTTCTATCTAAGTTTGGAGTTGTGAGTGCTACTTGTGTTTTTCTCTCTTTTCTGCCCACTCATGTCTCAAGCTGTCACAGCTCTGAAACCCCCTTTCCCTCTTCCCCTTTAGAAATCACATCAATTCTACTGCAGCTCTGCAATGTGAGCTGTACTCCACCGTGTTGAAACACATGCAGAATGGCCCTATCTGACAAGCGTGATGCACTGAAAGAAAACTACTATACACTTGTCATGCCAATACCGTTAAGGAAAGATGGATGGAAGTCAAGTTGAAGTCATTGTAGAGCCATCAGACCTGTTGTAAATATCTGGCAGCAACAATGAGCATGACAAGCACATTTGCATATTCAAGCAGTCTCAGCACTACAATATTTCAACTGGAGTCTTCTTTATGTTTCCTGCTTCAGTCTGTTAATCATATTCGATTTTGTGGTGGGAGCAAAATGCTCACTGCACATTAATATTAAATAGAGTGTGACTTAGTCACTTTGTAATTGTTTCCTCTTTCAATCACGCTTCAGAAAGCCGTTAATATTGAAGGGTTCTCTAGTTATTTGCTATCAAGCTCCCAGAATGATGTGGTCTGCATGCAAAAAGAAAGAAGTCTGTGTCCTTTTCGCAATGCACTCGACCTTTCTGTGTGTTTTGCTCAGCTTTAGTATTTTAATGAATATACTGCTGATGACAGTGCTAGACGTCCAATCCAGTTTAAGTGAATGATCACTGTCCCACTCAAGATGGATTTAAACACTTTTTTGAGCTGTGGCACACTTTTTGCATTGAAAGGCACATCAACGGCTGAAAATCTTCTAATTTAAAACCATATATTATTATTATATTAATAATATAAAGTCGTTCTCATCAAGGTTTTATCAACAGGAATCAAATAAACTCCAAAAATGATTTCAACATCATTTTTTTTGGGGACCCCTAACAACTTTAGGTTTGAGTGATGTAACATGTTTTAATTTAACAATTTTACGATAATCTCTCCCAGTAATACTTAAATTTCCTTAAGTTACATTGACTCAATGTAGTGTTCATGATAGTACAGTCTACAAATGCAATTAGATGTTTTTAGTCTTTTAACGTCTGTGTGCTTTTGACATGATTTGAGTCTTTTTAATTGCACTTTCAGCGAATGCAAAATGACATTTTATGATCCACCTTGAAGTGACATGCCCATATATTACATTTCAGTAATTTTATTAATTACTAGGGAAAAGGTGGTGAACATTTCATTGGCCATTCACTGAAGTGGTAGCCTCTAATCATTTGAAGTGAAACAGATCAATAGATTGTTGAAGAGGTGGGTTAACGACAGCATCAAATAAGGTCAGAAATTAAGGCAGTTCTTAAAAACAATTGATTCTACGATATATTTTTCTCTCATTTTTGTTAATTGTTTGGTTTTGGTGGAGGTAATTGGAGTGAAATTCCCATTGTATGCGGCTTTTATAGCAATGCTTACACAACAAAACTAATGGTAGCATAAGACGTTTATGCTGTACTGTATAAGCATCCTTCTCTCCGTTTATGCATCCATCTATCAATCCATAGCCGCCACCCACAAAGCTGTCACTTTTAAGCGTTTAGTCCCCCTCTATCTCGTTGGTTTCTGTAAAGCTCAGCAAATTCAGTGAATGAGTGGAAGCCACTGATTAATTATCTATCTGGAATGAAGAGGGAGAAAGCTTGGTGCTCACGGTTGCCGAAAAGTCTGCAAAAGATCATGTTTCAATGCTAATGACGACGATCGATGTCCAATCTATTTTGACTGAGAGGGCTAACAGTGAGCAATCACTGTCAGCCTTACCAATCCAAAGGAATTGGACTTCTAATGGCGGCAAATGGTTTATAAATGTTTAACCTTGGTTTTCACATCCTTGGGCCTCTCCCCCACTGACACCCATGCCTGGGTTTTCCTTGACTGTAAAGGAGCACGTGTCTAACATCTCATCAGCCAAGCAGCCTTTGGGATAAGTGACTAATCAATATGTATTGATTTCATGGAGTTGCCAGAAGAAGGTTTTCTCTCGCTCTCTTTCTCTCTCAGCCACTTTTACCTTTGCATCCCTGCCCAGGCGGCAGATGGCCTGGTGTACTCATGGGTGTGCAGCACATGGATGCGTTTAGTGGCCCACGGTCAACTTGTCCTCATGGCTCAGCTGTCTTTTCCAACAAACCCATTGATTCTCATCCAAAAGCACACCTATTATTTCATTGTACGTCTCACTAGGTTGTTTCCAGAACTATGCGGTAACTCTGGCAGGTGTTTTTTATAAAAGAATTTGCCAACTCTTTAACTATAACATTTAGTAAACGTTATGTTTTCAGAAGATTTAGAATTCTGATTATTTTTCTTCTAGTTTTGTAAGGATGTACAGTGCAGGAATATCCCGTTGTTTTGGATAAATTTGTTTTTTGATGATGAGATCTCAAAGGATTTGTTTTTTTATTTTTAGATTTGATGCATTAATATCACATTGTATAAAATCTCCTAAACACAGTTTCCGAATGAATGACTTTTACGCAAGCCGAATAAAAAAAACAGTTATTTACCAGTCTTAAAAATAATCACAGAAACGAAACAGAACCCATTCAGTATAAAATCCCTTTTCACAATAGCTTTTTAAGTAGGTAATTTAATCAAGGGCACAAGTGTAGCAACAATGCTTCTCAGATTGCCCGCATGTGTCTGTTTGTGACCTTGAATTTTAATGCCAATGTCCAAAATATTCAAAACAACAGATGTTCATACATAAATATGTGTACAAAAATGTCAAAGAGCAAGTTGTCTCTTTTTTATTTTCAAAAAAAGAGAGACACGAAAGGCTAGTAACTAAAAAGGAAGACAGCTCAATTCCTATCCATTTTTTTAATTAAAAAAGTGTATGATTTCTTATGGCTTAGAATTACAAACTTGTTTATTTGCTAAAACCTCACAGAAAAAAAGTGGTTGGATTTCATTACATTTGAAGATGGAGAAAAGTCTAGACTGGAATATACCTGCTCCAGTCTATTTACCTAAATCAAAATCCTATTTCGAATCTACCACATGTCCATGTGGACTTCTTGTATTTATGATTGGAGAACATGAATACCAGACACCATCGTTCTTACAGACTTCAAATGCTGACTATAACGCAGATTTGCAGAGTGCATTTGGCACAGAGTTGAGTAATGCAACTCCAAAGATGCCTTTGAAGTTTTATGTCTCACAGGTAAATATTGTTTAGAAAATTATCCATCATAACTCGTACAAGTACCTTTTATGCATTGGGGAATGAGATCGTTAGTATCGAATATGAAATCACATATTTAAAATATGTTTAACAGGCTCCATTCAACAGCACCCCTTAAAAATTATAAATGATCAAAATTCACTAAGTAGAGTCTTGATAATATCTCAATCCTGAGCTTCACAGACACCAAGTTAACATCCAGATTCAAGTAGTAAATGCCTCTGACAGAGCGCAGACATTCACACCAGTTGTTTCCGAATGAGGACCACAACAAAGCTATTGCTTGATGATATGCAACCATTAATTAATTAGTTGCTCTTCCTAAAGGCTCAAGTGTGCACTGTTCATCTGAAATGAGTCTAACTGAACATGAAGATTATTATGTAAGAATGCAAAATAAACCAGGTAAAGACTTGGTCACATTTCTACTCCCCCCGCCCCAATACCCGTTTGACGAAGGTAAAATGGCTGAGATCAAATTAGAGCGTATAAGGGGTAAATGAGAAGTTAACTCAAAATGTCCTTGATGTTCCATTGTATTTTTTAAATGGACATCCAAGACCAAATTTGCAAGTCCAACTTGCTAGTGCTTTGGCCCACTCTCATTTGCACTCCCATTTAAAACCAAATGGTAATGGGTTGCTTCAATGATTATGGAAAAAAATCTCAAGTACATCATGTATCATTCTTATTGGAAAGTGAAAAATGTTTTCCTAAATTTCAAAGGTGACCTCAACAAACTTAATGTTGATATTTGGCTATAATAAGATGCATGTTAGTATCAGTCTCTTATGGATTGTACTCTGGTTTCTTCTCACAACCTATGCTTTTTCAGTAAATTGAAAATACATTGGAATTCTTGCTTATGTACAGTATTTGAATCAGGACTCCAAAGTCTGATGACATAGGCTGCAGTTAATGTATAAATAATGGAAGCTTGACCAGTATGTTCAGAATCATGATTTTTATTTGCATATACTAGACTTGTCTATTACCGCTTGACGTATACGTTTTGGCTTTATCGATTGAATGTTAATTAACAGGTTGAATACTGATTCCAACGTGCGTGTTAAAAATTGTAATTATAATGACAAAAGCTACCAGACGTGACCTCCTTCCAAATCGCCGAGGGATACACACTCACACACAGGTATCGAGGTCTAATCCAATAATTTCAATGCTTAGGGACTTTCCTTAGTTAATATTTTGACAAGGAAAGAAAAAAACAAGTAATTAAAAGCAAGGTTTTTAACAAACAAAAGTTTGGTAATTCAGTATGCAACACAGCTTCTGCAACTCTGATCAATATAAGGCTAATAAAAGGTTAATTATAGGGACACAAAGCTTGGATTGATGAAAATTGTGATATCATACACTATTGCTTTACTGACCTCGGGCAAAACATTTTTTTTCACGATCACTTTGTTTGCTGCTTTTTCTCTTGTTACTAGACAGACATCATGGTTCGTTCCCCTTTTGCTCAGAATGATTGCCCAAAGCAGGTGACCATGCATTTGGTCGCTTTATGCCTTTCCCATCACCAAACCCCCCCCTCTTCTTTACAGCAGTGAGGTGCCATGTGTCCAGCACACAATAGAAAACAATGAGAACAAACAAGCGAGGGACAAGGGTGTTGGATGACTTGTTTTTGTTTGGTGTGAAAGGCTGATGTTGCACTTTCACAGCTCAATGACAGAAGACAAATGCCAGTAACCTAAAGGTAATTAGTGTAAAGAGTATAGTATATGCAGTGTGTGTATGTCAAGACTGTAAGTATTAAGTAATAGTACCAGTTCACTCAACGCATCTTATACCTCATCTCCTCTCATTTTCCGACCTGGATTTGAACCCAAGTCCGTGGTGAAATACAACACAGACTATAACTTTAATGGCTTCCAAATCATAGGCCACAATTGAGAATATCAATGCATTTCTTTTCTTCCTTTGATTTCAGACTTATTCAAAATATTTTAGCCACAATATTTAATAATTTCTGCTCTTGCAAGAGTAGTGGGTCGTCACCTATGTTGGCATAGAAAGGGACCAGGTATCCGAATCTTAAATTGGATCTACTGACAAAGGAGGGCTGTTTCTAAGTCTGTTCAAGAAATGTGAGAAAATGGTCAAAATCTCATTTTCACTTTTGACAAAGATCTGGAGGGACAAAGAGAAGATTTCATTTGAGTTCTCATTTCCTGTGGGTTTGAAGAAAAGAAAAAAACTATACCCTGCCAGGCAGTTTTAAAAAGGGAGCAATGATAGGTGAAGGGATTTGATTGATGGAAAATAGATATAACATGATAAGTTGACACCATCTTGAAATATTTGAAAAACACAAAGCCATTACATGTATTTAATAATTTGCTTGTTTTATCTATCTTTTAAACAGAGATCAATGTGGTAAAATGGAAAGCATTGATGCATGCCCAATTTTAGATTTCCCCAGAGATGGTCAATTGGGTTCAACTCTCGGTTCTCACCGGGCCACGAAAGGACATTTTCTGAGCTTTCCAGACACCAATCCTCTAATGAAACTATAGTAAATGATCAAAATCGCAATGCCATTTTTGACAAAAAGACTCTTCTTAGCAGATTTCATTTCTGCAGTTTACTGCTAATAAGTTTTACCAGGAATATCAAAGCATGGAAAGGTAGACAATCATGAACTAGTAACAATCACTCCCAGTGGACTGGATGTCATTCCTCCCTGCAACCCTTTTGGGGAATGGAGATGGAGAAATATTTCTCAATTGGATTTGACCAAGAAACATGTGTAACTTTGGCGGACTGCACAAAATTATGCAGTTAGCCAGATTTGCCCGCAGATTCGCGGATTTGACACGTGGTACTTGAAGTGATGTGGGCAGGCAGACAGAATGGTAGTATCGACGGCGAATCCATTTTGACTGGCAATCAAAATGGATTTCCAGTCAAAATGGATTGCATGTCCACTGGCAATGAATTACAACTGGGAAATGAGTTAAAATGTAAAACATCCATGTGTCCTCTGCTAAATTTGCCCAATGTTTGTGAAAATAATGAGCATAGCTCTTGAAAAGGGACAACACAGGTGACACCAGTGAACTTGTATTTACCGTTTGACAGGTTTTAATTTCACTTCACGTCCATCAAATCCTTCCCTGGGCGTCACAGTTGGCTCGCCCCGCCTGCCGGTTTGGGAGATCACGAAGTGGGCTCGCTAGTTGAATGTGGCAACAAAAAAAATGAAAATGAGAATGGTTGATTTGACATGAATCGACAGCGAAGGGCCAACTTTTGAACGTGGCTAACTCGTATAGCGGACCTGGCCGATGCATTCTCCCGTTGCCAAGGTTACCGTGTACGCGCCGCGCGCACTTCACTCCGTTGGCAGTCATGGCGGCGGCGGACTTCCAGCCCGAGTGGATTTGCAGTCTGCCTTCTTCCTGGAGTTACGGGATCACTCGTGACGGACGTGTTTTCTTCATCAAGTAAGAATTAAAAGGCGCCGTTTTGCATCAATTGAGAAAAATGAAGTCGTGATGCGTCTCGCTGTTTTCACAGTGAAGAAGCCAAGAGTACAACCTGGCTGCATCCCCTCCGTGGCGAGGCGATCATTACCGGACACCGGAAAACTCCAGGTGAACCTGCACTTTGTTCTTCTCTAACGCATGTCATCATGGCTTATTTATGCCCAAACCTCAGAATCTAATATTACTTGCATTTTACTCTCAAGCAAGGCGGTGACATCCGCACTGTCTTTTTTTTTTTTTTGATGGGCAAAAATGACGGAGTGGGCGCTCCTATAAACGCACCTTTAACCAGGTCGTGCGTGACACTTTCACTCTTGGTGGCCAATAACACACATTTCACAATTAGTTTCACAAATCATCTCTATTTAATAATCTTCAAAATTTCGAAGTTAACACGTTGATGTTCTCCTCAGATCTGTGTGGGTTTTCCCCGGGTACTCTGGTTTCCTCCCACATTCCAAAAACATGCATGGTAGGCTTATACGAGAGAGAATGGTTGACCATCTCTTCGTCCTCTGCGATTGGCTGGCCACCGATTCAGGGTGTCCCTCACCTCTGGCCCAAAGTCTGCTGGGATAGGCTCCAGCACACTCTGCTACCCGTGTCAGGATAAACGAATAGACATATGTTTTATAGTATACTATTCCATTACTGTTAGCTGATAAGTATTTTTGACTACACAACTGCTTGCCTGGTATTTAGTTTATTATTCGCCAGTCAGCCATAGGGCACACAGATGGACAGACGACCATTCACTTTCACAAGCATACTGCCACAAGCAGGAATCAAGTCCACACTTGCTCGCACTGAAATCAGACAAGTGAACCACGACACCATCAGGGGGCCCCCTAAAACATTCATGGCAATAAAGAGTTAAATATTAACTTATTCACGGCCATTGATGGTAATCGGTGTCCAATCTATTTGAACTGGAAGTGAATGACCATTGCCTATATGTCGTTCCCTTTTGTTTACGGATGGCAAATATTGCCTAAAAAGAAAATCTCTCATCTCATTTCATTTTCTGAACCGCTTTATCCTCATTAGGGTCTCAGGGGGTGCTGGAGTCTATCCCAGCTGACTCCGGGCCAGAGGTGGAGACACCCTGAATTGGTGGACAGCCAATTGCAGGGCACGAGGAGATGGTCAACCATGCACTCACACCCATACCTAGGGGCAATTAAGAGTGTCCAATCAGCCTACCGTGCATGTTTTTGGAATGTGGGAGGAATCTGGTGTATTCTGAGGAAACCCACGCAGGCATGCAAAAAATGCAAACTCCACATAGGTGGACCGACCAGATTTGAACCCATGACCCCACTCACGTCACAGGCCTTCCTAAATTTTTTTCAAATTTAAATAAGTTTTATTTCTATCTATTTTTGTTTTTAGTCACCCTAACTGTAGCCTTATTGTTACGCTTGTTGGCAGCAATAGTGATGTTCGTGAATGACAACCAACGCATAATACGTATACTGTACACAAAAATATATAAGGGAGGTCAATCAATATTTTTAGATCCCACAACATAGAAAATATAAAATTTAAGTCATTTAATTTATCAATGTTATATATTATATGTAAAAAAGAAGTACTGTTAATTTAAAAAAGACTAATCCAAGAACATATTAGACATACTAATTGATTAATGATCACACATAGCTAATAAAAAATTGTTGTTGCCCAATGGTGCTATATTGATTGTTTTGGTATATATAAATATATATATTGGGGGTAGGCAAACCGGTCTGGGTGCAGGTTTTTGTTCCAACCAATCCAGCTCAGACAGTTTAACCAGTGGGTGTTTCTGCTGAAACAAGAAACACCTGACTGCAATCCCCTGATTGCAGTTCTAAGATGTGTGGAAAAAAATATTCCTCTTTAGAGGTTGGAACAAATATCCACACCCATTGTGGCCCTTTGTGGAATAGTTTGCCCACCCCTGGTATATAAACTTCGTGTGGCCTCCAACTGACTGTTTAATAGTTCCATCCCATGTAAGACATAATGCACCTTAACACCACTCTATTGAAATGGATGGATCAGTTTTTACTGTTGTTCCTCAACAATGACCTATTTAAAGGCAATTGTTGATCAGTTTGTAAAAACTCTTCTCACTTCCACAGATCTACCCACCGGATGGGAAGAAGGATATACGTTTGAGGGTGCACGATGTTTCATCAAGTGAGTTGTCAAACCAAATTTTCACTCCAATGAATATCACAATGACATATTATCCAAACCATCTGTGTATCGTTATATGTATTTCCTTGTTGTGCATTTGTAACCTCTACTCTCTATGTGTTCATGAGTGGCCTTTTTTTAGAGTTAATGATTACACACGGAAGCATTGCACAACAGTACATGGCAGATATGGGCAAAGTGTGGTTGTTGTCTTTATGAGCAGACTTATTTGCCCTTAGCCTACTTTAAGAGTTTGAGCTACGTGATCAGGACTGTTAAACTTCTCATTTAGTGTATGTTCACACTTTAAAGTGCCTCTTGTCTTAAATAGATGAAAAAAACATTCCTCAGGTTGTCTGCCAGCCTGCAGCATTACAGCAAATTGAAGAGCTGTTGAGGTGTTCATTTCGCAAGGCTCAAAGACTTGGATATACATAAATTATTTCAGTTGCTTGCTGCACTCAGGTTTTCCATCCAAATGGTTTGCTAATCTTAAATCCATTTTTAGAAAATACGTCTTTTGGTTATTTCATTAATCCCTGCACCTTGAGCTTGGGCTTCTTCAAAACGTCAATGGTAATTACAGCATAATTTGGTGTTGTCATTCGCATTAAATATTTTCATGCCACATATGACAAGTCAAGCGTATATCCCTGATCAAGTAATAATGAATTTTCCCATATACCAGGAAACATGCCAAATGTTGATCCCTGGTTTGTACTATCGAGGAAGTAACTCTACCACTAATCCACAGTGTAAAATCATGAAGACGAGAAACTTTTTTTTGTTACTCGAATTAGAACATACAGGGGAAACTTGGTTGTATTAGTTGTCTCCCCAAGGCAAGGAACTCGAATTTGCATTGCAGAGGATAGCATGAATTCAGTCTCGCGCTTTAACTTTCATGATTTTGAGCAGTTCCGTTTGACTGTCTGGCAGTTAAAATGAAAGAAATTCAGTCATTCACTTGGAATCTCCTGTACACCACATCGATATATCATTTGAAAACAAATACCCTGCCATAAAAGCATTGCAGTGTGCAGTGTCCATTTCTTGAAACCTAAATATCAATAGTTGAAAGGTTTGAAAGCTTGCCTGGATTTAATTAGTGATTGATTGTAAAATGGATTGGCTCATATGTTACTCTAAGAGGATGTATATTGATTGTTCTATTTAGTTTTTGACAAGTGAGAAGCACAATTTAGATGTACTGATTAGTGACGCTGTATCGCTGTATATACGTGTGAATGTGTAAATCGCATGCAATTGAATTAGTTTTAAAACTCAGTCACCGCTAATTCAGTTGACACATTTTCTGACCTACAGACGACATTCAGTTATTTATTGGTGATGCCTGCTTTGCTCGCTGTGGCCCAGAGTGTCTTTTAAATGTGAAAACAGAGCATTTCTTTAGCGCAGAAAGACGCTTGACTTCCTCTTCATTTTCTGCCAGTGCACACTTCTGCAGTCTGTTGACGGTGTTGACACTTCTGTCCATGATAACACTTCAGATGTTATGGGTTAGTGTGGATTTTGCATGGGAGCAGACAAATGTATGTCAGTATTACCAGCCTTCTAGCTGACTTGGCAATCTATAATCCTGTGAGAGGTTGTCTAGAAACAGCACCTCCAAATGTGACAAATTTAATAACCAAAATATTTGTTTGTGGACTATAACCCAATAGTACTCAGTGTATTTTTTCCAATCTCAACTCATTTTAACGGAGTAACATCAAGAATCCCAGAATAGTTAATGACAAAAATCATCACAGTACCCCCATGTTGTAGAACTTTAATGCATAGTTTATCCAAACAACATTTGAATACATATAATGCGATAAATGTAAAACTTGAATGATAATTCTATTGGTGTTTAGAATTAATAAAATAGTACATAGACACCATGCCCAACAATTTTGCTAATTTCACCATGACTTGTTCAGTATTTGTTGACATCTTAATGTGATGAGAATCTTGGAAAGTGTACAATTTTTAGACTGTAGTGGATGCCAAGTTGCTTGTAAAAGCCTCATAAAAATGCCTGGAACCATGAAAACAGGGATTGGGAATACCCTGCATGATTTATCATTCTATTCAGTCAGTTTCACATTTGAATGATTTCAGTGGTTTCAGATGAAACATCTATTTTGTTTTCAGACTTTGATTTTTTAATGCTGTAAAAGGATCTGACCCATTCTGATGCGGGGCGCGTGTCTTGGCTGTCATCATCGGGTTACACAGTGTGAACTTCGTGCAGCAGATTGTGCTGACGTCATCTCTCCTCTGAAGGGGAGGATGAGTGCAGGGCATAGAATTAATATCTGATTGGATTATTTTATATATATTTGACACTCGGGTGTGAATTGTCTTTTGCACTGAAAAGTGAGGTGCATTTTAATCTTTATGTAAATGTACTCATTTCCCCAACAACGTGAAACTTGCCAGCACTTGCAATATTAAATAATTGCCCCCAATTCTAGATTTTGCTTTATTTATAACTGTAAAGTTTGTTTAAAATAGCGGCAAATCTCTCACAAAACATCTCCATTTCAGAACATAGCAAAACTTAATTATAGCTCATAGCTAGTGGCTTTTACCTACTCGTTTTTATCCAAACTTAATGATTGTTGAAATGGTATACCAAATGCATGTCAATTTAGGAAGTCACAATGTCAAATGTGCTTTATTTTTCACTTTGTTATGGCTCATTGAGTAGAGGGGAATGGGTCAATAGTAGGCAACCCATTAGCACTAATGTATTCATTTTTTTAAAGTCCTGTGGCTTCTGGATCTGCCCTCACTGTGATAAATTAGAAAACAGAAATCCATCCAGGTATTGTGTGGTTTTGGCTCGTATTCGCTAGGAAAGATTGTTTAGCATATTTTCCAAACAAAACATGGCTCGAACAAAGTTCCTTCTTGGTATTTGATAACTATTATTTTTCTTTGCTATGACCTTTTCAAGGATTATTCCTCATGGAATTTGAAATAATATATAGAAGGGAGCAAGATTTTCTTTTTAAATGACATCAATAAGTTACAGAAAATTGGTTTCGCTGGAATGATAATATTCATAAGTGTCCATCAATTGCTTTGTTGCCTGCACTTCAATGACACTTGAAGTCAAGGGCACAGAGGATAGATTATTTTTCACTGACTTTAAACACAAGAAACTATTTCATTGTTAACTGATCCAGTAAAATTGAATACATAATTTTACCATTAGTGGAATACATTTTGTACATTAATAGTGAGAAGAGAAGGAAATCCTCCTATCTTACATTTCTCTTCAAGAAACTTGACTGTAGTTCGATATTGACTACAGTAGTCTAATGAAACTTTGAATTAATGCTGTGAAAGATCCAGTCTAGTCGTACTTATCATTTTGTCACTTTATTCATAGCAAATTGGTTTTACTATTTAGTAAGCACGAATGAAATATGGCCCTTGCCTTTTTAAGGCTTTAATTCATCAGTCGGAGTGCTTCTCACTGCAAGTTAAGTATGTGACCACTCACAAATGTTTATTGAAAATTCACTGTGATTGCATCCTCTGTCTTCCCAAAACATGATTGCAGCTGCAGTGTCCAATATTTACACAGTTAACCTTCAGTGTAATAGAGGGAGCAATTACAATTTTATACTGGGGAGTTTTCAACTTGCCTTATTCTAAAATGTAGTTCCAATAAAGAATTAGAAATGCACAGTGTAGCCTTTCTTTTTTTTATTTAAATGCAAGTCTATTTTCAAAAGGAATATGTACAATGAATGATCAAATATTCAAAAGTGGTTCATAGTGAATGAGTGTCTCATCTTTTCTGGTAAAAGTTCATAGAAAAAGACAAGGTTCTTCTTTGCAGTAACTGCCATCTGGCCTACAAGGAGAAAAAAAACTAATTGTTTGGCTGTTGTGTGTGTGTGTGTGTGTGTGAACATATGTCTCAGAGATTATTTGATGCCAGTGGTTCCCTCCAGCGATGATTAAGGCCATTT